>NC_091500.1:12509532-13154844 GCF_947461875.1 Haliaeetus albicilla | reverse complement strand
ACTGAGGTGTGAAGGATGCCTTTCTGACCAGATTTTAAAAATAATTTAGCTAAGTTAAGAGCTTAAAAACATTTTTAAAAAACCTTTCATATATATTGACTTGAAAGTAACTCTATTTTTTATTTCACCACTGTCAACTTTTGCATGCAATGGTTTTTTTTTTTCTTGAAAGTAAGGTCATTAGTCTTAGTATATCTTAATCTGGGAAAGGTTTTTTATATTCATGGACTGCTATTACATTACTGGCATGAATTAGATGAGACATTATAACAATTTAAAAATATGTAACAACATATGTAAGATAATATATTTCAGTATTTTCAAAGTTATTGCACACAATCTTATAATTTTGTGCTGATTGATAGGATGGAGTGAATATTTATTAACTGTATTTCAGCTGAAGGCAATTTACACACAAGCATTCATTATAGGCCTAAGAGGTAGACGTCTTACATAGCAAAGAATCTTGTGCTTCCACATAGGAAAACTGCATTCTAGCAGGTCTATCTGCAATTATTGCAATTGTACCAATTTTGCTCAATATAATATTTTCTGTTAAACCTTTTGGAAATTGTCTGTCACCAGTTTTTAGAAACTATATTCACCTGGTCCTGCACTTGAACATATATAAGTGAAGATAATTGTGAAATAAATATCACAGTCTATAGGAAGCAGGTTATCCTGACACACAGTAGATGCAAATCCAACAGGATTGGAAGGATTGTGTGGGAACTATAAATTGGCAGAAGACTCGAGGACCTCATCTAGAAGTCTTGTTTTACTCTTTTTTGGTAGTTCCTGATCTGGTAGGTTTGATTTCATGGAAACTGACCTGGCTTAAATAGAGTAGAAGAATCAAGGCAATTGCAGCCAAGCAATGGACTGACTTGACAAGGACATGAGTATGAGCATGAGCAGAATTTGTGAAGCGGCCTAGAAAGGAGTAGTAGAAGGCAGCAGGAGGCTCAGGATCCTTTGTCTTGCAGACCAGTGCAAACAGTGGAAGATCTGAGAGGTCCTGGGTATAGCAAACACCACAGGATGAAGGTAATGAGATTTACTTCTCAGCCTCACTATCACTGAGTTGAACATACATTCTAAGATTTAGGAACAGCTGGTGATTTGCTATGTTGTTCTTTATGTCTTACTCCACAATGTATTCATCATTTTGAGCCTTACTATCTTGAGACAAGTAAAAAACCCAACCAAACAAAACAAGTCAAATCAACAATCCCCACCATTTTAGATGTTATTTGATTCTGAAAACATGAGGACAAAAGTCTCAAGTCATTTGTTGCTCTTAGCTCAATCTGTGTTGGAGAAATTAGACTGTGGAAAACTTGCCTTGCATATAAAAACCCTCAAATTCTGGCAACCCTACTGTGGTATATCACCTTATCAGGAATGGGTGGAAATTCAATTGCTTTGAAGAATTAAATGGACCATTAAACTATCCGTTATGGAGACATGGATGGATTGACACTCTGCAGTGGCATTTGAATTACCCACTTTGCCGTCTCTGGCAAATGTTTCCAATTTTTTTTTTTCCTGACCTAGCCTTAGGCTGATAAGAAAAGATAACATGAACTTAAGAGCCGTGGTAAATTAGTTTATCATCACTACTAACACTGCCCTCAAACAGTCCAGGAAGCCTTCCAGCAAGGATTAACAGTATAATAAAGTTGCATCTAACATTTCTTGTGTTCATTTATCTAGAATGTTTGCTGGCAATGTTGAGTGTATTTTATTAAAGGTATCTGCACAATTACCTTGAAGGAATAAAGCTTAAGCCTATTAAATTACTAAACATCCAAGTTCCATGGTGAACTTAAGAGGCTTGTTTCTGTTTGGAGGGATATGGGCATGGATTACCAGCTGCACAGATTATAAACTCACCATTGCTCATTCATGCAAACTCTGGTTTGAATAATCACGCCTAACTTCAAAACCTATCAGAAACTCCCTTTATCTGAAAAAGTGAACAAGAAGCCTGTGAGAATAGTATCCAGAGGGCTTCCTGTCACAGCTGAACTGATAACATTGTAAGGAAAAGGATTTTCATCATTCTGTTTCTTCATGGAAAAGTAATACTCTACAACAAATTATATCAACTATATTGGGATCGGTTTTGTGTAGTTGTTTCATCTTTCTATTAGTCCATATCTTCTGTGATCTTCATGTAGCATTTTAGATACAATTCTCTGAACACATACATACACTCAGCATCTGCAATGTACAGAAGGGGAATATGAGGTAGTGCTATCAAATGACGATTTCAAGGCATTTCAAGGAAATACCAGAGACATGAGACTCCTGTTTAAGCTTTGTGCTTCTTTTCATTTATTTACTGCAGCTGACCTCATGGCTTATAGCATTATAAGGAAAATTTTGTTTGCACAAAGCATTTTCTTGTTCGTGTTAAAAAACTTGCTAAAAGACTATTACTTTATCAAATGTAGACAGTCTGGGCTTGATCCTGGAAGAGCTGAGATTTCTACTAACTAGTGATTTCAGTTCTCGGAATTAAGCCTTATTTCAGTAGAAGCAATATATAATTAATCTTTTGCCAACTCAAATCACCACCTCTCTTTTTCCATTCATCCTCTAGCATTAACTGTCATGAAAAGTCCAAAGAAAATGTTTTGTTCATTCCTTAGGGGAAACAAAAACAACTTAAGAAGTATTAATAGCCAAGTAGACATAATTTAAAGCAGTATTAGGAGCGGAACAGTGGAGCCAATAATAACATCATAGAAAGCTGGTATCTCTGTACTATTTATGATCAGAGGGGGAAATATGGTCTGTTTCTTAGTCAGTAATTCATATGAAAACTCAGTGAAAAGACACTGTTGCCTATAGAAAATGTCAAATCCTCAAGAAGAAAAGGAGACTCTCCTTTCCAGTGTTCATGTGTTGGGTGCAGAAGAGATGGCTCTCCAGCCATACTGCTTTCCCCAGGAAAGTGTGAGTGGCCCCCCAGGCAGCCTCCCTCTATTCCTTGCCTCCACTTCTCCTCATGCTTTGGCCATCATGTGCTGACAAGTCTTCTCTCTAGATCAACAGGCCTTTTGGCAAAGATGCTCTTGCCCCCTTTTGTCTGATGGAGCTGCTCTTTCTCTCTAGCAGTCCTCATTTCTCAAAGAGGATACATTTCAAATTTGATAGGGCTTAGGTCAGATGGATAAACCATATATTCAATAGTCTGGTAAATTAGTTTGGACAGCTCTAAAATTAACAGATTGTTTAACTATTTGATTCTCTTTGGGTTTTTAGACTTAACCACTATCCGAACAAAGTATCTTCATTCTTATGTATTAGAAGACAATTTTAAATATGTATTATTACTATTTACAGCTGTTGATACAGCTGGCAAACTTTCCATCTTACCATCCTGAATACTAAATGCTATAAAACAAACTAGTATTTTTTCTGCAGTTATTCCTGCTGCCTTCAACATATGCAATTATTAAGACAGAATAAGACTGGAATTTTCAGCGTAGAATGGGACAATGTTCTACAAACACACTTTTCCCTGCAATTCTCAACAGTACATACCAGATTCTCAAAGCTGATTGATAGATAAAAATACTTAAATTCTGTGTTTTTTCTTAGTTTCCTAGGAAAACGCATCCAAATATATTGCTAGTTATGCGCTAGTCTTATAGCTGTGGAGTCTTCATAGAGCAGTGCCTTTGAGTGCTCCATGCCCTTATGTCTATTAACATATCTTCAATTTATAAGTCAGGTCATATTGGTAAATGGAAGACTCCTTCATAAGAAATATTCAAAGGACATTTTGACAGGATTGCATTTCCATTTCCACTTGGAAATGCTGGCATCTGAAAGTCTGGTCCATTTAGAATAATCTTTGGGAACTTCCTTTCCTTTTATGCAGGTAAATCAGGGATAATTTAAAAGTAAAGTACCCTTAGAAAATGCAAGTCAGATGCTTTCATCTTCATGACCTCATAATTACCTTTCCATTGTGAGATCTCCTCGGGTTATGGCTACTGATTAAAAGGTGAAAGGTTGAGGAGAAAGTGAAGGGCAGGGAATTACATGCTCCCTCTCCTTTTAAAGGCACTTCCTTTACAGCAGGTATGATAAATACCAACCTTTATTCATGTTACAGATCTGAATTGGTGCCATATGATGATGAATTCCTATACAAAGACAAGGCAGGACCTGATTAAGAGTTAAAAAAAAGTATGAACACAGATGGAGAGAAAGAACTTGAAATTGGAAGATGGCAGGGACAGCTGACAGCATTATGTTTCCAATGAAGAAGGGGGAAAATGTTTGGGGAAAAAAAAGAGAAAACTGTTCTTTTAGCCCCCTGACGCCCACATTTCAATCTGGAAAAAAATGAAAACTTGTTTTGATCCAGTTCTGTGTAATGTAACAGAGATGGATGAATCATATGCAGGAAGCTGTTTTGACTTCCAGCACATCAAAATAGATTTCATTCTTTCACTTTCGTTTGCAAGGGATATAATCTGTAAGCTCTATGTATCTGCATGTATCTCCCTCTCAAAATCTTTTATTCTATTGAAACTCCTATGAACATGTATGAGACCTTTCTTAGGTAAATTATAAGGTTTTGAACCTAGTATTTCTGGACACCCATGTGAAACTGCTAACAGACTCATATTTGCTCAGACACAGCCTTAAGCAAGGATTACTGTAGAAGTTCTCCCAGTGCAAAGGTAATCCAGACTTTATCAAAGCTCTGAGACTCATCCTTGCAATGCAACATCTTTCCTGTTTGGTTTTTTGATGTTATTGTTTATTCCCCCCCCCCCCCCCCCCCCGAGGGTAGTATTGTAATGCAGATAGAAGCAGAAAATTAAAATTTCTGTCATATCCTCAAGATTGTCTCCTAACTGGACAATAAAGAGCTTGAGCTAAGGGTGTCCCCAAGACTAAAACAACAGAGTTAACTTTAAAAAAGGAGTTAAACAGAGGAGTAAATGAACACATGGGCATCTTCTACCTTTGTGAACGTAGGTCCAGAGTCAGGATAATCTCTATAGAATAACTCAGGAATTATTCAAGTGATGTACAGTCACGTGGTTCTAGTCAGATGGGTAGTTTACCAAAGGGTTTCAGACATGCTAAGTAATTATGTTTAAAAATAAACAAGGAAGTATTTGGGCATTTTAACAGTTCAGTGACAGAAAACAGTGGAGCAGAAGCCATCCTTCAATTATGCTGGTTAACCTCATTCAACCTTTTAGTTACTTTCAGTTACTATCTGTTATTTATTTTCTATGGTTAAGAAAAATCATCATGTATATGAATTTTCACCAAAATGAAATTCATTTTGACTTTACTGAAAGATATTCTTTATAAACCTTTACTAAGGCCTCTAGACAAATAATTGACTTGCTTGCAATGCCTGGCGCATCAAAATTCTTCAGAGAGAACATTTTGGAAGAATTATTTAATTTCAAAGGCTTCTTGGGTTTTTTGGGTTTTTTTTTTCCAATAGCCCTCTGTCATTTCATTCCCTGCTGTTTTATACTGTGGTGCTGTAATCAATAGACATGAATAAAAGAACAACCATAAAGATGATTAAAGCTATTGATTCAGGGACTGAATATGCAGCTGATGACAATATTAATAGGGCTGCAACAGTGATAGCAAATAGTAGGATTTGCTAGTGGGGGTGCAAGACTGTAGCATTCATTGAGAATTATAATCAAAAATCATATTTTACCAACAGTTCTGATAACATGAGATTTACGGCAGTTGGTTTTTTTTATTATTATCCCAGTACTGTGATAAATGTCCTTCATTTATGTCTTGTTCCTTGTATAATGTATACACCTCAAAAGGGGTGCAACAGACAATACCTGTAGAATGGATTCAAGAATCTATTAAAAAAATGAAATTATTATTTATAAATTTTGCCTTGGAGTTCTAGGCCCCGCCTTTGAGGAAGTCTGGTGGCTTTACTGTAATTAGTCTGTTCTTAATTCAAACACATTTTAATTTATTTGGAAGTAGTCCAATGAATTCACCCCCAGTAGCTGGTGAATTAGGCTAGAGAATTAGGCACTTTCTGTCAGCAGGACTTGTTTCAACCTACTTTGCAATGCTGATACTCTAAATCAACCCAGTGAATAAAATTAATCTGATTATGGTTCAGCATACAGTGATTGTTCTGCACCTATAGCGTGTTTTTGCTGTAAAAGTGGTTCCTAAAACCCTGTTTTCTTTCTTAGCCCTGTACACAGTCATGCATAGTTTATGGCTGTTGTCAGGCTGGAATACCAGCATTGATTTTCCATTGCCAGGGACAGCATCATCTCCTCATCTTTGTTGACTGACACAGAAGACACCTGTGAAACAGAGGTTGTAGCTTAGGGGGAAACTGGGAATCTGAGTACTTTTGCAGACTTCTAAATAAAGACAGTAGATGTTTAAGGGCAGTTGTTTTTGTTAGCAACTCTTTGTGAGCATAAATTGGGAGAGAAGTTTAAAATAATGTCACTTTTTTATTTCATCAACAATTTCACAATAAGAGCCAACAAAAATTTAAAAAAATCTAATTTTTATACAAGTAAGCCAAGGGAGAGCATAACTCTAATTTATATTATAGATTTGCCACAGTGTTGCTTGGGAAAGGTAGAGTTATGCTACATATGCTCTCACAGAGAGCGATGAATAGGAATCAAAGTTAGGAAAAAAAGTATGTTTGGATAGATAGATAGATAGATAGATATGTCAGATTTCATAGAAGCTTATTGTTGTATTATTTTGTAAAGGTTTATTTTAGATTTCCATGGAATGTCTCAATTAAACTTACACGCATATATACACCACACTGCCTGCACCTTAGATATGTTCTCAATGCAAATGTGCACTTAAAATTATCATTTAAAACTTCTGTTATATTTATATATTCATTTGTTATATTTAGAAGACAAAAAAGTTCACTTAACCTCTTAAAAAATCTCCACTGGAGTCCTAGAGTGGAGCTACAATTTTTTGAAAGCTGCAATGTCTAAATAGACTGCTCCAGGAATGAACATTTTTTTGGCATCTACCTAATTAAGTTAAAAGTTAATAAATTCCCTTGGTTGCTCCTTTCTTCAGGAAGCATGCAAAAAATGCATTGAAGTAAGGAAGTTCAAGGTTTCAGTATCTGCTGCCCTCGGTCTTTCTCAGGAATTCTTTAGCTGATTACATGCTTCTCCTTTCAACAACATAAGCTTTGTATCCCATGTTTTGTAAAGGATCATTTCCCCAACCACCCTCTCTAAGGCCACTCTTGGTCAGTTGAAAAGTTAGCATCTGGATGTGAGTATTTCTACCACATACATTTAAAGTGCCCAGGGGAATGAATTTTCCTTTGATTTTTTTTTTACAAAAGTAATTTTTATAGGCATCCTTATGATCTTACAAATGTTTTTTCTTATGTACAAGATTTGAAATTCTTTCAGATTTCAGTGCTGCCTTTGTAATTTTTGCTTTATTTTCTGAATTAATCCACTTTTCCCATTCTGTTACCAACGTCAGTCAACGAATAACAAACATTTCATGTAACCGAACAATAGTTACCTATAAGATAGGTTTGCTCTGGCATATTTAGAATGCTATACTTCATAATAAGATACAAGAACTGGGTTTATCCTTGTGTCAGCTCTACACTAGCGTAAATCCATTAATTTTGATTAAATTATGCCTTATGCCTAATTTATGTCAGTGTAATTGAGGAGGATTAGGGCTTAATTATAATTATACATAATTATCCATGATTATAATAAATGCCAACATTAAGTCAAAATAGTAAGGCTAAACTGTTGGGGATCCAAACTGAGATGATGAGTCGCAGTACTTAGAGATGTCAAGCACCTGCAATACATACTGAGGTTAGAATGAAAACCTAGCTCTAAATGTTGTGCTTTGGAATCCCAAAATTAAAAGTTCAAAACTGGTGCAAATTTTTGACTATGCAAAGACCACAAAACTATTTTTTGATTAATAATTTGTGCACTCATAAGTACCAAAGGGTCAGGTTAGGTTTGTGAAGCCCTGGAGTGGGTGGGAGCGTTTATCAAATGCTAAACTCCTAAACTGAATCTTCTGAACATTTTTCCTACAATTTCTTCCTATCCTTCCCTTTTGACTCATTTGAAAACTATTCCAAAGCTCTTTCCCATTTCCTCTGCCTAAGGATCCTCATCTTGACTTGATACTAAACTTGCAAATACTTGGTTTTTCTTCTATATTTTATACTCTTAATTGTGTTTCAAAAATAATAGGCTTATTCAAATGCCTAAAAATTACTCTTGCTATTAAAGGACAGAATAGTTCATTTCTTTTCACCACTATTTTATAATATTCTAAGAAGAATAATTAAAACCAAACCTGGCCTAAAGAATAAAGATTTTTCAGAGATGCAGCTAACAGATTGTTTGTATTATAGTAAGAACTAAAGGACAAAGAGAAGGTGAAGGTGCATAGACTGAGGATGCAAGACAAGTCAATGGCATGACTGAAGTCCAATGGTTCATTACTATTTTCAGAAAAATTCTCAACTTTCTTCTTCCACCGCTAAGAGTATGACACACAGACTTCGCCCCTGGAGATTTTCATGGAAAAGATATCTTTTGCATTTAGGAATTCTTGTTACCTTTATTAGTGTAAAGATCACATTTTTAGAACATTGAAAGTTCAATTTTCAGTCTGGAACTCCCACTAAGGTTTTCTTGTTCTTTGGTGTTTGATGCCATTACATCAATTGCTTCACCTTTAGAGGTGAATTTGCTTAATATGCCATGTAATCACTGTTGGTCTGAATTCTCTTATTTTCACTTTCAGCTCTGCTTCACGATATTTTGAATGTTTGCATATGTTCTCCTCCTTAATATTCTGCATTGGTATAGATATTTTGAGAAAGGCAAAATATAGACATTTCTCCCAGTCTTCTTCTGAATTAGGGTGCTTCCCTCCCTCGTTTACATCATTACAGTCTCTGCAGAGCTCACATTAATTAGGATATTAATCCCTAGACTGATCCTGTGTGGCAGGAGATATCAGGAAGGTCCCACTACTCACTGGGATGATCAGTCAATATCTGAGTAAAGGATGCCCTTTATACGTCACCTTCCTTTTTCTTAATACAAAAAAAATGTAATGCAAAGTGATTTCTGTTTGTTCTACCTATGTAAATTAGCCATAGTCAGGGTACATCTAATGAATGTGGTCCTTCTAGGGACATTTATTCCTTGTCAGCCTCTTTAAAGTCCTGTATTGTAACTTTGGACCAGTTCTTCTCCTAGGACCAGCACTTCCTAAGGAGCGTGAACCCATCTGCCTCATTACACTGGGGGCTTTGGGGCATTCCTCTGTGTATGCTCTAGAATAGAAGTGCTAATTCTTTGCATGTGCTTCTGGGGACAAATGATGCTGTCTGAGATCTAGGTGTTTAACAGCTTCCCTGAATTTAGGACAGGTGAACATGGAATGAACTGTCTGGGCAAAAGCCACAAAAATTACTTGTGATGGAACCAAGCACTCACCCTCCATCTTCCAGCTGGTAGACAAAAGCTCTCATTTTTGGATTAGCCATTCTGATTCCAATTTTTCTTTCATTCTTACTCTTGGGATATAGCTTAAAAGAAACTAACTTTTGCACTTGGAATTTTTTTTCGACAAATTTACATGTTTGTCTTGATCCAAGAAGAAAGGGAAAACCTCATGAAAGCTTGTGGACACATAATGAGTTTTGATTCACTTATCTATAACTATTCTGCTTTTTTTTCTGACTTTTGTGATCATTTAAACCTGGAAAATGAACCTTTACATTTAAAAAATACTGAAATACAATATTCTATGCATTTAATATTTAAAATTCATTTGGAGTGGTGGTTTTTTAAGTCTCCATGTGACTTTTTAGTTTAAAAGAAAATGCATTTGTAACAGGAATATGTTCCCTTAGAAATTTCCAGGTCAGCCCATCTTAAATATTTTCTTAATTAATATGTGACATTGGCATTCCTTCCATGGCCTTGGAAGCTCTATCTCCATGAAATATTTTACCTATGAAGGCCTGGTACATCTTTTCATGTAAACCCATTTGCATTTGAATGCTCTTTGGAGGGAAAAATGTTGCTGGGTTGCTGATTATATTTTTAATTTTTTTCCAGCATCATTTACTGTTACGGAGCTGTATAAACAGTAACAAGTTTAATTTGTTATCATGGCCATTTCATAGAAAATTGTAGCTAGTTTCTAGCAGTAGAGAAGAGGTTAACCTTCTAGTAAATTAGATGGATAACAAGGGAAGCCGATTAGCAAAAAGAGGAGCTCAGTCACTGACCTTACAATGCTTCTTTATCTTTTACATTCATCTCTCAGGCTCAGTCCAACACTGCAACATAAAGCCAAAGCTATGGTACAAGTATTGTATTCCCAGAGGAACAGCGTATTACTTCTATATGCTTGGTTGCTTTTTTGCTGTGAGCTTCTGAATCATATAAGAACAAGTTTATTCATACATTTACCCCTTATTTAACATGCTTATTGAATGGGCAGGAATCTTCTTAAAGGATAGAAGTATTAAGATGTAGCTGACACAGAAAACAGATGAAAATCTTAGTGTTATCATTTTCTAAAGAAATGGTCAAACGTATTAAATGACAACAGAAAACAAGTGCAAAATGCATTTTTATAGCTTTGAGAGTTGATACAACTTCATACAAAAATATGAAATATAATATTCTTAAATAATCTGCTTTATACCAATATGGTTCAGAAAGAAGACTTAATACTGTGTAAGTGGGATACTAAGCTTGTTATGAGAAAGTCACATCCTGCTGAGATATTTGTCCTTGTTTTTTCTCTTATCACCCTCATTCCTTCATATATTTTTGAATGCATTGCCTTGAGACATGTCAGTAAAGCCAGCTGGTTTTGAATCTGCCACTTTGGGATGGAAAACTAGTTTTTCAGTGACAAAAGTATTCCACCCATCAGTTTGTTATACCTTTTTTTCCCCAGAAAAACAAAAGTTAGCTTTGGTAGACACAATAAAGGAACTGTTGCCACTTGCTCTCTGCACTATTCAGCTATAACCTGCACTTGTTTCTCCCTTCTCAAAAGGTATTGTATAAAATTGTTGTACTTATGATCTGATCCTCTCATCAACTCTGTTTATTGTGTCATTTACATTTTACTAACTGATAGTTAGCTCAGTGGGAAGCTAACAAGCCATCACCGTCATAAGCTGAATGCTGTTTATATGCAGGCTCAACAGTTGTTGGTATCCTGCAGTTATTATTCTTTACTTAGGAGAAAACTGAAATTAGAAAGAGCAGGAAAGCAGGAATATAAGAGAATACTATGGGGAAAACCTGAGGTCAGCTTCTATTTTATAGTCTGTCTTCATGATAGCTGGTCCTTTTTTGCTTCTTGTTCCCTTGACTTCTCTCATATTAAAGTCCAGAGTTTTGGCTTTTTTTTTTTTTTAAAAAAAACCCCAACTTTCCATATTTCTTCATTAACATTACCCTTTGCTTCCTCTCAGGTCCTCTACTTTGCTTTCTACAATGTATAATTATTATCTAGATTTGTACTTTAGAACATGAAAGGACCATTATTTTTTATGTATAGGATCCTATGCCTGAGTGGGGTCTCTGAGCAATGCTGTAATATTAATTGACAGTAATGAAAATCCTGATACAGTGAGGCTTAGCCAGCAGGAATTGTGTTTGCCAACATGCCAGGCCATTAATGAGCAGAATTTTCATAATAAAGTAATCTCTGTTATATACCAAAGCAGGGCATAAGTGTATGCCTATACAGAAGCCCTAAACTATGAAATTGCATATGAAAATGAATGAAATAAAAATTCTTCTTGCTAGAATTACGGTGATTTTTCAGTTCCTCTGAAGTGGCTAACATGCTGGCTCCTACCGTATCTGGGCAACACTGGCATGAGGTGATTTCAATTTAACAATATTTGCCAAATATATGTTCAATTCCGATCTTGCACATGGTGCTCCCAGCGTGCATTTGACATAACCCATGAAGACCTGGGGTAGAAACCAACACTATCTGTGTACAAAGATCAGCACCGAGTTATTTTTTTAGAAGATATCTCAATCAGCAGGGGACGCCGCTAACTTTTTTTTTTTCCACAATGTGCCCTCATTGCCTGTGTGTTTGAATAATCAGACATTTGAGTGATCCTTTCATCTCTTCCAGGGGGTTTGCAGGGACCCTCTGAACTAGGATGACAGGATTTGGAACCTGAGAGTTGGTGCTCTTTGTTTGTTGTGGCCTATCATCAGTCAAATCCAGTGTGTAGGTTAATAAGGCTTAAACTTTAAGGGAACGGTGAGCACCTGATTGACAAGCCTGTGAATAAAAGTGCAGTGGGAAGTTTTGTGTTTGTGAAGTTAGTATGCACGGAAACACAACTGAAGTTTAGAATGAATTGCAATCAGTTATATTAATGCAGGGAATCTCATTTGATGATTTAACACCACTTTCTGGACTTCAAATAAAATTTCAAAGTATTTCATAAATTTCAAATAAAATTCTAAAGCATTTCTGGTTTGGGCGGTGGTTTGTCTTTGCTTAACATAAGAACAATACATTTGTTTCTCTTGTTTGTTTTGGGTTTTTTTTGAGATACAAGTATATAACAGAAATCCAAAAGCCACCAGGAACAGCATATAACAGTATTGAAAGCCCTACCAGCTATCAGGATAAAAAAATAGAAAGTACTGTCCTCCAGGTACTTAGAATTTAAAGACAGTGTACAGTGCTTCAAGTTTTCCTAAACATGTGCCTCATACACTTTTTATTTTTAACAAGCAATAGGCAGTGAATGCATGCTGTGCTTGAGACACTTTTTCAGGATTTTCAAAGGATCCTCTGGGAGCGTGGTACCCAAATCATAGTAACTTTCAATAGGATCCATATGCTTTTCATTTCCACTAGTGCTTTGAAAATCACAGCCTCAGCTGTCTTTTCCTTTATTTATAATTCTAGAGTTGGTTGAAAATTTTTGAGCTAAGCTGACTTCCACCAGGAAATGCAATCCTGTGGAAACCAAAGCATTTGTCAGGAATCTGGCAATGCTGGCATATATATATATTTAAATAAGAAAGTCCTTTAGTCTTGATTTGATAATGTCAATAGAGTATCACAGGTATAACAGAAACTTTTATATAAACATGGAACGTTCAATACTTAATTTCTAACATTATAGTAATTCAGTATCATTGAGGTACAACTTGGTTGATTTTTTTTCAGAACTTCTGCTCTGCAGAAGACTTGATTTTTTTGTTTTGCATCAAAATTATGAAAAAAACATGGAATAGCATGTTTCCAGGAATATTTCCTCCTGAAAGGATATTCCTCCTGTAACTCAAAATATTATCTATATCATTTGCACTGAAAAATCCAATGCTCCAAACATTAGAGGATACAAAATGACTTTGTAAGTAAAGGGGGTGGGGATTTCCTACCAAAATGATTGTCAGGAAGGGAATTTTTGTATGTGCCCTTTTGACAACATTCTCAACCAGGCAGGTTTCTCAGACTTGTAATGGCATTTATTGTCAAAACCAGAAGGAAAAAATCTACTCAATGCGTATGAAATACCAAGTTCCAGAGCCAAAAAATAAGAAACAGGTCTGATTTCAAAGCATTGCCTTGTCTTTACTCACTATATGGTGCATACATAAGTGCAGAACAAGTGGGGAGCTACTTCAGAATGTTTAACAGGAACAGTGTTTTCTCTATTCTTATTGAGCTCAAGGAAACCAATGGGCAAACTGAGTTAGAAAACTAGAGCACTGCAGCTGTTGTGGATAGCGTCTTCTTGCATATGTTGTTTTCTGGGAGAGGGAAGCAGGGGTGGAGAAGAACAGGACATTTTCTGCTTTTGTGTGATTGGAGAGTCCATTAATTTCAGTGTCTCTGTTTGTAAACTCACTGATTTCATCCTGTGTTGCAGAGATGGAATCTGAGCACCGACTTACTGAACTTTAGGTTTCTGTAACAGACCATTTTAATAATGATTTGGGTAAGGCTCTCTGTTTGAGCTGTAAAGTGCATCTGCATCCATTTCTATCCAGGCCACATTTAACAGAAATAAAGCAACATTAATCTTGAATTTAAGACATCCTCTTTGTGGCTTACTCTTAACGGAACGTAAGAAGACTGTCCAATCCAGAATATTACAGAGCTGGGTTAAAGCCTTTTTCTGTAATGTAGGAGTTATGGATTCAAACTTCAGAAGAGGATGAAGTCAGGTCTTCCACTTCCTGAACAAGTAATCTAAGCAGTTTGTAGTTATGGAAAGGGTTAAGGAAACACTGATTAGATATATGATGGCATTGGAGTCCACTAACACAAAGTCCTCTGTCCTACTGGTTTTGGATCAATCACTGGAGCCAGAGATTGGTTGTGCTGTGAAGTCAGGCGATCGGTTTTCCTGTGGGGACTTCCCCATTCAGGGCTTGTTAGGAGAGGAAGCCTGTAGTTTCACTAAGGTAGAGATCAGCTGTTGCTATGATCCACTTAACATTTTATATACGAAATGCAAAGTTAAATTAATCAAGCTCCTTGTATTTGTCTGAAGCTACACTCCTCTTTAGAATCACAAAAATGTTATGCAAAACTTGGGCTGTCACCTTGTCTTTTAGCTACCTTTCTAAGAGAATGAGAAATGCTTGATTACACACCTCTGAGCAGAAGGGGATTCCACATTTTCTTTCTGAGTGAATACAGGCACATAATTTTCAGTCCAGTTCAGGAACTTAATTGACAGAGAGTGACAGAAGCTCAGGCATGACCCTGCTTCTAGAGTTTAATCTAATGCTGCCTCAGCTCCGTTCTGCAAGTAGGATATTTGATGATTTTTCATGGGTGCCTTATTCTCTCCATTGCCTATAATGTTTTGCCTTAGACAGCCTAATCTAAGCAGTCTGAATCACCCTGCTATCAAGTGTCGAGTGTCAGGTGCTTACTACTGAAGATGGCACAGAATTATTCAACAGCAGCCCTCATAGTGGCCAAAATCTGCTTCTGGTCACCTGCCACATAAACATTTGAGTTGTACTTGATCCACTTGCAAAGCACGTGATTTGACATCTACAGTTTCATCTTCCAGTGCTGCTTCCCCTCACCCCACTATGTTTTAGAACAAACCACCCAAGGTAACATTGGTTTTCGGTAGAAGACGGTGCAAATAATTTTCTGCTTTTTCTTATTTCAGAAACAAGACCACATTATTACCCTCATTTCTTCCTTTAAAATCTATAAATGAAAAGAAGACTCTCGGGGCTGTGGGGTACTTAAAATTGATTATGTTGCATTTCTTTGAATCCAGGGGATTAGTCTGGGGCATTCCTCTCACCCTAAATTGGCACGGGCTAGGTTATCTGCCCGAATGCTGGCACTTGTGCTCGAGAGTCAGCGCCTTTGATTCATGAAGCTTTGGCTTTGATACAAGCATCCCTGTTACCTCTTGCACTGGCGATCTGGCACAACCCCTGTTGGTACTTCCATGAGGACGTACAATGTTCCAAGCCTCCCCCACTGCGTAGACAATTCCTTAGCGGGGCAGGCTTTCCAAACACATTGTTTCAAAGAAATGAATCACTCATTCGTGAAAAATGAAAAAAAAAGAGCACAAATACCATCAAAGCAAATTCAGGGGTTTGCCGCCCACATCACTGACATCATGCTGCCAGCCAGAGAGCGCTGAATAGGACTCCTTACAGAGTCCATCAATGCCACTCTTTAAATGGCAATTGCCTGAAGGGGCTGCTGGTTTGTGATATGAGGTACTTCTTCCTTAGCAGGAGAAAGGCAACAGAGGCTGGGATTTCAGCACAAGTCCCCTCAAATGGCAACAAAACACATGGTTGCTTGGCTTGCCAGGATGTCTCTTTTTCAAAGGACTCCGCTCTGGTTTTGGAAGGCAATTAATTTATACTAGGATGGAATATTTTTTTAAAAGGAAAAGACCCATCTGATCATCAGAAAGAACTTCTTTTATTAAACTGGAGATTAGCTGGATAAGAGAAGCAATGAGGTCTTCTTATCATTTATGGACTAATTAAAACAGACCCAAGTGAGGCCTGTCCAAGCTAATCCCGGAGCTGGTGCGCTGGGACGTGTGATACACGGATGCACTGAGTGGCCTGGACCTGAGCCAGTTCACGTCTGATGCTCTGTTCCCACATCAGACAGTGCTGTGCCCAAGCTAATAAGCCCTACCGAGAAAATGCAGTGACAGGTCACTGTGGCACAGTGCTGTGTTACATATACAGTCTGGACTTAACGGCATGAGTTTCCACTAGTTGTGGGATTTCTACCACAGGTCCGTTTTATGGTATAGACAAATTTTCAGTGATTTTGTACATTGAGATCTTTCACACCTCTGCTTATGTTTTTACACACTCTTCTGTCCCGTAACATTGCCTTTCCACTGCTTTTCCTGTGATACGCTGTCTTGTTCGCTTCTCAGACAAATGACTTAAGTTTGTCTGTGATGGTTCTTTTCTCTGGAACATTCCTCCTGCATTTGTTCATAGGAAGCTGCTTCTCTACACACCAGGTCTGCCGTGATGCTTGTGAAACTTCAGCTAGTAAAGGTGACCTGGTAAGCAAACCAAAAGAGTTGGGTTATAATAAAAGACCAGAAGTAAAGCAGCTAAGGTTAAGAATCTGTAGCCTTTACAGTAAGTATGGTGTAACCTTAGCTTCAGTTCTTACTTGCCTCTGATTACATCTGCACATTAGCTGCTCTGCATTTTCAGAGCAAGCAACACTTATCCTGATGTATAACACACAGAACAAGGGGACACTGACCTGCCTGGGGATTTTGGGCACTACAGCAATGCAAATAATTAAAAAATAGAAATTGAGACTGTCAGGAATGATCTTTTGCTGACCCAGAGTGGATGGATAAAGTGATCAATGATGTCTTTCCCTTCTGTAATGTCTGCCAGACAGTCCAAATTTATAATCAGCATAGGAAAACGGCTGCATATCATAACCATATGGCACTGAGAATACACATTATTGTACAGTAGCACCGCACTAATTTAAGGTCTGTCACCACTTCCATTATGGGCCTCTGTTTCCAGCAATAAGAAACTCTCACACAAGCACTTATCCCAAACTGAATATGATCTCTGCCAGTACCGGTCTTAGATCTATAGATGCTTTAAACAATATTTTATTTAAATAGCTTGGCTATTTTGTCATTACATAAGTTAAAGAAAGGTTTCAGTTTTCCCCCCTCATTGTTCAAAATTCATTTTATTTAAGACAATAAAACTCCATGGTTTTGGAAATGGTTAGGCATATTCCATCTGCTATGGGCCACTTTTCTGATTGAAAGCAGTCATTAAGCATCTGGTGAATTTAAAAGCTACTGTATAACTACGTATATATATATAGTTATATTTACACTGAAAAAAACATCACCAAAATTGAAGCCATATCTATTTCTATGGGAACTCGAAGTTTTTGTGAAGTTATTCTACGTAAGGCTGGTCACACCACATGATCCTGTCACAGGGAAGAAAATACTACTTATTCTCCACCTGGATCAAAGTCTGTGTCCTTTTTTGCACGTTTTAGCTCCCCCAGTCAGCAGAACTGGTATGTTTCCACCAAACTGGAAGCAGCTTTCTGGCACTGTAAATTTAGGGAAAAATCTACAGTGGATCCACAAACATCCTACAACACATTATAGATATTATGCACAGTGCAAAGGTGGCATCTCCTGTGGAAAAGGGCTCCTCTGATTTCCATTTTGGATAATCTCTCCATGGCTGAGGTAAGGGTATCTCACCCACTGCGTACTCACAGGTTCAGTGCTAACGTGAGAGTAGCCGTCACTCAGAAAGGCCATGCCGAGGATAAATTAGCCCCAATTAATAATAAGTTGATGGAAAAATTTCACCTGAAAGTTCAGGGGACCAAATCCTCTTTTGATTCCCAGGGGCACAGAGGCTGCTACAGCTGCACCCAGGGGAGCTGCACAGGCACCTCCCCGGAGAGCCTCGGGAGGAGGGAGGTGTTCAGCCCTAAGCCCATCTCATGTAAAGGGGCTGCTGTTGCTCTCATGGGAGAGGACTGTCTCTTTTTTTCTGCCCCAGACCAGTCTGAGAAGTGGTCAAAGCAGTGTCTAGAAAAGAATAAGGAGAGGGCAGGTTTATCTGACCATCCCCCTCACTCTTCTCCCAGCCTCTGGCTACTTTCAGCCCAGTGGTTTCCCGAACTGGATGTGGGTTTTATGTACTCATTAATTCTCAATGGATTTCTGTTCCATGAAGTTGCAGTGTCTCTACTTTAATCCATGCAAGATTTTAACATCCAGAGTCATTCCCTTGCTGTGGAATACATCATGGTTTTGTTAGTATTTAGTGTAAGTGGGTGCTGCCCCATGACTTCAATGTGCCTCAGCAATGCAAAAAACAACAATGATGGCATTAGTTGGCAATAATTTTCCACGTCCCTGAGATGATTTGTTCTGATGGTCAGGGTCATTTTCCTCCCAGTCAAAACTTTATCCCCATGAGGCAGCTGCCTGATTCTTAGTGACCTTTTTTTCCACAAAAAAAGAAATCACTTCAAATTGGAGTATCTTTCTCATCTGAGAACACAGGGGAATTGTCCATATGACCGCAAGTCTATGCAGAGATACCCGTGGGCTATATCCACATGAGCCAGTAAAGTAGATCAATAGGAGTGAATCCATAGGGGAGAAACATTTGGTGCTGAGGCCCTACATCCCAACCCTGCAGCACTCAGGAGAGGGAAGGAAGGAGGGAGGGAGGGAGGGAAGAATCCTGCGTCCTGACTGCCCCTCGGAGCTGCAGTGCACTGGGTGAACTGCTGGAACATGTCTGCCCATTTACTGTCATCCAGCACCGGCTCTCCAAGACTACTCTGAAATGCAGAGCAAGGCACAGAAAGTGGGGGCAATCCAGATATTTGGTTCAAAAGCTCACTCGTGGCCCTAAATAAAACAGTAATGCAGACACATCCATGCTGACCAGGGTACCAGCATGACTGAGGGGGTTTCACCAGGCAGACAAGGCACCCACGCTGCTTTACCTGAGCTAAATCACTGGGATCCAGCCCTCTACCTCTGCACAGCACCGCTCTCCGCTGCGCAGGTATACACAACGTGACAGCAGCTTTGCTCTCTTTCTCTTCTGCTGTTAAAGCAGCTGATTGCACCACCTCAGCTGGTAAAACCTGGCAGAGTTTCATCAAAGTCAACAGTGTCTACCTGGGCCTGAATATCTGGGCTTTTATTCAACAAAAGGAAAAAGCTGAAAGTTTCTGAGTAAAAATTATGTGAAATGCTACAAGAAGAAAGAATTCTTCAAGTAAACACATCACAGGATGGTTGATGATAGGATTTTTCTGTTTTGTGTTGTTGATGATCTTGATGAAACAGAAGTGTTAAGGAAGGAGGAGAGTTTAATATAACCAGCAATGAAGAAACACAGAGAGAGAACTTGAAGTTTTCACTGAAAGACCCAGGCTTACACCACCACTGCCATGGGATTTCAATAAACCAGGAACTAAATTCCACGCTTCGTTTTACCTTTGCTGAACACTTCCCCACAGCACAGTTTTGATGGTTTAATCTCTCCTTCTGCTTCGCTTTAAAAAAGTGAATCAAACAGCATAAGTTATCAAAGATGCAAACCTGACCCCCTGCGACTATATTACAATGTAGCACCACCTTCTGGCTATTGAGAAACTCTTAGTGGCTACTTTACCTTTCCCGGTTTTAATGGGCATCTGTTTCTTAATTCCTTTGTTGCAATTTAAAATGAAAATATGGTGATTAGCTTTCACGGCTGCAGCTATTATAGCTATAGATGTTTTTAATAACAGCTGCTATTTTTCAAATAGAAGAGAGATTTCTAACACGAAGCAGTTGGAATTGTGCATCTCAGCCTTTATTGAAGGAGCAATGTGTATGTTCATTTTTTATGATCCGTAATCACATGCTGGTCCTGGGAAACATGCCACAAGGGCCCACATATGTAAGTAGTGGCAGCTGAAAGTGCATAATTCATGAGGGAAACATCAGGATCGGAGGAAATGGCATAAATAGCTGATTGACTTGACACATCTTATATTTTTTCCAGGATTTATTTCCTTTTAAAGATGTGAGTTGCTTTTTAAAAAAGAAATGTGTAGTCTGCCAAGTCATAAGGTTCTCTAGGTCGCTTACTTGTTTCTCTGAAAGCAAAGGCATTCTTGTGTTTTCATTCTGATTTAATTAGAATGGCTTTTTTACAGTATGTGGTCTTTGTTCTTCCAGGTCTCTACTCCTCCACAGTTTTATTCAACCCTATTGTAGGTCCACTTTGAAACAGAAAGGGCAGTCGACACAACTTCATCTCAGAAGGAAATCCTATAAATACTGTAATTGCTGTGGAGTTTAATCTGGTTTCTTATCCTTTGATTCAGTTTGGATAGGTCTTAGGGCACAAAAGAAACAAATCGGCTATTTCAGCTAAAGGCTTCATTTGGCACAAATCTGGATGAGGCTTAATGATAAAAGAAATGTTTCAAATGGAAAGACATTAGATGCTGCCCAAATTTCAGCTGGAAGAAAGAAAAAAAACCCCACAATTACAAAGGCAAATTTAGTCACATCCAGTCTCTAAGTACATTTTGTAGAAATATCACAAACAACAAAGTTCTCAGGGTTTTTCTACTGGAAATAATGTGAGAAAGAACATTCTCACATTACTTCCAGTCAAAATGCCATAAAAATGCACAGTTGATAGCAAGCATTCTCATAGCATGTTAACAGGAAAGACCTCAAGAAAACATTTTCTCATGACATTTCCTCTGGAAGAGGGTGGAGCTGGAGAGCACTGCCCTCCTCCACTCCCACCAGCATGGGAACGTCTCAGGGGTGAGCTCTCCAGTGAGAGCTGCCGGGGAAGGATCGTGGAGGATGCAGAGAGGCAGGAAATCTGATGGGGTTCCCCCCACGATGAGAGCCGTTGCAAGGGAGGAAAGACTCCTCCATCCAAAAGAAAGAGCTGGAAGGAAGGTCACAGATAATTCATAACTCAGAGTAACTCAAGGATTAAATTATTTATGCATCAGTATTTTCAGTACAATACTCCCCATTAAAGACACTTCGATTTACATTCTTTTTAAAAGATTTTATGTGCAGACTCTCTGTGGGGTTTTTTATGGAAAATTTGGTGTGTGGAATCAAGTCCTCTGCACAAAGCCTCACTGACAGCTTGAAAGGAATGAAGTCTCAGCTTTCTCAGAGAAGAGAAAGAGCCATGGTCCCAACTAAGGAAGTGAGATAAAGTCATAGGACACCCAATCTAACTTGCCTGCTCTGAGTTGCACTTCTTAAATCACTCTGGGCAGAGGACTAAATCCTCAGTTCCCCCTTGCAGGAGTCCTCTAGTTCTCCGGGGTTTTACAAAGACAGTGATCCTCATTTCCAATGCATTTCCAATAATTCCAGCTTCTTTCTCCCATCAAACTACTGTACTTCAGCTGCCAGATAGAAGCAACGGCCCAAAGAAAGGGCAGGACAGCTTGGTCTTTTTGAACTCTTCAGTCCATCTTCTGAGATTCACCTGTTAGACACATAAGAAAAGAAGACATAGCTTCCCTTGAAGGGCAGTGGAAGAGGGAACCCTGTGTGAATAAATATGAGAAGAATAATGTCATCAACTGAAAATCAGGATCCCCCCTTTCTTCATAGCCACAAGCATATGACTCTTTCCTAGGAGATACAGATGATCTGCTCTAAGTAAAATCTTATCCTAATGTCTAAGATTAAAGATTGGTTGAAATAAAAGCAGGAAGAACAGGAACTCTATGAACTAGATGGGCCACTTTTCTGGATGAAAAGACCTTTGAGATGGAAAATGAAAAGATTTATCCATGCTATACATATAGTGACACACATACATATATCAGCTGATACTTATACTGATATAATACTCTATTTGTATGATGAATAAACCATTAATAAAATAATAGTAATCTAAGATGTCGGTACATGATATATACATATTGTATTGATTTTCAGATTCCCATTATCTTAAAAGTAATTTGTTCATGTTCTAGAGAAAAGAAAATTCAATGTAAAAATTTGCAAGTGTGTTTAACAGGCGACACAGCAACTCTTTAATCTTGAAATAAGTGGCATTTAGAGTTATTAACAACACAGAATTTCTCCATAACTAACGGATTGACCCATAGCCATTCAACTAGTGACCACATCACTATCAGAAGTTACATTTCTTTGTTTTAATATTTCAGATGTTCAACTGCTAAAAATTATTGGCCAGCCCAAGTTCTCTTAGAAATAATAGTATTTAACTTATTTGCTGCATAAACAAAATTCAACTGAGAATAGAAGTCCCTCATGTTAATAATTTGTATGGGATGAGGCAGTCCCTGACCTCAAATGTATAGTCTAGACTGTAAATAGTGACTGCCAAGTGAAACTGCACTGTTCTGGTTTTACAGCTGGGAAAAAAAAATAGACAACAGAGAGCTGAGGTGTCTTATTAAATCTAATGGAGATTCAGAGATCTGGAGTTTGTTCTGCAGAGAGGTGGGCCAAGAGTAGTCTTCCTTCCCAGTAAGTGGTTTCTTTCAGTGTGTGTGACTTAATAAAAAAATGTGTGTGGGAGTATATGTGGAATTCAATGACCTGAAGTGTTCTTTATTTGAAAGTATTTGAAGCCTCAGCAAAATTATATAAACAAATAAACAAACAAAACCCCTCTTGCCTCAATTGTCTCTCCAATTTAGGTGCTTCTTTCATACTCACATGTTCAAATATGAACAAATTAATAGGAAACTTTCTCTCTTTGTGCAAAGAGTATAGGAGCAAAACCTTTCCTAAGGTTTCCTAAGGTTTCCAAACTGTCTTTTGAAGTCTGAGTTAATTTATTAGCTTGTTTATTTTAAGTAAATCTCCTTGCAATTCCATGCTGTTCTTTTCTGCTACATGAAGTGACAGGTTTAAAAAAAAAAAATATAGGAAGCAAGCCATTCCTGACAGTTTTCCACCTTTGGTGCAGTAGCAGCCAGTGTGTCAGTTATACACTGCTTGGGACACAATTGTTCAATTTATAATTAGAGCTCATTTTGTACAGAATGAAGTGGTGGTAGACAATAAAAGTAGATGTGTATACAGACATGGATATATATCTCCTCTAGAGTGTTTCAACACTAAGTTTTCTGCCTTTGTAGTAAGGCAATAAACCCTACAGCTTTTCCAGAATACCATTTGACTTTAGGGGGGCTTTGGTACAGTGCTATCTGCACAGACTTTTAGGGATGGGGTCCTAAAACCACCTGCAAGGTGTCTGAGAAACCCCCACATCATTTTAAAAGGCTGACATCACTCTCATTCAATTCACCCACATATCATTAAAGGGAAACCACTTCCAGAAATGCCATTACTAAGATATGAATCTATTAACACTTGACCAAATAATTCTTCAGTAACCCCTGCCCCAAATTTAAAGCCCCAGATGTAGCTTGATAGTGTCAATACTAAATATCTGGAAGTCTGCAGAAGTTCCCTTTTGGCTTGACAGCTTAAGGGTAGTTAATGGAAGAGTTCAGCCTTGTTCTGCAATGCTACTTTAGGTGCTGCTCTGCTGAATGGCTCATAATTTGAAATCATTAAATGGCTGAGATAAAAAAAGAACATTTGTGAGCGCAACATAATCATATTAATAAGAAATAGAAAGACATGAGGAAGCTGTTTGGAATTTAAACCGAAGTTCTCGAATGCTATTTCTGCAGTATCTGATGAGCTCTGATTAACAGTATAAAATTATCAAATGGAAAAAATCCAGCTGGAAATGATGACTGTGGACTTAGAGATGAATCTCTCAAGAATATGTTGTCTTCATCTTTCCAGCCATAGCAAAGCTGTGAACTGTGCAGCCAGTGATCTATCTATTGGGGAATTCTTTACCCCTTGTTTAATTAGCTAGATCATCTAGCCATACTATTTAAAATTCAGTTGCTGCTCTTTATGTCTTTTGCGGTCACTGAAAAACTTTTGTACAACATCTTATGTTCCTTTCCTGTTGGACTCATTACTGTAGTGAGGATAATTGTTCATGAAATTTTTGACAAGTCTAAATTTCCATTCACCCATTACCTCACTGACAGCAGAAGGACGGTTCATGGGAACGTTTTCTCAGCAGTATGCGGGAAGGGTCTGTATCCTGGCAGTGCAGATAGCTTGTCAGGATGCGGCTGCTCCGACATGATTAATACAAGCTCACGTTGCTGAGCAACCTTAATGAAGCTAAGGATAATCAACCCACCACTTGCACAGATCTCTGGACTTGTACTTCCCCGTGTGTTTTCTGTCATCTAAATCCTACACTGTATGAAGGTACCTGAATTAGCCCAGGAATGCGACATAAAGGAGCCAACAGAGAAAGTTGGAGAAACTGATTAAAGGATTTAAGATTTCAAAGGCCATGATCCATCTGGATTGGTTGTTGAAGAGGGTGAGGGTGTCCAGAGATGGCAAAAGAAGGATCCACGACCCTCCTGACCCTTTAGTGAAAAGAAGGGATGAGAAGGCAAATGTTGTGTTCATTTGTTTATTTTTCTTTGTGTGATTTAGACAAGGGGAAGGGAATAGAGCTCTCTGGGTGGTCCTGAAGCTACTTTCCTCATGAAACTGGGAGAAGGTTCCCCTTTTAAGCATAGTTGTGAATGGGAGGCGGGGGGGGGGGGGGGGAGGATTAAAGAATAAAGTTTTTCTGTCTTTGTAAAATAAACATTTGCGTCTACCTTTTTTCCTGGATGCTCAATGGTTCTGCTAAAATATCTTCAGATAATTCCAGCTTCCTGGAAAAAGCTCTCCCTTCCATATTTGTCCAGGATCAGAGACCTATCACTGAAAGGCAAGGAAAAGCTGTAATTGCTGGCCTTTTATTATTTTGCCAAGGTATGTTTGTGGTGCAGTGACAAAATATCATCTCAATCCTGCTAAAAGGTTTTAAGTTTTACTGACTAACAAAAAAAAAAAAAAAAAAGATGCACAGGATTAATTTCCCCTTCCTGGGATTTTTTTTTTCCCCATTCACAAAATGACTGCAGCATGTCTGTGCCTCACTCACCAGAGAGGCAGTAGTGCCCCACTGTCCTATTCCTGCCCAGTATCCTTTCCAGACTCACCTGAGCTCTGCTTTTTCAGTGTTTCCCCCATTTCAGCGCTCTAAGGGAAATTGGGAACTTCTTACAATGGAAGCGGGTCAGCATCTTCCCCTGGTGAGATCACTGCTGGGAGCGTGGCAGTCCAGGGGCACAAGGACAGGCCGGTGGACACGCTATGCACTGCCACATGCAGAAGGGCTAGGATGCACGCCTGCCTTCCACAGGTGAAGCCAATAACTGCATATGTTAGTGGGATGGCAAGGACCAAATGGGGCATGCTCATCGCTGCCGATTACTCAGTGAGTGCCCTGTAGTATATAAATGCTGCAGAGCCTGGTTCAGACCTGGCAGATTTTCAAGGGCAAAGATATTCCCCATTAAACCTGTGGGAAAATAGCCATGTGAATTAATGCTTTAATTCCCAGGGGTTCTCACTGTAAATATTCAAGCTCTTTGAGAAGTAGATTTTGGTCCAAATGTGGATGTGTGATAGATACAGAGGCATGTTTCCTTAGGAAACTGAGTGCTGCCATCCCAAGAAGACAGACAAGTGGCCCCATGTATTCTACCTCTTCTTGGGCTTGGGCTGCTTCTGCTAAACACTGGGGGGGGGGGGGCGGGAAACGTTCTGCATAACTTCAGCTCACAAAGATTTTGGTGTGGGAAACCACGATATGCTGTGAATTCTTTTTTGTATATGTGCATGTTATCCTGGCACTCAGTGTTCGTATTGTGACACAGGACTTTTTGTAGTGAAGCGTGCTTGTTGAGATTTGAACCTTGAAATTTGATGTCTCAGATCTTTTTTAGGGTGTCCTTCAAAAACAGTTTGGGATTACACAGACTTCAGAAGGCTCATTGTGCGCCATGGTGGCAGTAGTCTGAGGCACATTAGGATACATTCATCATTTAGTTAATCCCATGTTAAACCATTGACTTTGGTAAAATATCACCATTTTACAGGAGGAACAATCTTGACCAGCTGTGTTAAAAGGGTTACAAAATGGTAAGTAAATAATTTTGTGAAGAGCCATTGTGCTTGTGGTGTATAAACATGTCATGTCTATAAATCACTATATGCTATACAGTAAAAATCTTGAGCATATAGATCATTATGACACTCTGCGAAACAGCATAACTACTGTTGTTGTCTTGGTAGATGAGTCAATGTTGAGTTGTTCATTCCCTCCTGCTGCTGGATAAAATCGTTTCCCAGGAATATAAATATCACATGGCTACATGTGAATATTTCAAAATGCAAAAATTAGTGAGTTACTGTGTTTAACGTGAAAGAAAGATTTTTAAATGTATCCGTAGACCATAAAGGACTTTATCACTGGTTTTTAATGAAATCAAGCAAGTTGTTTCATTGGCAAATAAAGGTAAATCTTTCATATTTCCTCCTCTCTGGGTAACAGAAACCAAATATCTTGTTTAGGGTTAGGGAGTATGACAAGAGCAGAGCTGAGGAGGGAGTGCAGGTATCACAGTTCCCAGTCACCTCAGTAACCAATAGAGAGGGCAGCCTGTTGCACAGTGTTGCAAAAAAACTGAGAACACATTTGTGAGTTCTGTTTAATTGCAACTCAGATGAGTCATGGACACTTGGTCCTCACTTCCTAATTCTGGAAGCAAAAATAAACGCTTATTTGAGGCCCTCTTTAAAAGTAGCCTCAAACATAGTAACCATAGCTAATTGTAAAATGACTCTTTTATTTATTGACAGTTTGCATAGTTCAGAGAAGAATTACTAATATCACAGACCTTTTAACCAGAAACAAGCATGCTCAAGGAAGACAGCTGTTTTCAGAGTGTCAGCTGGGAAAAATGCCCCAGCCACTCTTATTTGATGAACAAACATACTTTCTTGATTGTCTACACTCATACCCATCTGTCAGGATGGCATGATGCCCAGGCAGAAGCTGGCCAAAACTTTTGCCTTGGGCATTGACACCGAGCAACAATAGGTTTAGATGGGCAGCATGCGTAACACTGCACATAAAATGTCTTAAGCTTCTTTTTTGTGCCAAGCATGGGGCAGAAGCTTGGAAACAAATGTCTCCTCATATATCATTTGGCATTACTGAGTCCCCAAAAGCAAATATTACCTAAAAAATCCATGTTCTGTGGTCACCACTACATCACATGCAAGTTGGTGTTGGGCTCAAAGTGACTACCTTGTTAGAGAAGAATATTGTGGCTGAGGCACACTGTGTGACAAGATGGTCAGAGTCACTACTTGCAAGGACAAATGCTAACTACACAGCAGGGAAATCCAGTTTAGAAGCATTGAGCCAGCTGCTGTCTCAGGCAAATGGTCTTCACTTCCTGGAAAATGTGCAGTCTACGAAAGGATCAGAACCTGGTTAAGTGAGCAGCTGAAGAGATGTGAAAATATGGAGAGGCAATAACATGAAATTTTAAAAAATGCCACATTTGCATGAGAAATAACTAGAAGACAAAAGAAGAAGAGAACTTGTCCCACTGCATAGATTATTTTTGTAGATAGCTTTGACAGGAATGAGTTAAAAGCACTAATGCAATAGGAAGAGCATATGTAGATGTGATGCCAGCGTTCTTAAGATGGAACTACACTACAAAGCCTTTTTCTCTTTCAACAAACCCATGGGGCAGGGCTGTTAAATTTTAAAGCTAGTTTTACTTTAACAAAATCTAGAAGTAGATACTTTTGAAATAGAGAAATGGACTCTCACGGAGTAAGGCAGGGTGAACTCTTTCCCGAAATCATGCTCTCAGTCTACTGACATTTAGCGTTTTTCTGAGATAGAGCAAACTCTGCAGAGAGGAGCTTTAGCAGTCTCCTCCTTGCCACGACCTCCTCCAAGCCTGGCTGTCTGTGCTTTGTTCTTCTCAGCAGTGTCTTAATCTCCTCTCGAACTTCTGGCTCTTTGCAAACTGGCTTCATTCCTACCATCTCTTACTCTCTAGAAGTTTTTTCTAGGTTGTGCTAATACGACCTAGCTTTAATAGTCTATGCACACCCTATCATTCTTAAAGCAGACATAATCTTTTCCTTCCTCCACAGAGTAGGAAAAGACCCTCTACAGCAGCCATAAAGAGAGCAATGGTTTAGCACAAATCAGAACACATTATAAGTAGTAAACAAATAAGGAAGAGATTGAACTCTAACATATTTACAGAGCTCTAAATAATTTAGGAAAGTTAGCAAGGTACCTTTCTTTATTCCTGTAGTTCTTACATCTGTTTGGTACATGTGAAGGGAAAGTTAATCTGTGCCATATTTACAGGATAGGCAAAAGAAAAAATGCTGGAAATTTTCTAAAAATGAGTACTGTGATTCTGAGTCCAAATTTGTTGGCTATAATTTTATTTAACTTATTTAACTTCTCCAAGGTGTATACCTACTCTTTCACTGCATACATATGGAAATATTATGCCAATTCTGAACTTCTAAAAGTCTCCAGTTTTTTGTATGCTTGAGAAACTGATCTGGCAAACTTCAGTGAGAGAAAGCAAAATCTTGAATGTCAGCAGTCATATAGAAAAATAACATTCTTTTTACTGAAATTTCAGTTTTGAAGATTTGATTCAAAGTTTAGAAGTTTGAAACCTCTTATCTAACCATCAGCATGTTCTTACGCTTTTGTTTCTTCTGTGGAAAACTGATCAATAACACCAATATTTCTAGAAGAAAAAAAATAATTCTTAGTGTAACTACATGGTCACTATGTTGAAGTGCTTTGTGGATAATTATACCTTTTAAATTAGTAGAGGTTTAGCTGTAGCTTTTATTGTGCTTCCATGATTTTCCTTTTCTGTGAGTATCAGAATATTCTGCTAACCTATTGTTATACCTAAGCATACTGTTTGTTTTTCAGATCAGGAGATGGTAATTGAATCCAGGAAACTAGATTTTGTGTTGATGTGAAGTTTAACTGAAATCAGCGAAGACTGGCTATGTGCAAGTACATTTGGTTGCTAGGTTGGTCACCAACCTGATTTGTTTGATGAAATGTTAAGAAAAAACCCGAACAGGAACATGTTCACCACACTGTTTTGCAAACAATTGTTTCAGCTCAGCTGTATTTCTTGTGGATTTCTGGAATTATGATCTTGTATGGTGACAGGCACAAAATAATCTTTTGAATACTATTTTTAAGAAGTTAATTTTCTACTTCATTATGTACACATTCTTATATAACAGTTCAGTTTCTATTGTGCCTGGGTGTCTCCTGTATGCACTGCATTACATAATGTAATAGTATTGGCCACATGCAGTTCTTTCATCTTGTCCCAGGAAGGAGAATCACATGCACAATCACTAATTTACTCTGATAGGTAATGGTTTTTCCTTAGTTTTATATATAAATGTCTGTGTAGGTATATGTAAATATTGTTCTCTGTAATGTACAGAGAAGACGAGTTCAAATAAGTGAGCTTTGCATTTGAAGGCAGCTGTGAAATTAACACTGATAAGTAGTTCTGCAAGTTGTAGTAATTTTGTTGTTTCACAGATTTGATTGCCCAAAATTTCATTTCTGTGGTTTCCATGGCAAAATGTTGGATTAAAAAAAAAAGAAATGGTCTGAGCAACGTTGTAACAAAAACCATAGAGCAGTAGTTTGGCTGCACCTCCGTAAGAAATCTCTGCGGCGTCCTGTCAGACATGAGCAGTGCTGCTCTTGCAGAGCTGTAGGCAATGAGATGAGCCTAGAACCTCTTGAATGGCTTGGCCTTGAACTTCAGCTGATACGAAATAGGAGCCGACTATATAGTGTGGTGCCTTCTGCAACGTGGGCTCTTCTGAGCCTGCAGAGACAGCTCTGAATCTTTCAGAGGAGACTTGTTAGGAACAGACTCTAGGGAAGCAATTTGTACACAGGCAGAGTGCTCAACTTGGTGAAGATATTGTATGCTGAGAGAAACAAGTTCATCTTTCTTCGGTGAAGATCTAATTTACAACCACCTGCTTGAGCTTAGAAGTTCTTGCTGAATTTTTGCATAGTGCAAATTTGAATAGTGAGGCCAAGTTCACTCTGATTCCAAGAAACTGCAGTTTCTTGGAAGTCAGGAAATTTAGGCTTCTTCTATCAAAGCTGAAATATACATTTCTGCATACATATCCCTTATACATTTTCTGTCATTCCTGACTTCTACAATCAGTTAACTCATCTTTTACCATTATGTAATACAGATATATGTAGAAAAGAGATAATTTATATCTAGATAAAGCCCATAATGGGTCTCATGAGCTTCTTCTTGGCACAGGTGTCCTTTAACTTGCTTCAGTCTCAGCCTCATGTATAATAACCCAATAAATTGTTGCAGAGCCAAATAATATGCTTTGACTTTGTCTTTTTCTTGAGTGTTCTTCCTCACTTTCAGTTTCTTTCTGGTTTTTTTTGTCCACTTCACTAACTTTCTGGCGACCTGACACCACTTCCTGCTTATTGTTCTTCACCCTCTTGAACTCTGCATTGAGATTTGCACACATGGACAGTGAGTACAAACAAACAGCAGCATTTTGCAGCCTTTATGCAGTGACGTCCTACCCAACTGATTAGGTCCAGCAAAACACGATGGGGAAGCAGACCCAGGGAATATTATTAAGATGTAAGTAATATCTTCTTAAGCACTTCTTATTGGCCTCCTTTGCAGCTGAATGGATTGCGTGGATACTCAGATTTATTTATATGGAGATGTACAAAAAAGACACTTCCAGCAAGCAGACAGTGATTAAAATGGAGTATATCTTCAGTGCACATTTGATTGCAGGATAGTTGGACAAAATGATGAGTCAGTACTGGCTGCTCAGTATAGAAGACAATAGAATAATTTTGGTCGGAGAATGTATTTATTAATGTAGAAATAAATCTTGTCCTGTAGCTGTAGAAACAAATAAACAAAAAAGTGAAATCTCTTGAAATTAGACTACTATCTAGTCTCCCTGTAGCAAAACCAGCCCCATTTGAGAGGGTCTTAAGAAGAAACACTCATAAATCTCGGTGATTTATTGTATTCTTCATCACATACAATCCCTTCCTTTTCTTAAAAAATCAATATGAGAAACATAGATGTCAGTTGCAACTCTGAATAGTGGATTTGGATCTGTGGATCTGAAAGACAGACCCTGCAGCCCCAGGTAGCTTCACACCCCACTCCAGGACCTTTCCTTTTCCCCCCTCTATGTAGCTCCAGCTATGGTAGTCAATGCTCAGTTTAGCTCTTTCAAGGCTCCTACTTCTCAGGTTTGTACCTGAAAGTAGATAGTCCAAATTGCTTTTTGAAGATTTTGAGTCTAGAATTCTGCTTATTGAGACTTAGTAGGATTTTAGGAGTAAGAAGCTGACTTCTGAGTCTTGCACTGGATGTAATCAAGGTACTAATCATTATCATCATCATTAACACAATTTAATTGCAGGAAAAACAGCTATGTATTTTAAAACTACAATAACATAAAGCCAGAGAGTGAGACAATTAAAGTAAAACATAAATGAAAACTGTAGCTGACAGCATTCTAAAAAAAATTACCCAACCACTCTTCACCAATATGTGTGTGTATGTGTGCACATGCACAGAGATGATACCATACCTCACACAGGACTGTCATTGTCTATTCATTCATTAGAGGTAATTATTTTTAATTTTTGTCCCTACTGACCTGTAGGCAGATGGTTAGCATGAATACCATTTTTATCTGGACACCAGATCTAGCCAGACCGCAATCTGTTGAGTTTGATCACTAAACTGGCAGCTGCATTACAGACCTGCTCTTTTCTCTCTTTGTCTCTGGGGACTGCAGATTGGATGCACTGAATGTGAACTTCTGCAAAACATGGGGCTTTTTGTCATTTTCACTTTGCTTTCTTTTTATGACCATCCGGTAAATGTCAGTACAGTTAAAAGCTGATTGAATCAAACCATACCAAAAAAGTAATTTTAGCTACAAAATTATTTTTCATCTATATAAAAAGCAAGAAAATAAATGAGGCTTTAAAGAGCAAATATACATGTGTATGCCAATATGAAAAGGTAATGTGATGAATTCTAAGTTGGAATAAAAAAATTCTATCTATGCACACTATTCTTATTATCTAAAAAAACTGGACAGTTTGTTGTGGGACACATTTCTGAAAAGAACCAAAGTACACAGACAATTTTTAATTGTGTGGTTTGCACATGGAAAACTTGTATGATCAGTAATATCAAGCATTTCTATATAACATAATTGCATGATACACAAAAGTAGACAGAAATTTTTTTCTCAACCTTATGTCCTTGCTCTCACAAAGACTTGAGAATGTGAGTAACTTTAAACAAGTGAGCAATATCCTTATGTTAAACACATTGTATACACTGTACTTATTACATTTTTTCTAAGCATGTGTGCAAATCTCAGTTGCATCTGAGTTATTTTTACTTTCTTTTGCTAGTCCTTACTTTGGCAAAATTATCTAAAGCATAATGGATGTTCTGCCTGAGTAAAGACTGAAATATCCTCTTTATCTGCTCTCTGCTTAGGCAAAATAAAAGAAAAATCTTTTTTAAACATACTGATTACTATGTTTCATTTAAAACTCTCAGAAAAACTTAAATGATTTGTAGCTTAATGTAAAAAGCATCTATTGTTCAGAGTAATCAGTTGTCCTCCCTTTATAAGATGCCATTGATGTCAAACCCAGATTTGCTCTACTGTGGCTTTCTGATGTTTATCATGGGACAAGGATGCATGTCAATTCTTCTCACAACACAATGAATTTCATTTGTTACCAGCGGGCTGTGTCACAAGGACAATTCAGAGACAAGGTCTATAATCTCATAGTACAACTTCCTCTTTTATTTATACCTAAGTAACATTTAACTTTTACCAAACTGTCATTTACTTTACCTACTTTTAAAACTTATCTCTGGGTTCTAGTGTTGTGTACATACATAGGGAGACATGATTTAAATAAAATTACATGTAGTTAAATGCCATCAGAAAGAGTAACTTCCCAGACACTTTTTTTATTTTCACACTGGCAAATATTTAACTGTGAGCCCAACAGACTATGATGGTTCCCCTAGTTTCACCTAGGAAAAGAAGTTGGATTCTTGTCTTGCTCAAGAGACTCTTTATGCATTTTTCATTTTAATATCATAGACTAAAATGCATAAGCAGCATAAGGAACAGCATCCTACAAAGTCTTTTTTGTGTGTTACAGTCAGATGCACTTTCATTTAGTGCTCCCCCCGATGCTTTTCTGGCCTGTTGTACAGCTTCAGTAGGAGGGGCAGAGAAGATGCCAAATCCAGATCTTGCACTTCCCAGGCAGTCACTGTACTTCCTAGAGAAAAGATTATTTTTCCTCCTGCTAGACATCTGCCTCCGATGGGGAATCAGTTTGGCGTAGGCTGGTGAGTAAATAGCTAACAAGAAAACGGTGAGTTCAGGTACCTACCTAGTGAGTTTACCAACCTCATTTTGTTCTCCTGGTTCTCTCTCAGTTTGTTATTTGTGTAATTTTTAGAAAAGTTAGTTTCCAGAATGACTTCCTTTATTGTAAATGGAAAGAAAGAGCTATTTTTAGAAGGTGGTTTATATCCCTTAACTCTCCACTCTGCAAATGCAATTCTCTCTGGTCCTATGCCATATGAGAGAATTAAAGATTCACCAGTGAGGTTTCCTCATCCTCACTAACAATCCAGTGCAGATTGCTGGGTTGCATTGCAAAAGCGTGTGTGAAATAAGATAGGCAAAAATAGATGGCACAAAGGAATTTAAAGCTTCATTAAGCATCATTGTGGTGATTACACAAGGGAACATGTGTGACAATGATTAAGCTTAATGAAAATATTGTCTCCGTGATGGCAGAAATAGATCCATATGAAAGGTTATTCACAGTCCAGTCAAGACAGCATACACGCATTATGCTCTGGACAATTGAACTAGTCCTGTGCTCTCAAAGCTTGTTTTTAAGGTCAGCAGTCAGCTTTAACAAGGCATTTCAAGTGCTGGGAATATCTAAGATAGACCCGTTATGAGAGCAGTATATTTTATGTTTCCAAGGGCGGGCTTGAATGCCAAGAGCTTGTTCAGGCAGTGTCAGAGCAGCGTGGCTGGACTCTCCTGGCCAGGTGAAGTGGTGCACAGAGACTTAGCAGAAGATGCTAAGATGTGTACTGCCAAACACATTACAGTCACCCATATTCTGCTTACACGATTTGGCATTGAGAGCCAGCAATCTTTTCTAGTGTTTCAGCAAATCTATCATACCTGCCAACTTTTAAAATTCAGAAGTGGACGCTGCCTCTCCAGCTGCCATTTCCTAGGCAAAAAGAAACATCTGCCAACTCTGACACATGTTGAATTTGCAAGTGCAGATGAGCTGGCCGGTGTGCGGGCTGCGTATTCAAATGCACCCTGATGTATCAGAGTCACTGCACACGTGAGACAGGATTGCTCTTTGCCTGCATGCCAGCCTTACGCCCAGGATTCAGAGATGTTCAGTAGGTAGGGAGAAAACACGCAAATGTAATAGTGCTGGCAATAATACAATCATGTAGCAGATCACACACCACAAGCTTTCTGAGTATTTCTGGAAACAGGATTTTTTCTTTTCTTCTCCTTTATCAAGGGAGCAAATAGCACTTTTTCAAAACAGAAAGTTTCATTGTCATATAAGATCATAAATTCTTCAACAGTTTTTGACCCCTAATATGTCTAACAAAATGAAATTCACCTAAGACACAAGCCTTGTTTGGAGGTTTTCAACCTGAGAAGCAATATTTTCACAAAGTTTGAAGTCATTTCAGAGAGAGAAGACAAAACTGTATTCACCCTTGGGTGTAGCAACAATAATTGCTACTCTTGTATTGTAGCAGTAAGCCTTCAGAAACAGTTTATAACATAGCCTTCACCTCTTCTCTTGCCTGCGCCTCTGTTGTTTGCAACCAAGTGCCCTGAAGTCACACTTTCAAACACCAGGGCTTGAACTGCAACCTGTTTGGGGTTTTTTTTAGCAGCTTTTTAACTTCTCTGGCACTGATTACTCTGACACCATGCTGATTATTGATCACTCATAGTGTGCCCTGCATTTGCTTGCATTTCCCCCTGCAAGGCATCATACGCCGTCACTCCCCAACCTCTTCTCGGCACTTGTCCCGGGGCGTCTCCTGAGACGCAGAACTATTGGTGGGACCTTTCCTCTAAGCCGAATCCCCGCTAGCATCGGGGGGCTCATGCCATTTGTACCACACACATCCGCAGGCAGCAACTCCCAGGCAGAGAGGTACACAAGTGACCTCGCCTCCCCATCCGCTCATTCGAGTCCCACATGCCCGGACAGCCAGTCATCGCCCCTCCTGGCTTGACAATCTTTTGCACAGCTCCTACTTTGCAACAGCTGGTAAAGTTCGACTTGCTGTCACATGAAAGGGAGCAAGCAGACGAGAGCAAGGGCAGCAAACTGAAATGTGGGGGTGTTCAGGAAAAAGGGGCGAAAGAAAGAGGAAATTCATTAAATGAAAATCTGGCTGCTGCAAAATCTTTTAGTACATTAACCCAGCATGGGGTTTGAATCTGTGGTGTAAGAGCCCGACTGTGTCCTCTGTTGCTTCATTACTATTTTATTGATTTCAGAGGGGAATATAAATCCAGGGCAGCCTGCCTGCCTTAGCAAAACACAGGGCTGCCAAAGTTAATGTGCTAAGAGGAGGGAAATTTTGGAATCAAAACTGAGAGAAAATGAGTCTATAATGTACTGCAGTTTTTCTGAAAGGCAAAAAAGGCTCATCTCCATTTTAAATTATGCTACGCTATCATTTTTGCCTTTTCCGAAGAACCTAAAGAACGTGGGGAAGGCACAATATAAAACTTCCTTTAAACAGAGAAAGCAGCAGCTTGAAACCAAAATGATTGCATAGTTTCCCTAAAAACCAGTTTGTTACCTCTAAAATCACTTAGCACAAGGGGAGTTTATTCTCACTACTGAAATGAAATACCGGTAGAGATCCAGCACAGAAGTGCCCCAGATAAGAAGTATTATAAATTGGTATTATATTATGAATTAATATTATAAACTGGATGATTTCAGAAGGCTTATTGCCCATTTGGGGGGCTGCAGTTAAAGAGAGAGTTTCTGCAGGTTTATCAACGTTGCACCCCTGGGACTGCTGAGCTCCCACATTGAACTGAGAACCAAATTCCTCTGCCGCTTGCTAAGCAGTGCATCATCCTTGTAGCCACTTAGCCTGCTCCTAGATACACAAAAAAACCCTTAACATCCAGATTGCTACAAGAAAGTGAAGGAGCTCTGGCATTTCGACACCAAATGCTGATTGTTTTGTGAACATGTGCGGGAGTTCTTCTGTAGAAAGGAATGCAGAATTAGAGGAGTCCTTGTGGCTACTGAACTGGAGGTAAGTACGGTATTTTCCATCAGTCGTTAACCTCTTTACCCTCTGCCTTTGCTCCAGATGTTTCCTTTCCTTCCTCGAACTTCTAAATGAAGTAGCAGCATGTGAGAAACCCTGCAACAGGAGAAGCTGGAGGAATCCAACATACAAACAGCATTGTGTTATGTTGGGGCCAACACTCACATCTCAGCAAATACAAGTACATGAGATTTTATGCATTTATTTAGAAATGGAGCAGAGGCGCAGTGCCAGCCCCAGCTGGATATAGCAGTGCACCTTTTTCTATCAGGACTAAAACTATTGCTTCATAAGACCTGGCAAAACCCTGCAGCAAGCATACATGGAATAAAACAGCTCCAGCAACATCTCGCTTTGTCTTCTAACAGGTTTAAGACTTGAATGTTTAAAAACCCTTTGGAAGTATTTCTTTTTCTTAATTGAGGTCCTGGCAGTCTTAGAAATGCACATCCATTTTTTAACCTGGCCAAGAGCTTGCTCTCCTCTACTTCCCAAGTGCCACTGTTTAATCACAAAGCTGCATGCGAAAACATTTTGCTGTTTCTGGTTTGGATTTCCCATCTTTTACACCTCCTTGTTCTTATTCCAGGAAACAGAAGGAAGTTCCTATTCATCTTCCCTGCACTTTTCACTGTTTTCAGACCATTCTGATTTTCAGATCACATCTTTTCATCAGGTTGCCCCCTGATTTGTATCTATTTAAAATACATATCTTTTCTATTACTTTTTGTAAGAAATTTTTTTTCAGGTTCTTGGCCATTACTATTGATTTTCCTTAGACTGCCTTGATTTTGCAGTAACATTTTGGAGACAGAGCAGAAGGAGAGGAAGAGAAGACAGCCTAGCTTTTGAATTGCTCCCTGGAGGACCCTGTCTTTCTCCATCGACTGTGTAGGAAACCATACTGACTTCTTATGAGATTTCTTCCCTACAGCTGTACATGAGCAGAGGTTTGTATTGATCTGTGTAAAATGGTGCCCAAAAAAACATAACGGCAGAAGATAAAAAACAGAAAAGCCTTACAAAAATGCCAGGCTGAATTAACTAGGTCCTGCCAAGAGTTGTGCATCGATAAACTCCAAATAAAAGTATGTATATAAATTCCTTACTGCATATTTTAACATATCATTTTAAAAGCAATTAAAATAAAGGAAAACCATGCAGAATATATGCATTAATAAAAGATAATTTAATTTTAAAAGTCTGTAAAAATTAAACAAGCCTAAGTAGATTGTATTAAAATAAATGAAAATTACATAACAAGTAGCAAAATAATTTAGCAAATAATTTTGTTTCCACAGAAATCCCACATGAAATTGAAAATACAAATTAGCATAGCTCTATAACTATTGTTCTGGTCCTCATTAATACATCATGTGATGTGACAAAAGGTAGTGAAATTCCATTGATTTTATCCACAAAATGTACCTAGTAGTTCATTTAATCCAGCTATTCTTATATTATCCATTACTTTCCTCCATATCCACAGTATATAAAAATACATGTAGTGATGGCTGTAAAAAATGTAAAAAGTATGTAAAATTTATAAAAGTTTAAAAAAAGTTTATAAGCTAAAAAGTCTGCAGAAAGATGTCCTCTGAATATGTCTTCCTATTCTTTCTTTATATCTTACTCATTTCCTTATCCTTCCTTTTTTTCTGCCCCCTAAATTTGGGGCACACAAGTTGTCTAGCTGGAGATTTCACTACCTTCAGGAAGTTCATATAAGCTGGGTTTTTAAAAAATGTTCACTGAAGAGCCAACTCTGCTATTAATGAAATAACTAGGTGTTTTTGAAAATGCCATTCTAAAAACCAGGTTGCAAACCTTAGATTCATTAATACATACACACGTCTGAGTAAAGAAAAAGTCACTGGACATTTAAAGGAATTTGGACATTGAATTTTATTCATGAGAACCTGAATTAGCTAAGTGGGGAAGTGAAAACATGTTTTCAAATTTTTATTTATTTCCTAAATATGTATTTACTTGTTTAAAACATATGGAGTTGTGCTCATTAAGTTCTGATCTTTTTCCTATACATAAGAATATCAGCATTTATTATTGCTGTTGATAACAAAAACTCGGTAAGACCCCTGGAAAGGGTCAGCTGCAAGTATAAAAAATTCTGTTTTCAAAGTCTATATGTGCCCAACAAGGTCTATTTCCTGGCTAATTACTTGAAAAACCGCACACAATGGCGCTCTCCTGTGTAACTCACACAACATTGCAATTCATCATCATGGACATTGGCCGTGCATTTGACACTTTCCAGTATGAGCTGTGATATCCGAGACCCAAAAGAGGCAGAGACTGAATGTGGAATTAAAACAAATAAAACTGAGCCTTCCCCAAATTTGCACCAAGCTGTGAATGCAGTGCAGGCTACAATCAAATACTAAAAGTCAGTGCAATGAAGTACCTACGATCCCAATAAGGAGAAGGACAATCCTTATTTTTTCATAAGTTTCCTCTTTCTTTTCCACTGGGAATCATCTTGGCAACTCAAGCCCTAGAGTGAAGCCTATAAACCACTGGTGTTCAGTGACCGTCTGCACCAGTAGTTCCATTATCTGAGGCTGGAGATTGATTTTCCTTTTCCTTGTGTGTTCACTTACCGGAATGCCCCAGAGTCTGCAATGGAGCCAGCAGCATATAATGCAAAGACAGCTTTTAAGACATCAAAAGTGAAAACATCAGGAGTATCATTATATTCTGAATCTTTTGCAGTAGCTTTTTGTCTAATCCTATTGTAACAGGAATCCACGGATGGTGGCTAGGCCCCTCCTTTAGGAAGCTTAAGAACAGAGCTCAGAGGAGCTTTGCTTTTCTCAGCGGAAGGTGCATAGGTCTGCCCTATATAAGCAATGGCTCTGTTATGAACAGGGACCGGCATTACATACATCGATTTCATACAGGACCAGTAACTCAGTAGGTGTCAGGGGATGCTCATTCAGATTTGGAGGCTGGAAACCAGCAGAAGGCTATCTAAAAGAGCACCAGACCTTAACAAATGTTTTTAGTGGCGTGAATAGTACTTTCAAAGTTGGGTCAAGTAGTATTGCTGCTCCCAAGCCTTTGCCAGTGATTACCGCAATTCCTCTTAGCAAGTGTTTCTTTTCTCCCTCATTGATGTGTTAAAGGCCCACACAAATACCAGGGGAAATGGACTCATTAATTGACCATATAGGAGGAGAGAACCGAAACAGGTCCAGCACAAAAGCCAGGTTCTGAAAAGGGCTTGGCACGCAGCGGTTGCCATTGTTCCCAGCAAACTGGTTTTAGTGGGACCTGCCAGAGGCCAAGATTTTTAAGAATCTGGCCACTTATTTAGGTGCCTAAATGGGATCCGAATCCTGCAAATCTGTCTCTGTATCTAGTCAGTTTAACTATTTAGACATTTCCTCTTCCCTCGCCCCCCAAGAAAACCCCACAAAACAAAACTATGTGCATAGAGAAGTGCTTGGCCTTTCAAAACCTTAGACAATGCTCCCCTTAAGAGCCTAGTAAGAAAGCAAATCTGCCTCCTGTCAGTGCCAGAGCAGAACTAGAGAGTACCTTCTACAAACCTGAGACTCTCAAATTGCTTTTGTTCTCACCACTTCTGAGACCATAAAGACACCAGTGTGCCTATAAAGACTATCCATGTAAAAATACACAAGAAAAAACAGACACCATTATTATGCCCTTGATTATACTGTGTATTCCAAACACATTCTTCATCCATGGTCTACTGCACTGTAAGAGAGTCATCCATTGTAAACATACATTACTGTACCTCCATACTATCTTTGTGAGATAGTAGATGTATGATAATACTTCCATTTAATGATGGAAATTATAAGCATTAAGGGAAAAAACAACAACAAATTTGGCTTTAACTTTGTTCAGCATTTAAAGTCTAAATAAAAGTTATGAATCTTAATGCATTCCTGAGTCTGGACTTACATCCACAAAATTATGTAAGAACCCAACTCACATCTAAATGTTATTTTCTGCATTTACATACAAAATACAGGCTCTCATATCACACTCTCTAAGGCTGCTCAGGCAGGACAGTACTAAAGGACTGAAGGACCCTCTATTTATTGAAGTTCCCAAAGTGCCTAAAAATTCTATTCTCATATTTATTCCCATAAACATATCCATATTAGTACTGAGTGATCCTTAAAGACTTTTGGGTTTCACATTCTGCCTGACATCATGGCTATTGCCACATTAAGTATCTTTTAAGATTTTGCACAGTAACTCATGCCTATAACTAATTGAGATTCATAATTAGGTTTTCCTCCAGTTTTCTCTTCACAATGTGATCTAGTGATGTTCTCAGAGAACAGGAAACCTAAACTCAATTCATTACCCCACCCCTGAGGTTAGAAAGTGCTTTTCCCATCACCTTCCTGCTTTAACCATGGGTGCCAAAGGACACTACTGTCTGTACCTGAAGTTCATATAATTTGGCCAGACAGAACAGGAGTGATCGTAGTGTTCAAAACACCCAAGAAGTTAGTGGCAACCAGTGCTTCTGGTCCAATGAATGGCTAAAGCATCCTAAATTAGGAACAAAGATTTAATTGAAAGGCAACATTTTTTTGATTGATAAAAAAAGAAGAAATATTTCATTTTGGGGAAATATGAGTTATCTGTGGAAATCATTGCCACAAGATGTTAAGGTTGGGAACATAACAGGATTTTTAAGAAGATTAAACATCTGAATGGTGACTAGGAACATCACAGATGCATCAGACAAGATGAGTAATACATAGAGGATGTAAAAGCCCAAGCTACAGGGTGTATGCTAACTACTAACTAACAAGAATTAGGGGAAAAAATATCTTTCACTCTGGGAGGGGTGTGGCATAATTGACAATTGATTTTCTTGTACTTTTGTTTGAAACATTAAGCATTGGTCGCTGTCAGAGAAGAGATGCTAGAATAAGTAGATCTCATTCAGTTTGATCATTACTTTGGCAATAAAATACAGTAAGTAGAGTAAAACAGCTTTTTCTTTTCAAATAGATACTTCTATAGCAAAGAAAACCAGTAGCTATCCAATGCCTAAGTCAACAAAATGAAACTCCATAGGCTTGTGAAATAAAATATTTTGATTTTGCCATGAAATTTTTCTGACAGGCAAAGGCCGGAAATAATTTTCATTTATTGAGCTTCCAATTTCTTTTCTGGTTTTGAAATGGAAGAAAAACAAGAACTTTTAAAGAATGTCAAGGTTATTTAACCATCTGATTCAGAGTAGGTATTTAAACCTAGATCCCCAATACAGGAGTCTGAGTGCTTTAAGTACAATCCCAATTTCTTGTGTTAGAGCTCTCCTTCTTCCATAAATATTTAAACACGGGCATACACCAGTGAAATATTTATGATAAATTTCAGTGAAAAAAAACATTAAAACCCCCTTTGGTTAAATGAAAAAGGATCATCTTATTTTTATAAATATGTTTAGTGTCAATTATCTACTGATTATCAGTGACTTTATTAATTTTTGTTTTAATCAGATTCCATGTTTTCCGATTTTATCCCTTTTCATGTTTGTTGAAACTTGTACTATTGTACAACACAACATTTCTTGCAAAAACATTACATCCCTTTGGAAAATGCCTAGCAAATTATATTGGCATTATCACGCATCTTCATATATAGAATTCATATGTAGAATTTAGGCTATAAAAGAGTAACTGGAATCTTTTCTTTCCCCTGTTCAAATCCTGATCTCATATATTCGTTTATTTTAAGACTATAAGAGGGAATCAAATGATCTAGCCAAATAATATTTTCTAGTTATTACTGTAGAGACCAAGAACTTGTATCTGAATAAAGCACATCTTTTGGCAAGGTTTACAGCCTTCATCTGAAGAGCTCAGTAAATGCAGTATCCACTAGCAGTTTGTTCCGATGGTTAACCATCCTTTCAGAAATGTGTCTTCTTTCTCATATGAAAAGTATTAACATATGCAGAAGAGCTGAAATAGTCCATTATTATGACAAACTCCAGAACTCATTGAGTTAGAAAATGGGGTTTTTAGGTGTGTGTAAAAAAAAAATCTGAATTCTGCCTTCTTAAAATGTAGAATACATGAGAACACGTGGTATAGAAAGAATTATTTTTTCCTACAAAACAGTCTTTTACACTAGAAAATGATTAATGTATTAATAGCAAGCAAATGGATCGTATGGCTAATGAGGTCCCGGAAATGCTAGTAACACTGACTCATACATATCTACTGTCTCCATTTTCAGTGCTATAGACATTGATGAACAGCAGGTATGAATTTACTTTATAGAGATCCTCACTGGTATGTAGGCTTTATAGACATTCATTAGCATGAGGAACGTGTCATACACGTTTCACATCGGATTCTTCCCTCAAACGCAAGGCCCTGCGAAACAGAGGGTGCTTACGCTAATCAGCCTCACAGAAGGATTTATCCTGTTGTCATTGCGAAAAAAGGAGCGGATGGGAAAACAATTAATTCTCCGATAGTTACAGCATGGATCTTAATACAATTGCTTGGCTTTTGTTCTCGTTTACACCTAGCAGTAAGAAGGAACATCGACGAGAGCAAAGTTAGCTATATTCGCACTCAGGTCTCTCCCCCTTGCCAGACCGCAGCGAAGTTGCCATAGTGTAAATGTCGGTTGCGTGGTTTGATTTCATACCCTGCTGCCCACAGACAACCACATCAAAATAAATATGCATGCTATGGAGAATAGCACTTTGCCCTTTGTGGATTCCACAAATGCTGCTTGGCTGGTTTTCTAAGCCCGTGGTTGTGTATTTTTTGCAGATTGGGAGGGAAGTGTTCCTGAGCCTCTCATGGCTTCACCTTACATCTAACGGGCTGGGGACAGCTTGACTCAATCATCCACTTAGATCATAGAGATCTTATAGTAAATTGGCAAGCTGTCTTTCATCCCAGCAGATGACGGTGCGTAGTGCTCCTGCATTTCACAGCACCTCCGATTCTTCACTGTGAATGTCTTTGCTATGCCAGCTCTGATTTATAAAGTGGTATGCAAGCAGCTGCCTGTTCATATACACACAGGCTAAAATGGATCCAGAACAATTTCCTATGTGCCTTGTGATTTTGGCCGCTGAACTGGAAGCACATGTGGATGAGATACGGCGGCTACTCCTGTTGCCCAGGGAAGGACCATTCTGCTTCGGGATGGCAATAGCTGAGGCAGTTAGAGGATGGGACGTGTCCAGGCTGACAAAATGTCCCTCACTACAATTCAGCAAGTAATTACAGGTTCAGCATTACATGTGGATCATAACTATCTAAAACCTAGAGTCCATGTACCAAGTAACCCCACAGTTCTCCAGGTGCAAAACAGAAATCTGGTTAAGGCAAGGCTAAAAATTTGACTCTTATACAGAATGTCTGTGAACCTAAAGAAGAGAAAGATCTCTTTTTCTTTTAAGACCATGTGTTTCTACAGCTTCTATAAGGAACACACAGCTGTTTGGCTACATTACCATTTTGCCTGATGAGCATTCAATTGCCTGGCAGAGCTTGTGGGCCGAGGCCAAATTCTGCTGCGTATGTTGGTGTTTATTGTATCCTTTCTAAACTCCTTTTATGAACTATTTTACTGTGTATGCAATAATACTCTGTTTTGCTTGAAAGATTCCAGAAGCTCTCTTTTGCTTCCCTGTCCTCCTGATGTAAGGAATGCCAGTAGTATGCCACAGCCTTTCCCCTTTAATCTCCAGTTAAATAAAATGTAGGAAGAAACCGGAGAGGAAAGGAGACAAGAAGACAAGAAGGGAAAGATGCAAAGGAGAAAATTAAAAAAAAAGGAAACTGGAAAGAAGTAAATACAGAAAGGAAATAAAGAAGGCAAAAGAAAATATATGGCAAAAAAAAAAAAAATTGACATACAGTTGTCTGTTTAAATTCTAAAATTGCTCCACAGCCTCATAACAGGATTAATAGGTATCAAAGGACTAATAATCACTAGTTTGACTGAATGCCTTTTAACTGGCTCTGCTTAGTCAACCTAGGAAGACTTTCTGCTCCCCTGATTGCCATACATATGATCCCTCTCTTTGTGAGCTCTAACCTTTCATGGGTCATTTTTCTTCATGCCTTTCTCTTTGCTTTTCCTTCTCTGTACACTAAGGCTCCTCTTTTCTTTCTTTCCATGCTCTGAAGTCTCTTTCCCTCACTTTCTGCTCCAATTCCCCTTTCTCTCTGATACAGAGGCATAAATGTGCTGCCTGAGCACTTTACTAGGGTACTGCTGAGAACTTCCCTAAGGAGATGGCAGTATACTCCAGCACAAAGAATAAACTCTGCTAGTGCCAAAACCAAATATTGCAATTTTCTCTACTATATCCCAGCTTTCTTCATCGAGGTGCTGGACCCTCATGCCACTGTTAGTCATTTGCCTTTGGCAAAAATTTTAATTGGCTGGGTGAGGCAGAGAAATTCCACTATTGCTCAAAACCTGCTACCTCGTAATCAAATGTGAACTCATTAAATTCCTCTTACAGCTTTGGGTTTGGTAGCTTCCTTATCTCTAGTAACCAGGCATTTCTCATAGTTGTTATTAAGTTCACTTACAACCCTTAGTAAGAAATCCTGAAGTCAAATTGTATACTTTATATGCTAGAAATTGCATACTGAATTCAGTTCTATCTGTGGGGAAATGTTGTACTCCTAAGCAAGCTTTGCTGATTGCACGTAACTCTTCCCTTTTCTGGAATTCACTGATTTTCAGAAAGCCTGAGCAGCCATGACTGAGTGCTTGAAGACCAGCCTGGACAGGCATGAAAATAACAGGCACATGGGACAACCACTTCAGAACCAGAATTCAAAAGTGTGCATATCTTAGCAGAAGAAGAAACAGATATAACCCACCATTTACTGCACTGCATCAAGTATTAGAACCGTTTTGTTTTTCTTTCCTAACTCATCAAACTTTCAAAAACATTTTAATTTTGTAGGTGTGGTGCTTGCTTTTCCTAATAACAAGCATTCAGATTCAGCTAAACACTCAAATCTTCTAGTGCTTTTACTCTTTTCTTCTTCTTTTTTTTTTTTTTGTTTGTTTAATTCTTCATGGTCTTCTCAGTCTATGAATTGATGCACTATTCTCCTTTTGCCAGTCTTAAGACTCCTTAAAAACAAATATATCAGGTTCTTTGAGACTCCCCAGGAAGCAGGTAGCAAGTAGATGGTAGGTTCACATAGCGGTGATTCACACAAGTCTACTTCACATGATGTGAAATTGAACACAGAACACTGAAGTTAACAGTTCACAGAGGCTCAGAACTGAGCTGGACAGTTCTTCATGTGAGGAATGAGCTGTTACACCCATATGTCCAGCTCAGGAAGCCCACGAGCCTCAGGTGGTGGAGGCTGGGAGCATATGCAGATGACAAATTACTTTGCGCTGCCTGGTCCTTGTATTCTTCCTGCTGTAGCAGGTAGAGTACTGAGCTAAATGAACTTTTGACCTCAACCATTACAAACCCATTTATATTCTAAAGCTTTGTGCTACACAGGACTGCTCTACACACTGGGAATCTTCACCTGTCTTTCAACCAGTTTCCAGCTACTTTGCATTGACAAGGATGTTCAGGGAGGCTGGAAAGCATTTGAGTTAGCTTCCTAGTGTTGATTCGACCTATAGATCTACGTATAGATCTTAAATGGACTTTCTAAGAGGATTTGTTAATAACACATTTGTTCATTGACTGAAATGCCATGAGGCTGTCCTTAGTAAAGCTAGTAAATTGGTATATGTCTGAGCAATCAGAAAAGTGGAGAGAGATGCCTCTGAGAACAATTCCGATGTACATTAGAGATCCTTTACACCAAACTGATTTGTTGATATTAAATGTCTTCGGTGTGTACCTGCTTTCCTTACCCTGTGTAATAGAGTACTACTTTTCTTTTTTTAAGGAACTGACAAATTTCTGAGTGTACTTAAACTAGAACAATTTCCAAACTACTTGATAATTCTTTTTCTATCTGAGCAATCGAAGTATTTGTATAGGAGCCTTAGCAAAAAAAAAAAAAAAAAAAAAAAATTAATTCCCCTATGTTATTCTTAAGGACAGAGGTATTTCTATGCCTTTCTGTACTTCATTCCCATCCCAAGTCCAAACCCAAAAGGGCACTTCTATATAAATGCACAGACACCATTACAAAATCAAGCTTTTTGACACATATAGAAATGATAAACTCTATCCTAGAAGCAGTCAAAAGACTCAAAGATCACTGATAAAAAGAAGGCATTAAAGGCAGCACATCCTTGCTATACACCAACAAGGTTTTCCCTGCTGGGTGACCTACCTCAACTAACCGTCAAAAAGAATTAGTCTCAAGGGAATGTTTTGCTTATAGATTTATAAATGTTGACAATAATCCTAAATGGATGTTAGTGGAATTGACAAATCTCAGCATTTTTCTTGATGTATGTGTGCCTGGGGGAACTTTGGAGGCCCCAGCATTCATAGAAAAGAAGCAAGCCACTGACAGCTGACAGACAGGTAGCATAGCTAGAAAAGTAGAAGCTATTTGTTGACACAAATTGTGGAGTATAACCTAATAATCTAGTATTTTCTTCCACTGTTGTTTCTAGGCTCACTCAAAATGTACAGACCATACAGCATAGTATGCTTAGTGCAACAATAAAACTGCTTACTCTATAAATGGCTTTATTGTAGAATTTTGAATGCTCAGGAAAATAATGTGGGCCAGATTAAAGCTGGAATTAGTGCTTTACTAAGGATCTGGGGGGCAGCTGGGGGGTGCATTTTTGTTTTTTTCTGTGTGTGCATGTGTGTTTTTTTGCCTGGAGGTCAATGCACATGTTAAAACAATCTCCTCTGGAAGAAAAGAGTTCTGAGTTTAGCTCTGTCTTCTTATCTTGACATAAGTGAAAGAAGGGGAAAAAAAAAAACCAAGGACGCTCAGAAGTTTGATTCTAACTTTATGGTTGATTGTGGGCTAAATCTTTGCCAGGCAATTCCTAACAGGACCACTGACAGGGAAACTTGCAGGATTTATACAGGATTCTAAAAAGGAGCTTTGATGAATTTTCCTTGATAGTGTATTAATTACAACTAGCTTTTCTACCTAGCAGCCTTCAGTTTAAATATTATTTGATAGTAAGTGAAAACCAGAAAAATGTGACAATCTGAACTGTCATTTATGGATTTCTTTTCATAATGAAATGAAAAACAATATTAAAAAATAGAATAGCAGTTATTTCTGTCGTATTGAGAAATAATACTTCCAAATTGCTTTAAAAAACACCTGCATAGATTGATTGCTAACACTCTGCCATCCAGATTACTGGGAGTGTATTTCTAAGTGTGTGTTTAAAGGCAGTGAGAGACTCACACAGTTATGCATAACATCCCTAGGATGGAAATGTCGTTGCATGATTCGTCTCCTATTTCCTACTGCTGGAGAGCTCTTAACAGCAAATTTCGCAGTATTTCATTGAGTCCAGTTTTAAACAAAGTTAGCAACAAGTCCTCCAGCAGCCCTGGGGACCACAAGAACACATTCATTTCCTCTGTTCTACATTCTCCCATGTCTTAGGGAAAGTGATTAAGTAGTAACAGAAGTTATAGCAGTAGTATAGACCAGGTCCCATTATAGGAAGCAGTGTACATAGAGACTGATCATACTTGTAATCTTAACAGGCAAAATAGCTATTTAGAGGAAGGAAGTTGAGAAAAGCAAATTTGGTGATTCTGGCCAATATCATATAGAAAGTCTATGCAAATCTGGGAAATAACTCAGATCTCCTCTGAATTTCTCCTTTGAGACACGCTCCTTGTGCTGCTCCTTTCTCTTTTGTCCTTTTACTCCACCCTACATTACATTTCTGACAAATATTAGTAGAGTTTCTGCATCGGGTCCCCCATGCCAGGGTTGACACTCTACCCAGGCTGACCAGAGGTTTTGCAACTGATATTCAGTGGGGCTACCCTTTCACAGTCAATGTGCTGTTGAAGGGAACTACATATTGTGTTTCATTTTTTTTCTGATAGTTTTTCCTCTGTCACAATCATTTCTATGCTCTTTTCTGGCTTTTATCTGTTAACTATGTGTCAATAACTAAAAACAGTATTTCAGGAAAAGCCTTAACAAATCTGATGGGTTTTTTTCGTGAGGCAAGAATGTGTTTCTGAATGGAGCCCCACACGGCTGTCTTTTTAGGATGCACTGTAAACTTATGTTTAATTTCCTGTCTACTACCAGCCTTAGTCCATCAGTATTGCCCTTACTTTCACAGACTTCTATATACCATCGAATATCTGTATTTTGGATTGTTTTCCCCAAGAAGTAATAGCTTCCATTTTACAAGCTGACACTCAACATACTGCAACATATATTGGTAATATTTTACTTCTTTCTATGTTATTTTTCCCATTTCAGAAATGCTTTTTTTTCTTTGTCATGAGTGTACATATGAAGACTGGTTGTAAAGAAATGGACACATGAGGAAAATCCCAAGTTCCCAGCAGGTAGGTGAAGTACTTTACTTCTGGCACCACTGAACTATCCATCCCTATATACTGCCCATCCAGTTTAAAGGAACCTAATGAGTTCTCAGATTGATGCATTTTCATGAAACTCCTGACTTTAGGAGGAAAATGCAATTTTTAAGGAAAAAAAAGTGTAGTGAAAAGGTTTGGTATGTGTATATATTGGAGAAGGATTCATAATGAGGCTTTATGCTTCACCTATTGTGTTAAGCGGTAAGCTCTCACTGACTTGTGTTTTCTAGTTACTGCGTCTGACACATTTCATTCATGAGCACTTACTATGCCTCTTCTACAGGATGGGATTCATCTTATCCTTCAAAATTAGGCCTCTAATTTAAGGAAATCATATAGGCTTACTTCATAACTTGTAGAGGACAAGAAATATCTCCATTTGAAAGTGCCTTTAAAATTGGGGGAGTGAACTGTCTGGGGTGTCCGCCAACCCCCACTGATTGTGGGGGAAGTTTGAACACTTCCTTCTCCATCAGAAGCCTAACTTAAACCAGCTATAACAGTACGAGAGGCCTCCCACCAAACAGTGTTTGCTCTGGTTCTTAAGCGAAACATTTTGTCTTTTCACCAAACCCTTTTTGCTTTGATGCTGTTTTGCTATGCCTCTGATAGCTAAAAGTCACGGGTGTTCAGCCCCTGGAGCCCCACGCGAACTAGCGAGAAAACAACTTCCTTTCTCCCAGGAAGTTAAGTTCAGATGCTGTGTAGCTAAATGACATAAGAAATCATCTTCATTATGGGTTAAAGTCATTATGAGAGGACTAACACAAGGATCTCTGTGTCCTTTCAGGTCTCACAGGGGCCAATACGGCAGGACTGCACCTGGGGTAGAGCGATGTCGGAATACCTGTGCTGGAACAAGGCAGGACTGTGTACGAAGCAGTGAAACCGCAGCACCCCTCAAGCCCCATGTATTTGGGATCTTAGAGGCGGCCCTTTGCCTCTGCTTTCACTGCGAGGAAAACTTTGGACACTTAGGCATGCAGTCCCATTTTTTTCTTTCTTTTTTTTTTTTCAGAAAGGTAATCAGTGGCAAAAGTAGTATTTTAGAGGACAGCAGCGCATTACAGAGGACAACCATTTGCAACTCTGATCCAGCATTTCGTTTCTTTATCTTATTTCCTACTGATGCTGTCTTGGCAACTCTTTCTGCTCCAGGACGTATGTTTTCCTCCTTCCCACCCCACTTGTGAAGTCTCTCAACACGTCTAGGAAACGAGCAGGCACTGCTCCCGCCAGCTGCTGCAGGGCAGCTCTCCTGTCCTCTGTCCTGCCCGGGAGAGCCAGCGCACAAGGAATGCATCTGAGATTTCCTGCTGATTACAAAAGGTGAGTGATGGAGATGAAGGAACATTAGAAACGATTGCAGGAAACAGCTACCATTATCTTTCCTAGCTTCTCACAACAACAACAGTTACCTGGGGCACACCACACATTTTACATCATGTAGCAGCTAATTAGCAGAGACCACTGGTACAAATTTCAGTGCTCCTGACACTGACGGCAGCTGCAGTTTATGCAGAGATCAGCCCTGGCTTGTGTTCTTTCCACCCACTAGCTCTCTTCAAGACCTGGTTTGTAATTCAGGTTATATCACTTCAAAGAGTTTGACCTTCCCCTGTGTCATCCAGCTGCAACACACCAAAGCAAAGGCGATGGTTTTACATTGAGATGGAAGGGAAATCAGTTCAGGGATTTGAATGTTCAAAGGAAATAGTTTTTCCTTCTTAGAAAATCATTCCCTATCTATTGCTGAGGGGTCCTACCTGGAAGCACAGATGATTCATTTCTTCTACATAACATAAAAACAGGGTTTAGAAGATGCACAAGAGATGCTTTTCACACGTTCAGCAGAATTATTCTCAGGTGAACTTATTGGGCATCTATTGCCACTGAAACCGAAAAACAGCAGCGGTAGTGTTTCAGATTTTAACTGATTCAAACAGCGCACTAACAGAAACAGTGCTACAAATTCCCCATTTCTTCCCAATGCCTGAGAGTCATATGGTGAACAACTTGCATGAAAGTTTGAAGCAGCAACACAACCTGCAGAAAAAAGGACAATGGAAGCATCACAAGAACACCTTGTAGGAGAATAGTGAAGATGAGTGCTGCAGTAACACTATCTATGTCATCTTTAATAAAGAATTTCATTTAAATAAATTTTATTTTATTTTACCATTATTTTTCTCATTATATAACGCAGCACATAAATGACACACTACTACATGAGGCTTCCCACTATCTCCTGCTGAGCTGCCAAAATCTGCCGATACCCTCCTGAATGCTATGACAGAAAAGTGAAACTTTCTTTAGTGTGCAATTCCTGCGTGCAGAAATAAGCATGTTGATGTGCATCTAATGCAGAAGCTCTCAAACTGCTGCCTGTGGGCCGGTGGTGATCCACAACGACCACTGATCTGAAGACTCATGTCACATACACAGCGTTTCAGGGGACTGCTAAAGGTGCACAACGATTTGTACCGATGACTTACATTGGTTCAGAGTCCTAACAATTTGGGAATAACTGTTTGAGAGCTGCCACTGATCAGCTGTGAGCAAGATGCTTCACCTTTGTGTGTGCCTTTGTTTCCCTTCCAGCACCATCTGTTTTGCTTAATTAGAGCGAAAGCTCTTCACTGTAAAGACCTTCCCTTCACAGGCATTTGTGAAATGCTTTTCACAGTGCACCTCTGAATTCATTCAGGACACAGAGCTGCCAAGACAACATTGATTACTGCTATTAACAATATCTGTTTTAACTTCTCAGCCATGATAACGCTACTACTAACAACATAGGAGACCAGAATCCTAAGAAGCAAAAAATATGAAAAACCAAAGGACTCTGTATGCTCTTTGGGGTATTGCTCTTTCAATCAAATATGAAAAGAATCCTTGCATCCAAAAATGTATGCTGAACTATCATGATCTTCTCCAGATTGCTGTGGAGTATAGCTACCTCTGGGTGTGTAGGATACTTCAAAGCACTTCGCTTCTCAAAGCATCATTTTTCACGCACTCATTTGCATGCAGTTTTGCAGCCTTGTTTTTCATGGATTTTTCAAAATGCTAATTTTTGCCTACTCTGCTATAATCTACTTAGAGTTTGGGTGGGATCTTATGCAAGGGATGCAAGGGATATACAGGGCATAGTATCAGGAAGAAATCAAAGGCAAAGGCTGTTGCCTAGTTTTAGCTGCAGAAATAAAGCTGTTTCAACGCAACCCTAATTACAGTTTTGTGGTGCTTTGTCGAGCCCTGTTGATAAGTTTCCCTAGTAAACAGCTCTTTATTGTTCTTTCACATTCAGTCGCCATAGCAACTAGCATTTTAAGGTTTGATCCTGAGAGATGCCAAGCACCTGCTTCTGCGGCAGTATCTATGGGAGAGGAGGATTCGAGACATCTTACAAGATCAGTCCTTTCAATGACAACAGATTTGCTAAAGAAAGAAAAAAAAAAAGCTTTTGTTGTGCTTATTTGGAAGCAACTGTGAAAAAAAAATCACAGGTAAAACCTGGCCCCAGTTATACCTTACAAACATACACAGTATCAGACACTGCCTGTTCATGGGTGTAGTGCAATACAAAAAAAAAAAAAAAAAAAAAAAAAAAAAGCCCAACGAGCCTAAGGATCTAACTCCAAAGGAAATGCAAGTCAGAAACAGAGCCCCAGAGTGTCACTAACAAAACGCTGGGAAGATGAATTCCCTTTCATTCACTGCCAAATCCTTCATTGCCTTCTTATTGTAAAAAAAATATATTTCTCCGGAGGTCAGACCCAGGTGATAAACAGCTGAGCAAATTTTCTATTTTAGCTTCTGAATAACCCCTGAGGGACTCTCTTTTGTCTTTCCTGCTTACGTTGACCTCAAACTGTTGGTCAGAGCCTAGAGGAATCACTCAATTTAGCAAAGAGAAGCTTTTTTTTTCGTACAGCTCCATTTCCTCTGAATTTATCTTGGTGTCTCAGTAGGAAGATAGAGGGTTTGTCTCCGCAGTTAGCAGATAGTTTGAATGTCAGCAGGTGTGAACATACCGATTGCTTCCTTATCTGATGCTGCCTGAACGCGTTGGCCCCGAGCAGAGAACTGCTTTCATACCCTCCAGTAAACCGCCCGCCCTGTGCTCACGCTGCCTCCTCCCACAAACCCCGTTACCTGCCAACTCTGCACAAGTCACCTACTGTCCGACCCGCCGAGCCCAGCTCTGCTGCCCTGGGCAGCGGTGTTAATCATGGTAACATCATCAGCCTCGAGGGGCGGGGATTTTCATTTTCCCTGCTTCAAAACACAGGCCCGGGGTTGTCCTATGTAAATGCAGACACCCATCTGAGGGACACAAGTCACCTTCATCTGCCTTAGTGTGGTAGGAGCAAGCCAGCATCTCTAAAGGGCAGTTGACATCTCAAGTGGGGTGAACCACCCTTCTATGGGTTTTAATTTCTTTTTGCCAAGCACAGAGAAAGCATGCTATGTCTATATTTGCCACTCAGGCATCTTAATCAGTGGCCCGGCTGATTAGAGGAATCCAGCTCCCGATGGCCGAAGTCCTCTGTATTTGTGCCGGCTGAAGTCATCTATTTGTGCCCACACAACATTGCAAATCTAGACATTTTGTCTTCTATTAGCCCTCGAACCAAAAAAAAGTTATTCAGAACATGCTGCAGAGAAAGAAGTAGCTGATTACAAGCATACTACTTGTTCATCTCTGCAAATATGCATGAGAGAAGAAATCAGGTCTTCAGGTGACAGTCTGGGGACAGTTTACTCTTGGTATTGTTATTAGTGGTTAGGTTATGGTCAAGCTCAAGCTTTTTATTACTTGGGCTTTAATAGATCTATCTCAGGACAGTAGAAGGTTGGGGTTTTTTTTTTATTTCTTCTTGCTTTCATAGCCCAGGTGTAACAGCAATTGAAAGGAAAATTGAGATTAGGCAATAGCAAAATTGAAATGAAGCAATATGGGTCACATTCCTTCTGATCTGTGCCAACGAACAATGAACATTAGAAAGTGTATCACCCTTAAAAGTGAGTACTTTCAGATAAAGGAGTCATGCAGCTACCTACTAGTCTACAGGACTGTAGAAGTTTATGAAGAAACATTTACGGTTCAGGCACAGATAGCTTAGTCCTATGTACGTGAACCACGTACATAGTCCTACAACCATGTACAAAAGAGTAGCAAAGAGTATATGATGTAATGTCTATAATCATCCAGGGTTACCATTAGGGGACTGAGTTCAAGTTGTTTGAAATATATGGAAAGACTGGTTTCATGCCCTTTGCATCAGGAGAATTTCATAGGAAATTAGCTGGCAAAAGAGTCAAATGATCTGGAATGGATTCCCATTTTTGTCACCTACCTGACAGTAAAGTAGTATGTGCCACTGTTTAAACAGTGTTTGCAGAGTGCAAGCCTGAAAGAGTCAAAATCCAGTGTTGATGATGAAATTAGATGCAGTTTAGGGCAGGAAGGGCAGGGTGGTAATAAAAAGCCTGTGCTATTTTACATGTCACTAGCTTGCAGGTGAGCTGCTGATGGTCAGGTTCTTCCCTCTGTGTTAAGCCCATTGTAGACTGAGGTATTCATGTATTGTGAGGTGTCAGTTCAAAGACTGGAAAAGCTAGCTATACAATGCATGCAGAGCAAAATTACATATTAGACTGTTACTATTAAATACAAAACAAGATGTGACTTAAAATAACTTCTAGCTCAACTTCAGGTAAAGAAATCCATCTCGTAGCAAAGGCATGTACTCATCCTCCACAGAGGAGCATCACCTACATTATTAATACTCATACAGTAATGCAACTCTGTTAGAGAGCGTGCCACCAGAGACATTAATTCAGCTGCAGCCCTGTTCTAGGAATAGAGAGGTAGGGATTCATCCATCTATACACAAGGCAGTCACCCCAGGCTCCCTCTCTATCATTGAAGAGAAATTGGCACTTCTAGGGTTCAATCCATCTTATCCTTAAGTAGACATCTAAAATAGGTGTGAGAAATGCCCCAGAAGTGCCCATTTGATTCAAACAGGAGCCTAGGAGATGCAGAAATTTATGCCATAAAGTTGGGTGAAATTATTTTTACCCTGAATGTCTAGTCAAGACTACCTACAATTTGGAAGTAAAATTTTCCCTCTATTTTGAGTTTGTGCAGTATGTAGTAGACCTTAGCTCAAGACTTAACCCAGGACTGGTGCTTCAGCTCACTTCAGCAAAACAATACCTGGAATGCAATGCTGTTAATTTTCCGGTAGATTCAGATGGACTTATGCCTCAGGGCAAAGTTACAATGAGACAATTTGGTAAACAGGTTTAGTCAGCCAGTGTTACCTCTTCACCCTCCCTGTTAAACTCCTTTCCAGACACAACTGCTCTCGCTTTCTCCCTTCACGATTGCTATTGATCTGCAAACATTCTCTCTAGGAGGTTGCAGCAGCAATCTGTGTATTTACTTCTATTTAGGATATTACTTTTGCTTTGCCCAGGCCACAGCCACAGCTAAAAGAAGCCTCCAGGATTATACCCAAAGGACATAAAGAAAAATAGTTGTAATACAGTGAGTATCAGATCGTTTAATTGTACAAAGATCACCCTGAAGGTTCGTAGTTGTAAGAGTTGCTCAAATTCTTGTGAAGTTATTTCATGCTGCTTACACCTTTTTTTGCATGCATTTTTCCCCTGCAGCTACCTCTAGTCTTAGACAATGTAAAATCATCGTGTCAGCAGTGTGTATGTAAGCATGTGTGTGCACGTCTCTTTTTTCTCCCACTTTCTCTCTAAATATATGTTTATCTATATGCCTAGCTATATGTTTATATCTATATGTCCGCACAGAGGCCAATTTGCTGGTTATAAAAAGTAAATGGCTGACATTCTACTAACATCCAATAGTTAGCAGAGCTATATATTGAATCTTTTGGCAACTTTCATGATCAAACTGTAGCAGTAGATTTAGTTCTAAGAAGTACCTCATCTTTACTCTGTAAATTAATCACCAGCTGGATGTGTGAGATACTGAGTGACATCCCCCTCTTCAAGAATATTACCCAGCACTTGGAGAGGAAAAGAAAGATAAAAAGGAAAGGAGACAGAGCTGTCATGCTGCTCGGTACACGGAGGGGACCTCACACAGCAGGTTGTAATCTGAACTGTCCCATTTCATTATGCCACTGAGGCAGACCCCTGCAGTGCATTAAGGTTTTAAAATCATTTAGGAAATATGAAGATACATTGTTATTAAATCATTTCATTACACTTCAAAAACAATATTCTGATGTCCATTTTTTTACGTAATAAAGATTGTCTTTCACCAGTGGGGACTGGCAAGTGAATATAGACTGAGTTTCTGGAATAATATGATTAGTATGGAAATGGAAATGGACTGTAAATAATACTCAGGATGATCTTTTGTTCAGCCACATCAAGGAATCAAACAAAAGCTTGCTAAGACTGACTTCCATGGTGTGCTGAAAATAGGCAAAAGTATTTCCATAGAGGATTTTGCCATATACTTGATCAGCTTAAAGTTGTTCCTACAGAAGATTTATTGATAATATACTTTCAGTTTATCTGGTTACTTTTTGTTGAATTAAAGTGAAAATCTTGGAGACACACACATGGAAATTATGGTTATCAGATAAACATCTAATTGGTGTAGTGTCACACAATATTTACTCTGCAGAAGTATATATATGGCAAAACCAGTGTAAGTCACATCTGTGTTCATACAACACTGCAAAAGCACAAGAAAATCTTAATTCAGAATTCTTAATTAAAAAATCTACCTATGGAAATTTCTTTTTTATTTCAGAAAGAAAAAATTAAAAATAAAAAGAAAGCTTGTCTTATTTTGTCTTGAAATTGTGATTTATTACTTTATAGTTATTAAAAAACAACATTTAGCCCAGTAATGGATGACTAATAAGAAAGTTTTTTGTAAGTTCTATTTGCTTTTATAGCAAAAAGTATACCATGTTGATGTTAATTAGATTTAATTCTCTGCAGTGCATACATTTTTCTTAAACTACATATGGGAGCCTTCTTCAATTCCTTATCGTTGAGCACTTCATTTATCTACATTTATTTTTTATGAGTTAGATATAAACTGAAAATGTCTCTAGGTGTGAAGAATGTCAGGAGACTCAAGATATACTATGTAAAGATTGATGAAAAATATAGAAGTGTCGTTGGAACTTCATTCATGTTTACACCAAGAAACTTTGAAGACATGTTAGTAGAAAAAGGAAAGTCTTTAAGGACTTATGTACTCCCATCACCTCATGTTTTCAAGATACTGTACAACATAAAAGATCTGCATTTAGACCACCTCATGACTAGATGTATTTTGAATTCCAAACTCCTGGAACTTTGTCAATGTTTTCCTCCATCAAAAGTGGTTTAGAAGAATTGGAAGCTGGGCTGCTATGGGGGAGCCACATGTGTGATAAATTCCTATGAATTACACAGTCATTTTTATTTAGTATCAAAGAAACAGACTTTCAAGAACTTAAATTTCAATAAGAATAGAGAAGCTAGCTTTTTCCTTAAAAAAAAAAAAAAAGCCTCCGAGTTCATCTTCCTATTCTCTTCTGTGTACACCAGATATTATTTCCAACATTCAACTGTACTCATTAAGGTTTTCCTTGGACTTGGCCTGACATGTCTCTGAGACAATCTCTGATGCAACTTTCTGGAAGCTAAATTTTGTGGCTGTTATGGATGTGTCAAAACTGAATGAGTCATGCACTGCCAGGAGTCTTTTCAAGCCTAAAGTCTTCATGTTGACTGTCTATCCTTCAGGGATAGCTTACTCTCTTAACTGTTTTCAACCACTATCCTAAATTGTAAATTTAAAAAAATAGTAATATTTTTTCATTTCTTTTCTTCACATAAAACTTTAAGGAGGAAAGAAAGAAAAATAAGTATATTGGGAAAGGAGATTGGAAAAAAGGAAAAATTTGAAAGAAACAAAATGAACAAAGGCATAAAGAAACTGAGAAAACAGAATTTTTAAAGGATTTGGGTTTATTATTTTTGTTTTACAGGAGTGAGAAAGTCAAGAAGCATTTCATTATTTCTACTGAGCAAAAAGTTTTGTAAAACACTATTTTTTGGTTAGTTGCAGTAATTAGGGGGTGCTGTTACTGCAGGAAAAGTGCAAGTCCCAGAATATACATAGATCTTATTTTATCAGTAATGACATTTCAGTTAGGAACTGTGATTTCCAAGCGAAAACAAAATGAATGAAAATAGTACTATTTTTCCGAAACTTGCATGGCTACAGCTGTATTGCTATCGAAGTACCTCACATTGCAGTTGATTTTTATTCCTCCCACATGGAATATACATGGTTTAAATAAACTAATGTCACTACAGTTGGATTTGCTTTTGGTGGTAGAGGACTATATTTGGTATCAATTTACCTAGCTCAGTTCATTTTTTTTTTGTGCAGACAAAGGTTAGGACTATGTGGAGAAAAATACAAACAGAAAAGTAACTAAAAAACCCAACACCAACTCAAAAAAAAAAAAAGATATTTACCTGGGAATTTGGAGGCAAGAGGAGGGAAATTAAAAGCACTTTCATTTGATGGCATTGGTTTTGCAGTCTGTAAGGGTGCATGGACTTAGATACTGTGGTTTGGAAACTAACACCTGGATACAACAAAGATTTTCTCTTGGAGACTAGTAAACTGCTAGATAAATAATTTTCACCTAAATATTTGTTGATTATTAAGATAGCGACCTTATACTTTAGAATCTCTTCTCACGGTATTAATTATGAGATCTTCATGTCTGATAAAGGTCTTGTGTCTCCCAGTTCTTTGACTTTACCTCTGCAGTGGTCTTTGGTCTTTGTTATACCTTAGCTGTTTTGTATGGAATGAAACTTTGACATTAACTACTCTTCAGTGGATGTTTCTCTCTCTCCTTTGACCACAGAGGACTTAAGGCAAGGTGAGGTAAATCCAGTCCCTTGTGCAATTAAACAGAAGACATTCCTTCGTCTATTTTTCCATTTTTCTCATTCCATTGTAATATCGCCGCAAACAATTGCTATATTACAATCAGTTGTGTAGCTGTTCTGTGTGAAATGGATATTAAAATAAATGATACATGTACTTTCTAAACTCTTTCAGAACAAAAGCTGTTGCTGAAAGATGGAGAGATCCAGTCCTGACAGTAGGAACCATTAAAAAATAAGAAGTAAAGCTAGATATTATGCACAGGAAAAAATATCCTGCATCTAAAAAGCCTTTTGACCAAAAGAAGGAACAAAGCATCTTCCATGCTAAAATCTTCAAAGGGATTTTAATTTTCTTTTCTTTGCTGATGAGGTAAATAGGGGCAGAACAATTTATGGCAGTTTTTTTAGACTCTGCCAGAGATTTGAGCTTAGCAAGTCAAATAACATCAGACATCAAACATAGTCATCATTCCTCATTGAAGACCTCTGAGTCCTGGAGCTCTGTTACCAATTGGTACTTAAACAACTGACAAAATATCCCAGAGGAAGCCACTGTCACACCCCTCCTGCCAGCCAAAAACTAATGGTGGTGAAGACATTATTTGTTTCAGCAGGCTGAAATGGCAATGTGGAAGATTCATAGCGTACTAGAAGTCCCATACTCTTTGCTGTTGACTATACACGAGAGCACTCCAAAAGGAAGTCAGCCACATGACACTGTGTAATAGAGTTTTCAGCTTTGTCTGATTGCATTACAAACACCACACATATTGAAACACTCTGGCAGCTTCCTAGTGCTCACAGTGAGGAACCTGAACCTTTTGACCTCAAACATCTTATTAAAGCCTATGCCGGACTGTGTCTCCGCGAGGGAAAAAACAAGAAACTACTGGACTTATTCTCCTCTATAATTCATTCAAGTAAGCCCTTGCTGAGTGGAGGACCTTGGCTTTGATGTTAAAGTCTCCTAATTGGAAGGAAGTGAAGTGTTAGCCTGTCAGGCTATTAGTCTCTCATCAAATACTTTAAGAGGTATCAGAACACTGAAGTTCTCACACTAGTGCAAAGAGAGCATGGAGTGGCCTGTTTTTTGTTAAAAAGTTTAAACTTTGCATCTGTCGAACAACCTCCCCCAGAATTTAATATACATGGAGTTGTTCCTTGATATTTCTTTCCTTTTATCTCCACGTTTTCCTTCTCAGAGCCTCCATCTTTCTATTGCCTATAGCACATCAGCTCCTATTAGTAGGAATGTGGGGGATAACTGGCATAAACTATAAAATCTCAGGCTTCGTATTACAGCCCTGATTCAAACCCAGCTATTGCATGCCTAGTGTGCTCTACCTCTCTGCTGTTTGGTTGTGGAACACCTACTTCTGTGGTGGTTTTCCTCCCAGGAAAGTCACCTCTCAGACGGGTGTCCTTACAATAAGTAACATTAAAACCCAACCATTTCTGGAGGATGACTCAGTTCTAAAGCCTCAGCCCAGGTCCAGGTTTTGTTATGTGCTTAATTTATAGTACTTCCTTACATTAAATTAACTTAAATCTAAAAATGTGTTGCTGCTCTCTTAATTACTGGTGCTTTCCTACATTACAGATTGGGTGCCTAAAGAGAAGGATGGGGTGTTTCTTTCTTGGGCACATCCAACTAGTCCGAGATGAGAGTTGAATGGAGTCTCACAGGGATGTGACTAAACTCCTTCCAGGATCAGGCAAAGCTGAATTCTGTGTAATTTCTGTTATTCAGGTTGGCAATAGCATCCCAAATGCCACAGTGAAGAAAATCTGTGGAACAGTATAAAATAACTACCTGAAAGGAAATTTCTAAATTGCTAGTGCACATCCTTTGGAATTATGAAGATAGTTATATAGTCACATCTGCTCTGTTTCTTAGTTTACAACATGAGCCTAAAGAAATGCCGTACAATCAGTGTAAATGCTTCTGTTCTACAAAGTTTTTTCCATTTCGAATTGCCTAGTGGCAAGCTTATGCAAACAAATTAGCTGTGGCATTTCATGCATATCTTCCATAATGCTAAGCATTCCCTTTGTTTTGCAAGATGATGTCCATATGAAAGCAAATCTATTGCATCTGGGCCCTTACTATTCATGTCTCTTTCCTGGCTGAATATGACCCTGTTCATGCACAATTATCCCTTTTTCATGCAAGTATTTGATTGCTAGTCAGATCTCTCACTTTACTTCATGCTTGGTTCTGGCAGCACTTTCATCTGCTTTTGGATGGGTCATGAGTTTTGTCTATTGCAACAACTTCTTTAAATTTCCCTCTACTGATTCTTTTTAGTGATCTCATCAACATAATGCCCTTTTGTAAGTCATTCCCACCTCTGAATGTCCAGTCTTTTATCATTAAATATTGTAGGGTTTCCCACTCCGTAATTATTTTGATGCTTCTTTTTTTAATTGGAAAAAATCTTTTTCTTTTGATAGCTTAAGCAATCAGGCACAAGAATTTTTTTCTTTCAGTTTACTAAAGTTGCTCACTATTTATATATCCAGGCTCCAAAGATATCCATGGCACTTTATCAAATATGTGTGCTTCTGGGACGAAGGTCAGTTACCTGTCTGAGGTCATTAAAAAAAATCCTCTCAACAATCCTCTTCCACCCAGTCCAGCTGTCCACAAGTCTGGGTGCAAGAGCTAGTGACTACACACTTTTTGCATTATTCTGAATGAGAATCACAGTTTAATTTGGTTTACTGTCATTATTTTTGTTGTCTCTTGACATCAGATATTGATATGGTTTGGACTGTTCACAGAATAGGAGCAGAGAAATCAAAACATTGTTTTATTCATATAGCTACTTTTTCAAACACATTTGGTTTGTCTTTCAGTAAGCAACAAGAAGCATTTACAAGTCACTGCCTGTGGTATTTCGAAAGTGGAGAACATATACCAAGTTCCCAGCTGTGCTCAAACACCACTCTTATATCTCTATATAGGCATTATACCTCCTATGTTTGTGTCATTAGCAAATGTCACTAGAGTAACATAGGTCACTGTGGAAAATATTAAACAAGATTTCAGAGTGATCCACAGAGAACTTCACAAATAATCTTTCTCTGATAATCATTCCCCTTTCAGGACACCTCTATCATGAGCTATCTTTTTGGCTAATTCCTTCTGCACTTCGTGTACCTTATGTACCATCTTCTCCAGTCCAGCTCATAATTATCACATTTTTCAATACTGAATGCCTTAGTGAAGTCCAGACATCTTAAACCTAGACACTTATGTCAAAAAACTACTCTCTTATCAGAAAACCAAAATAGACTAGTGATGTGGCTATGGAAAATTGAGGTGAAATTTTATTCCATTTTACATTTATATCCACTTACTTTTCCTCTTTCGAAACTTACTCTTGGGACAAAATCTTAGCTGGCACACGCCAGTATAAGTCTGTAATACTTCTTCTGAGGAGTGATTATTAATGACTAAATACTAGGTAAAGAAATAGATGATAATTTCCCTGCACTGTCCTGAATTGTCCATTACTGCGTTCCAGCTTGGACTTCCTTGCCTTTGATTTTCCCCAGCCTGCCACACTGCCAAATAACCACCATGTTTGTGTATATCATTTACAGAAACTATGGCTTTATAATCCCTGGAGTACATAACCCTTAGCACAAGCTACTTCATCTGGATATGTGCTGACTTAGAGAAGCTGAGAACCTCTCCCTTGTGTTCAGATTTACTGCCCATCTGGAAGACACTGAAACTAGAGCTTATATAGGACTGCGTGGTAACTTAAGCCACATTAAAGAAGAAATCAGAACAGGCATATATGGAATTCCTTTCAAGCTATCTTTGCTATTAAACTGCAAACAGTTCTAATTTCCAAAATGAGGATACATCTCAGATATACCTCTGAAGCCAATTCTGAGAAGGTCGGTGAACAGGCTAAGAGTTACGTCAGTTGCTTAGTCACTGGGAGCATGTCTTCCCTGCAACCAGAAAGTACGAGTGTGGTCATGCATGATTGGGTTACCTATGCTGGTTTAATCTCAGCTATCTGGGTAAAAATCACACTATGAGAGCCTGAATTCAGCACGATTTCAGCATGAGCTTTGCAGTCTCATGGAACCCAGTGGGGCTGTATGCTGGAGGCAATATGCTCCAGGTTGTACCTCTGTGGTCTGGTCTCTGCATTACTGACGCTGAGGATGAAAGCCAGCAGCAATCCCACCTCTCACTGCAGCAGGGCTGCATCTGGCACGCATACAGCCTGGTCAGCACTGCAAGTTGTGAGACACACAGAACGAGGACCGAGCCATCTGAAAAGCTGCCTGTGACACTCAAGCATGTCCCTCCTGAGAAGAAAGAGCTGTTACAAAGCCTTCTACCTTGGCTTCATTCGTGTTTAATTTTGTAGGATAGTAGTAAACACAGCTTGTGAAATTGCCAAACCTTCACCCAGAAAAAGGGCCACACAGCTTTTGAAAGAAAATGTTACCAGAAAGTAATAAGGAGAAAACAATTTTGTCTGAAATTTCCCAGAAATAGTCAGCCTCAGGAGGAAACCCAGCATGGAGCATTATACAAAGGATTAGTTTGGAAAGTATGTGCAGTCTGATAATAGCTTCTTGTAGTGAAGAGTTCGACAACTGTAGTAAAGGCAGTGCCATCAGTTCTGCCTATAATTTACTATTAATAAAAAATAAAAAGCAAGACTTTCAACTGGATTAGCTGCACAGTGTATCAAAAAACCACCCCCATTCCATAACTACTATCTTTATGACTCTTAGAGAAGGTTGTATGCTACTGCCAAAATCTGCCTTTCTTTCCCACTGCTGCTGCGGTCATGCTAGTGATGTCTGAGTGCAGAATATGGCCAATATTTGCTTGAATCTTGAGATTTCGATAGTGCATGAAAAATTGCTAATATGCTAGTCTGGAAACCTTTGTCCTGAAGGTCACTGGTCCTTGGCTGTATCATTCAGATTCCTAAAATCATCTGTTGACTTAATATCTACTCTGTTAAATAGAATTCACCCCATTAAACAGAATCAATTTCTCTGGATCCAGAGTAAAGGATTCCTGTAAAGTTTCCCATCACTCTAGACATCTACTTGAAAGCAGAAAGCTGCTGCTGTGAGATGTCACTTCCTACATGCTTTCTTCTAGGACAGCCATGACTGGCTTTCTAAGGAATAATGTTTTGTTTAGCTAATGAATAAAGCTTGCTCTAGATAGATTGCAATTGTATTTTATACAACAGGGCAATTGACCATTTATTCAATGGATCACCTGGAAATGCTTGACCATAATAATAATATTTGGAGTAAACAAAAGAATTTTAAATGCTACAGTCTAACAAATATATTACTTCATCAGAAGGGTAATTTTTGGTCTTGGCTTATACATGTCATGCCGATCCAAATGCTTTCTTAGCATTAAGTTGGCAGTGCTTCATATTTGAAAATGCTGTGAAGACATTAACTTCTATCAGTTTTCTTATAATAATATTTTATCCTGGTCTATGGTGTCAAGTTTGTCATATTATATACTAGTATAAATGCCAATCAGAAGATGTGGAGTGCCCTTTTTGAAGCTTAATGCAGTTTGTTGTATTTAAATTATGACTGAATTGAATGCTCTTGTGGCCATGGTTACAGTACTATCATCATGTTTTCAGAAACACTGGATTTTTATCTCAAATACAATTTTGTAGCAGCATTCTGTGGCACTGCAATGAATGAAAAAAGTAAAAACTGATGCATATGTATAGTAAGCCATAAGAAAATAATCATTTACAACACAGAGATGGAATGGAATGAATGGAATGGAATGGAATGGCATGGAATGGAATGGAAGAGAAAAGAGAAGAGAGGAGAGGAGAGGAGAGGAGAAGAGAAGAGAAGAGAAGAGAAGAGAAGAGAAGAGAAGAGAAGAGAATGTTTCAGTTGGAAGGGACCTACTACAATCATCTAGTCCAACTGCCTCATGAATTCAGGGCAGGTTCAATACGAGCCAGCTGTCGACCAGTACCCCCAGATCCCTATCTACCTTTGCACTCTTTCCCATACATAGCATAGGAAATGCTGCAAACGCCTCTGTCAGTTTAACCCCTGTGGCAGTAAATACCTGCTGACACCTTTGTGTCCCACTCTGAGAGCTGGAAAATGATTTCCACAATTCTGCTCACACAGAAGTTGGTCAAAGGCATTAATATCCAACAAAACTCAGAATTTGGCCTTGTGTGTTTTTTCTTAGTACTTCAGAAACAAAATGCCACATTTTAACCTCAGATATATAGCTTATCTCTTTAGATAGTATAAATGAGTATAAATCTACCAGTTTCATGAAATTATGATGTACCCTCACTGAGAATCTTGCCTTGGGATTCCAGTAAAATCAGTGGGAACGCCTGTGTTCAAGGACAGATTTTAATGACTGTTTCATAAGTGCTGACAGAAAAATGGATATCTTTTGTTCAAGTCATCTGACGGATGAGCAAGCCAAAATGCTTTCCTTCCAGCTCAGTTTAGGAAGTGAAACGAGAACATAATCCAGCTTGGCAGTTTAAAGGCAGTGACAGTTGTGGTCAGTGGCTTTGTTTCCAGCCTCCCTTCTAAATCTGCCAGACCCCACGTGTGGGCTACCTGCTGGCATTGACATGTGACACCAACCCGGACCGTGGGATGCACACATCGGATCACGCAGGAGATGTAAAGTACTATGAGAGTTCTCTCTCTGCATTACTATTAATAGCTTTTACAACTCTTACTGTCAGAACAGCTCTGATAAAAAGTGGAATAAACCAGGCAGAACAATGAAAGCAAACACAAAAAAGCCATACTTGACTTTCATTCACTAGCCTTCCCCCACTGCCCTTCAAGGACATTACTCTAAACTACTTGACGCTGTGAATTAATCAGCTTAGCTACACACCATGCCACAGTCTGGAGACTATTTAATCTTGCTTTGGTAACATGTTAGAACTGTTATAATTTTCCTGTATTCTGTTACTCATTTACTTACTTGTTAATAATACATTATACTCCAGATGTTAGGAATGCAACTAGCTTACAGAAGTTTCTAATAAGCATTGTTTTCTGTGCTGCTCCTTTCAGTAATTATGAGCATGGTATAAAGAATTGTACATAACTTTGTAGTTACGACGAACCTTAGGTAGCCAACTGACTGGATAGGTAAATCTGAAGTTTAGCTGTGGTCCAGGCCCCTAGCAGTTTTGAATGGAGATAACACTGAAACAATTCCATCTCAAATCCATGGAATAATCTGTCTCCAGGCATGTGGATTGCCACCAAAACACAATTTCGGTCAGGAAAGTCAACACTTATTGTCCAGTGATCTCAAAGAGAGAGGATTTTTAAAATATTTTTTCATAAGTTTTCTCAAAATTGCCTCAGCAAAGGAATGTTTGGTGGCCACTCCAAGAGCTGTTATAAAAGAATGTTTCAACAATAATGAAAATAATAAAGGGCTCATGTTCAACACTTTTGAGGAAGTGCATTTCTACATGTTTAAAACTTTTATAGAGTAGTGGCATGATGACATAGCATACTTTTAAGACAGTATCTTCACTGTTGTTATACAATCTTCCGAAAATTTAAGAAAGTTCCAATGTTGGGCATTTGACTGTTTGTTTGGTTGTTTGTTTCCCGTGTAAAGATCCTGTAGAGAAAGTATGGTGTCAACACCAGAAGTGCTTGTGATAGATTTGATTGGAGTTGCTCCCAGGCAGTGTTGTACTTTGGAAATCTGGCTGGATTTGGGCTGTAATAGTTGCTTAGTAATTCTCCACCTATCTGTTCCATGTATACATGCAATTCAATGAAGCTATGCTCAGAAACTACCCAGACCAAAACTGTCCTCTGCTGAGGACTTTCTTCAGGAAGGAAATCTCAAAGGCGCAGGAGCAGGCTGTCCCCATGTGCTGAAAGATGAGCCGGTGGGGAAGAAGACCGGCCTGGCTGAACAGAGAGCTTTGGCTGGAACTCAGGAAAAAAAGGAGAGTTCATGGCCTTTGGAAGGAGGGTGGGATGACTCAGGAGGACTCCAAGGATGTCGTGAGGTTATGCGTGGAGAAAATTAGAAGGGTCAAAGCCCAGCTAGAACTTAATCTGGCCGCTGCCATAAGAGACAATGAAAAGTGTTTCTACAAATACCTTAGCAACAAAAGGAGGGCTAAGGAGAATCTCCATCCTTTACTGGATGTGGGGGGAAAAAACGTAGTGACAAAGGATGAGGAAAAGGCTGAAGTACTTAATGCCTTCTTTGCCTCAGTCTTTAATGTTAAGACCAGTTGTTCTCCGTGTACCCATGACCCTGAGCTGGAAGACAAGGACGGGGAGCAGAATGAAGCCCCCATAATCCGAGGGCAAATGGTTAGTGACCTGCTACACCACTTAGACACACACACGTATATGGGGCCGGATGGGATCCACCCAAGGGTACTGAGGGAGCTGTGAAAGTGCTCAGCAAGCCACTTTCAACCATTTATCAGCAGTCCTAGCTAACTGGGGAGGTCCCACTTAACTGGAAGTTAGCAAATGTGACGTTCATCTACGAGAAGGGCCAGAAGGAGGATCCGGTAAACTACAGGCCTGTCAGTCTGACCTTGGTCCTGGGCAAGGTCATGGAGCAGATCATCTTGAGTGCCTTCATGTGGCACGTACAGGACAACCAGGTGATCAGGCCCATTCAGCATGGGTTTATGAAAGGCAAGTCCTGCTGGACTAACCTGATCTCCTTCTATGACAAGGTGACCCACTTAGTGGATGAGGGAAAGGCTGTGGATGTTGTCTACCTAGACTTTAGTAAAGCCTTTGACACCATTTCCCACAGCATTCTCCTGGAGAAACTGGCTGCTCATGGCTTGGATGGGTGCACTCTTTGCTGGGTAAAACCTGACTGGATGGCTGGGCCCAAAGAGTTGTGGTGAATGGAGTTAAATCCAGTTGGCAGCTGGTCACAAGTGGTGCTCCCCAGGGCTCGGAATTGGGGCCAGTTCTGTTTAATATCTTTATCAATGATCTGGATGAGGGGATCAAGTGCACCCTCAGTAAGTTTGCAGACAACACCAAGTTGGGAGGGAGGGTTGATCTGCTTCAAGGTAGGAAGGCTCTACAGGGGCATCTGGACAGGCTGGATCGATGGGCAGAGGCCAGTTGTGGGACATACAACCAGGCTCAGTGATGGCTCCTCCACTTGGGTCACAACAACCCCATGCAACACTACACACTTGGGGAAGAGTGGCTGGAAAGCTGCCTGGCAGAAAAGGACCTGGGGGTGTTGGTCGACAGCCAGCTGAATATGAGCCAGCAGTGTGCCCAGGTGGCCAAGAAGGCCAATGGCATCCTGGCTTGTATCAGAAATAGTGTGGCCAGCAGGAGCAGGGAAGTGATTGTGCCCCTGTACTCAGCACTGGTGAGGCCGCACCTCCAATCCTGTGTTCGGTTTTGGGCCCCTCACTACAAGAAAGACATTGAGGGGCTGGAGTGTGTCCAGAGAAGGGCAATGAAGCTGGTGAGGGGTCTAGAGCACAAGTCTTATGAGGGGCGGCTGAGGGAACTGGGGTTGTTTAGCCTGGAGAAGAGGAGGCTGAGGGGAGACCTTATCGCTCTCTACAACTACATGAAAGGATGTTGTAGTGAGGTTGGTGCTGGTCTCTTCTCCCAAGTAACAAGCAATAGGACGAGAGGAAATGGCCTCAAGTTGCACCAGAGGAGGTTTAGATTAGATATTAGGAAAAAATTCTTCACCAAAAGGGTTGTCAAGCATTGGAACAGGCTGCCCAGGGAAGTGGTTGAGTCTTTAAATACCTGGAGGTATTTAAAACACGTGTAGGTGTGGCACCTAGGGACAGGGTTTAGTGATGGGCTTGGTAGTGTTAGGTTAACGGTTGGACTAGATGATGTTGAAAGTCTTTTCTAACCTGAACAATTGTATGATGTTATGAGAAGTCAACCTCAAAGTGCCAAAGGACCTACTTTACTTGGCAGAAAGGCAGTACTGATCTTAGAAGAGGCAATGATTGGGCACCAGTACCTGGCCATCAGATTGGTAAAAAGCAGAAATAAATGCAATTAAAGTCAATGGATTTACACTAGTAGGTAATACATTTCAGGAGAGAATCAAATCTTGACTGTAGATATATCTGGAGAGACAGGTATGTGTTGTATATAGCTTTACCAGTATAATTCTGCTTTCTCTCTTGCTTCTCTGTCAAGTATATCCTTGGCATCTGGCTCCAGTTTTACAATAGACAATCCACTGTTTCTTCCTCCCTGGTTTGTGTGTCTCTAGCTATGTGACCCCATTTCAGTGAGCTGAAAGAAATGTAGATCAGTTCATAGGCTATAGCAGAATTGATATTTCTCATCCATAGTTCCCTTGCAATTTAACATATAAACATCCTCTCAAGACAGTTTCCCAGGAGAGGGGGTGGGAGGGTGAAGCCGTGTAAAGTGCTTACTGCATCTGAGAGAAACACATCTGGTGAGGCCATAGAGTGCATTAGCTCACCAAGGTGATGAAGTGAAGTTTGAAATGACATTTAAGTGCCATGAGGGACGGCTGCAAAGGAGAGCTACTGGCTGGGTAAGGCTTTTTCTTTCAACAGACTGAAAAGGTTTTGTTATTCTTGCTAACCTGCTGCTACCCCAATGGGAGAAGGTTTATTAATATCTAAGAAAAAAAAAGATGGATACTCTGTTTTAACACTTTTCACTGTAGCTATATGATGCAAATGTACTCATGCCTTCAAGGTGGTGCTGAGTTTGCCTGGTGGAAACATGTCACAACCACAACCCTGATGCCTCAATGGAAGCAAATCACACCCTTGATTCTGCCCTGTTTAGAGAAACACTGAACTGTAATAATATGAATAGTCCCATTGTCAAAAGGAAAACTCTAACACCTTTCCTCTCTCTGGCTTGAATTATTTTCCTTTTTAAAAGAGTTTTTTCTTTATATATTTTACAATATAAGATAAAAGAAATAAGAAATAATAAGACATACAACAAAATCAGTATTTTCTTTATATAAAAAGAATAATGATACTTGTCCCATTTGCAAAGTGTTTTGAGACAGACCAAAAAGAACAAAAGCTACACAATATACACATACACTATTTAAAGGACAAGTAATAATCATATTAAGCATTTCTGTAGGCTTGGCAGAATCAAGTACTGAGTACCTTCCCCTGACTTACGCTTGCCCAGTGACAGTTGATAAGAGAAGGAGAGAAACTGGGTTAATTCTTTCAATCCTTTCTTCATTAGTCCATGACTCCATGACAGCTTAGATTAGCCTAATATGTGGTCCCATTGGAGTTCATATAATTTGCTACATTACTTAATTCGGTGAAGAAATGTTTTGCATGCATCACATAGAAATGTTTCTGTCTACAGAGCTGACTGCATTACAAATTCAGTGATCTGAACCTAAAGGGATGCCATAGTGTGCTACACTTAAATAATTTACAGTTTAGAACATTTGCTGCCGACACACAAAATAGACACAGAAACCTACTAAGGACCTTTTTCCCCTTCTACAGTATGTTTTGAAGTGCTGATTAATTTGCAAAGACCTAATATGTTATCACTTTTAAAAGGTTATTGTATTCTTTTGGAAATCCACACTGAGTGATATCTTGGTTCTCTGAAATGAATGCCAAAAATCAGACCATTTCACAAGTGCAGGATTTTGTTAAGGTTTTATATAAGTAATTGCATATTAACGCAATTAGTATAAATGTGTTAGATGTTCTATATAGAACTCAAACTGGTTTAGTACCAACTTCAGAACTATTTTTAACAAATATTGCAGGGATACCTTCACTACACTTGTGCTTTCCAGTAACATTTACTTTGTATTTTCAAGTAAAATTCAGCATCAACTCTGCAGCATCACCAGTTATGTTTCCAGCTTGCCTAAAATGAGTAAATGCAATTCTATAGCAAACACTAAAGATACAAACAGTGCACTGACTTCTCCTGGGAGGATATACTGAAATGAATTTGCAAAATAAATTATGAGAATTAGTGAGATTGAAATAAACAGCAAACCCTGTATTTATACAAATCCTCATAGTATGGATATGTATACTTCCTTCCTAGAACAGAATTCCTAGCAACTCATCTTTGAAAATTTCAGAGTGAGAGTTTTCTTAGGTATAGTGTTTCCGTATATAGTACTGAACTTAAAAATGGAAGCGGAATTCCTACAAATAGACCCCTTGGACAGGTCTGTACATTGAGTTATGCAGTTCTGCCATTACTGTGCAATCAAGTCCTTAGCAAGGGCTTTGATACTTGGCCCTTTATAATTTATTTAATGTCCCTACTCTCAGTAGGGCTATAAAGGTAATTGTTTAGGAGCATCTCAAGTGGAAATCAAATCTTTTCAGTTTCCCAGAAAAATATTAATTTGTGGCATGTCAAGGAAAATATTCCTGTAGAGTTGGAAAATGTGCTCATTCTTGTAAATACTTTTATAAGATGGGCTACCTAATGTTTTTGAGGTGAGAAGCAATTGTCACAAGAAAATCTGACACTCACTTTGAACACAAAAAAATCTACAAATCTACAAAAAATTAGTTAAAGTCACCCAGACAGTGTCAGAAAATATTAGATTCAAAGGTAAGGGTGAGCCTGTACAAGTGGAGGAATATTTTCATTGTGGCAAAGCACCATTCCATCTCAACAGCAATTTATATCATTGTGTTATGTGCTACTGCTGTTTATCAGTAGGACCATGTAGGTAGAAAAGATGCCAGGCAAGTGGAAAAGCTGAAGGCTGAATTGATTGAGAACTGCTAAGAGAAGGGAATAAACGCTGCATGTTGATGACAACAGTTGTTGAGATAGCTCTGATAATTAACTGAATTTTACATGAAGAAAAACCCAAAGTGCAATTTGACGATGCAGCGATGTATGTTTGCATAGCTCTGTATTTTGGAAGCCATGGGTGAATCTAAGGATTTGAACGAAGACCTTTAACTAGAAATGAATTCTAATATTGTACTTAAAAGAAAACAAACCGATTGCTGAACAGACAATCAGGAAAGGATCACGGGATCATGCAGGCTGGAATGGACCTCCAGAGGCAGCTGGTCCAATCTCCTGCTCACAGCAGCGGCAGCTATGGAGTCAGACCAGGTTGTGCAGGGTGTGAAAACCTCCAAGGAAAGAGTCTGCACAGCCTCTCTGCGCAGCCTGCTCCACTGCTTCACCATCCTCCAGGGAATTATATTCTTGCTGAACATATTGGTTTATTAAACTGATGCTGTGTTACTGAGGCAGCAGTCACCTGTTTCACGGGTGAATACCAGATCCATGAGTGTAGAAACGGGGCTGGAGAAGTTCTGAGTTGTTTTCAGAACAGAGACGATGTAATACGGCACAAGAAGAAAACAATTTTTTTTCGATAGGAGGAAGGGAAGAGCATTACAAATCCATGGATGAAATCAGATGATAAATTTAAACTGAAAAGAAATGGTAGTAACCATTTAAAAAGCTTCAATTCTTTTGAGGAAACTGCTTGGCCTAATTTCAGGCAGTACGATCCATTAGAAATCCTCAGAGATAGGGAGCGCCAAGCCAACCACTTCAGGAAGATATTTAAACAAGGCCCTGTGCCAGTAAGTGACTCAGTAAGCCACAGGTTTTGTGTGGGGTTTTTTTTCCTCTCAAAATGTTAAGTCACAGACAAAGTGCAGAAAGCTGTAGCAGAGATGGAAGGAACTGGGAAATATCTTCATTACAGCTGAGTGAGGATTTTTTCTGTGAGAAAATCTTACACTTTTCTGCAAAATTTAACGCTTTAATTTTGTCGTAAGAAAGTTGAAGCAAAAACTTTTATATCGAATGATATCATAATGTGGTTTGGTTTTGTTTTCCAGGTTGTTTTTTTTTTATGTGGCAGAGATCAAGACTTTCGATTCCGAGTTCAGCTTTGCTCCCTGCACCTCTTGTGGCACTCCATGAGAGCTGTGATGGCTGACAGAGCCAGGGTCCCCATCTTACCTGCATTTCTCACACTGGTCACCCAGGTGATCAGTTCAAGGACATACAAGTCAGATAGGCAGAAGCAAAAGACCAGGATACGGGTTTAACTGTATATCTACCCTTTCTGCTCACAAGCACTGCTGAGCAGGGTAGACCTACTTTAGGCACCCACTGTGTGACAGATGGAGGTTTGTGTTGCTCTAGGCCACTGTTCCTCCTCTGCATTGCACCTGAGACACAATAAAGATACCCAAAAGACACAGAAGTGTGGCAAAACCCGTCCATGTCTGTTCAACCGACCTGTTTCCTCCACTGTAGCTTCCTTTACAGTTGTGGGCTTCATTTTGTCATGTTTGTACTGTAAAGGAGAGATTTTGGTGGAAGATGCTAGAGGTCTGTCTGTAGCAAGCAGTTGCGAGATCACAGCCAGGCAGAGAAGAGGGTGAGCTGATGACACCTTTATCAGTAGATGCCACAGACTTCATGCTTGTGAGGCCCAAAGTCCTTTGGGCAAAGAGTAGAGGTCAGATGGTACTGTCAGTATGACCTGGAGATCTGCCTGTGTCCAACCTGCTGAGGGGACTGCTGGAAATTAATGCAACCTGAGTCAGGTGTAAGAAGGAAGCACAGATTTTCTGTGAAAGCTTTCTGCCAAGCGCTGGTGTCTCTGGGGTTAATTAGGTCTACAGTACCATTAGTTTCTGCCCTTCAGAGTTCAATAAATAATCAAAAGATCTACCCAAACTGCAGATATTTCAGAGGAAAAATAACCCTACTTTTTCCATTCCATTGCTCTCCATGTATGTCAGATTCCTGCAGAATGGTCTTAACACACCATAGTTGCCAGTTATCACTACAAGACAAAATTGTGAGAGCTCTTTTGTATTTGGCCTAAAGCAGAAGGAACAAACATAAATGTGTAATTATGATATCACAGAAGATTGTCCTCCTCATCCAAGTTTCCAGCTTTCATGGATTGTTTAAAAAGAAAAAAACCAACCACTTTAACATCTGACTTGATGTATCTTTTTGAAATCTGAAACATAATTTCTTCATTTGAGTCTGAGGATTATAAAGGTATTACAGTATTTAGGGAAAAGTGAAGATGGACTCTCAGCTTTTAAAACATCATAATTTTTAAAACTTCACAACTTTTAAAACATATAGGTAGCCGAACTGCATGCTAGTGGCCCATGAGTGTGGAGGGCAGGAAAATGACCCAAAGTTCTTTCTACACCATGCAGTAGTCAGTGCGGCACTCAGCAAACAAAACTGAGAAAAAGTCAGGTCTTTTAGGAGAAAGACTGACCTTCAGTTTTCATCTCAGAAATAACTTGGCTCCTGCTGCTCCTTATATGGTTCTACTTTGCACTGACTTTTACCCAAGCTGCATTACAAGATGTTAATTCTTCTCAAAGGCATTCACATAAACCAATCAGGGATAAGAATGCAATTGCAAAAATCTGAAGGATATTTAACGATTTACTTGATATTAGTTATTCTTCAAAGCGATTGTCATTAGCATGGGAGAGAGGTGATTTTGTTCTAATTATATTTGCAATGATTAAAAAGAAGAAAGTCTAAATGAGTGCTATACACACTTGATACTTTCAAAGGGCCAGTTTCAAAAAGCTGAAAACAATTATGAACCAGATTAGGCAGGAGGCAGATTTTAATTAAAAACATATGAATAATAATCAGAAATTGTTTAAGAACACTTTAATAGGTATTCAGAAATCCACATTCTCACATCTGCGAAAGGCCACAGTGGTTGAAACCACAAACTGACTTTGATAGGAAGTGAAAGCAGCTCCACACACATACATGCAAAAGTTCTCTCACACATGTGTGTGCACACATGAGCAAACTGAGTGTGTACAGAATGTAAAAAAGAAGAAATTATTAATAACAGTAATTAATTTGATATTAATATTCTAGAATTTTAGAACTAATAAGAAAGGCACAGGTAGAATTCTTGACCATCAAATTTAAGGTAATTAAGGCCTTCCAAAAGTTTGCATATTTATTTTATTTTATATACAGTTTCTCTTTTGTGCTTTTGGTCAGAAGGATTAAAAAGACAAGGAAGTGGAAAGGCAACTATATTTTGCTTTTCACGCATTTTCCAATTAGAAGCTTCAGAAGATGCTAAACAGCAGCTACTTGTGTTAGAATTTTTTTATGTCAGCAAGTACTGATAATTTGTCTACAGCAAGCTGAAGTACTGGAAAAGGAGCCCTTAGGATCCTTGGGAGTGGTTTTCATTGACTCTAAGATAACTGAAGAAGTTCTGGAGACTAAAAGCAAACTAACATTTTGTTAAGATTTCAGCTAACTTGCATGAATAACAAGGAGTCCATTAGCCTGACATCAACCCCAGGGCAAAATAGAGTGGCTGATGATTATTTTTTTAACAGAATTAGATGAAAATGAGCAGAGAGAAACAAAAAAACCCTAAATCCTATCTGAGCAGATAAAAATCAAACACAAGTTTGAATGTTTGATTGTTACAAGCAAGACTGCTGCTGTAATGGACTTTGACAAAGTATTGAATTTGGAACTAGTCAACATTTCAGTTAAGAAGTTACGGTGATGTGTAGGTTAAAACCTGGTTAGTTTAGACACAGGGAGGTATAACAGAATGAATATGTTTTAATGGATCATGCAGGGGTCAGATTTGCTGCTATGCTATAGAACACCTTTGTCAACAATCTGAAAGAACGCACAAAAATCTTTACGAGGAAAGACAACAGTTGATTTTCATCAGATACTGATGGACTCACAACTTATATGGGAGACATATCACAGCATTGCAGTTCTTCACATAAAGGGGTGTAAACAGGCAAAATAGGTATCCATCAGCCATATTGGTTAGTTTTTTAAACGTGAGCTCCTACCTCAGTCAGAAGTTCTCAGATGATTTTTATTTGGGGTTGAATCTCTGTTCAGGAGAAGCAAGCATAAGAGTAAGTGGACAAACGAAAAGCTTTGACAGAGAAGCAGTGAAGAGCATCTACAAATGTGTCTCCCATCTGCTTATCAGGCTCGTCATCATCGCAAAACTGGAACAGCTCCAGTGATCCCATATTTACTGTATGAAGCGGTTTAGATCAGCCACTGAGGAACTCTCTATCGCAGCTGAAAGGTCCTATTCTTAAAAACAGGACATGCTTTAAGAATTGTACTGGCAATTGAGACCAAAGCTGCATTAAATTCTGTGGAAAGTGATCTCATCTCCAAATCAATATTAATGTAGAAGACAGCAAGCTTCTTAACTTTGATTCATAGGACCAGGCATTGCACATTACATTAATAATCATTATTATATTATTATGTTTTCTTTTAGTTGATGTAGTTAAAAATCCCATACAGGCTTATGAGTGACCCCCTGTAAATGTACAAAAAGAAAAAAATTATCACTATTCACTTGTAAGATAAAAATTGGCAGCACATAAGGGATGGTTCTCATTTCTGTACACCTCTGAAAGTAGCAGGAAGGTCATGATCAGTAGAAGTATGTCAGGAATTCATAAAGATCAAAAGACAACCATACCTCTGTCAAATATTTTTTCAACGTCGCATCTGATTTTAGAATAGATACATGCAGTGTTCTAACGTGGGATATCAGCAGACAGTTTTTAGCTCGTAATAACTCCTGTGTGCACACATATATTCCTTCTTCAGAAGAAGTACTTTAAAAGGCACTAAAGCAAATCAAGGGCTTTGAGATGTTTTGTGTCAGCTGCATGCCATTTTATCTTGCAACAAGGGACTGGGTGAGCCACTCGAGCTGTTTTTGATCCTTCCACAATTCTGCTTGTAATGTCTCCAGATAATTTGGTACTAGGAAAATATCACATCAGACACAGATACATGGAGCACACACTTTGAGAACATTCTAACCATAGGGGGATTGACTATGGAACTACTTATATGGTCCTAATCACCAGACTATTGAGCACCTCAGGTATTTAATGCTGTTGATTCCCACAGCCTGCCTATGATGTAGGGAAGTTTTATTAGCATGTGCTCAGTCAGAGCATTGTGTTATTTGATAAAACCGAATACTTGCTCAAGGTCACACAGGAATTCTACAAGGAAGCCACAGATTTGCTCCAGACACTAACTGCACAAAGATCTCTCTAAAAGGGATAATCTAGAACAGCAGAAAATGAACTAGATCTAATGATTTAACAAAGTTTTCAATTTTAGGTAGAAATTCTGTTTTTCTAAGTTAAAATGACACAACATGCAACAGAGCATAGGGCAGACATCACGCTTCTTACTTAGCTCTGTGTAAATATATGCCAAATTTATTAAAGAATTCTATAAATTTAATCCAAACATTTTCCTAGCAGCATCTTCAAATCATGCCTTACAAATTCAGCTTACTATACTTCTAGGGAATGGGGCAAATAAGCAGAAGGGATTCAGCTGTAGCTGCTTCCACGCTGTCAGGACCCTGTAGCTTGTTTCAGGTCTGGAGTTGGCTCAGACCTTCCTCACTACCTGGGCAGGGGTCTCTTTTCCTGTTCCATCTCTTTGTCGGGCATGATGGGCATGCAGGAGTGAAAACAAAGGGATTTCTGGGATGACTAAGCCTGCAACAAAGGTTTTAAAAAAATTAATATATCTATTCTTGGACTAATTGATGCAGTTTGGGTTTAGAAGCTCCTCTTTGAATTTCAAATGTCTTACACAAGGTAGGTGTCTTTGCCTGTTGGCTTGACTTTCAAGGTAAATATTTTTCTAATGCTCTTGATGATGTCTGATATTTATGTAGCTCATGTAAATTGGCCTTAGAGAAGCTACAGGTTAAAATTTGGTTGACTTTCTAACATAGCTTTTCAGTGCTTTTCTGGGCTCATTTCTGTGTGCCTTATGAGTTGGTAACATCTCAAGGTTTTGCTCTTCCTGTGTTTGCATTTTGAAAAGACTGCCTCGGGTTTCAAGGCAATAATGCATGGGATGACTTACTTTACAATAAGTGCTAAAAGCTTTGGTTGTTGTCCCCAAATGTTATTCTAAAATGCACAAAATTAGTATAGTACAGGTGTGGGCTGTACAAAGAGTGAGTGTCACCTTTTCCTAGTTCAAGAGTGACTCAAACATAGATAATTAGGGGAAAAAATTTTCTTGCAGACACAGACCCCAACTATGTAAACAGAACCTTACGCATTTGATGGCTCAAGATACTCGATATTCACTTTACCTATATGTGAACATACTAGCCTGATGATTTCTGTACTGCTGGTTTACAGTTAACTTGTTCAAACATTCTCCACTTTATTAGTCTTTTGTAGTCCTCTTTTTTTGTTCATCTCTGTATAATTTTTTCCTGCTGCATACTGCAATGTGGCTCCAGCAAGTTAGATGAAGTTGAAACTGTCTTAGTTTAGGTAATATATGAAGTGCAATCAAATTACAAATAAACCACACATATGATTTCTGACAGTTTAGGTTAGTAGTTTTCTAGCTCTAATTAAAGTTAAGTAAGAAGGCTTAATTCATGGTTTTGTCTAACTAACCACACTTAGCTCATAATCTTCTGTCTTTTTATTTGCAGTTCTTGTCATAGGAAAATCAAAGTTTCTCATTAGTTAGGATACTAGTATGATGGTACTAATGAATTAAAATGTTCCCGTTGCAAATAAATTCTAGGCAGACATGGGAAGAGACAACCTTTGTACATAGATGCCAGGACTTTCAAAATTAAAGATTACTTAGAAATGCATTTCTTTTTTGCTTCAAAAGTAATAGTTTTCCTTTTTATTTTTATAGTTCTTATTTTATTTCATTCACACTCTTTTCCTTTGTATTGTAGTAAAAAGTGCCTATTTTTTCCCTACATTGAAATACTGTTGTTAAATACATTATAATGCTTAAATCCTCAGAGGCTTCTTGGCTGCATTTTCAGTATCAAAACTACCTGCAGAATATCTTATTTTCTAGGAAAGTCATAACGCACTGCTTCACATTGAGTTTATTCTTTAAATGAAGCTTATTTGCATTTTGCACCGCAGGGAGTTACTTGTAAACTTCCACACAGCAAGGTGCGAACAGACTAGTGAGAACAAACCATGAACTATACAAAGCTGTAATTCAACTCATAGACTCACCCCAAAGCCTAAGTGCTTATCAAGTACTTATATTTGCACAAAATTTCTTTGTTTATAAAAAATAGGTTGTGCAATGCATTTGTTTTGTCAACACCTTTTAACTTAAGAAATGGGTTGAAATAGCATGAAAACCAGCCTTTGCCTGTGAAGGTGTGGTAAGGAAGCAGGATGGAAGCTAGCCACATTCAGTCAAACTTCGTAGTGCTGATCTCTCTCTGGTGACCAGTGGTAGGACATGAGGAAATGGAATGAAGCTGTGTCAGGAAGAGTTCAGACTGGACATCAGGAGAAGGTTCTCCGCTGAGAGGGTGGTCGGTCACTGAACAGGCTCTCCAGGGAAATGGTCAAAGTAGGGAAGTCTGTCAGAGTTCAAGGAGCATCTGGATGATGCTCTTAGTCATATGGCTTAGTTTTAGGTAGTCCTGCGAGGAGCAGGGAGTTGGACTTGGTGATCCTTATGGGTGCTATCCAAGTTGAGAAATTCTATGATTCTATGAAAGAAGGCTTCATTCTGAATTTGATTCACAGGGCTGGGAGAGTTTTTCTAAAATCCAGTTCAGCCAGCTCCTTCACCAAAAACTATGCCTTTTCTAGTTCATCTAGCTTCTATCTATTTCAGGTTTTCCAATTTGTTTTTTGTTAAATCCCAATATTTTCCAGTGAAAAATAAGTTGTTTGTGTTGCACGTTTGGCAGATCCATCAGAAACAGTAAAAAAGTCTTCCAGAAATTCACAAACCCGAAAGTAAAAAAATATCAGAACCTGTTTAAATTTGTGATCTTACCCCACCAAGTTAATAATATGATCATAGAACAGTTTCACGTGGAAGGGCACTCAGAAGATCATATAGTCCAACCTCCTTCTGAAAGTCAGAAGAGGTTGCTCAGTGCTCTAGTCAGCCACATGTAAAAAACCCTAAAGATAGGGATTCCACAGTCTCTCTGAGTAACCTGTACCAGTACTTAACTAAGATCAATCAGAACCTGAGACAGCCCTGTCTTCCAGCACATCAGCTGTTCCCACTCAGTTTAATGCCATCTACAAACTTGCATACAGTCCATTATCCAGGTTTTTGATGAAGATATTAAAGAGCATTGACTCCAGAATCAGCTTATAAGGAACATTACTCACAGCTGGCCATCAGTTAGGCTTTGAACCATCAAATACTACCCCCCAAGCCCATAATCCAACCATTTTTTCACATACCTGGAGCTGTCCTTCCCATAAATACTGCAGAAGTTAAAGTCCACTATGCTATCTGGGCCTGTGATCATAAGACTCCTTCCAATTGCTTAAAGAAGATTTATCCATCCATCTATTTTTGACTGGGTGGTCAGCAGCAGACACTTACCAATGTGGGGGTGCCCACTAAGCCCCTCTTTTTGGCAATTCCTTTGATTTTGACCCTTTGATAAGTTCATGACAGACTTATTGACTGGTCCAGACTCCTCTCCATTGAAATTATGTAACCATCCCCGATTTCAAGAGCTTGTATTTATCCAGCAGCACTCCAGTGTTATGTGACTGATAAGAAGAAATAAGACGACTATTCAGTCGGTTTAAATTTGTTAATTTCTTGAATAACCCATTACTTTTAAAGTGGCTATTTCATTAAGAAATTTTTAACATAAAGTGGTCATTGTAGTGGTAGAATGAATTCAGAGTATAGAACCTGGAGAAATGCTGGGACAGTCAGGTGGACAAGGTATCAGAATAAAATACAGATATACAACTTCTTATAATTTTCTTATCAGACTTAAGACTTATCCAGTCAGGTTGTATCTGAGGTAATTGAAGAAGTTTTTAGAAGTGGTGTGGCAGTTACCAAAAATAGAAGTCTCAATTTAAACTACAGACACTTGTGTTGCCCCTGAAGGAAACCAGAGCCAAAAAACACAGTCAGCTATAGGAATTCAGAGGTAACATCATACAAAGGATTTCAACAGCAGAAACTTTATTTGGCTTGCTCCAGATGTCATTGGGTTTTTAGGAGTAGTTCTTAGTGTTCATAAATTCATTACACACAATTAGGCAATCCTGAAATCTGTCTTCTGGTTTTAATAGTGTATCAACTGAAAACACTTTTTCACCTCCTCTACATGGCCATTAACCTGAGGCTTGGAAAGCATTGGAAGACCATGACTGGAAATCCTTCTCTGAGAGGAAACTTTGGCTTTGTTCTGTGTTTAATGGTCAAATGCTACCTCTCACTGACAGATGAGCAGGTCTTATAAAAACCTTAAGGGGATGATTATTTGAAGGATAGATAGTTATTGGAGAAAATTGGTTTATTCCATTAAATAAAATTAAGGAAGAGAAAAGGTAATATAACTGTTGATTCAACAGCATGATAAATGCAGAAATTGGGGGAAAAATGAAACTATTTAAATTAAAGGTCAGTGCTGTCACCAGAAGAAAATTAATATAAACTGGCCAAGAGGCAAGAAATACTTTAAAACCATCAAAGCAGAGTAGTTCAACACATCCTTCCAATAGGAATAGCAGAGACAAAAATCCTGAGTTTCAAGAATGGAATTTGACCCTTTATATAAAAGATTAAAGGACAGAGTTACTTCTCGTGACCTAGGAAATTTCAATAATTTCTACTAGAAAGCTGTAGGTAGCAATCTGTTCTTACAATGAAATCCAGACTAGCTACCAGTATTTCTTAATCACTAATAAACTTGTACAAAATATAGACAATAAAATTAAAATGACATAAATAAAATTAAATTAAGACAGCCCTGCCAAATTGGTTAACATGAATGAAACCAGTGTAAAGTTGCTATTTGTGGAAGCTGGCTTGAGGATAACCAGAGACTCTGAATATGGCCTTCTATTCCATCTCAGGAGTTTTGATAAACAAATGTTGATTTTTGATTGAAAACCTGGAGTTCAAAAATCACTTAAGGTTCAACTATTTAAAAATATTATATGGAACATTAGCTCATTTTTTTAATTTATTTGTTCATATCAGTTTCTCTAATGAGACAAAAATATTCTTATTGGATTTCTGGGGGGGGGGGGTGGTTTTTTTTTTCCTGCTGGAAAACAGCATTACAATTATATGAAGAATAACTGGCTCTGAGAAGAAAGCAGACAAATAGAAATATTTTTTAAAATACAAAGAAGTTAAAATATTTTCCTCCATAAACCTAATATTAGCCTATGAATGTGTAAACATTACAAAAGGGTGCTAAATGTATGAAATAGGAAGAAAAGCTTCATAGGCTGTACTGTTTTTAAACCACAACATAGGCTCACCAGTGGTCAGTGGCTGCCAATTTTTTAGAGAGCCCATGAATCAGTCATTTTCCTTCTCTTCACAGCCCTGACAACCTCCATTCCCTTCCATTATGGCTGTAATTTCTTGCTGTAACTGAAATGCAATACATAAGTGAGAGGACATGACTACCCATTATCATATCTTTCTTCAGATGGAGGTGAGTTTACTGCAGTTTGAAGTAAAATTAACCAGGTAGTAGACTTCTTGCATTTTCCCATTATGTTTAGCTTTCTGAAGTGGAGAAAAACCTTAGAAAAGTGGCTGAGAAGAAGTTTGTAGTACAAATAATAATTAAAAAAAAAAGATTTAATCGTTAAGGACTATAAACATATGGGCCAATGTGAGGTTTTAAGATCCAGCTGCTTATGGCTAAAGCAAACTGCATCTATGTTAAATGGTAATGTGATTCCAATGAGCTTGCTGCTGAAAACAAAACATGGTCAGGGGTTACAAGAAACTCCAGCTACAAGAAGGCATTGTAATCTGATTACACACTTTTCTGCGTGCTTCCCACATCGTTTCTGCTGGTAATCAGCGACTTCCGACAAAAGGTGTTAGTAAGTATGTGTAGCAGCCACCCATATAGCCACTGCTGGCTTTGGGTCATTTTTTACTGCTGTACTTCCACCGTCACAAAGCTGTTACTGAAGCTTTTAGGCACTAACAGGGTGCAGAAGAAGGGTAGAGCTTTCTCTAAGCTCAAAAGCAACTTGTGCCTGCTAGTGTTATAGGCTTGAAAAAAATACAATTTGCTGACAAAAGGAAGTATGCCAGTTCTGTATGGCAGACAGAGATTCAGATGTAACTTGCTGGCCACTGATTTATTTTTTTTTTTGGTTGTTGTTACAAGTTGAGCTCTGCATTTGATCTACAGAAAATATGAACCTGTTACAGAACATGCTTTCTAGCTGAAATAGTAGCAGCTAATTCATCCATCTCTCAGGGTCCCTTGGGCAAACCAAGATGGCATCCAACACATTTTAAAAAAAAAGTGAAAAAAGAATTAAAACACAGACATTAATAATTAATACAGACAGTGAGGAAAGACTAACGGTGGGAAATGGAAAACCATTTCCTTTTAAACACAGATAAGGGATAACTATTGTGCTGCTAATGAACAGTCTTAGATACATGCCACAGTATCTAGCTATTTGCTTAAGTATTCAAATTACCTTAAGGTATTTATGTTATTTTAGTAACAAATTCTAAATTCACAGTAACACAAGACTGAAAGTGACTCTTGGATCGTGGAAACCCATGCCCTGTTACCTGAGGCAACTATGGTGGATAATCCTTTTATGAAGTGATCAAAGTCCTCTTAAAAACTAATTTTGTTGTTGTTATTTTGATTTGGGAGAGTTGCCTCTACAACTGCTACTGGATAGCTGTTCCAGAACCTCAGTCCTTTGATGCAGTAGTGAAGTTTTCAGTATAATTTATTTCTAGCCAGTTTACATCCATCTGTTCCTGTGCCAACACTGTTAGCTTAATATCCCTCTTTCCTCCTCCTGGTACTCACTTTATTGACATGTTTAGAGAAGCAACAATCTTAGACCTTTTTCCCAGATCAGCCAGAGCAAGGTGTTCCAAGTTTACATCTTGGTAGCTCTTCTTTATGTCTTTTTCATTTTGAATTTAGCTGGTTTGCACCTGAGGATCTAGAACTGTACCCCATGCTCCAGACACCGCTGCCTTCTGCTGCCCTGCACGATAGCATTTTATGAAATCCTCTTACCAGGCTCGTAATTCCATAAGGATCTTCCTGCAGAATACTGAAATCGGGTTCCAGTTAGTTGTTTGAATTTCCCAACTTCAGTAGTTCACAGCTCTGAATTTTGGTTTCCTTCTCACAGTGTCAATTTTCATTCTTACACATTTGGTCCTACTAGTCGTCTTTTCTTTGATTCCATAATGAGTATAATAATCAGAGGTGAAGAACTTGCTTCACTTCGGGACAGATGGACATCATCTTTTTCTACTTACTGCATCCAAAAAATCTTTCTTTCTAGGGTACACAGAGTGGCCAATCTTCAACTGGAGGGTGAACTGCAGTCCAGGGAACTGCATAGCCAGCTGGTGGCAGTACTCGCCTGACAAGAACTTCAAACCCACTCAAGTTGAAGAGGACGTGGATCTCCAATGTCCCACTTCTGTAGCAAAGACATTGTCCTTTAGACTACTGAGCAAAAGGCCACATCCTGATATTTCTCCAAATGAAGGCATTCTAGGAGTGTTTTCAGGTTCCAAATCTTAGGTTCAGAGATACCCTCAGAGTCAAGGAAGGGAAGTGAATACCTCTAAGAGGCAGAATTCAGATACACCCTTCCTTTTGGCAACTTCTGTTGGCTGGTTGATGTGCTCTAGCACCCGACACACAGGCTGTTGTGAGTCCCCGTGTGGAGCTTTGCCTTCCTTAACTTATCTGTACAGAACCAATGTGACCATGTTAACCCTGGATGTTCAGAGCTGGGCACATAGGTCATAGGCACCATAATAGCCCATAAGCCACTATGTTGAATGCTTAAATCTTGGTAGTAAAAATGATGGAATATAGCTGCTCAGAATAAGGCTCAATGCCTCTTGCTACCAACTTTCAGAAGCATTTCCCTATTTTTCCCCATTCTTGCATGGCAAACAAGATTTACGAGTCCTGCCTATTTTGCAGCATGTTCTGTTCTCATTGATAATAGCAGATATTAAAAAAAGGTATGCCAAGCTGCCTATCTCAATCTTCCTTTGCTCTCACAAATACTAAACATTGAGCATAATTTCCAGCTGACTCAACATGAAACAATGTGGAAATAGGAATGTTGCCAATTTTAACGTTATTTGTACATGACAACATTTTTATTTTAGTTTTGATTTTATTAATAAAATATTCAGTGCAGTTCCTCTTAGATGATACACTGGCAGGAGACTTAATACACAGTGGAGTTTATTTCAGTACAGTCAGAAGTAAGAACCTTTCCTTAAGAGAAGAAAGTGGTTTATGACCTTCCTGCCCACTTGCCCACTTACCTTATTTTTGCTCTTTATACTAAACCATGAAAATTCTAGAGTGTACGTCTACGTGTTATTGACATAAGCTAAAGAACAAAATTTTGTTTCCAAGCACAAAAATCCTAATTGCCACATTTCAGTAAAAGCTATCACGACTGTTATGAGAATCCCAAGATAAAGACACTGTGCTGCATAGTCTGCGGCATGGAAACTTGCTATAAATTACAAGTGAGCCAGATCCTCAGCTGGTGTAACCTGCCAGGGATCCAATGGTAGAGAGAGGATAACTTACACCAGCTGAGGATCTGGGGCTTGATTGTTATATGGTAAGGGCAGTGCCTATTTGACATGCAAGCATGAGCTATCAGATTTGTCCTAAGGGAGGTTCATGCACTTCCTTTGTTTTCTGCTGCCAAATTCCTTTGACATTCTAATTTGGGTCCCTGAGATAATTTAGAACATAAATACTGCTGAAGATTAAGGAGGCTTTGATTCCATTTTATATGTATAGCTCCTTCTTGGAGATAATTTAATTTCTAAAGCAGTAATAATAACATCTCCAATAATGATGCTTTCAGGGAATATAGCCCATGATAAACTGTCACCAAATGAGGATGACATTAGATCATCCTTCCAGATTATGCAGTGTTCACTTAAGACTGGAGGAAACTGAGATGTGTGCAAATGATACTGTATGCTGAAATATTAGATTTATATATCTAAAGCAACATCTGCAAAAAAATATTCAGAGGAAACCCTGTTTTTCCAAAATCTAAACTGTTGTCCCAGAACTGATCATAAAAATTGTAAAGTTTTCTTCAGTTTTATGTTTCTATTCTATTTATATATCTTTATACTGAAGTGGTGCTTGGAAGCTCTTGCAGAAACAAGCTCTCTGCTTTAATATAGATGCAAAGGCACAAAGTACAACAAACTCTCTCATGAAGAGCTTACTGCTTAAATTGCTGGGGAAGAAAAAGAGACCTTCGCTATGGAAACAGGGCATAGACAGATTAAATGACTTGCTCCAGGTCATTCCTGAATAACAGTTCAATGCCTTAAGCATGAGGCCATTCTTTTGTTCCATTTTGGGTCAGGTATTTGTAAAATGAAGGTGTATCTTTCTTCTGCTTTTTCTACTTTTTTTTTCTTTGAAGCAATCTACACAAAACCAGAAAAGCAGAATATTTTCAGAAGCACCTGTGTGAGGTGTTCCAAAATGAGTCAGGCTTGACAGGACTCAATTTGCAAAAAAAAGGTGTTAAAGGGGCTTTCAAGCTCTTTTCAACCAACATCTCCTCTTGGAGAATAATAACGCCTTTGTCTAGTTGTTGCCCAAATCCAGAGGTAGATAAATGCTAACAGCACTTCAATTTGCAACGACAAGAAAAAAAATCTGATTTCCTTGGAGTTGCACTTTATATATACTTAAAAATGCTTCAACACATCAGGTTTGAGTATTGGACTCAGGGCTGGCACCTGCGTCTTTTCAGAGGCTAGAAACAAAATATTCTTTAGTTTAAATTCTCTGAAACACTTAGTGTGGAGACATTCTCAGAGCATGCTAAGGTGCAGACTCAGAAAAAACAGTGGTGGCCAACCCTTTCATTTCCACTGGGAAAAGTACCAGCTTTTTCTCTCCAGGTTTGGTGCCCATCTCAGAATGTTTGTACATCTCGCCCTTGACTACAGCATTACAGGTAAGTGACTGGTCTTTTAAGGAAGTACCCCAATTTCTTCCCACGAGAAACCTTTATTTTGGTGGTTATGCTACTCTGGTAGTCGGACAATACAGGTTTGAACTCTTCTGTCTAAAGAAGGGATAGAAACTGGGGTTTCTTGGTAGACGGAGGTGGCCCAGTCTCTAAAATACTATATTGAGCAGGGCTAGTGTACTGTGTTTTGGAAGGAAAAGCACTAGTCACTCACACGAAATAAAAATCCTTACTATATCTTTTGGAGTAACTTTCTGCACTTTTTGGCTCCCGAGTGGATGGATGCATCTAACCTCACAGCAGAGAAAGCCTGTATCCTTAGGTAGGGCTAAATGGCAGCACGAAGGCTTTGTGTAGCCCCTTTTAAAATCTGTGTATTTTTAGATTGCCTTTTTTAGGTTTCTTGCTGTACAGGGAGATTAATGGTGTAAAATAAAGTCTCCTAAATTCCATTTTGGGAGCTGGGATCCCAAAAAAACAGCAGTGCAATTCTTCACTGAATTGCATCCCAAGGGCTGTTCTGTACTGCTGACTTCTTAAACATGGGTTAGGTTTCATGCAAGGGGACCTTTGGTGGCGAGCTGAGTCATTTTATGCTTCGTTCAAATGAACAAATATTTTCTTTTTTTTGCAAAACAGGTGTGAAGTCTATAATGTGCTAGGGGAACAGCTGGTAAAACACACGGGCCAAATGCAGATATTGTGGTAGGTTTCCTCTAACGAAAATGGCCAATCAGCACTGCTTGTACTTGCTTGCTCTCTCCAAGAATGTGCCGGTAAGCTCCAGCGAGGTCTGCAGTGAGTAAGTGCACAACTACACATCACCCTGCACCAGAGGGGCTCCTGCCAAATTGCAGAAGAGACAGGCAGCCTTTTGTGTTAGTACCCAAAACCAGGCAAGGCACTTTCTCACTCACTATGGCAACTGTCACTGTGAGAATGATGACAGTGGGAACTAAACCGCCACAAGTGAAACTGAATCAGCTCCTCTGGAAGGACAGCAGCATTCCTAGCATACTTCCAGGGCCTCAGGCCAGCAAGGAAAAAGATCCTTTATCTCAATCTTTCTCCCTTTGGCTACAGAACTAGCTGCACTGGTAAGTTAAGTCCTCTCCTCGTCAACATGTCATTTTGACAGCTTGATGCTCTCTACTCACTCTTCTTCCTCTCCACAAACCATTTACAAATGCTTATTCTAGTTTGAAAGAATTCAGGGAAAAAAAAACACAAAATAAATACTTTAAAATCCATGAGAATCCATGCCTGCCTCAGTGCAGAGCCCATACAGAAAAGTGGCTCCTCACCAGTACTCCCAGAAACAGCCCTTTGAATGCCTGAAGGATGCTCTCCTTTTTGAATACAATTTTGTTGATTGTGTAGCAGTAGTGAAAAGGTTGAACTAAGGAGAGGATATGTCATCCTTCCATCCTTCCTTCTGTCCTCCCTCCCTCCCTCCCTCACTTCAGTCCTGCTCCAAGCTCTAAGATCCAAAGCACTGAAAGTTCTTACATAACCAAAGATGATTTGAAAACTTCATTCAGTGCCTGCTGCTTCTTCAGATACATATCCAAAATGTACTAAGTGCGATGGCAGTTACTTAAATAAAAAGGTACACCTGCTCACAGACAAACCTTGTGGAGAAATGACTTGGCCTGTCAGGTTTTCAAAATTAGTTTCACAGCATAGTTTTTGGGCCTCGTTTTGACACACAATACAATCCCTGTGCAATACCCTGAAAGTACAAGGACATCTGAAGGGAGAACCTCAACTAGGTTGAAACCCCCACAAAAATATCCTTGCTGTCCTCCTGTGCCCAGAAACGTAGCGTAGGCAAGGTTCAGAGCCAGCGTGAGCCCAACAGCACTGAGTGAAGGAGAAAACCTTTTGTTTCCCTCACCTTTAGTTGACATGGAAAAGAGCAGGGAAAGAAACAGTCAGTTATGCCTAATTCATATCTCTCATTCTTTAGAATTAGCAGCAACCAGCAAATTCAGCTGGACAGATAAGTCTTTTTAAGCAAAGGGTATAAACACCTAGGGGTCTGAAGACTCTGAAGCCAAGTTTAGGAGAACAGGGAGGGCGGCTGTGAGAGGGATAGCTAAGATGGGCATGGAGAATGGCTCTTGAATTACCAGGGTTACCCACTCTGACACATATACTAGGGCTTCAAGGACATACTGATAGGATGGGCATCAAATGGAGTCATTGTGAACTATTTTGAGGTTTCTTAACTACATAAATAAACTTGAGCTCCTCATAGTTTTTTGTTTCAGTTCTTTCTTTTCAGTCTAGTTCTTTCTAACATACTCAAGTGTGTGTCTATGCAGGGAAGAACCACTTAGGAAAAGAAAAGGCTATTTTTTTAATTTTTTTTTTTTATTTCCCATAATGGGGTATGAGTATTCTTGAGATGGGATTGTGAAAGTAAACATTGTGCTGGCTGCTGCCAGTACCAGCTAGCAGAAGGGTTACACATCTTGGGTTTAGTTTTGCATAAACAGGAAAAAGAGATGGTAGCTGGTACATGAAATGCCTGTGACACAGAAGCTGTTAATTCCATTTCTGTGGATGTATGCCCTTTTCGCTATGTGTCTCTCTCAAACATCAGTAATAAAATCTCCTGTATACATCCTTAGATAGTAGCAATATGCATATTTATAGGATCCAAACAATAACCAGAGCAAAGATTAAGTGGGAATCCTGGTCTGAAACGCTATTCCTTACTGCTTCTTCTCACATTACCTCATTTTTTTGCTTTTATATTTCACCTAAGGCAACCTTTACTGAACATAATTGTCCTTGACTGATTAACACTATATCCAACCAGCTCCTATCACATAGTGATCTCTATCTCTACCTCTCTCTCTCCTTAAATTCATCACAATATCAGATAATTGAATGTAGAAAGCTGAGATCCTCCAGGTTTTCCACTGAAATGTTTTCCACTGAATACTCCTTGTAACGTTTGCCAGGGCTGATGTTGGTAGAATAGGTTGTGAATTATGCTTGGCTGAGAGATAACAGGAGATTTAATTAGGTTAGAACGATTCTGGAAATAACCTTATTTGTGTAGCAAAGAAGGTAAAGAGGCAGTCAGAAGAACACAACTATAAATTACCATGTTAGCAATAGCTTTTGAATCACTGATAATTACCTCTGCGTGTTTTCAGTCCTTTCAGTTAGCAAGGTGGAGTTAAAATATTTTTTTAAAGGTTTAATTTAACTCAGGCTTTTGACCTTAATGTTTGGGCAACTGGTCCTTAGAGACTTTCCTTTTGGTTCAGGATATAATGATCTTGCAGACAAATAAGCCTGTAAGTAAGGTAAACTACCTTATAAACTTGCAATTCATTAGTTATTCTGTGGTAAATTACTTCCTGCATACTCTTCCTTACAGTCAATGCAAAGAAGTGTATGTCTTGGTGAAACTATCATAAGCTGCATATTTCCTTAGAGTAAGACTGCAAATGGACAGCTAATATAAAGAAAAAAAAGTATCTTGTAAATCCACCCTTGTGGTCTTGTATTTCTTTGTGGATCCAATGCTTTCTATTGACCTCCCAGGGTTTTAAGTAAACGCTTAACCTGCCTCATCCTATTGTGTATGAAACAGGGAAAATAAATTCAACTCTTTTTCAGTAAATGACCAGAAATTCTTCCTGCCCATGGAAAACTTGCATCTATCTTTTACCTGAAAGTTGTCAGCTCTTTTGGTGCCATCTTGTCAGAACTGTGGTCATCGGTCCCTTCCCCCCTCCCACTTCAACACATGAACTAGATCCCTCAAATGACATAGAAATGGTGCATGAGTGGTGCACGCTGTGTAAAAAATTTTCACTCTTGAACTTGATTTTTCCTTTAGTATACTATAGCCTGAATTTGATGACTTTCTTGGACAGAAGTTTAGAGGTTGAAGGAGAAACAGGATGAAATATTTGCATTTTCAGTCAGTGGAATTCTTTGGAGAGGATTATCTGACAATGCTAGACTTGTAAATAGGGTTTTTAAAGTTGTTATTATTATGTCAAATCAATAATGAAGTATTATTAATGTTTACAGATTTTTCCAAAACTAAAATAATATTAGCTTTGGAAAAGATGGTCATGCTGCTTTAACTTTTTTGGACTTTTTTTTCCTGCTCAGGAGAATCTAAACAAAAGAATTGTTCTATATTTAATATGTTTTTATTATGCTGACTACCTTCAATTAGATTTAAAATCTATTTTCTCTTCTTTGATATTTCCAACTCAAAACTAGGAATTTTTCAGTTCACAAAATTTTTTACTTTCTGTTTCAGTTTGAAGTGAATACTGGTGGAAAATATAACTTTCTTCTCTGCTCCCCCCCCCAAAAAGAGTTCTAATTAAATTTAAATATGTATGTTTACTTTATACTGGAACAAAAGAGCAACGAACTAGCAGCCTTCTCTACAAGAGTATCTGCTCCCTAGTTGCCTGACCCTTGTGCCTGAGAGAAGAGTGCACCACTAGCAAGTTCCTTAGCATGAAGCAGCAGTTGAGTAGGGAGGCAGTGAGGAAAATGACCACCCAGTTAGAGGCAGATGATAGTGCACAAATTCAAAGAACTATAAAAACAAAATAGAAAGAATTTTTTAATACCCAGAAAGTCTTCTAATCTCTTGGTGGTCTTGATTTTTATCTCAGTTACACCAAGGAATGAATTGACTCAAATTAATCCATCTCTTATGCAGTAATGTGGATCCAAATTTGTGCCACAATACGTTAATTACTCTTAATGAGTTACAATAATTAATGACTTACATTAATTCATTATGTTGCTGTTAAAGCAATGGTATAGCAGTCACAATTCCTTTAGCTTTTTGCTTTGCAGGTAAAAATGGTTTATCTTGTAGAGGGCAATGGTCATAAATTAGATACATAATGATATAATAATGTTAACATTTAACTGTTATCACCTTTAGAAAAAAGAAGTGATTAATAATTTTCCCTAGAGAGTCCAACAGCACTCTACGTTTGGCTAGGGAAGGAAAGGCAGATGTAACTTAAAATATGCATGTTCAAAAGACTGTGAGAAAAGTTAGTGGAAATTCCTAATGACTTTTCTGATACTTGGATCAGGGCCTAAATGAACTCTCAAGTTTTCCCAGTGTATTATATCTATATCATGTCTCTTCTAGATTGCCTTTTCTTGTCCTTTGTAGTGCCGAAGGCATTTCCATGCTGTAACAAGTAATGACACAATGCTGTTTGTTGCTATTCTGTTTTCATGAATCGGTTAAAAGATGGCATAGCAAAAGTTACTGGAAACTTGGTTTCACACAGGCTTTGTTCGATGGAGGTTTTTCATGTCACAGACGTTTCTGCTTACATCAGAGTTAAAATCTGTGTCTGCAAGCCCACAGGTATGGCATAGGACAAAGCACATAAGTCAGTCGAGCAGCAGTTGTTCAGCACTGCTCTTTGCAAAGCGTGCAGGGGGCTTTCCTGGCAGTTTTCATGGGAACACTCAAAGCCTTGTACGGCTGCTTCACACAGTCAGTGCATGCATTAGAATCTAGGAAAAGGAGAGAAAGAGATGTTATTCTTTACTGCTGTTCTGAGAATGCGATATATTGGCAACATGCTGCATTTTGATTATATTTCATCACAGGTTGCTTGATACTATGTCATTAGGCATTTATTTCCTTAGTGCAAAAGTGCATTGGAAAAATGGGCAACAGAATCCCAGAATGAGGTTGCTTTGTGTTAGGTATAATGTAAACAAAGTAAGACTGTTCTTGCCCCAGCAAGCTTGCAGTCTAAAAGATAAAAGAAGATGAAAAAAAAAAGATTGTCTAAGGCCTCTCAAGGCTGGTAAGTGACAGAACTGTTTCCTGAATGCTACCACATGATATTGAATTTGTTTCATCACCTTCACTTCAGATTTAAAAAGAAAATTCACACCTTGAAAATTCCTCAAAAGGATAAAAGCATTGCTGTGCTATTTATCTTGCAGAAAGGAAAATAAAGGTGAACTAATTCATTTTACCCTGCCAAAATATCTGACACTGGATTACAGGCTGCAAAATCATACAGAAAGTTATATGAAAGTATTACACATTTCTAGTATAAATGAGTTATTCAGCTTACAACTGGTTCATCTGTTAAAGGTAAGCCAAAAAGACATTTCATGTTGGGCAAGCTGTGAATAAATTCAAAGCACTGTCAATACAAAAGCTTGGAAAATTATATATAAAATGTGAACAAAATATAAAAAAAGATAGGATGATCGAAAATGGAGTTGAAAAGAATTTTAAGGGGTCATCTACCAGATCTGTCTCTGCTGAAATCAGAAGAAATGGTAGCCATATCATACTTTGCCCAATATGTTCTCTGAACTTCCAATAATTTATGTTTTGTGGGCTCCCTAGACCATCTAATGCTTAATTGGCCTTACTATTAGAAAATATTTTTCCTTGTATCCAGTTTAACTCCCTTGCTGGCAATTTAAGTTCATTACTTCTAGATATGGCTATTTGGACATAGAAAAGAGTTTATTCCCTTCCTCTCTGCAACAGCTTTCTATGTAACTGAAGACTATTAGAAGAAAAAATGATCACACTTTTTTTTTTTTTTTTTTTTTTGTAATGGACAGCCTTTATTTCATTACGTTTTCTTATGAAAAAAAGATGGTGGCATCATTCCATCAAATCTAAGCATTAAGCCTGCTGATTAACTCCTTAACTGAAGGAATGAATATGGGATAAAATCAGATCTTTCAATGAAATACAAAATTAAAAAAAAAAAACAAAAACATATGAAACAAACAACCAAGCAAACAAACAAAACTACCACTACCACCATAGCAACAAAATGTTCTTTGCATGTATACTAGAAGTGATGGAATTATGTACCTTAAATAAACAGCCTGGATGCCATTTCCTATTCGAGACTTCACAACTTAAAATGTGAAATTGTCTTCAGCTTCTGTTTTGGCATCTATAAAACAAGCAAACAACATATGAGAAAGAACAATATAGAAAGTTTCATTAAGGCAATAGTGCAATTAATTCCATTCAGCAGAGGTTTTCTAGAAGGGCATACTAAAAGCTGAGTGTGTTCTGCATGTAGGACTTCAGGAAAGCAGATTTGAACCACCTTCTTTTGTAAGTATCCGCAGTTTCAAGGTGGAGGCGTTAATGGAGTTCTTTGAAAATGTTCATCCAAACCCAGAAGTCAGTAGTTAGAGGACTGAAGCTTTTAGAGTCTCCTGGTGAGTAGTAAAGGGACTTCAAAGCACGTGCTGAAACTGGAACAAGAAATGGACTACTTGTAAGCTTGGGACAAAGACAGAGAAGTATTAAATTCCTTGATAAAAGAGAAATATTAAAGTAGCAAATTCCTTGATAAAATGGTGATGGAAAATCCCTCAAATCCTATGTTAGAAATAGTGCTTGAAGACTGAAGAATATGGCCACAGTGAGGCAAAGAACTCCAAACTGAAGATCTACTGTGAATGCTCAGTCCTCTATGGGGACTTGTGAATGTTTGCATTTGAGCTATCTTTGCTGAATTCTGTTTCATTTCCCCAAGCTAATGTTGTGTATACTAGCATAAAGGTATAGCACTTGAAAAACCAATGTATTCTTAATTTTTCTACAAATTTTGTATGGAATGAGTCCTAGTGCAACTAAAATGGAAAAAGATAGATTGAAATGTATTACCATAAAGCTGTGCTTACAGACTGCAGACAGGATATACCACTTCTTGATAGCTACAGATTATTTTATCCTGTGTATTTATTGCAGGCTAAGGATGGGATATATCTGGATATGTTTGGATAATCTATTGACTCAGCAGATGACATAACGGGATCTAAACATAACTTAGTACATTTACTTGTTTAAGTTGTTAATAGCAACATTTCGAAAACAAGTCAAAATCTTCACTAAAAGACTTAGTTTTCCCATTCAAACAGGAAAACTATTTGGTATAGGTTTGAAAAGATAATAGTAATTATCTCCTATGTCTGGAGTGTTGGAACAGAAGGATACAGGCTCTTTAAGAAGGACAGGCAGGGGACAAAAGGAGGGGGTGTTGCCCTCTATGTCAATGACCAGCTGAAGAGCATGGAGCTGTGCCTGGGGATGGATGAGGACTCGACTGAGAGCCTATGGGTCAGGATTAAAGGGAGGGCAGGGACAGGTGACATTATATGGGGGTCTGCTACAGGCCACCCAACCAGGAAGACCGAGCGGATGAGGCCCTCTATAGACAGATAGGAGCAGCCTCACATTCACAAGCCCTGGTCCTCATGGGGGACTTCAACCACCCCAATATCTGTTGAAGGGACAACATGTCAGGGCACAAGCAACCCAGGAGGTCCCTGGAATGCGTTGATGACAACTTCCTTCTCCAAGTGATAGAGGAGGCAACGAGGAGAGGTGCTGTGATGGACCTTGTTCTCGCCAACAAGGAGGGGCTGGTGGGGAATGTGAAGCTCAAGGGCAGCCTTGGCTGCAGTGACCATGAAATGCTGGAGTTCAAGATCCTTTGGGCAGCGAGGAGGGTGCCCAGCAAACTTGCTGCCCTGGACTTCAGGAGAGCAGCCTTTGGCCTCTTCAGGGATCTGCTTGGTAGAGTACCGTAGGATACAGCCCTGGAGGGAAGAGAGGACCAAGAAAGCTGGTTAATATTCAAGGGTCACCTCCTCCAAGCTCAGGAGTGATGCATCCCAGCAAAGAGGAAGGCAGGCAAAAATGCCAGCAGGCCTGCATGGATGAACAAGGAGCTCCTGGACAAACTCAAACACAAAAAGGAAGCCTACAGAGGGTGGAAGCATGGACGGGTAGCCTGGGAGGAATACGGAGAAGTTGTCTGAGAAGCCAGGGATCAGGTTAGGAAAGCTAAAGCCCTGGGATGTCAAGGGCAACAAGAAAAGCTTCTATAGGTATGTCAGTGATAAAAGGAAGACTAGGGAAAATGTGGGCCCTCCCCAGAAGGAAATGGGAGACCTTGTTACCCGGGACATGGAGAAAGCTGAGGTACTCAATGACTTTTTTGCCTCAGTCTTCACCAGCAAATGCTCCAGCCACACTGCCCAAGTCACACAAGGCAAAGGCAGGGACTGGGAGAATGAAGAACCACCCACTGTAGGAGAAGATCACATCTGAGACCATCTAAGGAACCTGAAGGTGCACGAGTCCATGGGACCTGATGAGATGCATCCACAGGTGCTGAGGGAACTGGTGGTTGAAGTGGCTAAGCCACTATCCATAATATTTGAGAAGTTGTGGCAGTCTGGGGAAGCTACCACTGACTGGAAAAGGGGAAACATAACCCCCATTTTTAAAAAGGGAAAAAAAGGAAGGTCTGGGAAACTACAAGCCACTCAGTCTCATGTCTATGCCTGGCAAGATCATGGAGCAGATCCTCCTGGAAACTGCACTAGGGCACATGGAAAATAAGCAGGTGATTGGCCATAGCCAACATGGCTTCACTAGGGGCAAATCATGCCTGACAAATTTGGAATACTTCTACAACTGGGTTACAGCATTGGTGGATAAGGGAAGAGCAATGGAATCATCTACTTGGACTTGTTCAAAGTGTTTGACACTGTCCCACATGACATCCTTGTCTCTAAATTGGAGAGATATGGATATGATGGATGGACCACCTGGTGGATAAAGAATTGGCTGGATGGTCGCACTCAAAGAGTTGCGGTCAATGGATCGATGTCCAAGTGGAGAGCAGTGACAAGTGGCATTCCTCAGGGGGCAGTACTGGGACCGGCGCTGTTTAACATCTTTGTCAGTGACATGGACAGTGGAATTGAGTGCACCCTCAGCAAGCTTACCAATAACACCAAGCTGTGTGGTGCGGTCGACATGCTGTAGGGAAGGGATGCCATCCAGAGGGACCTTGACAGGCTGGAGAGGTGGGCCTGTGTGAACCTCATGAAGTTCAACAAGGCCAAGTGCAAGGTCCTGCACATGGGTCAGGGACAACCCCCAGTATCAATACAGGCTGGGGGATGAAGGGATTAAGAGCAGCCCTGTGGAGGAGGACTTGGATGTGTTGGTTGACAAGAAGCTCAACGTAACCCAGTAATGTGAGTTTGCAGCCCAGAAAGCCAACTGTATCCTGGGCTGCATCAGAAGCAGCGTGGCCGGTCGAGGGAGGGGATTCTCCCCCTCTGCTCTGCTCTGGTGAGACCCCACCTGCAGTCCTGCGTTCAGCTCTGGGTCCCAAACACAAGAAGGGCATGGACCTGTTGGAGTGAGTCTAGAGGAGGGCCATGAAGATGATCAGAGGGCTGGAGCACCTCTCCTATGAAGAAAGCATGAAAGAGTTGTGGTTGTTCAGCTTGGAGAAGAGAAGGCTCTGGGGAGACCTTACAGCAGCCTTCCAGTACCTGAAGGGGGCTGACAAGAAAGCCAGAGAGGGACTTTTTACAAGAGCATGTAGTGATAGGATGAGGGGTAATGGTTTTAAACTGAAAGAGGGTAGGTTTAGAGTAGATGTAAGGAAGAAGTTCTTTACTGTGAGGGTGGTGAGGCACTGGAACAGGTTGCCCAGAGAGGCTGTGGATGCCCCGTCCCTGGAAGTGTCCAAGGCCAGGTTGGATGGGGCTTTGAGCAACCTGGTCTAGTGGAAGGTGTCCCTGCCCATGGCAGGGGGGTTGGAACGAGATGATCTTTAAGGTCCCTTCCAACCCAAACCATTCTACAATTCTATGATTAATTGACAGTAAGTCTTAATGTACTTTTTACAGAAGGAATTTCTCATTTACTTGTAACAGGCTGTCAGTAGCATCAGCATGGAAGTAGAGCAAATTATTATAGAAGAATCTTACATGGGATCTAAGAAAAAAACCTGAAAAACCTTTGAAAGTTCTTATAGTTAAAAATATGAAGATACACAAAACAACATGGTGATGACTGCAGGAAAAATTCAAGCATATTACAATATTATCTAAGTAGATCAATATATAATGAGTAAATTAACTAATGTGTTTCAAGATTCAGCCACAGCTAAAATTATACATTTTAGTATGAAAAACATAGTAACTCTTTGTACTGTCAGTAGACTATTAGGTTTTTTTCCAGTTGAGAGTGCTACAAAGAAAATGATATATTTTTCTCTGCAGCGTCTAATGCCTGAAAACTTGAAAATACTAAAATGTTTTTGATAACTTTTTAGTGTTATGTTGCTGTAAGGGCCATAATCCAGTATGCTTGGCTACTTCCTAGAAAGCTATGATATTGCATCAGGATTGCATTAGAAAGGAAAGTAAGCTATAAGCAAATAGTTTGAATTAGTAACTGTGTCATCATTTATTTGCTCTGGCATCAGCGACACTGAATAATGCCAACACTCCACATTTGCCTACATGAGGTACTTGATTTCCACAGCTAAAGGTGGCGGGAGCCCTGCAGTTCTTCCAGCCCCAGCTTGAACAACACTGGTATGGGTGACTGGCTGGAGTGGGTATTTGGTCTTAGACAGGGTCACTCAAAATGCAATGGAGATATTCTGTGGATTTCACAGTTCTACGGCAACCAACCCAGGTGCTCCCCCGGATGTCTCAAAATATATATTTGGGGATGTAAAAGGAGGAGACGAATTGCTTGCAATGAGGAGAGTCATTTGCTTATGATCCTGGCAGACCTGGGATGCCTGGGAGAATGCAGATGCTGCACTTGCCCTGCAGTCATAAGCTCTGGACAAGTAGTTCTGTTGAGTGAAGTATTTGGCATCATGGAAGTTAGTGTGACTCTTTAACAATGGGAAGCTTTTAAAATGGAAAAGAAACCCCAACTTGACATCTATTTGGACAGTACTTCATTGGTGCCACAGGGGTGCATACTTTGAGAAAGAAAAAAAAATTGTCGTTTATTTTTTTAATCAGGATTTTACCAACTATCACAATGTAAGAAAATATAAGCTTCAAACAGCTTTACTAATATATTATCAAGTAGTGATAATACTGTGACTGACTCTATTCCAGATAGGAAGTGAGAAGCATATTGAAAAATTTTTCTTGGCTCCAGAAACAAGCTTACTTTTTCTTTTGATTTTCCTAGCAATAAAACAGCTTTGGACTTAATGTTTATCTCAATAACCATAAAGAAAAGAAAAAACAAGAACACACACACACACCTCCCCCCCCCAAAAAAAAAAAAAAAAATGGAAAGAAAAAAAACAGTTAAGCTCAATGATCTTTGTGAATTACATCAAAAATTAAAATTTCTGTTCCAGCTCTGGAAATCTGTGGTATCCTGCCCTAGGCTCTAGCTCTTGCTGGCAGCCTCAGTAGCCCATTGATGGGTGGGTGGTGAGTCAGGTACAGCTCCCGTCACCGCCCAGTCCAGAAATCTTCTTGCTGGATCAGCCCACTCACGTGCAACTCTCCTGATTCTTCTGCTGTTCTCCCAGAGCTGATGTGGGGCAAGCATCAGCAGGGATGAAAAAAGCAATGACCAGCTGAGATTGGCATAACAAAGCTCCTGGTTTGGCAAGGTGTAGGCTGACTTTCTGCCTTTCCCCGCAGAACTGCTGACTTCAAATCACAAAGGTCCCAGGCTAAATCTTGGGTATGTTAATGAGCAGAACACAAACATAGTAAATCTGGCCAAGGAAAGGGGACTATGCTAATTGCTTACATTCACTCTTTGTGTGGCTACCAACTGGCTGATACAAGTGTAGTGGACGTAATACAGACTCATTCTGCTTTAACACCAATTCTTCCATTCATTATTTTCTTTTCCACATCTTTTTATTTTCTTTCCTCTTTTGCCCATGGTTTAAAGTCTGTTTTCTGCTTCCTGCCAACAAAGTGATACCAAGCTCTGTAAAAAATTGTATCTTATGTATTATTGACCAGCGTTGAGGTGTTTTTTTTTCCTGTACCAAACACCTAATGTACTCTGGAAGCTCTGTAGTTTAACTTTATCTTGCATTCTGGTCAGCTGTACAGTATATGTTAGACACCCAAGCTTAATTTCTCTGGTTACAGACTCTTTTATATATCCTGATTTGTAATGGCTTTTGTGCATGAGTTAACCCCTACTGAACTCTATTAGATAACACAGAACCTTAGTGATTACCAGGGAACAGCTAGCTCTGTTTCTGTATGTCTGTCAGGTATAGTATGTGTTTCATTGATGTACTGAAGTGCAAGAGATTTCATCAAAGGTTAAGTAGCAAGTTCTCATACATAAGACTTCAAAAATTGACACAATGGGTCATACTAAGAGACCATCTAGCCATCTCATGTCTGACAGATATAAGAAAAAAGGAGTAGAAGGAAGCTCTTTACCTAAAATTTCTTATCAGACACTTCTGAGTGGAAAATTAGATTGTTTTTAGTAACTACTTCTGTTACTATTAAATTTTTAATATTTTTAAACATTTGGCCTCCACAACCACCCTTCTATGGCAATGCATCTCACAGTTAGTTCATGTACTACTGAGAAAGTATTTATTTTTGACTTACTGTTTCTGTTCAGTTATTCTGCAGTTCCCTTTCACCTAGCAGTTTTCATATTCTTCAAAAGCTTAGTAATTGTTTTGAGTTTACCTTTTTTATATTGTGATTTTGCACATCTTTCTCATGCTCCCTATCACCTCTGCTCCAAGCTGAAGAACCTTAGCGTTTAATTTCTTCTGACTCTCAAATTGCCACTCTGAGAGTAAAGTCACTGTCACTAGAAGGAATATTGATCAGCTTTTCACCAAATACTCTCATCATATGTGGGCAAAAAGGTTCTGCAAGCTTCAGAATTGCATGAGTAAATACAAGAATACAGTGGTTTTTTTGCTTTTCCCCAGATACTGTTTTCTCTCCTTTGATTTATCTAACTTACCCAGCTCCCAATGGCCTTTCTCATTTCACATTCTATGACATACCACTTACCCCAAAATACACCTAATCATGTGAAGAAAAGTAAAATTGTAGACAAATATATTTCATTTTAACTATGAATGGGTAATCATTGAAAATGTTAGTTTCTATAGAGATTTGTTCCTAATCCAGTTGGAATTCAGTATTTTTCCAATTATGTGAAAGAAAGTATTCTATTCAATTATTGTTAACAATTCAGAAATTGATAATGAAAGACCACTATATAGCGCACTATCTAGATTGCTTCATAAGGTGAGTGCAGTCAAGCATGTTTCCTGACACAGTACAGGCAAGTGGTAGATTCATATTCAAGAGTGGTGCCATTACCACAAAATGTGAAATTGTGTCTTTGGGAACAGTGATTCTGAAAAGGCTTTACAAATCACTTGGATAACCAAATCAATATGAACATCCAATGCAATAATATAGCTAAGAAAGTCACCTTAGTCCTTACCCTGAGAAATTTTTCAAGGCTTGGAAAAATATCTTTGCTGGCAAAAGATTTAAGGACGTTAGTCTATTTACGTTATAGAAGAGTAAGCTAACAAACAAAATGGTGATTGTATATAATCACTAATCATGTAATCATAAGGAAAAGAGATACTGAAGACTCTGCAGACAGAGACATAAAAGGATCAAAAAACTGGAAATAATCTTTTCACCAGAAGGAGAGCAATTGGGACAAATCCCCCAGTGGATTATCAATCTCTTTAAGTCTTCCTATCTAAATCACATCTTCTAGAAAAAGACCACAGTCCTTAAAAAAAGGCTAAAGTCTTCATTTAGAAAAGAGTGGATGTGGTTCTTTATCCTATATTATGAAAAATATTGGACTGAGTCATTGAAATGGTTCCTCTAAATGATATAAAAATTATTGTACTGATTCCCCCTTAAATTTACACTTCTACTTTCTACTTAATATCAGTAATAGTATCAATAACTGTGACTCTATCTCCACTGCCATCACTTTTTGTGTATGACAGTAGTTAAACATAAAGTTCAAATCCCACATTTCTCACTTCAGAAGGTATTTCTCCCTATGGGACAACAGTTGGCTAGATTTGGTGTTTTAAAGTCATTTTTCTGAGTTTGTTTTTCTTGCTTCCTAATTCTCAATTTCAGAGGTCTTCCATCTTGGTCATATTTCACACAGAAAAAAATATTTTTCAATCTGGAGAGTACAGACACCTCATATTTAAGCTAATCCCACACCTATTCCACCAGCAATCCCCAACACATGCATTTCTGGGTTTCCACAGTTGTTTCACACTTTGGTTCTTTTCACTTTGTCCCCACTCAGACTTATCAAAAGAAGTTCAGGAGAGCATCAAGGATCCATGCACTTCAGCACATTGCTTTTCCACTGATGCGCCCAGCCAGCTCAAATATTTCTTAATTGAGACCAAGACAGAATGTGTGAAACTTCTAGTGGAGTTCCTCACACTAGGATTCAAACCACAATTGAGTACCATATGCTCCATGAGAATGCTTATTTTTCCTCTTGCACTTTGAATTAAAAGGAAAGCCACACAAATGGGGTAGTAAGAAAAATCTAAAAAGCAACCCCAAAATTATGTTTATAATAACTCCAAAAGGCACCCAAGAAAGGACCCATTTCCCAGAACTCATATTTAAATGAAAAGGTTCTCATCAAATTGAACTAGAGTTAAACCTCAACCAATTATATTTAAATGTAATGAAAAATAAATACAGCTGAGCTATTAAGATAGCTGGAATAGCTGAAGGTCTGTCAGCACTTCCATTATAAACCTAGTTTGTTCAGGGGATTATAAGTGCTGTAAAAATGTGTTCCAGGCTGAAACTTGGCAGACAAAGGTTGTAGTTTTAGAGGTTGGGATTTCTTTTTTCTTTTTTTTTTAAATAGGTTCAAAAAAAGGATTGGCCACTTTTAAGTTATAGGATTGGTAGGCTCTGGAATTTTCCAACACTATTTTTGGCGTTCCCATAATTCAAAAAAGGACTGATTTTAAAAATAAGATGATGTAAGCTATTATTAGTCCATGATGTGAACTAACCATATGCTGCTTTTGGGATTTGTACAGGGGTTTATTTTTAAAAGGCAAGTGGGTTCAAACGCAGGTCACTAGACTAATATAGTTTGTTTGACTCATAGGGTGGGATTTTTTCAAGCGCCCTCAGCAGTGGCCTACCTCAGCTCCCAAGGGCTGACATCAATGGTGTCAAAAGCTGAGGACTTAGTACACCCCCACTCATCAGCTGGGATAATGACAATAAACTCGCATACCTGCTTATTCTTTTATTACTCATCTCTCGTGCCTTCTCTTTGTGATGGACTGGAGTTTCATCAAAGATTCTCTGTATGGGATAGCACAGATTTATTGGTATAATTTCTTCCCTACCTCCTTCTTTCTAGTGGCTTATAGATGTGGGAAACCAACTGAGCATCAAAGGCCTTCCCCTCCCAGCAATGCCTGCTTAATCAGTTTCTGCAAGGAGTACGGGATTATCTGGGGAGCAGCACACACTTCTGGCCACGAACAAGGAAGCGAGTGAGTTCTGGCCGTCCACTTCACCCTATGGACCACAGCACGGCAGCAACACTACACACGGCGTGGATGCAAAACTAGAAAAGAGATGAGCTGAGAATGCAAAGTGCTTGTGACAGTGGTCTAGGAACGTGCCTACTCAGAGAGAAGCAGGGGTACTTCTTTGTAAGTGTGTATGAACAAGAAGCGCTGCAAAAGTATCGGTGATATCAAGGAACAGTAACTTTCACTTTTCTTTTTCTTTCTGTCCATGGAGGAGAGTGGGGGGGGGTGCCTGGCGGGAGTGGGTGACAGACACCACTGCTATCTTCACGAATGTGAGTCAGAGCCATCAAAGGGCTGAAGGACTCTGTTCTGACATTTAGAAATCCCAAGATCCATAGGGTCCTTCCAGCAGTTTCCCAAGCTCAGCTGTAGCTACAGGACTGTTCCACTTTTGTTGATGTTGAGAACATACTATTTTTTACAAACATACTTCAAAAAAGATTCTGTTTCTCTGCTCCCATAAGAACCAGCAAGGCAGTGGTTTCAGACACAGCACCCTGACGTAGGAAATCAGCATTTACATTGGGGCTTGAAAGGGGCAGACCAAGGACTTGAGCCACGAGTTTTAGAAGAGTAAGCAAACTAGGAAGCTATTGATTATTCCAGAATAGAGCTTTTTCATTCTCACATTCTTTAGTGTGGTTGTTGGTACATGGAATAATTTCTGTGTCAAGTTTCTGAGGGATCACAAGTAATTTTGTTTCTTGATTATGTGAAACAGAAAGAGGATGCTGAAATCTGACAATATATCATAAAATTGAATTGAATAATTACTTTCTGACTAGCACTTGCTAATTTCCATGAGACATGAAATCATATCCTTATTTCTCTATTTATTTACACAATGAAGTATGCTAACAAAAAATACGTCTGGTTTGGGTTTTTGTTTTTCAACTTGCTCCTTTATAAATAACTTTTTATTTCAATTAATATTAAGGGGTTTTGAGATGCAGGTTTTAAAAAATATTTACATGGCACAATTCATAGCATTTGGGGTGAGAAACCATATTTATTTGTATTTCATGTTGCTAATAACTCAACATCTCTAAAATACTTATCTAACCTTTTTCACACTCACAAACTATGTAGGTTTTCAGGATCAGACTTGGCAGGGAGGTTGTCCTCATTAAGGAGAATTAAGAAATACTGGCAGTGGGTCAGCATGACTGCTCCTAGTTCACCACATAAGTGAAAAGAAAACAGGAGACTGGAAACAAACAGAAAGCACAAGTTCAAGCACATCACAATAAAGTCTTGTCAGCCAAGTAATATTTTAATACTTTTCCTACTGTCACTGAACAGTGTATGCTATATATATTTGGATTTCTTCTGAAATGTTTAGTTACTGAATACTTTAAACCAGGATAGACTTTTATTTTTTCCCTGCTGGGGATGAAGGGAGTCATGGGTCAGATTAACCTGGCATGACCCAGTGCCTGATTGAAAGACTGCCACAGATTTTTCTTCAAAAGCCTCCAGCACAAGCTTTCAGAGAGGAGTAAATTCAGAGGAGTAAGATTTGCGTTGTCATACTGAGCATCTTCCAAAGGCAAGGATTTGCCGTGTTTTAGCATAACACAAGGGAGAGCACTTCTGCACTCGGCCTGAGATGTGCCTTACGTAGAACTCCCCAAAACCTGCATGGAGCTCATAACACCATTCTCTATCCAGCCTCCCTGTCTCTAACCTGGCCTGGTGGGTTCTGCTCCCCAAACCTTTCCAGTTGGATGGGAGCTCTGTGCCCCAGTCTTCTAAGGGGTTGTGAAAGAAAAAAAGATCTTGTTGATCATCTAGGCTGCCATCATCCTACAAGTCCCATGTAATAACCTCAGATGCTATCAAGTCGACAGTCTTTGTTACAAGCCATAAACCCTTTTCTGTCGAAGGCATGCTGGTCAAAGAGAGGGATTATCTAAACCTGAACTCCTGGGAGCTGTAAAGGAAACATTGCCTTGATTTTCTACGTGAAAAAGAAGTCTTTAAAAGTGCAATTGTGTCCCACAGCATGAAATCAAGGCTGTTTCAGAAAAAAAAATAATCAAATTCTCACGCAGTGGCCTCATCAACCCAGTCATCAAAAGTAATATGAAAAAAAATTATTTTGACTCCTTTCAATAAGATCTTTAATTTGTTTTCATCAAGCTTTACTAAATGGTGACAATGGTAATGAAAAAATGGATTTCATTCAGCTCTCTGCGAAGCACTGACGCAGGGGGCAGAACGAGCCATGGTTGCCCTCCTGCTGGGTAGGCATCAGTGAACAAGCTGCACTGTTCCCAATTGCAGGGGACTCTATGGTTTGCTCGGGATCAGGCAACGGGGAGGGGGAAGAGAGGACAAGCAGCCTTTTCCCTCCCCACAATGCAGAGGACAGGGAAAGGATTTGATCCCTACATTTCAGATGTAATCAGAGCAGTGCTGCTCAGAGCACAGGATCTCAAGCTCCCTCTTGTCTTGCCTGGGAACCCTCATCCTCTGTGGGGACCACAGGTTGTACTGGGGAGGATGGGGGACAAGTGCAACAAAGGGGAGGAAGAGTTAAATGAAATCTGTGCCTTCTCCATGTCAGAATTCTTTCCCAAGGCTGATTCTGGAGAAGATGCGTTAAAGGCTGTTGAATACCCAAGCCTGAGTCAGAGAATAGAACATAATTTTAAATCTCACCTCACACTTCTGTTTCCATTTCACTAGGTCCTTTTAGCTGAACTCCAAAGGCCAGATGATGAGCTGGGCTAAGGGAAGGAAGCTCTGAGTCAACAGCGGTTCACAATTTCCTTTTTAACTGTCAAAACATACCGATACCCTCCTCTCCCTGAAACCTTCTGGCTTCTCTTGTGACTCCTAACTCCATACTCCATTGTCTTTTAAGGAAAATGAGATTAATTCGAATCCTTCCTCAATGTGGTTATAAAAGGGGAAATTCCTTAAACCACTCACTCAGAGCAGATCCTTTTAAGGTTTTGCTTTTGTTGTGTGAAAGAAAGCTGAGGAATTTTCAATATCTGAACACCCCACCCCTGGGCTGCATCACTTCAAAACCAAATGTTCAACTGTTTGCAGCTCTATTGTTAGATTGCTTTGTTATGTGATACACTCTCTGACTGCATGCTCTGTGACACTGGGAATCATAAAACCCCCATTTTGGAAATGAACTCTGGTATGTACATAACCCACATACCAGGGAGCAGGGCTTGGTGGCACTCAGAGCACTGCCTGTGTTACGAGGTGTTAGTGAAAGTTTTGGTCTCTTCAGCCCCTTTTATTGGTTCTGCAGTGGATTCCTTACTTACAGATGTTTTCAAAAGCAGCAGTTCCAAGGAGATTCTACTTATTGCCAAAAGTTTACAGCTGAATTTCTTGGCATTCGCAAACCATGATTTCATCAGAACATGAAATAAGTCAGAGCTGCTGTTGAAAGACACCGTTTTATAATCCAGCATTGTAAATTTAAGACTTTTATTTGCTGCAGAGTTTGGTTTCCATTTGTTCAACTCTCTGCTAGGTGTATTGCTTGGGAACAGATATAGAAGTTTTACAGGCCCTTTGTGCAATTTAAAACCCCTGTATAGAATACCATAGTGTGCTGCCCATTCACATCATTAAAGACTTTTACAAGAGTATCATGTTCACACTTATATGTACTTCACTCTAGCGACCCTCCCCGTGCCATGTTTGAATTATTATAAATGGGCCCATGCAGAATGCTGCCTCAATAGCTGAAGTAGGGAGGCTTTGTTTAAAATTCAAATAATAGCTGAATGGTGTCTGTTTGTTCCTGATCAACACTCTGCATACAAAAAACGTTGCACTTTCTTAAAAGGCAGCAAATGTGGACTAATATTAGCTTTTGGAACTAAGGGGGAAGTTATTCATTCACTCAGCAGTGCTTTGCAAGCTATCAATCTTCCAGGTATTTCTATTAGCTTTAATCATTGAGGTTGTTTGTTTGGAGCAATTTCTAAGAGAATAAAGGTACCTTTGGCTCTTATCTCCTGTCATCAAAGCATCCATTAGGAAATCCAAGCCCTGTAGGCAAGCTCAAGGGATTACTCAAAGAGGTTTTCTTGAAACAATCAAGAATTCGGTGCCCTCTCTTCAGTGCACAGGAGTTCAGTTGGAAACCATAATCTGAAAGAGAGGTTTATCTGGGGCTTAATACAATTTGAACAGGATTTTGTTCAAGGCAAACCTACAGATAAAAGCACCTTAAGTATGTTGAAACAAAGATGAGCCCACATTCCTTGTGGTGCTGTTTCTAAGTCCAATAGTCTGTCAACAAAGTGGTGGGGGGGGAAAGCTCTAAAAGTCTTACAATTATCACAATAGTCAGTAGATTGGGCCACTGAGAAGCTAATTAATAGCTTTTTAATAAAGGAATGCTGATTAAGTGTGAAGCAGTCAAAAGCTGGTTCAGTGTTGGGGGTGGGAAGGCTTACTAAGTAAATAGGAAGCTTGAGGATGGGGAAAATGTGAAGATTGGGAACTTGTTAAGTAAAAAAATATCTTAAAGACTCGGGATAAACTTAAATTGAAAAAATTTCTGAAATGCATATAAACCTGAATTTCCACAGAATTTGAATATTTTCTTTCTTCAGGTGCAAGAATTTAATTCAGCTCACTGTTAATGGAAAGACAGGAGAGCAGATGTCGTCAAAATGCTAATGCACATTTACACTTAGGGTCCCTGGGCTTAGGAGACAGCCCAGTGTAGTACAGCTAGGGTTTGGGTAACCTGGGTTCAGCTCCTGCTTCTTCCACTTAAATGCCTTGCCCTCGTTGGTTTTTCTTCCCTGGGAAGGTAGATGATGAATGCTTTGAGATGAACTGACAAAAAGCTAATATGAAATTTAGATATTGTTGTACTACTGCTTTCCAACCGTGAGTTGGAACTTTGTCTTTGGTTCTGTAGGAACAGAGAGCACAGAGCCTGGCTCTGCCTTGAGCCTACTATAATTAAATAAATGGGCCCGACTGAGTGACAAATGAGCAAGTAGGAAATTTTTAAAGAGCAGCATTGTGTTTCAGCTTCTTAAGGTAACAGATACAGTTATGCTTTTCTTTAGACTGGAAGCCTTTCAGAGCACGCAACCAGGGAATGAACATATCTATGAGGGTGTCAATCTATGAAGGAAATTAAGTAGACAAGAAGTATTTGAAATTTCAAAATGGTTTTGACAAAATACTGTTAAAGAAACTTAAACCTAATTAGAAAACTCATTTGCCATGAGCGTGGACTGAAAGTGTATTAAAAGATAGGAAGCAAGGCATAAGGCTTAATAGAGTTACTTATCAGGATGGAGAAGGGTGAACAGTATGGTCCCTCAGAGATCAGTTTTAGAACCTGTTTTATTCAACTTCTACAACAATGACCTGACAACAGGAGTGAAAAGTGACATCTCCAAGTCTGAAGATGAAATTAAGATCTCTTGGATAGTTGAATATCATGCAAACAACAAGAAACAACAGGAAGAGCTGACAAGTGTGTTTGGCTGCAGTTAAAAACAGCCAGCAATACATCAGATATCATTGGAGGGACACCACCCAGATGCCATCATTTTGCATATATATAAAACTTTTGGTGCATCTACCTCCTCAGTGTTGTATGTGGGTTTGTGATATCAAGTGGAACATAATGGAATTAGAAAAAGTACAGAGAAGAGTAAGTAGGTGATGGAAGAGCTGCCTTACAAGAAAACATTAGAGAAGCTGGAAAACTTTTGTTTCAAAAGGCTGGAAGGGATATAATAACATTCTGTAAGATCCTGATGGATTAGAACTGTTATCAGGAATGTATTTCTTTAGGCAATAGCTAATTAAACTTCTGAAACTTATGGCCATAGGAGGTTGTGGGAGAGGACAGTTTTAGCAGGTTCAAAGTAGATTAGATAAATTCATGGACAACAGATTCATAAAACAATGCTGACAGGACCAAGCAGAGAGGTGTCTTCTCCATTCCTTATAAACGAATTTTGATGGGAGATGAATTACAGAGTGTGACCAGGCTCATGTGCTCTCCCAAAACAGTATGTCACATTGCCACTGTCAGAAGCAGAATACTCAGTTAGAAGGACTGCTGATCTGACCCATTAGGACATTTCTCATATTCTGACTTTTTTTTCCAGTGTTGGACACTTATCCTAATTAAACTGATAGAGACTAAATATACCATATGCACAATATTACCTCCCCAGAAATGGACATTCTGACTTTTAAGACTTGTAATGTAATACTGCTTCATTTCCAAGAGCAGCACATCAGCACATAGATGGGAATTACAGGCATGTGTTGAACCGACATCAGGTTATAGGAAGAAAGTGAATTTCTCAGGGAAGAAAACAATCATGATACTAGCTTTTACATAAGCCCAATAAATTGTCAGGTTGCTATTCAAAATATAGATTCAATAAAAACACTGTGCATGGTTCCAAAATCTTTCCTTCATCCTAACAAATTTACATGTCTGAAGAACTGTAAAATGTAATTAGCTTTCATTGACTCAAAGTCCATCTGTTGTCAGGGATATTTTTACATGATCCCATAAAAGAAGTCTATTATAGGCTATAGAGTCCATCTACAGAACTGAATATGGATGAGTTACAGAGAGCAGCTCTCCATTTTTTCAGGCAGTTCATGCTGGTTCTGTCTAGGCTCTATCCCCATTTTCACCTGATTCACAATATCTCTGTCTGACATGAAACTTCAGTCTGCATTGAATCTCTGTACGTACGTCAGCTCCCTCCAAAAGCCTTGCAGAGGATAATCTCTCAGCCCAAGCCTGGTTGCCATCAGCAAATCTTTCCTACTTCTTTCAAAGCTCAGTATGCAAAAATGTAAAATTATTCAGGAGAAAACTCCTCTTTTAACATTTACCAGGAAAAGATCTGATCCTGCAGATATTCACAGGCTGACAGAAAGCTAAGCTTTTAATGTGCAGCAGCATGGGACAGTCCTCAGGAAAGGTAGGAATTTTGAGATTGACATCAAAGGCAGAAGACTAACAAGGGAGTTTTAAAGTATTTCCTGTACTGAGACTAAACTAAACCCTCCCACCAGGACTGGCTCTATGCAGAGGCAAAGCCGGCAGTCATTTAAGGAAGTGGGTTATCGACAGTGGCAACACAGCCACAGTCCCATTTCCAGCTTTTCCTGTGCCAGAACCTGAAGAGCCAAACTTAGCTGCTACTGTCCCAAAGGGAGAAATCAGAGCAGCATCTACTGCTGTGAGGGCAGTGGACCTTCCTAGTAGCAACAGCTAATGTCTTTTTATCTCCCATCCTTCAGGGACAGTAAGCATGTTTTCCCAGATTCCTTCGGCTCATACAGTAATGAAAAATCTTGAGTCTTCTTGTCCCATAACATCTTAAATGTTCTGAGAGTGTAGTCAAGGGCAGAGCCATTCTGCTTTTTCTTGCTCCTCTGGTTTATATTTTCTCCTCAAAACTGTTTTTCTTTGTATTTCTATTATTTATTATTTCAGGTTTATTTCAGGTTTATTTCACTGTCTCTTGTCCTAGTTACTATTAAACTGACCCTACATATTTTAGAAGATAACTTCTTTGGCTTCTTCATAGATTCTTTACATTACAATACCTTTCAAGTCAGTGGAGCTACCATGAAGATGCACTCTCTAAACCACTGTGACTAAAGATAAAGGCTTGGAATTAAGTTATGGTTTTGGTTTTGTTCACTAATTCTATTTCAGTGCCTTCAGTTAAAGGCATCAAACTTCTTGGAGTGGTGATGTGGATGTGATTAACCTGAGATGCAAATCTCCAGTGAAACTCGAAGCTCCTTAGCCTGAAAATTAGCTACAAATCTTCACAAAATTGGCCTTTGTTACCAGATAATTGTGCCAAAACTGTGCACAAAACAAAATTTAATCTTTAATGTATCTCATGATTATTGAGATTTCAGAAACTTTTGAATTTTGCATCTGGATTACTTTTAAAAGTTGATTAAAAATTTGAAAGAAATGGATACAGTTTGTCCTAAGGTTGTCTCAGATTCACCTCAGATTTAATTTTCTTACTTCTTAGGTGTGTTTTTATTTGTGAGAGGGTTCTTACTAACATAGTATGGAATGATGTCACCTTAACCTTAGACACAGAAAGAAGAATAAATTAACTTCCAGAGTAAGACATCTTCCTCTGCCTATATAAGCTTTGTATTTCATGCTAGAAGCACCTCTCCCCATTGACTTCAGTGGAAGTGCAAAATGAGTCATATCCTAACTTTGGTCTTTCAAAGCGCAGGATTTCCAGATCTTGTCCTTTTAACTTGCTACAGTCACTTGGAAGAGATAAAATATAGATAAGGCAATTCAGAACCTCCGACCTAGCTTTCTCTTCTGAATAACATTCCAACAGTATGTGTCTGGCTTTTAGAGAGACTAATTACTTTACTTAAGCATCTAAAAAGCAACGCTTAATGTAGGAACTGTGTGCCCAGCTCAGTTGTGCATACTTAAGCATCTCAGTCCTATTTTAGATATCTAGTGTGTTTCACCTGGTTTCCAGGCACTCTCCCAGATGGACACGAGTTCCCATAGGTCCTGTATTGGACTGGTTGCCTGCCCCGTCAGGGCATCTGAGACACTAGGGCATCTCAGATAGCAGTACGTACCCATGAACAGAGAAATTAGTTGAACATTTCTCCCCTGTCAATCAGGTTCTATCAATTGCATTTCAGCTAGACATCCTGGCATGAACTGAAAACCTTTCACAGCAGAAGACATTTCAGTTTCTAATAACAGGCATCTTCTAGTAAAGAAAACTATTCCTTTTCTTTTAAAGTACTTGACCAGTGCTGCAGATATTATTTCAAACAATAATTTCTAAAACAATTTTGCAATGATAAAAAGATTATTTTTTAGTATTTAAAAAAGCTAATGCTTGGGATTCCGGCCAACATTTTTTTTTACTTTCTCTCAACCAGTTTTCTCATCTGTGCCTGTTTGATTGAAATTTGCCTTGGTCTCTAGGAAAGAAAGAACACTGGGGCCTCCTACAGTTTACTTTTTGATTGTAGCTTGTGTTCAAGTATCAGACAGAAACCACAGCCATGACAAAGGGGCACATCAGTGAAGATGCTTTACTAATACACATAAACAGATAGCACTTTTCGCAAAGGTAGGCTTCATCTGTCTAAATTTTGATATATACAGTGTGAATTTATGCTTGTAACTTGATTAGTGGAAAAAAAAAGGCACTTTTAGGTGCAATTTATCTTAGTCAAACCTAGATGCCTAAAACTGTCCAGATGAATGGTATCCTAAATCTCTACATCTTTCTGTTAACTATAAAGGAAGTCTAGACAGCTTGTTCAGATGTAAGTGTCTATACTGCAGATGTTTGAAGTTAAGTGAAAGGAATCCAGGGAGTTTACCATCCAAAAACAAGAATGTGGATATCATATGGGGAAGGTCTGAACCGTACAAATATTAAAGAACATGCCTAGTATCGCAGATGACACCTGAGTAGCAATGCCAAGAATGGAATACATATTTCTTGAATTCCAGGTCAATACTTCAACCACAGATCACCTTGTCTATGAAATGTTATAAGTAGGTATATAAAACTTTTCACATCTTAAAATAATGCTTCCAGCTAGTACATAAAGATGTTGGCTAACCTCCCAGCCATACCTTCCATTCCCACCTACCCACAATATCCCTACATAAGCATTCAAAGGAACATTTAGCTTTTTACTCATTTAAAGAAACTACTAAAGATACAAATAATAGAGTCCACTCAAGGAAAACAGCATGGTATAGGATACAAGAGCTATATTTTCTTAGAAAAAAATTGCAATTTTATAGAAGAGAAAAGAGTGCAGAGAGAGAGAATTGCATCCCTTCCTCTTCACATTTTTTTAACTAAAACCATAATCCCAGGAAAAATATCTGAACAGATGTTTTCCCTTGAAAACATTCCAGAAAATGAAAGCACACATGGCATACTGATCTGCTACTTCCTTCAACACATTCTCATTCAGAGATAACAAATGTACCATGTGATGTTGCCATAGTAGCTACTTGTATTTTACCACTGAGTGAAGAAGAGGAAAAGTTAATGTATCTACCCATCCTCTGGGCATTGGATTGGCTGCAGTGGCAGATTGTGCCTCTAGCATTTGATGTCATTTTTCTTCTCTAACATTGGTCTGTGTGTTGTATTTTAGAGCATGTGTGCTGAACTACAGTATGCAGCAAGCAGCCATTTAGATCGTTATCTTGTATGTCCAGATTCTCTGACACACTAAGGTCACTGAGCACCGCTGAGCAGGAACAGCACCTTCAGGCCAGAGAGACGCCAATGGAGAAGTGCCTCTGTTCAGGGTGGTCATCTGGCGTGGTATCCTGGTTTCAGCTGGGGTAGAGTTAATTGTCTTCCTAGTAGCTGGTACAGTGCTACGTTTTGAGTTCAGTATGAGAAGAATGTTGATAACACACTGATGTTTTCAGCTGTTGCTAAGTAGTGTTTAGACTAAAGACAAGGATTTTTCAGCTTCTCGTGCCCAGCCAGAGAGAAGGCTGGAGGGGCACAAGAAGTTGGCACAGGACACAGCCAGGGCACCTGACCCAAACTGGCCAACGGGGTATTCCATACAGTGTGACGTCATGCCCAGTATATAAACTGAGGGGGGGAGTGGGGGCGGGGGATTGCCGCCCGGGGACTGGCTGGGTGTCGGTCGGCGGGTGGTGAGCAATTGCCCTGCGCATCATTTGTACATTCCAATCCTTCTATTATTGCTGTTGTCATTTTATTAGTGTTATCATTATTAGTTTCTTCTTTTCTGTTCTATTAAACCATTCTTATCTCAACCCATGAGTTTTACTTCTTTTCCCGATTTTCTCCCCCATCCCACTGGGTGGGGGGAGAGTGAGTGAGCAGCTGTGTGGTGCTTAGCTGCTGGCTGGGGTTAAACCACGACACATGGGGAACACTATTCTTCCCCAGGCCCCTAATCCTCTCCCAGGCCCCTTCCACAACTTGTAGACTGGGAACAAGGACTGTGCTCAGCACACATCACGGCCCTTGGCATATCTTTGGGCAGCTTCAGGCTTTGTCTTGGGCTTGGCTTACTTTAAATTAGGAACTGCAACTTTCTACACCCTCCCTGTCATATACTCTATCTGCATGTCTTTCAAACAGACTAGGGACTACATCTCAATGAGTTTTCCATTAATTTATACAGTGGAGCTGGCCAATGTCATGGCTTTTTATAAAGGAATGCCAGAAAGTAGGGGACAAATATCAAGCAGAAAAACATCCCAAATACCACTACTAATAATTCTGGAAATGTACTCATCTGAGGCAACATCATTAGCAAAAGAACTCATCTCATATACTTGAGAAACTGGTGTGATCAGTAGGAAATAATGGAAATGTTTGTAGAATCCAGTGGAGAAACTTGAAATACTGAAAAAGAACTGACAGCAAATTTTGAAGGACAAGAAAGACTTTGTTAAATTGGAAACATGACTGAAACAGAGGTATTTAAGGGTATGTGTTGCTCAGAAAAGCTATAACTAAAGCAAGAACTGGTAGATCAATATATTCACATTCTTACATTGACTTTAAAGTAGATTAATGAAATATGAATGTAACCACATTCACTGAAAAGACAGTATAAGCCTGCCTGTGTCAGCACCATTCCTGGAGAGAGCTGTAGCACAAGTTCTGTGCCTCTGAACCTAATGATGAACTTGAATAATGCATAAAGTCATTAAATACTATTTGGAATTGTAACATGAATGACTTCTCTTTCCAAGTATAGTGAGGAAGAAAAATGGTGCTAATAATGATAGGACTCAACTGTTTCTGAGCCCTTTCCTTTACAGAAAAAAACAGTCAAATAAACACAAAGGAAACAATAAGATTATTTTAGCCTTACTTTTTGAAAGTTCATGATCTTCAGAGATATTCAAAGAAAAATATTAGAGATTAGCCAATCCCAGTCTGATTCATTCAAATGAAATTAAAAGATACTCATGGGTATGGCTATAACTCTGCAGTGTAAGCCTGAGAACTCTCTCTATTAAAGGTACAAAATCTATGAAGAGCCCTCATCCCAAATACAGAAGACTAACTTCTAAGCTTTTAAACTTGGACTTTACTGAATCACAGAATATATTTAAGAATAAGCAGAATATCTACAAGAAATGCAAAAATAAAACAAAACAAAAAAACCCAACCCAACCCAACCCAACCCAAACCAAGGACTGCTTTGTAAAGAACAGAATGGATGATTACACTCAAAGAGTTGCAGTCAATGGATCGATGTCCAAGTGGAGAGCAGTGACAAGTGGCATTCCTCAGGGGGCAGTACTGGGACCAGCACCGTTTAACATCTTTGTCAGCGACGTGGACAGTGGGATTGAGTGCACCCTCAGCAAGTTTACCAATAACACCAAGCTGTGTGGTGTGGTCGACATGCTGTAGGGAAGGGATGCCATCCAGAGGGACCTTGACAGGCTGGAGAGGTGGGCCTGTGTGAACCTCATGAAGTTCAACAAGGCCAAGTGCAAGGTCCTGCACATGGGTCAGGGCAATCCCAAGCACAAATACAGACTGGGCAGAGAATGGATTGAGAGCAGCCCTGAGGAGAAGGACTTGGGGGTGTTGGTCGACAAGAAGGTCAACATGACCCAGCAATGTGCGCTCGCAGCCCAGAAAGCCAACCATATCCTGGGCTGCATCAAAAGCAGCGTGGCCAGCAGGTCGAGGGAGGGGATTCTGCCCCTCTGCTCCGCTCTGGTGAGACCCCACCTGCAGTCCTGCGTTCAGCTCTGGGGTCCTCAGCACAGGAAAGACAGGGACCTGTTGGAGTGGGTCCAGAGGAAGGCCACAAAGTTGATCAGAGGGCTGGACCACCTCTCCTGTGAAGACAGGCTGAGCGAGTTGTGGTTGTTCAGCCTGGAGAAGAGAAGGCTTCGGGGAGACCTTGCAGCAGCCTTCCAGTACTTAAAGGGAGCTGACAAGAAAGATGGGGAGGGAGTCTTCAACAGGGAGTATAGTGATAGGACAAGGGGTAATGGCTTTAAACTGAGAGAAGGTAGATTTAGATTAGATGTGAGGAAGAAATTCTTCACTGTGAGGGTGTTGAGGCACTGGAACAGGTTGCCCAGAGAGGTTGTGGATGCCCCATCCCTGGCAGTGTTCAAGGCCAGGTTGGATGGGGTTTTGAGCAACCTGGTCTAGTGGAAGGTGTCCCTGCCCATGGCAGGGGGGTTGGAACTAGATGATCTCTAAGGTCCCTTCCAACCCAAACCATTCTATGATCCATTCAGGATTAATTCTATGAATATTTTGAAGCCACAGCATGAAAGAGCATAACGACAACTATTAGGAATCAAACCTAATTAAAAACTGCAGTTAAAACAGGAGAAAATAAATGAGAGATGGTAATTAAAAAAATGAATTTCTTATGCAGTGAGTATTGGTTAAAAGGTAGAGATACTTCAAGGTGTGGTTGAAAAACTAAATGAATGTTACCTCTTAATTTTTAACATTCATAGTTCTGCTGAACTTGGAATCAGAGGTCTGATGGTTTGATGTGAATAAAAGTATAGGAATTGGCATTGAAATAGAAATTAAAATATTGATTTAAAAGCAGAAATCAAGGAGCTTAATACAACAATGTGTGAAAAGCTTCCAGAATTCTGAAGTTGCTGATCTGGTAGCAAGTATTTTTAATATTTTAAGTCTTTCAGAGTAGTACTGGAGAACTGGAGAACAGCAAGTTAGCACTTAATATTTAAGTAGAGGAAAGCTGTGTACCCAACTACAAGATCAAACCTGAACTTGATTTTGATAGGTTTGTAGTTAGAGATAAGTGGAAAAATCATATCAAGTGCAACATGGATTTGCTAAGTAAGTTTTGCTTATGCCATACTGTTCTGATAGCTTTCTGTGATGAAACAGTGGATTAAAAAACTGTACATGTTGTGGTTTAACCCCAGCCAGCAACTAAGCACCATGCAGCCGCTCACTCACTCTCCCCCCACCCAGTGGGATGGGGGAGAAAATCGGGAAAAGAAGTAAAACTCATGGGTTGAGATAAGAATGGTTTAATAGAACAGAAAAGAAGAAACTAATAATGATAATGATAACACTAATAAAATGACAACAGCAATAATAGAAGGATTGGAATGTACAAATGATGCGCAGGGCAATTGCTCACCACCCGCCGACCGACACCCAGCCAGTCCCCGGGCGGCAATCCCCCGCCCCCACTCCCCCCCTCAGTTTATATACTGGGCATGACGTCACACTGTATGGAATACCCCGTTGGCCAGTTTGGGTCAGGTGCCCTGGCTGTGTCCTGTGCCAACTTCTTGTGCCCCTCCAGCTTTCTCGCTGGCTGGGCATGAGAAGCTGAAAAATCCTTGACTTTAGACTAAACACTACTGAGCAACAACTGAAAACATCAGTGTGTTATCAACATTCTTCTCATACTGAAAACATAGCACTGTACCAGCTACTAGGAAGACAATTAACTCTACCCCAGCTGAAACTAAGACACACATTTCTACTCCTGTATGCAATTTTTGAAAATATCATGCAGGAGATTAAAGTAAAGAAGACGACAATAAGGGATTATAAAATAGGACATGAATTGTGTAAAAGAAAGAGATGGCAATGGATGATGCTGGAATAAGAAGCATCAAAGGGTTCAGTGTCCCAAAAGCAGGTGAGTTAATGATTAGTACGAGGGAGGATGAATAGCAGAATGGTGTCAAGGATTACAGTAATAGACTAAATTCAATAGTCCAGGCTGCAACTTATTTTAGAGACTAATAAAAAACATCTCTGTTATAAGCCAGATATTCATCAACTAGAAATAACTGAGAAGGACTCAGACATACATTTATTAACAAAAGGTTTACACCACCAGCAAGCTGTTCCTGTGAAAAAGGTAAATGAGATTCTAAGTTAAATCAGCTGAGACAGGTAAGTATTTGTGCTGTTTTACAAAATGATACAGCAAATTTTTCACCATTTGGTGATGTTTGCTATCTTATTCCGTCAAAATGAGGGCTGAAAGCTGCAAGAAAATAACAAAGTTTTCCATTAATATTTCTAGCAATTCAATATCAGGTTGGGAAGAACAGTGTGGCATGAGAACAACTAGATATAAATGATTAAAAATTAATTCACCTAGAAATAAGTGAGATTCTAGAGCAATTTTCCAATGGCAGTAATGGGAACAAAAAGCTGAACTACATATAATATTGAATTGGTTTAGGAAAAATGTTGTTCCTAAAATGCTTGCCTGCAGCAACATGAAAATAAGCTCAGTGGCCCCAGAAGTTGCCTTGTATGTATCACTGTTTCTGATTTTATAATGAACTTTTTTTTTTATTTTAACATGCTCACATCTTCACAGAAACATATCTGTCTCCTTGGGAAGTTTTCTCTGAAGCCAGTGATATCACTCAAAAAGCCATAGGGAGAACGTCAGACCTGAAGCAAACTCTCATAATTCCAAGTGGAATGAAAAATTCTAGGGAATATGCAATTATAACAAGTGTAAAAACATGACATATTTTGCAAAACATCATTCATCTTTTCTGACCAGTCATCATAATTATGATTTTGTAATCAATAATGGGTCTTAGTATTGCTGAAATAGAATCTAAATTTATAAATGGCTTCAATGTCTTTACCCCAATGAATTAAGCAACATACTTAAGCACATGGGAAAAAAGCCATAGTTCCATGATTTCCAGAGAAGTGCTTTAAGAGGACCATATCTTTTCTCTATTTTACTGAAACGTGAGCCAAAATAAAAATTATATTGACAAAGAAAATCACATTTCCATACAGGAACAAGACTAGGAAAAAACAAAACATATTACACTGAGCCTTCATAGACATAGTTACCAAAAGAAATATATACTATCCTTTTCCCTAAGAGCTAGGTGCTCCACTAGAATATGCAATATTCACTGAATAGGAGCAGGCTGTGTCAGGTTCATCTGAATACTAGAGTAGAGTTTAGGGTAGAAGAGGGAAGGGAGAGGAAAGGTCTTGCCTCGGTATAGGTGCAGCTATATTAGTGTTTTAGCTTGGACCAGGAACATGTTTTTGAAGTGAGCCTCCTCATCCTTGCCATTATTGTGCTTTGGATTACATTACCGAGTGGTCTTAAAGTGTGTGCAAACTGTACTCCTTTTGGATTAAACTAAACTGGAAGATGTACTGCAGGAGAACATGCAATGCACTTCAACGGCTAATGAGTATTTAAGCAGCAGAGTCAGACTAGAACTAGTCCAAAGTAAAGGCCCTGAAATACATTCACTGGTGGCATCAGGTCATTGGTACTGTTTTGCTTCACAGATACACATCTATTAAGTTTGGTCATACCACTTGCTCAATGTAGACGTATTTTGTGCCTCTAGCAAAACACTTTTTTGGGTTGGTTTTTTTCCTCATGGGGAAATGAAATCACTGTAGAGCGTAAAACTGCCCAAATTATGTTCAAAAAGAAACTACAATCCACATGCAAATGTTTTCAAGATGGGGATCACACAAAAGGATGCAAACCTGTGGGCTAGGTTAGAGGGAAAAGATGCAAGAAGATGGGAGACAGTTCAGACAGCAGGAACAGACTGGGAGAAATGAAAAAACAAGGTAAGGAGCACTGAAGCAAATGACATAGGTGGGAAATAGAATAGGTAAAAGGATTGTGAGTGGAAATATTAACTGTGTATTCTCCTTTCCCATGTAATTAACAGGATATGAGGACTATGTTGCAACTTGTTCCATTTCTTGCTCTTCCATAAAAAAAAAAACTTTTTTTTTTTTTTTTTTTTTTCCCCCCCAATGAGGCAGCTACCAGGAAATCCTAGGCATCCTCCTTTTCCCTTGCATAAAGTGGGATCTGGAAAACCTGGACTGAATCTAGTGAGAGCTAGCTCTTCTTCCAGTCTCCCCACATGAACACATAGGCTTGCTAATCTAGAGTAACACTTCCTCAAGTTCCTGTTCATAGGGCAGGCTTTTTAGGGAGATTTTTTCTTTTCTTAATAAGCAAGTTCAGACAAGGTGATCAAAGAGTTATCCCACCTCCAAGTGACCAGTCAGTAGTCAGCTGCTGCAAGTGACAGATGTGGACAGGATCAAAGAGCCTCAGACATGAAGCAGCATGATCTTGTATGCCAGTAGCTTCTAAAATGGTAATTAGTGGCTTAATAAGAGAAAAAATCAATAAAAGTCAGCTGGAAAATAGTGATAGACAGATGTGGACCTGTATGTTTTTGGAGATGGCGGAAGACAGAAGGACAGGAACACATCAGTTCTTTTTCATATGCTTGACTTCCAGATAATGGAATAGTCACAACTGTTTATAATTCCTCCCAGCATGTATGTGAGCAACTACATACATGAAGTTATGGCCCTTATTTCTGTTCTGCTCCAATAAGATGAATAGCGTCTTCCACTGGTCAGAACGGTGGTTCAAATTGCAGGACCATAAGATAACTATAAACAATTACTTTTTATATTTGCATTCTCTTTCTATTATAAATTCAAGGAAATTCTATGACAAAAAGCTGTTAACAGGGAGCTAATGACAGTTGGTAATTACTTGTGACCTTCAGAATATCTAGTTTAGTAAAACCTCAGTTTCTAAATCCAGGAGATAAAGAGTTAAGATACTTCACCCTCTTGAAATGATATATAATGCCCCAGTACAGTCATAATATATATACTTTACACCGTCTTTGATCTACTGCAAGATGTGTACAGCTTCCCTCCAGTCAAAAGCTTTGCTTACTTCACAGAAGTTCAGTGTGTTCAAGAAGTTCAAGAAAGGCCTCTATTAGGTATGCAATTAACTTCACAAACTAGTCCTTAAACCCATAGGCATAAACATCTCCAACTTATCTGCTGACAGCTGCCACAGCAAGAAGTCTCGAGCAATCTGCCAGAGACCCTACACAGTGGGTCAGTGATGTGCTCTGAAACTTTGGAGTTACTTGTGCCTCTCCTTTAACCACATGGTACCTGCATATCAGCCAAACTGCAGCTGTCACCTTCCTCCACCTTCATCCCTTCCATGGCTCATCTCAGCTGCCTCGTATCTCAATCACAGCTAACCTTTCCATGCACGGTAGCCTTGCAGTGGGTACAGCCAGTGCCACCTGATGACTCCCAGCAGCAAAGAATTAACAAAAGTCAAGTGGCTGCTGTGAAAAAGAGGACTAAAAGCTTTCCAGTAAGTGACATCCAAGCAACTCATGGCATATTTTCAGTAATTAGTTCTCAAAGTTGTTCGCATCTCAGTCTTTTGGAAATGTGAGTTTTACCGAACAAGTCATCCTGGAAGAGTATCCTGTACTATAAATGGTTTTGTAACTGAGTTAGAATGAGGAAAAAAACATAACTTGCTTTTTAGTTCATCTCGTAGGTTGCTGAGAACTGCTAGTTGCAGTACACTTCATAGTTCTTTAAAGCGAAATGAATTAGTATTTTAAATGGCTACATGAAAACATACAGAGGTATTGGTAGACAAGATTAATAGTTCCTCCTGTCTTTCCCACCTCCTTCACATTTTGTTATTTTCTACGTCTGATAAAGGACAAACTATGTCTAGTAGATATGAAATATTCTTGGTGAAATAAAAAGAAGGCTAACCCATGGTGTCAATATTGTTATTCTGTAGAATAAATACATTCACATAAATGTTAAACAATTCAATAATGTGCCAGGCAGTGTTTATGAATGTGCACAAAAATAATAAACCAGATGAGAGCTGTTACATTGCAAGATGATTATGCTTTTTTTACATACTTTATAATTAAATAGACCCTTCTTCTTTCAGTTTAATAGCCAGGAATAGTATCTCATTAGCAGTGCTTTCAATTTAACCCTTGTAAGTTGGAAAATATTGTCCTATAATTAGCTCAGGGTATTTAAACCCTCCCAGCAAAACAGTAAATGCATATGGGTGTCTAGATGTTAAATGAAATTACAGTAATGCACAATGTGAGCCTTTTATTGTACAGGGTTGGGGTTTTTTTCAGTTGCTCCCCCCCCCCCCCAATCAACTAGGGTTATTATGAGAGAAATAAATAACTTTTATAACTTCACTGCTTATAGCAGCTATTATTTCATGCACTCTTTCTTGGGATGGATTATCCAGCTCATTTCCAAGGAGTCTTGAGGGCAGCCAGGTGAACTCCAGGAGTAAAGCTTGCCCTTATTTCTCCATACAGTACTACTATGTAGCACAGAAAAGTGATTTGTGAAAATGTGCCAAGGGCCGCATTGATGTCATTCATTGGAAAAAGTTTAATTCTTCTCTCAATGTGAATCCCTCAACTCTTGTTAAAGTTGGTCAGAGGTATAGAATGACAAACGTTCACACATAAAGGATAGCAATAAAATATCTTAGTTCACCTAAGTTAATGCTTAAGAGTTACATGCTGCCCATATTAATAGCCCACATGAACCAGACAGGGCTTCAATACACAAGTGAGGTGAAAGGTTGTAGGTAGGGCATTCCTGATAAAGAACGAAGCCCTGGGCTTTCAACTCTGCTCAGATCTTTTCCTCTATCTGCGGGCTTATTAGAAGCAGCTCCCACCACGGGGCCTTCTGCCCCACCGTGCAGAGTGGCCCAGATGCAGGAGGAGAAGTGGCAAACACAGTTCCCCTCACCCCAGCACTCCCCCATCACCTGCTGGGTAGGGGAGCAGGAGGTGCAGCTCTGAATGCTTCAGGCTGAGGAGGTTAATGTTTTAACCATTAGATTAGTTTGGAAAGAGTAGGATGAACCGATTGAATATTTTGAAAGAAAGTAAGCCAGCCATTTCTATGGAAATGTATGAAGCTGGTGCCTGGAATCTGGAAACAGCTTTTGGCTCCGAATCCTCATTTCGCATAAGTACCTACCACAGAGCTGCCAGTGGGCAAGGTGGGGAGAGGAGGTGAATAAACAGAGCTTTTTCCTCTCAGGCATTTTCTGTTTGCTAGCTGAGACTCCACTCCATTCTGTGTGCTAGGCATGGTGAATCCTATTTTTAGGCATCCAGGCCTCCCCCTTCAATATCTAGGGAACTTAGATGCTTTATACAGTAATTTCAACACCACTGGAGTAGAAGTTTCCCAAGTTTTCAGTGGCAAAGTGCTTTGTGTTACAATGGTGAAGTCCAGGCCTGAGCCATTCATTATTTATTGCACAGAAAGCTACAATTCTGTACATTTGTAAAAGGTTATGCAATATATATTTGCACTCCTCCTCTGCAAATTTAGTCATACTGAAGTAAGGTTCACTCCACATTGCAGTGGCATTTGTTTGCAAGAGCAGTGCTTTGTCTTTCTACTGGTCTCCTTCACACCACCGTGCAATACCTGGTTTGACTGCCGCTATCATCAGTGGTCAATCTGGCTTTTGCATCTGTCCTCCTGGGAGCCAAAGTGTACTCCACTTTCTGCCAAAGAGACTTTCAAAGGTGTAATTCTGCCACAAGGCAATCAAGGTAACAGAAGGGCTTTCTGGATGAGGTGGGAGCTCTGATGTTGTCATGGCACAGTAAGGGACAACAGTGTACATGTGCATGGATGGACGTTGGGGTGCCAGACCTAGTGCCTATTTTAGCCATATTGTAGTCAGACCAAGATATGACTACTCCTTGGCCAACATTTTGCAACTCCTAGCTTACTGAGATCTTCGTTCTTCAAAAATCCCAGTGGCATGAAAGGAAGAAGTTGTAAAATGAGGCTCTGTTCCATATAAGCCTGGAACAAACTGCTATTACCTAATTACCAGTAAAATCATGTGGCCCTTGCTCAACATTGATTTAGTAAGAAGGAAAGCCAAGTAAGGACTTCAGAAGCTGTACTTAAAGTGAAGCTGTCTGAAGTGGATGTATTTCTAAAACCATGCTATGTACCTATTATGCTTTCTATTTATTCTATTCCTTTTACTTTCCTCTGAGTACTACAGATGCTTTGTGAAACTTCCAAACTACAAATCAAATCCATCTGTACAAAACAATAAATAATAATTTTGTAAAAGAGCTTTATTTCATGTTAACCTCGACACCAAATGCCAGCAGCACCAATTAGCTCTTGCTATGCTATCTACTGTATAAGGCCTAAAGATTTGAACACAGTCTTTCATCTGTTAGCATTCAGGAGACTGATAAAAATTTACTCTGCTTTTAAACAAGCTGTACGTGACTGAAATTTACCTCATCCTGGGGTGTGCTATAAATAATGTCAATCTGAAGAGGCTGTGAATTCTTTCACAGCTTTGTTTCAGAGCTATTCATAACTATGGTTATCAATGACTGTACCACAAAATTTCTGTCAGCTTAGAATTTCAGTCACAGCCAGGAAGTTTGGTGGATGGTTGCCCACTCTTCCCTAGTGAAATATAATTATCAAGGCATAAAAATCACTTAATCGCAATGGTAGAATGTTTAAGCATAACAGTAATTAGTTCTTCTGTAATGCTTTCCATCCACAGATGTGTTTTACAACAGAAATTATCACTTCCATTTTATAGTTGAAGTAAACTGAGGCAGAGAAGGAATGGAACAGGGTGCTTTTTACACTGTGGGTTAGAAAGAAAGCTTTGAAGAAAAAAATAACTCTTCTTACTGCCAATCCAGAGTAGCCCTTGCTCATGCTAGTTAGAACAAGGTCAGTCAGAGAAACTGTAAGAAAACACTCTTGGCCAGACTGTCCTTTCTGCTGGAATAGTGTCCACTGAAAATAGCACTACTACTACTACTACTACTACTACTACTACTACTACTTAAAAAACCCAAACCAACAAAACCCAATGATTTAGCATGCACTCATTGAGAATTTTGATACATTTTTCTGAAGAAATCCAAGTGTTCAAAGCTGGCTGGCCAAGAGTGCACCCCAGCCAGGAATAACAGAATAGGACTCTGGCTCTTTTTTTGTTGTTTTTTGGAAGCAGGGCCATGATTAAGAGCAATGGCTGTGGGCATTCATATTGTGCCACTTGAACAGGAATTCTTGGACCGGTGCAAGATGAACTAAAGCAAAAGCATTTTCCAAGATTGTTTTCATTAATCAAGAACAAAAGCTGGAGGCTTGTGCCAAGTCACTATACGGTGGCATTACTCCCATCACCCGCCAGGCAGCTTGCAGGACACCCAGGTCTGTGGGTTCTGGGGGGAGGTTGGTTATAAGGGCACTACCAGAAGTGGAGTCTGAGACTAAATGTGATTCAATGTAGGAAAACTTGCCTGTTCAGACATGGACAGGATTGAAGGAATGTTACCTTTTTCTTGATTTCTTGGGTAGTGGTCCATGGACATTCTTAGCTGATGGACCAATTAGTCTGGTTAATTTTCCTATTGTGTTTGATACCAGAAAAGATGTGTAGATTTAGCCCCCAACAGAGACCATGAAGATGGCCACCAGGAGGAAAAGACAGTTTAATAGTATATATGTGGCCAGACACATGGACTGAAGACCAGCCCTTCAACAGGCTAGTTAAATAGTAAACATTTACTCTAAGCTGTTATGAGTTCTTCATTTTGAGTTACTAATGACCTCATAACTGAAAGCTGAGAGCTCCCAAATGCAGCTTTTCAGCACTTGTGCAGTTTTGCAATGCTTCACATCTCCTGGGGTAATCCCACCATTGATTTGTCATATATGTGATAAAAATTACCTTATTATCTTTCCTGGTAAAATCTTTCATTTTTCCTTGCACAGTTGATAAAATATTTCCTGCACCTAACTACTAAACAATATCTTGCTGTTTTTTCCAACCTCATATTCAAACAATGGACTGACCAATTTCTAGTGCCTCAGTAGCATTTCACCAGTGTAGTCCTGTCATTCTAGGAAGGAAAAGAAACAAGAAGAAATCATGAAAGTGTGAAATGTTGTTGTCCCACATAGAGCAGTCTGAGAGACAGTACAAAGAGCTCTCACTCATCATGAAAGAAGGATAGATAACCTATTAATAATTTTGTCATTGGTGAATTCAAAATTCCTTTATCTGATGTAGCATGAAGGTCTTAAGATGGTTTAAGACTAGCATTTTTTTTTTTTTTTTAATATCCATGTGAATTGCTTTGCCAAGAAGAAATCCTTAAAACAGCTTTAGAGACTTCTGCCACCACAGGATATGTTGGAGTCTTTTATTTATTCCCCTATGGGACCTGAGCCACAATTCCTGTATATTTCAAGTGCTAACTATGCAAAACTTAACTTAAAAAAAAGAAATTAAAAAGCCTTTTTGAGTGAATGAAGCACAAGTGGTTTGAAAGACAGAGCACTACTTTCTCTGTAAGAATCTGTAACTGAGTACCCGCCTAGAATCATATGATGCTGCTGTTCTCAGCAAAAAATGTGCATGTTATTTTTAACATATCTAGAAATGCACACACTCATTCTCCTTTCTATGAGTAAAAGTTGGTGGTAACTGAATGAGCACAGACTACTGCCGTACAGTTCTACTTTTCAAAACAAAGTTGTACATGTAGGTGTCATTACACAAGGAAAGCTCAGGTGAATGATAATGATTATGATTATGATACAGACTAGATGGTTAGGTAGAGCCCTGTTTTGGGAATTACTGCCTAGCCACAATAACCAGTGTTTAATCAGATGTTGATTAGGAAAAAAATAATAAACACCTGCACTTTTTTAGGTCACATTTTAAAGTGAGATTCTGTGGGAGCAAATACCTGCTAATTATGTCAAGGATTTGATTTTTAATGGGAACTTCTTCAGACATTTAGAGAACCTATGAATATTTAAAAGCAAAAAACCTCACAAAAATCTTAACCAGGAAAATGTTTCCCTGTCATGGTTTAATCCCAGCCATCAGTTAAGCACCACACAGGTGCTCAGTCACTCCCCCCATCCAGTGGGATGGGGGAGAGAATCAGGAAAAAAAAGTCAGATTCATGGTTTGAGATAAAGACAGTTTAATAGGGCAGAAAAGGAGGGGGGAATAATAACTTCTTTCTAAGAAGTTGTCTTGCCAAATAGAAGAACATAATTTTCTTTGTTGGACTATGAAAAAATTGCTTTCCAGCTTTGTCCTGTCTAAAAAAATCTCAAAAAATGAGATCACCTGAAAACTGAAAACTACGAAGCCGCCTTACCAGACAAAATTCCATATTTTATTTATAAGTGCTTATACGAGTCATGCCATACTACACATTCCGAAATATGGTAAAACTTAGAAAGAATGAACGAGGAAGAAGCCAATATCTGAAAGATATTTTCCTTTACTTTGGCGTAAAGCCATTTACCTGAAGTCAAATTGATGCTTCTGTAAAGGACCAGCAAGGACTTAACCGCCCCAGTGTAACACAGGTATAAAAAATAAGAGTTCAATGGAACTAGAAATAAATTGTTATTTCGCCCAGAACTGACCCAGTGCTGCATCAGACCACTGCTGTAGATACCCCGACTCCTGTCCTCTTCTGTCTACAGCACTGGGCAGAGCCTGCCATGGGTAAAATGAAAGATGGGTCATCAAAGAAGTATCGCTCTTAGGATTAGAAGTTAAGAATATGGTGCTGGATTTCCTGTCGGTGAGCGAAATACCAGTCACAAGATAAATGGGTTTTCTGAGGCACACCCACCCACCCTGATAGACAAGAACAAGCAGATATACATCCCATCTACCACTGCAACAGAAAGAGGGCAAAGTGGAAAGCTTCTTCCTTAGCAAATGAATGTTGAAGGCTGATACTTGGACAACATTTAAGACAGCGATTTAGGCATGCAGGGTGAGTAAAGAATCTTTGAGGGAAATTAAGGCCCAGAAGAGAGTCCAGCTTTTTCATGAAAAGGCCTTGGTTTCGCAAGTAATAGAGTGCAATATTTGGTCTCAGAACTGCATTAAAATGAAGTCCAGAATGGAGAACCTGTATTTTCAAACAGACAGCAACAAAAAGAAGAACAAAGAAAAATTTTGCAAAGCCTAAAATAAAAACAGAACAATCTGCACACTTTGGAATACAAACTTGGCCCTTTGCAACTGCTAGTGGTGGAATAAATTCTTCGTCTCCAAACATTGTGAATGGTTGAAAGTTCACGTTACATATTGGTTAGTGTGTTTCTTTAATAAGAGGGCTGCATAGCCGAGATAACAAAAGTACCATGTGTTGCAGCAGATACTACAGTTAGGACTATTCTTACCGAACAGCAGAGAAGATAATCACATAGACCTTATGTAAATAAGCAGAACACACATTACAGCTACAGTAAATCTAAGCAGCTTTCAATTTGTTCTTTCCTTTGCTGCCTAATTTTTCAAGTCTTTTGCTTAACTGTGCATTTTTCCCTCTCCTGCTTGACTACTTCCTGACTCCTTTGGTTTAACTCTGCTGTTCTGCATAGGAAATTGGTCTTGTATAGAATCTATATAAGCACCTTTATGGTATTTAATCTCATTTACAAAACAGTTCTGTAGTACTGCACAAATTATAATCAAATTCATCCTGTTGATAAGGCAAGCACAACACATGTTCATCCAAAAACCCTCACTATGGCATGTTTATTTTTATCTGCCACAAGCGGTATATGTGCATGCATATCTGTGTGAGACAGGAATTGTTTTTATATGCTCATGACTGCATGTTTGTGTGTGCTAAAATATATAGCTGCATCTATTTTACATATGTGCATTAGTATCTGGGGATAAACAGAGCTAATCACATCTAGAAATGTCATTTACTTAGCATTGCTGATGAATACTGCAAAATGCCCTGAACAATTTGCATGTATGTATGCTAAAGCATATCGCATTCGCTAATGTCAGCCCAACTTACAACAGCTGAAAATTGGCCGATGTTTGTAAGAGGCAATGTGACTGAAGACACCAGGTAACAGGTAGGAGACCTGAGTCCTATCCTTTGGTCTTCTACTAACCTCCTCAGGTTCTTAGTAAATTACTTCACTCCACTCTATGAAATATCCTCCTTTACAAACCACGATTTTAAATCTACATGCAAATAGTGACATAAAAGCAGAATATTTATTTTAGTTATCCAGGTGACCAAACATCCCATGTGGACATCCTGGTAATCAGGCAGTATCTGTAAATTAGAGTCATAAAGCAAGCACAGAACAAGCCTTAACTCTCCTGATAAAGATTAGCTTCCCAAAGCATTTATTTAATTCCCATTGCACTCTGTGAGAACTGCATGGTACGTCTGTACTTTGAGAATCAGATCCTGACTTCACCCAAGTCCAAAAGACAAAAAAGGGCTATTGAGGGAACAGAACAGTCACAGTTCAGCCACGTTCCCACTGCAAAACCACTGGTTTCAGCTGGTTCCGGCTGATTTCAGTGCTGCCTTCTATACTGTGTTCTCAAAGGCTCTATTTGTGATGTCAACGTTTGTTTGTTGGGTGCCATCTTGTTCCTTTGGGAGCTAGATAAAGACAAATGACTCCCATAGTACAGATCACTGAACAAACATTTCTGGCATTCAAATTTTAAAGCTGTAATTTTGATTTGATTTGAGGTAATTATTTACCATAGTTACTGTTACTCTTCAGTGTATTCAGGAGCTGAGAATTAGACCTCTGGGGTCTGTAATCCTATTTATGACACTGGGCTCATTAAATCAGCAGTAAGAGTGATGTCAAAATCAGCAGATTAGAAGCAAAACCCGTCACTATTGCAAATCTGCACAGCGCCAGCAACTTCGAGGCAGATAGACACCTGCTGAGGCACTGGTTCGGCTACTTCAGAGGAAGCCTGCATTACTGGAGCAAGGAAAAAGGATGTTTTCTTCCTGATGTTCACAAAGAAAGCTTATTTTTTAATTCCCTTTCTCTCATATCTGTCTCAGGCAGGAGAATACTCCTATAATTTCGGGTGAGGAATTTTCCAGTGTATGGAATGCTAAATAGGGCCTTTTTTTGAAACAGTGAAATAGAAGCTGAAGTAATATGTGAGATATGAGCAGCAATATTGTTGAATGAGACATATTTCAGTGTTGCCTATGATGAGGCCTAAGCAGACCAATACAACTCTGAGATATTCTTGTTCTTTCTTGCTTCAGTGAAAGCTACATTTGTATGTGTCTATGGAAAATGCAGTTTGTGTGACTACAGCGAATATGCATGATGTATATACACGAATAAATATAGAATATAGAAAAAAATCTCTAAACTTCTGTGCCAGTAATGTTTCATGCCATTATAAATCCTGGGAACCAACAGATACATATTATAATAACACAGACGAGGGCATCAGCTTAAATATGACAAATACAAAGAACCATTCAAAATATGATGGTCATTTAAGTAAGTATCTGCCTGAGAAATTACTTTTCTCTCTTCACTTGGCTTTCTAGTCTTTTGTAGTCACTTACTGATGGATATCTTGTTTCTCTGTCTCTGTGTGGGAGGATGAGTGAAATGAAATGCAGTGTTTCAGCCCAGGAAAAAAAAAGTATTTAACTGCAGAGCTGAGAATGTCCAAAGATGTGTGTATAGCACAGCAAGGTTGAACAACTCTGTATAAAATGCAGATCTCAACAACAGGCGAGGATATGCATAGGCAAAACACACATACGGATGCAGAAAAACAGCCCTGGTGCCTGCTTTGTCACTCATGGACACAGGTCGGGTGTCTTAGTGTCTGTGCTAAAGCTGGGGTCAGTGTCTGTGCAAAGCTAGCTATTGCTGCAGAAATAGGACCACTTCAGGAGAAAGTCTTTATATGGGCTTCTGTACCTTCTGCTAGGAGCAACAAGCCCAGTTCTCCTCCTTTCTTTCTCCACGCTAGCACCATCCCTCTTCCTACTCCCTGCCATAACAGCCCAAGCCTTGTCTTGACCTGCTGGGGATGGTAATATTCAGTTTTGCCTTTACCACTTTGATCTGTTTCTGAGTAGACTGAATTCCACTCTTTCTCACTACATCTTTATCTCTTCAAGTCACAAAAGCAGAAATCACTTTCTTTGTGTGGATATTCTTGCAGGCACAGATAGCAGCTAGATCAAGTCTTTGAAGAAGAGCCCTTTACTGAGGTAACTCTGAAGGTGCAAAATGAAGGAAAGGGGACACATGCTTGCGTGCAGTCTGCAGGTTTCATGGGTGATGGACACTTCAGGTTGGCACAGCCTCTTACTCCAGGGTGCTCAGCATCCCACACTGGGGTTTTCTCACTTTTCCGTCAGCTAACAGAAAAAGGACTGGTGGAAAAGGTCCTTCTTTCCCTTTCATGTTCTCAGTACGCAGAGGCAACACTAAGCATTTCTGCTGTTTCAGCACAGGGTTTGTAGTTGCAACAAAAATTTGGAACGGCCACGTACAGGCTAGAGAATTCACATCCAAATTTTCCTTCTCACCCCCATCAGCACCTATTACCAGGTGACCCAAGCGAGCATGTAAACATTCATACATTGCCAAACAAAACAATACGGTGTATAGGCACAAATGTCTCTCCATAACCACTCTTGTGTGATGATACTGAAGAGGGAATCTTTAAGGTATTATCCTATTAGCTTCAATTAACCTTTGGAACCTGATTATTCCAAATCAAACACAATACCATTTGGCCACACAAGGGGCACCCAAGAAGAGGTGACAAATACTACAAAGAAGATAAAAGATAATTTAACAAGAAGCAAGTTGTAAAGGGTGACAAAGTGTTATTTCCATAATAAGCTTATCTGAGCCTGGGTAAGTTCCTGAACAGGGTGTGGATTTGGCAATAGTAAAGAAACAGGCCACACAAAGAATGTCTGTCGAGCTAATGAATGCCACTGAAGTGGTTGACTTTCATTTCTCTGGTTTGGATCCTTGCCACCTTTAGTCTAATGTCAGACTTTGTTTAATTGGCAAATATGCCTTCAAAGGATTGCAGAGCCCTCCATGCTGCTCCACGGGCTGTTAATATTTAATTGTGATTTGTTAAAGGCATACTAGCAGTTGATAAAACTACGTGTCTGGGTGCTTTATTGCAGTGCAAACCAGCAGCAGGACTTTATATGTTCCTTTTTGGGGGGAAGGAGGATATTGTCTTAAAGAAGGGGAGAGAAAAACATAAATTTGTTACAGTTTTCCATCGTAAAATTTCTTGCAAAGAATTACAGGCATTGTTGCAAATATATTTTGGAGGTATGAAATTCATAAACTGATTTTCTTATCTATCTTTACTTCACTACAAAGGAAAGCAATTAATTCAGTAGGAAATTACTGGTATTTAAACAAGACAGAATTAGCTTTTGCCTTTTGCACTTTCAAATGTTTTAACAAATTTTGGACTTGGAGGAAAAGGAAGTTATTTAAATTGGGTCTTTTTGATGATCACTTTGAGAATACAGCAGCAAGAGTCTTGTTGGAATTTGTCCATGTGTATTACATCTGACTGAAGTTTCATTTCCATTGAACTTGCAGAAAGCAAAGTATCTAGGACACAATTCAAACCAGTAACTCTGAAGGACTATGTTGCACGAAGAACTTAAATTCATAAGAAAGTGCCTACACACTTTCTAAATATCACTATTTGTGTTAACCGAATGACAAAAAAAAAAATCAGCATAATAGTCTTTATTCAAACGAAATTTACATTCAAGCACGTGATACAAATAGCAATGTGGAAAAGAAAGGTAAAAAGAATACCTGGTAAACTGTTTTCAGTCTTGGCCCAAGTGCATTCAACAAAAATCACCCATCCACACCCATTTCTTTATTGTGAAAATCCTTAGTTCTTTTTAATTAAATAACTGCTCTATTACAGTAGCTTTTTATCTTCCTAAGAAATGTGAGTCAGCCAATTAAAAAACCCATCAAAGAGGTTACTTAACACCTGTAAGCAATAATTTACACTGATGCCAATCCTTTGAAAGTGAAGGGGCACATTACTTTCTTGACATATGTGAGCAATTTCCCTTGAGTTCATTTCTGTTATTGCCATGTAGAAAATAAGGTTTATTCACAGAGAGTAAATATGCTAAAGCCTTTTTAAGAATCTGTTTTAAAAGGCATCTGGTCAAAATGTGGGACAATATTTCTGCAGCTACTTTGGCCTTTTCCTTTCCACAGCATCGGAAACATTGATAACCTTGGAAATTTTAAAAAGTTCCTTTATCAATAAAGACCATGCCATAATCTGATATTAGTTATACCACTGAAACCTCAGAGAAGTCACATCTTAATTTATTGAACTGTTTTCTTGCTCTTTTTCTTGCAAATTTCTAAGGATCAGGGAAGCTAATCATACCACACTATCTCTAGTTTAGCTGATGAACTGCTGGTAAGTTTTGAATGGTTTGACAATTTCTCTCCAAGAAAATAGGGAGCAGGATTCCTATTCAGGAATCATATGGAGCCTCTCCAATACCCTGTGCAGCTGCTACAGCTAGACAGAGGTGCTGGGGCTGCAACCACACACATAACCGTCCAGCACAGATCCAGTAACTACCATTGCTATTTGCAAGGAAATAACAAAATTAGGACCCAGAGCCTGAGGCTCAGGTGACTGGCTTATCCTAAGTCATGCAAACAACTTCGGTTCTATGCTACTGGCTTTGTAGACTGGAGGTAAAATAAGGCATTTATGGTTTGCTAATAATTTTCTTCACAGTGCTTAATGTGGGGACTTTGAAGCTGAAATGTCCTACCAGCTCAGATGCAAAGTCCATCTGAACCAGAGCTACAGTTTGAAAACTCTGCAGTCAGCATTAGTCTGCCCTTTTCATTAATTCTCAGACTAGTCCTTTTTCCAAATCTTGAGACATTAAATTAAAAAGTTTTTTCAAAACTGCTATCATCATTCGTTGTAAGTTTGTCTCCTTATTATTCATCTGTGTGTCAGATCACCTACAAAAGCCTTGGTCACTGTGATCTTCTGCAGCAGCAATTTCTAGAGAATCATCTTGCATTCTGCAGAAGGCATTTCTTCTGCATCAGATGGACATTTGACACTCTTCGTCTCACTGAATGTCACCTTGCTTTTTGCTCTTGGACAGGGAGAATGACATAGGTATGAGGCAACTTTTCTGAGATAGGTAAATCAGTACTAAACATTATATTTCAATGTAAACATGCCACACAATAATGCAAAAATCAAAAGTAAGTATTCCTAAATATCAAGAAACATTCATTTTACATAGCATCTTTTTCTTAGTCTGCTTTCCCTTTAAACACTTGCACAGCCACACTTCTCTGGGCAAATGCAGAGGTTACTTACTCAGGATTCTTTGCATTACAGTTTGCTCAAGGCTCTTGCAAAACATGCCAAGATACCCATCTCCCTGAACTCAATAGGAGTATTTGAAGTACAGAGTACTATGATTAAAGGTGGTAGAGTTTGCCTCCGAATTCAATGTTGGTTTTGAACAAATCAGCTGAATTCATCTCCTCTTGTCCATTATGGAAGTGCTACGTTGTGTTATGGTGCACACTTTCTCCTTTGCTCCATTTAGTATCACTTCTGTTTGAGCCAGTTCACCAAAACCCACTGGGTTATGAGATTGAGGAGGAAGAGAAACAGAGAGATGGCACAAATGAGCAAAAAAGAAACAAATGGAGAGCAAAGAGAAGGTAAAAAACATATCTTACCTCCTTTCCTTTTGGAAAGGTCTGCTAGATAAACTGAAAGCAGTAATATATTCCAACTGGGTTTAGTAAGTTTTTTTGACATTGCCTTGCATGACATTCTCTTAAGCCAAAGCAGGAAGTATTTTCTTGAACAAATGACTCTGATAAATGCACAACTGATTGAAAAAAACATACTCAAAGAGAAGTCGTCAACATTTCCCTCACAAATTGGCAACACATTTCTGCAGCACCCTCTTCTATTCCTTACTTTCATTAAACACATGAATGACAGTACAGAGACTACCCATGCCATTTGTAAGTCACACAGAACTGAAAGCACATTGGAAGCTATGGTTACTGTTCAAACCAATACTGAAAAACTAGAGAAATGGTCCAAAAGCAACACGATGAAATGGAAAAAAAAAAGGGCAACGGTTGAGAGAGGAAATTGAACACACAAACAGAAAATCAGGAATAACTAGCTAGGCAGCATGCTAGAAAAAAGGAAAGGTTGAGGAAGGGAGGTTAGAGTGGTTCACAAACTAAATCCAGGTGAAAAATGTGATGCTATTAACAAGTAACAGGCTGTGGCAAGTAACACAGAGAAGGTAATTATTCTTTATCCTGCATACATAAGGCCTCAGATGGAGTCCAGTTTTGACTACCCTGCTATAAAAACAAGGTAGACCAATTGGATAGAGACAAAAACAGCAGAAGAGGGATAAAAAGATACTTCAAATGAAACAATATTATGGAAAATATAGCAAATAGGCTTAGTCTAGAAAGGAGAAGACTGAGGAGAGAGAAACCCCATTGTATTCTCCGCATCCCAAGTACCACAAGAACCATCTATCAAAGAATTTGCGTTCTGTGGCTGTGTAAGAACACATGACCAAGAGCATTTCAAATAAGTCTGCACCTACCTGGTGGTGAAGTTATAAGGAATCTGTGTAAACGAATAGCAGGCAAAGCAATAACACAATGGGGTGCCACTTGTAGTCTTGATATCTGGGTCTTTTAAGGCTCATTATCCCAAATAGATGTGCTTGCATTCAGGTTCAGCTCACAACCAAACCCATTGCTGATAGTAGAAAGGCATTTCTATCCCTTTCAATTTCAACAAAATTTTATCTCTTTTCCTGATTCTCTCATTTTTGTTGTATTTCTTCAGATTTAAGAGAATAGTCAACATTTCCCCTCTGAAGCTTTACTCAAAGCTGCCTGAATTAACTGAAAACAAAGTGAAGAGAGTTAACACAACAGGGTTCACTTTCTAAATTTAAAATTCAGTCTATATTTGAGAAACAAAGCACTCCCTAAAGTTTTTGCAGTGGTTATCAAAAAGTCATAGCCCTCTCTGAACAGATTGAATGCCATTTCCAGCCATCATAATATACTGCTTAAATTCTAGAAGGACCACAAAATACATTGTGTATCTCACTTTGCACTTGGTATAACTAAGTACAGACAGACAATGTGCAGCCCCAAAATGTCCTGTACCTAGTGTTGTAATGCTGTGCTGAATTTAATTTTAAGAATGTTCTAACTGTATGTTGAGAGCATTTTACATTCATTTTGGCAGTGTTTGATTTCTGAATGTCACTAATGCCGTGTTTAGAGTGGATCTCTATTAACTAAGCAGAAACTGAGCCCAATCTTCTCCCTAAAGGAATGATACTTTCTAAGTTAGCCTCATTTCCCATCTCATGTCTTTTATACCGCCAACATCCGCATTTTTGTTTTGGTTTTGTGTCAAGGTTAACCACCCTGAGTATAATGATTTCCACAGGAAAATCCCACCTTCATTCCTTTGTCCTCAGTTACCAAAAGCAGCTAAAATTTCTAAATCCTTCTCAGTCCATAGTGGCAGTTGCAAAAGATGTCAACTGCAAAAGTCCAATGAACTACAGAAAGGTCATAGGAGGATTATTAGTGATTTTGCATTCTCATTGCAAAGTGGAGAGATGCCAACATAAACTGAAGCAGAGTTTGGCATTTACCCATGCCCATTAGCCATGAAAACAAATGTGAATTCCACAGAGCACCGGGAGATTGTGTGGTGATAACAAGGGAGTTGAGGCTTAAAACAGGTGTAGGATTGATATCATGTCATGGTCCTAAAACCATGCAGTCACTACCTCAGGGCTGCTAGCTGCTTTGATCATCTCTTTTTTTAATCCTGGGTTAAAATTAGTATTTTTTTTTTTTTTTAATATTCTTCCACTCTTCTTTGCTGGAAATAAGAACTCTCTCTTCCATTCTTCTCCATGTGAGGATACATACCCCGCAGTAATTCTTCCTGTCTCTACATGAGATTGGTATTTCTGGCAAACCATTCATAATTCCTATATGTTGCTGTAACTGTCTGCTCTGTACTTTATTCCTGTTTACTCGTTTACTGCTCCCGTTGCTCTCAGATTTAATTTATAAAGGCAGTGACCTGAATTAACCCAGTAAATTCTCTGAAATTTGGGAGTGTAGAAGAGATTATGGTGAATGTAGGATTTAAGATTGACCAGGTAATTATACTTCAAGTAGCAAAAGAAGGATTTTTGGAGAATACTTTTTTTTCTGGTATAATGTACATATTTTATCCAAGACTGAATAACACATACTGATGCTCGATTCAGAACAAATTAAAAAAAAATCTACATTATAAAAGTTAGGAAAACAGAAAAAAAGAAAGAGGATGCAAGTCTGTTTCAATCTCATAATTCATTTCATCATTTATTTCATCAAGTCCGGACCGTGGTCTCTGATAATAGGGCCTATCCACAGCTGATTCACAGAATAATATAATGTTCAGATAACAAGAATGAGGACAGAGCCAAGAAAAATGCATGTGAGACCATAGTACATTTGAAAGGTTGACTATTGTATATGATTCATAGAAATTAGAGGATGAAATAAAATAAAATTTCTCATATTTCTAACTACTTGACCTTATAGTGGTATCTTGCCTTTAAAAAGTTTACTTAACACAATTCACTATCCAAGTTTAACACTGTCCTCCATGAATATGAAAAGCACACTCACACTGTACAATAAACATGATTTGACACTACTTTTTTCATTTTAATTTTGTTTGTTTGTTTTACCCCCAGGAAGGCTGAGGCTTATCTAGCCTTTTTAGTTCAAGAAGAGTACGTTAAGGGCCATGGCTTTTCAGACACCCTAGGAAGTGTACGAAGGCTGTTTGTGCGATACGGCTATTCCAGACTTCTGTAACCTGAAACCCTGGAGTCTGTTCTTTCAGTGTCTCTGGAAGCAGTTGGTCCACAGAAAAAAAAGCTGCCAGAATGATTCTGTCAGCATAAAACATTAGACAGTGAAAAATGTCATAGGTATTTTCGTACAGGAACCTCAGCCTGTCTAGCACTTCAGCAAAAACACTCATGCCAAAATTTGGAGATGTATTTAGTAAGATGTAAATGTAAAGAAAATCAGAACAAGACACAGAGTATTTAAAAATACAACCTAAATTTACCAAATTAATTTTTACTGTGAGAATATTAGGTGCAGTTGCTTGTTCTGCCAAGCAATGGCTCTTGGTGGGAAGGGAAAGATAAATACTTTCGCTCACTTCTGAGCTGTCAGTACACCTTTCACTGCCTTCAAAGGTGAAAGGAAGGAAGAGGATAAAAGCAGTAGAGCAAGGAGAGAAGATTCAGCGGTGGAGAGCTGTACAACCGTGCAAAATGGTGAACGGCTCTCGTTACTTGCAGATCATATGAAGCAACTGCTAGTCAGACCTGGGTCAGCCATCAAGCCGGGTCCTGGTGGCTGGCTAGAGCAGGAGCATCAGGTGCTTCAGCACAGTGTTCAGGAAAGCCAAAAAGCCTCAGGGATTTGGTAGGAATGGTGTCCCTGCCTAACCTTCTGTTCATTGTTGCAGAGGGAATGTGCTCCTGTTTCCACCTGTGGTCCCAAACACATCTCTTCCCTAGAAAGTCCTTGCCTACCCCCTGGCCGGTGTCATGTTGTGGTGTGGGCAGCAGGGTTGGCCAGGACAACCTGGTGCCCCATGTGCTCCGAGCAGTGAGCGAGGGCACGGCAATAGGCTGGCTTGGCTGAGAAAGCTGCTGGTCTGCAACACGTCTTGCAGGAGATGCGTTGGTGGACTTGGGCAACGGGAGCCTGTGGCTGTTAGGTGCATGACCCAAGCGGGGAATATCCAGTCTGCTTGGAGACGTGCATCAGAGGTGTGCCTGCAAGTGGGAGGTTCCCCACGGGAGTTTTGAAAAGGGGCCACCATGGCAGTCCTCAAGAGAGCACTAGTGCCAGACCAGGCAGACAGCTGGGGACTGGGCCTCATGGACTTTATCGTAGGCACGGTGAAAGGATAGAGTCAATCACAGACCCAAAGCCTCACCCCTGGCTGCTGCTTCCCACGAGCCTGGGAATGCTTGAGTGCCGCTTAGTGTGTGTGAAAGAGGGGAATCCTTCAAATAGGGACTAAATCTGTCGAAACAAGTGAAGTAACAGCATTGTAAAAATCCATACGGCAGCAAAATGACTTTGACAGTCCCTTACACAGCTTCAGTGTAAGTCATTAAGCTTGTGTTTCAATGTAGTATTTGTTTGACTGTAATTTTTCTCAGATGCAGACCTTCTTACGCTTAAATTGTAAGAGCATAGGCACTTACTATTTGGGAGGTTATTGAACTAATTCTCCAACAGTCAAAACAAGGAACAACTGTGACTTGGAGTTAAGGGACTCAAAAAGCTCTTCTTTCTGCAAAATCAGCAGGCTGTCAGCTGCAAAGAATTACAAGCATTTTCAAGGATTTCTGCAGAAAAAAAAACATTAATAAAACGATTAACAGGTTTTTTTCCCCGCTCTTAATATGTTTAACACTCAGCACCTTTGCTTACCTTTCAGCTTAATGTCACTAGTTCATTTATTTTTATAAAGACTGCTACAGGATATCTTGGTATAAAAATAGTTTACAGTGAGGCCTGTTTGGGAAGATCTCAATATACTGGGTAGCTGACTGATATGGGAGTTAACTACAAGCAAAACAGTGCTCCTTACCTGCTGGAGAAGAGGCCAAGCTTTTACCCTACCAAAGGCCATGTCGGGAATTTGTCAGAAATCTAAGGCTTACGTTTAATTTGCGTCCAGCTGAACAGCTTAAACCTCCCTAGCAGCAGTGGGGCTGGGACGACCTGTTCTTGGCAGTGCTCCTCCGCCCTGATCCAAGGGGCCGGGTACGCTGCTGAGCCCAGAATGTTGTGTTCTGTTCAGATGTCCACTGAGATCAAAACAGAGCATCAAACACCTCAGGGGCAGGATTTCCTTCTTCACAATTTCTGACTTCAGGTTGCAGTTCACTATAACCAAGCTGTCTTCCTTCACCTGAACCGGAAGACTAATCCACATAAAAAATCTAAAGTTTAAGATATGCTCCAGGTTTAGGCTCTCTTCAGTGAGGTCATATAAATTGTATATTGAGGACAGCTTCAAAACCATTAAAAAATTTAGATACGCTCAGAACTTGTTAGGGCCATCTATGCTTTTAAGGATTAGAAATTACATAGATGAGCGACGGATGTGTTGAACTGTCTAACTGCTAAATGGTTGAAAAGATCTTTACTATTTTGGTAACTGGTGTTACTATTGGGCTCATCTTTTTTACATGAAACATGGAAAAAAAGTTAGTATGTCTCCAATTATATTTTGAACCCTTCTTACTAAGAGATGGAAATGGCCTTAGTGTTCAATTAATGCCGTAGCCAAAACATTGAATTATATTTTATTAGATTTTAGTGCTATTATGAAGTATAGGAAAGAATACAAGCCTTACTAATTTACTAGCATCTGCTCTAAAAATGCCAAAATCTTAAAAATTTAAGAGAGCTTTCTTAAAGCATTCATTCCACTGTACAGTGAAATTACTGCCTAAAGGTAAAGTGATGTAACAGAGTTATTGCAAGAAAAAACACATGTGGCACATTACTCACATAGGCCTTGATTCAGCAAAGTGCTGAAGTGTATCTTTAATATGTGAATATCCCACTGACTTCAATAGGACTATTTATATGCTTAAAATTAGGACATTGCTTAAGTACATTGCTGATTTGAAGCCACAGAAATCAACTCAGACTTAAGGGCATGACATCATAACTTAAAGGTTACATGTTATAGTAATTCAGAGTGGGATTCACCTGAATAAATGTAAACATTTACACTGTAAGCACTGACATCTGAGCTAGTTGTTTAGAGTACCAAAAGTACCTATTTCCTCTCCATTTATGATAAAAGAAGCTTGGGGAGGTTATTAGCTTAGATACAGATGTCTCCCACTACCGGTGTCCAGAGTTAGATGAGATGAATTTCATTTTTGTCTCTCTTCTTCTTTTCTGTGTTATTCTGATTTCTTTATGATCTGATATAAACTAAGCATTTGTCTCTTTTAAGCTAAAAAGGCATATTGAAGCGCCTGCCTGCCTGAGGTTAGATCAAAATGTATTCCCATAAAGCAAGAGCCTTAATATTATGCTAACAAGAATCTACAGAAAACCATGTGTTTGTTTTCAGAGTGTTAATGATCTTCAATTGGCAGGAAGCACCTGATTTCCCAGGAGCTGGATGATATAAACCAGTAGGAAAAGAACTGCAGAAACAAGACTGCTACATTGAGAACAGACTTTTTTATTGCTTCATCTTGGTTTCTCTGGCCTTTATTTGTTATGAAGTTATGTTCTGCCCCTTGCTTATGAATTCAACTTCTAATTATGCTGATTATATCTAGGTCCAATTTGAGACCTGATTCAGTGCTGTGAACTGGCTTCAGTGGAATTTAAAGCAAGCTTCTGTGGTTTGGCTGTTGAGTGTTTCCACAGAGAAATCCAATGCTTACCATAATGCCTAAAAGAATTTGGAAAATCATGATTTCCTAGTAAAGGGCTCAAGCTGCATGATGAAAGTCTTATCTTAGGATCTCTCAGGATCATTTCTTAGTTTCTATATTAGCAAATCCTGCCATTACCTGTCTACAGGCACCAAAAAAATGCCCCCAACACTGAAAGAACTATTTAAATCCAGCAGACTTAAACCTGTGTGTACCAGAATGCAACATCCTTCAGCTAATACATCTAAAATCATCTGCAAAACTACAGCTAAGCATCCAAATGAGCTCACAAAGACAGTCAGTGAAGGACTATGGAAGAAAACCTTTTCAAAATAATTAGTCTTTCTTCAACCTCTTAATACTTGAAACATCTACTGCAGATGGCTTTTGGCATTAAAGTTTCCAATGTCTCTAAAAACCATGGTCTAAAAAAGAGATGTTATTTTCATGGCATATACAAACATTTTTGTGTTCCCTGCATTGTCGTTCTCCAGGAGCTAACTCTTATGTCACCATCTGTAACTCGCAGAGCTGACAGCTTTTATCACTTTCTTTCTGCTAATATTCCTCTCTGATAATAACTGCCCTTTTCTTTCCAACTGGCTAGTTGTTACCACAGTTAAGTTTAAAATAGAGTTGTTATTATTCTCAGCATGTATTTAATTTCCTTCTATTTGAGCACTAAAAAAGGGCTTGCTGAAAGCCCTCATTTTTCCCCTCTGTAGCAACAGTTCAATTAATTTTCTCTGCAAATGTTTTTTCTCTTACACCCTAATACCACTGTGGATGTAATAATACAATTTTTACACTTGACTCATTCAGTGTAGGGGACTGTCAGTCTAAGACTTACTATGTTTGCCAAGCAAGAATGTTCAGAAGAAAGCAATTAGAGGTGTACAGTATTTTCAAAGCCAAGTAATGAAACTGCAAGTATCTGACCCCTTAGTTTCTCATCCCTATGGACTTGCATCTTCTCAAATTTTTAGTCATAGCCATGAATGAACTCAATGTATCCAATGAAAATAAAATTTGGTCCAAGCTTTTCCTGACTTCAAGTAAAAAGCTAATCACATTTCTAAGGTTTTCAAGATTTTATACGAATTTAGAGAACTATACTAAAGGTTGGAGTTAAGGGATGAGTTAATAAAAAATTTTAATGAATCATCAAAATTTAATAATGATGGGATTCATTTGTTTTTTCATGTCCTGCTAGTCCTTCCTGAATACCTGTTTCTGATTCAGATGATGACTATGAAGTTCAAATGTAAGTAAAATAACAGTAAATTTGAAGACTATAAATAAAAAAATAGGTTGACTTTATTTCATGGCTTTATTATGTTTCAAAAATTTCTAAGACTTATGATTGCATAGCTATAATATTGATTCAAATTTAAAATGCCTCTAATTTGAGGGCTTTTAATTCATCATTGAGGGCTTTATAAGTCGTTCCTCCAGGAGCCTCTGTAAAGTTTTGTTTCAGTTCTAGACAAAAAATGAAACATAAATTGCCAGGATGTAATCCTTCAGATCTTGGTTTTACTTTGGGCTCTAATTTCAGTAAACAACTTTCCCTCAGACAACCACGTTTGTCTTTCTTGCATTTCAAAATTCACAGCATCAACAAAGAAATAAACAATTTCCGAGATAAACAAAGTCGCAGGAATGGTGAAAACCCAGTTTATTGTAGGAAGATGTAAGCTAGTGAAGTATTATAGTCTAGAGATGTCTTGGACATAGTTAACAACTTCAGTTACGCTAATAGTAATAATGATGATGATTTGATTAATTAGGTTACCTCCCTTTGTTTTTATGAAACAGCAGAGAGAAAGTTACTGCTCTGGCCGCCTTGGAGCAGGGAACTGTTCAGTCTCCCGTGTTTCAGGTGAATGTCCCACCACCAGCCTATTGAGCAGCAGCTGTGTAATTCTCCTGTTGGGAGTTGACTGAGCTTGTAAAAATAACATTGTCTGAGCAAGAAAAACATTGAATATGTACCCTTTCATTAGGACATTCACCTGGAATATAGCAGATCTGTGTTCATGTTCCATGTCATACGTGTTTTGCACTGGAAGTTTGTTTTCCTGTGCCTCAGGACTATGGGACATCAGCCAGGCTCTCAATCTCTGCAGTTTTCATCTAATTGTAATAAAGCCTGAAATATCTTTTTGACACTGTGAAGCTTTCCAAAAGTAATTCCTTTAAACCTTCCCTTTTCTATAAAAAGTTAGGTTTTGAACATTAATCTTTTCCAATGAAAATCCATGTAGTCAAAAATTCCTGATCATTTCTACTGCAGTTAAGTTTTTCCCTCCAATTCTCATGAAAAGCACTTCCTGGAGAATTATAAAATATAGCTAACCAGTTTTTAATCTAATCTGGTTTGGCTTTCAGTATCTAAATAGTACAATGTTTGCCATTGTGTGTTTCTGAAAGAATTATGAACTGCAGTTTTCCCTAACTAAGTGAAAGGATGTCTTCCTTAATTTAGATTTCCCTGGCATGTCCAGCAAACAATGATTCATGAAAATCCTATTTTAAATTCTTCTTACAGAAAGCTTTTTCTTTGCTCTGTACACAGGGAGAAAATTAACCACAAGCTTGTCTCCTGCAGAAGTGGTTTCCTCATCACATAACTCTTCCAGTAGAGGACAATGCCTTTTTCATCCTGGTAAGAGGGAGGCTAACCAGAGAGGAAAGTGTGTCCAAAACTGATTAATAAAAAAAAAAAAAAAAGGAAAGCTTCTGAAACGATCAGGAAACAACCTGGTACATACCACATTTAGTAATTTGGTGACAACTGTTGTAGATTTTGCATCTTCTTAATGTGGGCCAGCTTCTTGGCTACCATAAGTTGGGTATCAGGATGGATATCAGAAGAGTTGCAAAAGAATTTTAACACTTGATAATCTTGCCCACCTATATAAAAGTAATTTTTATTTTCAGGAAAAAAAAAGGTTTTACAGAGAAGGATCTAAAATAATTCATCATATGTCACACCATTCATGTCAATGGATGTAACTGTAAAAAATGAGGCATGTAGACTGCACCTATCCAGTCATTATTTTATGTTAGAGTTCTTCTAAGAATTCTGCAGAATAAAATGCTAATCCAAAACAGTGCATTGAGAGTTATGAAAAAAGTAGAAATTACAAGCACAATGTAGATTTTTAAGTGGTGTCCCCTTATGTACCTTGTGATGTTTGGACTAGATGACCTTTAGAGGTCCCTTCCAACCTAAACCATTCTATGTAGACTCTTCCAGGTGTGAAAAGGTATCTTCTGTTTACCTTTCTGTTCATAACATTTCTTTACAGACAGTTTTAAAAAGTCAGATATCTGGCACTTGGGTAGTGAGTTTTGGTGAATTCAGGCACCCAGAAACCTAGCTCAAGCCTAATTAAAAAAGACTCTTAACCATTTAAAAATTCTTATTCCCAAAATTGATTCATTTTGGGAATCTGTGATTTTTTTAAGGTTGTCTATGAAAAAACTACAGCTTTCTGTCCATATTCATAAGAATTATATATGCATACACCAGTGCAATGCAGTTTTTATAACCAGACTTTGCCTTCAAATTCATTCAACTGAATCCAAAGGGAGCTGCAAAGAAAAATTTAACTCCCTCATTTGAATTATTTCCTGGTGATTTGGATGAGCTTCCAAAGGCAGGTCATAAACATGAAGTAACACCCATGTATGTTATGGGTTGTAACACCCACTCACATTTATGTATGTGAATTAGTTCTGCAATATTCTTTATTTTGTTTGCTGACCTTAACTCTGCATTTTCATCCCATAGTTCAAAAATGATTGTAAAACTGTAATATCTGTCAGGAGCTGGATTTCCTGATTTCAAGGTGCACAGCTGATTTAGAGGAAATAAATTCCACATACATTTCCACCTTTTCTCTTGTTTATGCCTTTTCTTTTCTTCAGGTTCAGTTTATGGTGTTCATGTCCCCCACTCCAGCTTTCATTTGGAGATGACTGCAAAATTTCTTTGCCTATTAGGCTCCTCAGCCTTTGAAGACACTTTTTCAGTGTATTTGAGAGAACAATTAAAAAGCATAATCTGCTGGGGTGTATTAATGCTGAAATCAGTCAAGGCCTCGGATTAGCCATAGAGATTGACACAGAGGCCTCGGCATATAAGATCTATGTCCTCTAAATTTGCATAAGTCTAAAGCTACTGTACGCTACAGGAGGAGCAACGTCAGGTTTGCATCAGAAAGTATTCACCAAGCCAAATCACATGGGTTTCAGCTATTGGTTGAAGAATTAATCTGAACAGGAAAAAAAAAAAGCCTTTTCAAAACCAAACAAATATTTCAAGTTTTTATGCAAACAAATACAGTTCATGTGACCCAAAACTAAACATTTCAATTTAATTTTTGGGTTATTTAGCCCAATTGTTCAGCTTGAGTTCTCTTTAATTGATGTCACTTTTTCTAATGAGTAATCCTTAATATTATTTTTAAAATCCCTCTTACATCTCCCTTTTTTTCCCCTGATTATTCTCTGAATTTTACTCTGAATCTTAAGTTGGTTTTATATTCCTTAAACTCAATTTGGGGGTGAAATTGGTATTTTTTAAATTTTCTGTGATGAAGTGCTAGATTTAACTGACTCCTGAAGCTAAACTGGTCCTGTGAGTAGTTTCCCTAAGTGTAACAGTCTGTTATCTTTCACTAGTGCCAGCTTTCACTAAAGAAACAGCAGGACATTTCAAGTATGTATATAAAGTGTCCAGTTTCCCTCTTGTTTACAATAGCTTTTTATTGAATTTTGTGAAATTCTACATCCTACATGGAAAAATCCTGTTGTTTAATGCAACAGTTACTATGCATGGATACTGATGTTCATACAAATTTTGGTATTGCTGTTGCACAGATTCAGATTCAGCTATAGAAAGCACATTATAATATGTTCACTATTTACAATTTAAAAAACTGAACCTTAATGCCTTGTCTAAGCAGCTTAAGAAATACTAGTAATCTTTACACCCAATCACTCATGATCTACAGACAACAACTCTTATCTCTGGAAGAAAAATCTCATTCTCCTCAAGGATGAGGATAAATCTGAGTCATCTGGTCTAGTTGGCGCCAAAGTTAAGAAGAGATATTAGAAAGATTATCAGCCTATAATTAGGGATTTATAATTACCTAATTAAAAGCCAAATCCTCTCAGGCCCAGCCCAAGAGTTTCCATTCAAAGAAGTACCAGCTGCGAGTAACCTGCACTAATTGGAGGGTCCAGCTGATGAAGGCTGTAATCTGGAGAGCGGCCTGGTTTCTTCTGGTCATTCTTAATGAGGTTCTACCCAGTGTGAGGTTACTTTGCCTATCGCTTCGGTGTTGTGGCAGCTATTAAGTGACAGAACAGTCCTTGTCTTACTGTACTCCTCTTGGCGGTCTAAATCACTTGATATTGTACCTGCTAAACTGGGCAGGTTACATTTGAGATGAGGTAGAAGAGAGATCCGTAGGTCATTCCAAGTTTACAGGGTTTGAATTCCAGCAGTGTTGAGTGGATTACACCAATCAAATCTAGGTTTAGGACTGTAGAGAAAGCCATCTGTTGTTTGTATTTTGAATCTGAATGCATAAAATGTAGGGCGAATCAATCATGTGCCTAAAACATTGACTTTCTAGCTAAGAGTTAATAGCTTCCTCAGCGAAAAGGAGGCTTCTTGGTGGGAGGAAAATCCAGCTATTGATTTATGTGGCAAAATGTCAACTGATTAATCCTATCAGAGAACTTTAATTAGATACATGCTCATTTGCCATCCTTGTCCCAGGGCTACTACTGTGTATAGTATTGGCTGGCATTTGGACTTGCTGGTGTCAGCACTGCACGGCCAGTTTGCAACATGCAATGTCATCACTTACAGAAATACTGCAATTGTGCCAAAAAGCTATTTAAGCCTAAATAAATTGATTTCTACTAAAGTTTAAAATGAAAACAAAAAATAAAAATGAGTAATTATAGTTGTACTTTGTGGTCTTTAAAAGCATTTTATTACACAAACCCACAAATAAAGGCCAGATGGTGCAACACACAGACATTTCAAGGCCTGTATTAGAAAATCCAATCATGGTTTTCAGTGGAAGTTCTCTGGATGAAATGTAGATTTGCTAGAGTGATAGATAAGGTAGCTGAAATCTATGCATACAGTTTGAGACAGAGCTGCACACCTCTCTCCTTTCAAAATGCAAACCCCTCAGAGCCAAAAAACAAACAGTTATCAAATATAGAAATCAGGTCAGACAAGATCTATACAAAAGAAAAGCATTTTTTCTCAAAAAGAAGAGGTGCCCTTTCCATCTCTACTTTCTAGAAGAGTTTGACTGATTGTATGTAGGAATGTCACTGGATTTTCAAATGCCTGAAAAGAAACTCAAATATTGACAACTGAAATCTGATCACCTCACTGCCTCACACTGCTTTTTAGTATCCCATCTACTTGTCCTCCCTCTTGACTTTTATAAATAAGTTTAAACAGTGTCTTTGTCTACTCATTCAAACAGTAATGAGGGATGAGTTTGCAAATTTCAGCATCACATCAGATGTAGCTTAAAGGGTATTATTTGCTGAAATGCTGATCATAGAAGTGTTTCTTTCAACTGAAGTTTTGTTCAATAATCTGTTAATATGAAGTTGCTACTAAGGCTTATATTCTGACGGACTTATCTGAGGATGTCCTAGGTCAAGTAAGCTTTTCATAGCAGCAAGCATACCACTAGTGTGTTTTTGCCCTACTCTGGATCAGCAGTAGGAAAGCAGTTCATTCTCAGTGGGCACTACGTCTTTTTTGTTCCTCTCTTGAGCTTGCCAGTAAAGGCAATCTAAAATATTAAAAGATCAGGTTGTCAATAAATGAACGGAGAGGTGAAGCCTGAAGCATAAACGTGGACAAGTTTCCCTTCAAAAGGGAAAAAAAAAATAGACTTTGCATTTTAAAGCAGAGAAGATGGAAAGCTTTTTCTTTGAAAGGTAAGCACTGAAAATCCAGGGATAGATTTCACTCTTGAAGGTAATGCAAAAATCATTTAGTAGCAAGCCAAACAGACTTTCTTCAGACTAACCCATTCATGTGTCTGTTGTGTTTGAGCATGTTCAAACAAAAGGACCTGGAAAACACTTCATAGACACAGAAACTGAAAGGGCTGCAATAGTTCAGGCCATAAAGAAGGCAAATAAATTAGAGAGGGAATAATAAAATAATACGAAAATGAAGAACGGCATTACAAAAACGTCATTAATGTTTCAGATTCCCTGACTTTTCCCCAAAGAGTGGTTGCCTCTTCTTTGTCCATTCATTACAGATGCTGTCCCAGTCCTCTCAATCCCCTCACTCCTTTACTGTCCTTTTTGGTCCCCTGTCATGTACTCAGCCTGTTCACATCCTGGCTTTGGGATGCACCTGCATTTATCAAACAGTTGTCTTCCAGATCTGGTCCTCCATTTATCTACACTGGATATGTGCCAGCTCATTTCTCCTGTCTTTTGCTGAAATGTTCCAACCAGCTTTCTCCCCGAGGAAACCCAGCTACAAGTGATAGAGCAATGCACAGCAAAGCATGTTCCAGCCAGTTAACGTGAACATTAATTACACCAGGTTTAGCTTCCTCTGCCCAGGACCATCCTGCTATCTCTGCAGGCCATGCACTCCCAAGACCCTCCCAGTGCCATGTCTTAGTATATGCATCACATGTTCTCACAGGGGTGCTACAAAAACATATTTCTGGCAAACTCTCACATCATTTCATGGTCTCAGTAATTTCTAGGACTTAAAGTCACCTGGAGTCCAGAGAAGATGCAGGCCAAGGGTTATGCATAGTGAGTACACAGTCTTCAGGCCAAGTCTAAGAGCATAAGTGCAAGCCACCTTGCTCCTTAGGCTTGAAGGCCACAGACAGCCTACTGGGCCAAAAGTCTTAGCAGTGCATAGGCAGAAGTACAGTAACTGAAGTTCTGTAGTGCATTTCTCAGTTTAATCTGAAAGGAATCTACGATGTGTGTTGTACCATGTGAACCAGAACACAGTAGCAGGGACCACCAGGAGATTTCTTTCAAAAGTACACTCTTAATCCAGTGCTAAACTGGTTGCCAGTGCCAATATTCAAGCTAAAATACTCAGATGCATCCTTTTCCTCTTAAAACAATCTTCAGCCCCTGGCCTCTTGCTTAGCCATTAGCAGACTCCTCCAAAACAGTCATCGTTCCTAGCCCTGTCTAGCTACTTCTGCCTCTTGTTATCCTAGCACCAGTCCTGGCTCCCATCTGATCTGCTTCTCTCTTCCCTCAACCACTGATATCCAGCCACATTCTCCAACCTCCATCTTCCATCTTTATGTTGAGTTCACCTACCTCCTTCTTTTGGTTTTTGTCCAACATATCACATGACACCCTACAATCATTGCTAGCGCTCATATCTGACCCAGCTCAGGGACCCCAAAATGCAGGATTATGAGCATTGCAGAGGAAGGGCTGCCAAATGTTTAACGAGGCCAAGCCAATACATTTGCCTGGTCAAAGTTTGGACCATGTTAGGTGAAATTTTCCAGAAGGAAAAGGTTGTATAAAGAGAGCTAACAGGGGACATCTCATACCAAATGAAGTTTGGTCAAATTATAAAGCAAAGCAGGATCTAAAAGACAATGTCAGGCAACTCTACCAATTAGGGATGTCACTAATGTCCTGCTGTATATTTAGAACAGTTAGGGGAAGTAAGATTGAAGGACTTTGTTCCCAGTAATAGCAAACAGAAACAAGGATGCATTTTGTGAAATTAAGCATAACACTCAAATCAATTAGGGGAATTATTTTCAAAAAATACTGCTCAGATATAGTGTGGTGGGTTCACCTCGGTGCTGCCAGATGCCCACCAAGCCACCATTCCCTTCTTCAACAGGACAGGAGGAGAAAATAAAATGGAAAAGCTCATGGATCAAGATAAGGACAGGCAGATCATTTAGCAGTTAACATCACGGGCAAACCAGACTCCACTTAGTGAAATTAATTTGATTTATTGGCAATTATTCACAGAGTAGGATAGTAAGAAATAAGAATAAAACTAAAACCACCTTCTCCCCACCCCTCCCTTCTTCCCAGGCTCAACTTCCCTCCTAAGTCTCCTACCTCCTCCCCCAGACAGAGCAAGGGGATGGAGAATGGGGGCTGCCATCAGTCCATAATGCTTCATCTCTGCCACTCTTTCCTCCTCACGCTCTTCCCCAGCCTGAGGGCCCTCCCATGGGGTACTGGCAACTGGTCCCAGATCTGGTCCCCCATTTATCTACACTGGATATGTGCCAGCTCATTTCTCCTGTCTTTTGCTGAAATGATCCAACCAGCTTTCTCCCTGAGGAAACCCAGCTACAAGTGATAGAGCAATGCACAGCAAAGCATGTCCTTCATGACCTTCTCCAACATCAGTTCTTCCCACGGGCTGCAGTTCTTCAAGAACTGCTCCAGCGTGGGTCGTCTCCACAGGCTGCAGTCCTTCAGGAACAGATAACTCCAGTGTGGGTCTCCCACGGGCCACAGGTTCTGCCAGAAAACCTGCTCTTTCATGGGCTCCTCTCCATGGACTGCAGCTCCAACCAGAAGACTTCCTTGGCGTGGGTTCCTCCCCGGGCTGCAGGTGATCTGCTCCCCTGTGGACCTCCCTGGGCTGCAGGGGGACAGCCTGCCTCACCATGGTCTTCCCCACGGGCTGCAGGGGAATCTCTGCTCCGACACCTGGAGCACCTCCTCCCCTCCTTCTGCACTGACCTGGGGGTCTGCAGGGCTGGGGCTCTCACATGTTCTCACTCCTTTCACAACCGCTGCACAGGTTTTTTTACCCTTTCTTAAATATGTTAGCACAGAGGTGCTGCCCAAATCACTGATGGGTTCAGCTTTGGGCAGCAGTGGGACCATCTTGGACCTGGCTGGAACTGGTTTTGTCTGACATAGGGGTAGCTTCTGCAGCCACCACCCCACTACCAAAACCTTAACGCATAAACGCAATACAGATAGTATAGGTTGATATGTGAAAAACCCAAAATTAATCCAGCTGGCCAACAAGCATCAGATGTTCACAAAAAAAGCCTGACAACTTTAAAACAGTTTTAATATTTTCACAGCTAATTTGAAAATTTCCATTTTAAATGGGAAAAAAACTGGCTTTGTTAGTTTTGTAAATTGTTGCTAGTGTATGTAAAAATAATTTTAAAGACCATTATCATATAAATTGACTAGTCTACAAATGAACTATGATGATTCTTTCTACACAGCTCAGATTTTTCTTCTTGATTCTTAGGAGTGGTAATCAGTTAACAGAGATTAGAATGTTGTTAAAGTGTTCCGTTTTATTTTTCCATTATGTCTTGATTGTTGGGGTTTAGTTAATTTCCTTTTAGTTTAATAATAATTTTTTTAATGATCTCCCATTTCTATTTGCTTTTCTAGTTCAGATAATTCTAAAAATTGACAATGTTGTGATGCATGCAATACATCGGTATTGAGTTATTGCAAAATCTCTAACTTAATTACAGTTGTAGAAATAGTCCAAAGAAATGTTCCATTTTGCAAACATTCAAATAAAAAATTAATTGTATAAATCTGTATGAAAATACAGTTTCATTTGAATTACTGATTGATCTTACCGAATCTAGAACCTAACATTAACAAAAAAATGATGTATTAGGAAATAGATCTTTTGAACTACTCTGTTATGAAAACCTTACTTGAAAACATTACCTCACAAAAATTCTTACAATGGGGAAAAGGGCAGGCCCTCCATACAGAAAAGTATTTGTTGTTGTGTTCATAGTAGTGACTGGTAATTAAATTGGGTTTGCAACAGATGGGAGGAATGTAAGTCAGTTTGTGGCAGAAGGCAGACATGCTAGCTAATGAGAAATCACAGAAGTATACTGCAAACAGTTGACTAAGGTGGGTAAGTGAGCCGCATCTGTTATACAAACTGTATTACAGTTAAAGCTGTGAATATTTTAACAGAAGAATTAACAGTACCCTTCAGTTATTCAGGCATAATGGTATATATAACTATTACGCACATTTCTAATATCCTCCAATATATCTCAAAGGGACCAAAGGAATCTGCTAATGAAAAGTGATTAAAAAGAAAAAATTATGCTCTGGCCAGGTAGCAACTAACAAAGGAATGTGATATCTGGTCTGCAAGAACTGACTGAAAAATAAGTATATATATAAATAAACTTTATAATGTTTTTGCCAGAATGTGAACTGATGATGGAATTAGTCACTGATATTTGAACAATTTCTATCAGTACTATAACTGACTGTAAAAAGTAATGCTTGTTCTGTGGAAACAATGAACCCATTTCTTGAAATGCTGATCAAACTATATGTATTTGAACAATGGTAGACAGTTCTATAGCTCACAAATAACCTTATAATGTAAATATCAAAGAAGTGGGGACCTATTTCTGTGTCTACGTGGAGATAAAACTGGAGCAATTCAAGAGAGTGATATTGAGAAAAACTCCTTGACAATGAGATGTATTTGGTGAATTCCTTGATTATGTGGCAACTGCCCTACTTTCACAGCAAGTCATCATGGAATGACATGCGGAAGAAGTCTGAAAATGAAAGTTAAAGCACTTGAAAGTCAGAACCATCTCCAGCTCAAGACTGGGACACATCAGTCTGCAGTCTGATTTATTGTAGGGACTAATGGTATGCTAGCCTCTTACCACTCCTGCTAGATTAAATATGTTTGTTCAAGATAAATACTTGATGCACCATTCAAAATAATGACTCTGATTAGACTGTTTGACATTCAGAAATCGTAGAGGTGGTCATCTCACATGTTCTGGTGGTGGTTGCCAGGCCTATGGAAAGCACAAAACGTAGTCACCCTGTGGATCACTGGTCAGTGTGCTGCATTTGGGTTAAGTAAGTCGAGCTTGCTGGGCTCAAATGTACATCAGATGTTGCAAGTGCCCAACAAGGTGGGTTCATCACATCTATGCCAGATGTCCTGTGCACAGTTTGTCTGAGGTTGTCTCCAGATTAGGTCCCTCATCACGTTACAAGTTTACAACTGTCTTCAGATCCCTTTTTTGAATCGGGCTTGTTACTGATCTACACTTCAGCTGTAAAGAACCCTTTTAAAAACTAGAGATTCAGAGGGTTTACTAGATCCACATCTTTCTAACTGTCTTTTACAGTGTGAAGCCCTCTGGGCAATTCTTCTATTGATTCTTCTATTTTATCATAAGACCTGAATAAAAAGAAAATATACACATAGAGGATGATGGCATGATCACTCAGCTCTCACCTGGGGCGTGGCACAGATTTAATTGATAGTCCTTCATTTTTGCTGTTTTCTATATGAGTTTGTGGGGCGTTCATTGAAGTGTCTCATGTGTATCCTTTTGAATTTCTACAATAACACAATTTCCACAATCATACAGTTCTGCATGATTCTAACAAAATATAAAAAGCATTGGGAAAATGTTTTCCCAAACAAAAAGCACGATTGTGATAAGTGTGATGCATTTTAAGTGGGAAAATTCAAAAGAGAACAAAGACCAAGGCAGCTGCATTTTGGTATCCAGGTTGTTCAAAGAGAGGACAAGAATATAGAATGAATGACAGTAGAAAACATTTTGATTCTGCACCTCCAATTTCCTAAGGAGATTTGCTGCTAAAACTACCTAAACTTTACTATCGCTCACAGAGTGAAAACATACATATTTTAAAGATAATATATTATTCAGTTGCTTTATCAGACATATTAATCAGTTATGTGGATGTGAAACGTCTTTTTCCATATGAGTTTTCTTTTGGCAAAGAGCAATCTATGAACTTGCCAATGTAAATTTAACTGCAGGGTTCTAAGAAAATTAGTAATAACTAGAAGAATTTTAAACTATTTAGGTTAACAAAGGTCTCCTATACCTAGATCTAATACAACTTGAAATAACAGTTGACTTTATATTTATGAGACAGGCTGCAGACAAAGGGACCATTGCTTACCAATACCATAAAGAAAAATATATAAGCATTTGATTATAAACTTCAATGAGATGTTGTTTAAAATATGAGTTGAGTGGAGGCAGAAGCATACATGAATCATCTGGTGTGGCTGATTTCCCCCACTCCTTTTTATTTAAGCAGCTTTACTGTGCCATTGAGATGGGAAAATACCAGGAATGTGTATAAATTCCAGACATAGACTCATGTCTCTCAAAATCTCTGGAACTATTGACTCATTATCCAAGCCATTATCTTTCAGGCTTGTCTTCATAGAGCTTTTTTTAATACATAACTGGTTTAACAATACAGGATTTAAAGGCAGCATTGTTAAACCAGCTGACCAAAGTCCTACTGATCAGCTTTACTGCTTTCCACATTACTGTGGGGCTGTCATCTGATTTGTGTGGGGAAGGTGGCCAGCAGAGGTTGAGTATGGCACAGAGACTCCCATCACCCCCCACTCACTCATGCATGAGTCTAACTCTGGGAACTTCTGTCCCTCCTAAAGTGCAAGATAGTTTATACAAGGCAATGAAAGATGTAAAAGAGAGAGTCACCATCTGAAGGTCCTTCATTTACTAAAGTCTTATAAGTAAGTACACATAGCATTACTCTCAGTCCTCCTTCAAATGAGTTATAAACATTTTTTTCAGACATGTATTTTTCCAATTAGTCTTTTTGAATGTTTTTAGTGTTTGTATTTAAATAATATAAGAAACAGGAGAAGATGTTGCATATATTACAATAACAGACTCAGAACAGAACAGCAGAATCTGAAGCAGAGATTTTTTTGAAGCTTCACCCAAAGGATATTAATACATAGAACATTTCGGATGTTTTATAAAGACCAAATGGTTAGTATTAAAGAATCTTAAAAAAAAACCAACCACCAGCTAAGGAATCTGTCTAGACTTTGTCTGATCCCCATCTCAAGTGTGTGCCTTGGCCTTGCTGAAACTCAATTGCTCTTCCCTCCCATCCTTTGTTTCCATGCAAAGAAAACACAGGTATGCCACTCCAGACAGGCTTGGATGACCTGAGCATCACATGGATGAACCAGCATGAGGGGTAAGGATGCAACATAAATTCTGACAAGGTGCTGCAAAGACAGGTAAGCTGCTTTTCTTGGTAAGGGGGATTTTACTTGGTTGGGTTGGGGTTTGGGGTTTTTTTTTTATAAAGACTTATAGTAGTTACAGTCCCTCAGAAATGTCTATCTGCCCCTCTTGTGCTGAGTTCCACTTCCCTTAGCTGTGGGCTGGTGGAAGGAGGCTGTTCTAAAGAACTGCTTTTTGTGCCTTTATCTAATAACAGGAATGCAATAAAGCAGATGAGAGTGAGCCCTCTATATCACAGAGTATGTTCTTCATTCTGGGTGAATAAGTGAAAAAAGGAGCAATACCAGTTTTTCTTTCTTTCTGGGGATACTCTGGGAAATAAGTTCACAGCACACTTACCAGCTTTTACTCTTCAAGCAGTATGGACACCTGGAGGGTGTCAAAACCCAGGACTGCATTGCCTTCCAGGGTAGCATGGGTTGGGATGTTTTGGGTGAAGCAGGTGAGCATCCTGGTCCCCATTACAATTATAGTCCTCAAGGCCCTTATGTACATTTAATGAATTCAGTGGGTCTCCATCTGAGATGAGAGCTACCTTGAAGATCAAAAAACTGGTAAGACTCTAGGTCTAAATATAATTATCTTCTTTTACACCCTAGTCCACATTTTTTTCCAAGAGATACAAACAAAATATATGCCTTTATGCTCCCAGGTAGCACTATCAGGAAAAAAGCTCTCAGATTTACTCAGGCAGCATAATTTTGATTACCCTGTCAAGAAAAGTGTTTTTGTCAGGTCAGCTCTGTATTGCTTTGTGAAGAATAAAAGGCTTGAGGAAAGACATATAAGAAAGAAATGGGGACATATGTCTTTTGAAGAATAAAAGCAGTGTATTTTGAAAGTTACGTTTGAGGCTGTTATTATGGCTGCTTGTGTACCTCCACAAATGAAGCTAGAATGTAGAGGAGTCAGCATTAAAAATTGTTTTCAGAGCCCATTGTACTGAAGTGCTTCATTGTAGAAGAAAATGAAAGGAATCTGCTGTACCTAAGCAGCAACATATAATTTTTTTTTAATTGCAGAATCAGATCACAAGTTTTTAACGTAAAACACTGCAGTAATTAATCCAATTTGAAGGCAATGTGTTGCTATAAAAATAAGCATGTTCAGAGCTATGCAAATGCTCTTTTTAAAATCAGACCCTGGGACCAGTCTGCTGGCAAATAATGTTCTGTGTTGCAGGTAGTGCTCTAGGAGTTCGTAATCTTCCTCACAGACTTGACTGTAGCACTGTTCAACACCACTTTGAAATAACAATACTAGCAGTGAGCAAAGCCAGCTTGTTAACCATTCAAGCATCTCTTTTGTTCAAATTCTGTACCTTGTAATTATGTTTTACTTTTTATGAGCTTTTATCACAATTGCTGTACTTTTCAAATGTGCAATGTTATTCTATTTTCAAGTACCCTTTTTTTTCACTATGTTTCTTTCATTATGATAAATTTCCCCTATATATTTAGCTTTTCTGCATTGTTTGCTTTCCTTCTCCCTTCTTTCCTGCTGTGAAATATTTTTATGTTCCTCTGCATTTAATGCCTTTGGATGGTTAGTTTACAACAATTGTAAAACTCTAAAAGTGGTGCTTTCTGCGAATATAATCTCTATTAATGAGGTAGAAAACAGCAGTATTTTGGAGGGGCTGCTTTCAGTATGGTGCAGTATTAAATGAAGACATTTCCACTGGTAAAACTTGAAGGATTCAAGTTTACTTTAAAAGAGGGAAGTGCAAAATTAAGCAAGACCTCATTTTGTGTGAAGGAGGAAAAAGTAAAGGCAAAGCGAGCCCACTGGTAGTGTCCTGGGAGGAAAACACACATAAAACTGGCACATTAAAATTTTCCCAGCCAGAGCAGCTGCTTTGGTAAAACATTTGTAATTGTGTCAGTGCAAGAGACAGAGTTCCCTCAGAGTTGACCCAAAGTGGGAAATAAATTCCCACGGGAACGAAGAGTTACAACAAACCTCACCACCTCCTGCTGCAAAAGAAATCTGCACATCTTTGACCTTACCTTGACTAGTATAAGTATATAGGGTGTATTCTAAATACTCCATTGGTCATCGCACATGATTATTGCCTGGGAAGGTGAGGAATAAACGAATATATAATAGGTGTTAGTCATGTCCTAGTGTGCCCTGGCAGGGACTTAGATGCAGCAGGCATGAGTCTGATTACTGAATGTACAGTAGAAAAGGGGTTGTGACTGCTTCATTTTTACAAGCTTAATCACAAATAACATGTTTCCCATACAATATGAAACGGTCTGGCCAAATTCTTTATTAGCTTACAGCACTTTGACCTGAAGGTAGCTCCTTTGATGTCAGGAGAATTGTTATGATTTTAGATGGGCTTGACCAAAATGAGAGTCAGTCCCTGGTTTTCACAAATACAGAAATAGAATAATGATGCTATTTATTCATTTATTTTTAGTAAATGCCATTATCCTGAGGGTTGTGTGAAACTGAATTAATTCCATAAAGAAAGAGCTGCCATAAGAAGTCATGAAATGCCTCTGTGAAACTGGTAGCTGAAAACCAGCTGTTGCATGTGAGACTTTAGGTGTGAATTAGGATGTACAGTTTGGGGTTTAACAAAGGTTGGAATCTAAGTGCTCTTTGTTGTTTGATATAGTTGTGTGAATGTGTGTGCATGTGTGAGCACTCATGAGGTGGGAGAGAGGAAGAAAGTCAAGCAGCAAAACATTATAGCAGGACATTGAGAAAATAAGATGGAAGTAAAAATTTCAGCTGGGTCTTGCAGTATGATCCCAAAGTAAAAATAAGAGTGCTTTGGAAATGTGAACATAGAAAACCACTGGCTCCATCCTCCTTTCTCCCTCAAATCCTCCCTGTAAGAACACAGATATTAGCTAACTGCCTTAAAAAAACCCACAAGTGCAATGGTATAAATGTGGTCTATGTAGTGGCTACTGTATTTCCCTTATCAAAAATCAGACAGGAGAATACGAATCTGTTCAAAACTCGTTGCTGAACACTATGTTATTCACATTCTTGTTCTGCCTGGAAACATTTGTAAAAGAATATTTAAGACAGGAACAACCCTATTCCATTAATAAAAATGTTGGCAAGATATGAAAAGGCTTAAAGATTACGTGACTGCTCTGGTTAGGTGAGGTAAACAAGCACTGGTTTAAGTAATTGCTTTGTATATAAAGTCTCCTGAAAGAACAAGCATTAGCCCATTAAAAAAATTAAATATGCTACACCTAAGTGAATGCTCATAAGGTCTATAGCATTGCAAATAAAGACAAGCTGTATGGGTCCAATAGTTCCTATAGAAATGCATGTTAAATATACATTACCCTAAAATTCACAGATCATTCAAACATATTTAAACTCACAAAACTGAGGCTATAGATTTTGAAGTTAATATTTTGGTGAACAAGTCCAATAGGTACATAGCTCCCCATATGACTGATATTCTTACGAGCTCTCTGGGCAAAGCACTAACTCACTGGCACTGCTGGTAGTGTTAAAGTTCCTGCATGGTTTCCATTACGGACTCCTTTTCATCCGAGCACTATTTTCAACTCGATCATCAAAATTCACTACAGAGCTGCAATCAGCCAAGAATAAGTTATTCATTCTGTATGTCTGTGTTTCTTAAACTGTCTCTTTTTTTTAGAAAGAAATAGTTTTCTAAACTGGGTGTTTTCCCCCAACAGTAATAGTGAAATCTACCCCCAAGCTAAGGGTGTGTATCTGAGTCTCACTTCAGCCTCATTTGGAAACAGATCCTACAAACTATTATTCAAGACAGAGATTTTCCAAAATTAAGTAATGTCAGTGAGGTGGATAGGTTTACTGATGCAGATAAATTTGTGTTTTCAGGGTCAGGCCATTGGCTTGAGCCATTTGTATTGTCTCACATTTTAATACCAAAATAAAACCAGCTATTCTCAGTTATCTGAGGAAAAAAAATTCCTGAAAAATCAAACAATATGAAATTTCCATTTTTAATTTTTTGAAATTTTCCACTGCTATCTAAATAATGTGTCAGGTTTTGGTTTTTTTGTTGTTGCTGTTGTTTTTCAACCTGAAAGAAAATTTTTCTCAGCTCCTTTGTCATTTGAAGAGGAGAGGATGAACTGATGTGAGGCCAGCGGCCTGAAATTATTTTAGAGGACTTTTTTTTCTGTTTTATGCAGAAAATGGAATTAAACAAACCAACTCTCATTCAGACCCTGCTTTTAACAGAAGAGTACATGCAGTCAATGAATAATCATGTGCTTTCATCCATCACACTCACACAAGGTTCAAGCAGTGTTCAGCACCAACAGCAACAAGGCACTGCAAATGTACATTCAGTTCTCCTGCCCCTCTTCATTTCAGTGCTCATGCTTCTTTTCCCTCCTGTCCTGTCTTGAAAAGGCACAACGGAATCCTGGAAAGAAAATGCTCTTTACATGTTATGTAAATGAAGATATTTTGATGGTTTGGGTGCAGTCACAGGTTTGTATCAGATTATTTTTCTTCTGAATTCATTTCTTCATCTCTCATCATAATAACCAATATTTCTAATCTCAGTTAATTTGCTATCTTGTTTGCCAGCCTGGAAAGGGTATGTTGCTGGGGGGAAGTGGGAATGTGTAGAGGCATTCAGTTAGGGTGTTAGGCTCCATATGCTTCCTCTGCAGTCAGGGGAGAGCAATAAACACCTCAGGAAGGCAATTCAAAGCATCAAAGTTAAAGTAGACCCTTTAGTCAGCTGAATCACTCTCTAGACCTACAGGCTTTATGGACCGTATCTTCACTGACTACAGAAAGAGTTTAAACACTTAGCTCATATATAGGCACACATATATACACCCATAAGCATAAGTGTCTTGGTGAACCTCCTGCTGAATGAGTGAGGTTAAGAGGCATACCTCTCTTAGATCCCCCAAAACTCTCAGCATATTGACATTAGGAAGGATTTTTCTCAGGTTTAGGAAAAAAACCCACCATCCACATTCTGTCCGTTCTGTAATCTACTGCATTTATTGTAATCCTTCGTTACATACAGATTGTGGATTTAAGGCTCAAACAAATCTTTAAAAGCAAATAATTTTTAAAAGTAGGGAGAGAGATCAGTATAGGAGCTCATTTTCTCTTGACTACAAGCCTGACTGAAGGGCAAAGATGCCCTTGTTCGTTAATCTGCAGTGTACATGAGTGAAAAGTTTTATGTGACACATGCAGGAAAAGTTTCTATCAGGGGAGATTAACCTTTCTTCTCCTGTATTTCTCATCTAATACATCACAAGGCACTTTCTTAGGAAAGCAACTTTTCTTGTGATAGCTCAAAATCTGCTTGTCAACATTTCTTAGGCATAATCCCTTTGGCTTCTCTGTGGAAGACAGTGATGCAACTCACCATCATATACGTGGTGCTTAAATGATAGGGCTGTGAACTGACTGGAAATCCTCAGGGCTTGTACACAGACACATGGAGTGAAGCCTTTCTGCCATGTATTTAAACATGGATAACCTCCAGCCCAGATGCCATATAACCAATATTAGAACAACCTGGTGTTTGAAATATTAAGTCTTGCTGAGAGCTATGGTATGTTAGAATGAGCACAGCATGGCACAAACATGGCTATATGATTTCTACAGGGGATATTAACTCAAATGCAGCATTTCACTAATGCAGCTACTTGGCTTCCCAACAGGAGCTTGCCCTCAGATTAATAAATAGGTATAATCTGTATGTGTCGCTGGTTTCACCAGAGAGTCTGCCTGTGCAGACTACAAGATAAACGCTGCTGTGGATGAATAATCTTTAGTGAGTGTTAAATGTGCTCAAAAGATTCTTTTTTTCTACCTATAATTTATTTGAAATATAAAATTACACTACTACGTGCTTGATGTACAAAGAACATTAAAGAGAATTTTTAATGATCTTCACGAGCTTTCTGAACTTGTCCAAAATCCTTCAGATCTGAGATAAAAGATAGCCTGTACCTGCTGGCTCCACTAGTAAATGATCTTTCATGTTGTAAACTCAGATTGTTTTGAGGCATTCTACCTTTACACAGAAAATATTAAATCTCATACTTAATGACATTGGCCTCGTTTTCAGTGTCAGATTCTTAGCTAGTATCAGCTGATGCTGGATTCATTAGCTTCTTTGAATGGCTTAAATTTACACCAGCTGAGGATCTGGCTCGTATTCTTGAAAATCCAAGCCAACGCAAAAGGACTTTCCTCTCTGCTTCTTATAGGTCTTTCCAGTATTACAGCTACTAATCCCAGATGTAGCTTGTGCTGCTGACAGATGTCCTCAATAATTATATTGTTGGGTCTTCTGCTTACTATGTTTAGCATGATACTGACATATGGCAATGCTGTGACGATACTGGGGCACTGAGCCAATGTTGTCATTCCCTATTTACAAAGTAATATGTTTGGGAACCAACATGAATTCAAATAGGAAGGAGCTTTCTGATGAGGGCCCCACAGTCAGCGCTGGTTAGTGGGAGGCATAATATGTAAATGGAGAGATTAAGTGCTTTATTTTAATTAATCAATTACTTAATTAAAGGGGCAGGGCTGACAGCTGCATAATCACAGTTGGATCTTTGGAGGTTGAAACATTTTCTTTCTCTTTTCAGGCTCTCAACCTTCACGTCACCTTTCATTTCTTCCCCCCTTTTCCCACCCTAATGTCCTACTGCTTCTCTCTCTACAATACTTCCAAAATTAGTCTCTTCCTCATCATCCCTGCTGCCCAGACCTATTGCCTGTTTGGCATAATTTCTCTTCTAGACTACCACCACCTCCCTTCTTCCCTTATTTTCCACATAATTTCATATACAGCTGCAGACACTCTCTGCCTGTCCTCCCTCTGCCTTAGTGGCTTTCCTGCTCTTTCATTGCTCTGTTCCCCAGTGCCAGAATTTTCCACAGGTATAATTCAGATATATCCTTTTCTGTTTGACACTCAAGGATTTTATGTCTCTTCTCAATTCACTTCCATAATGGACTTTCCACAGTCCCTCCTTTGACCTTCCTGGTTAGCAAAACAAATGAGCCTTGAAGCTTTTTCCAGTTTGGAGGAGCTATGAGTGCTAAAATCAGGTGTTTCTCCAGTTTCTTTTATTTACAAAGACTCTACAAAGCCCTGTTTAACTGAACCTAGGAGGAAGCAAACAAGAGGAGACTTCTTCCTGTTAGAACAGTTTCATGACTCTTTCAGCCAGCACTTTACCCCAAAAAATCATTCTTGATAAGCTCTGTTTGTTTGTTTGTTTGTTTTGAGGGTCAGGCTCTCAATGCTTGTTTGAAGAGTGACTAGTGTTTCTTTCCTCAGTGTTGTTTTTCCCACCTCAGTGCCCTGCACACACATACATCTTTCCGAAGGCAGCATTCCCCCAAATCCTTTGTCAACATGAACATCACAAGGGCATTGGTTTTGACGCATGGAGGAGGTTTTCTATAGATTTGGCCATCTGGCTGCAAAGTGTTTAACTTCCTATTATCTAACAGATCTTATAGGCTGCTGGTTTTAAGTGAGGTTTAACTCAGACCATAATTCTGAAACAAAATGGTCAAAGGCAAAGGATCAAGTAAGATAAGTCTTAGAGAAGGACCCCTTATAATCAAATACAGTTATCCATTACAACGGGTTGGATACGCACAATTTCTGAGTATAGACACTTTTGTGGAACAGGATAGTCTTGCCTAGTATCACATATGCTGGTTTATCTCCAACTCAGGTTTAAAGACAGACAATACAGAATGTTGTAGGCTTTCCGGACCTCAAGTCTGATATTATCTTGAGAAAGCAATACAGAAATTCACACCGGCTGTTTATAAAGATGGAGCCGCTCAGACTGAGACAGATGCATGGTTTGATTCAGAGGTTCTGCAGCCCACAAGCCACTTGCAACCTGTGTTTTGTCTGCAAAGAGACAGATCAATTCAACCACTTTTGACAGAATAAACCAACTATGAAGGCTGTAACCAATACAGATCTTTTCCAGTTGTGGTGGTCCCTGTATGACTAACTGGGCACTTAGGGCCTGAAGTTGTCAGCCAATTAGAAGATGGAGCAGTCTGTCTTGCTGAGTTATTAACTAAGCTCCTTGGCTTTACTCCAGCAAATCCTACATACCAGACTCCAGCTGCTTCTCTTGAATCCTGTCTCATTCCAGCAGCAGATCTGCTCCAAGAGTACCAAAGAGTCTGTGTTTCATCCATTTATTTTTCAGGTCAAGCAACCATACCAGTTGAAACTAGACCATTAGGAGTCTGACAGTCTACTCTTGAGAGCACAGGTAGGATAGATCCTTCAGTGACAACCACAGAGCAGGAGATGATTGCCATTGTGCCATCCAGATTTGGGTCCAGACAGATTGGGCAAGCCTAGCTGTATTACTGGGACTAGGGCTGGTTGGTGCTTTTGTGGCTAGAAAGAGAGAGGAGACCTAAATCAAGAGACAAATTTACAGACCTGAAGATGTGAAAAGAGATGCTTTCTGTCACATCCACATAGTCAAAAATACAGTGAGTAAAGGACTTGGCACAGGAAGGAGAGATGGAGGGGCAATGAGAAACACCACACAGGTTGGACTGCAACAAGCAGCTGTGTCAGACTGAACTGTGGCAAATCTGAGGACTGAGTGTTGCTCACAGAACCGGGGGCATGTAGAGAGCAAACCAACATGAGTGAATGAAATATGGCTCATTTCAGCAAAGGTTCACCACTGTCATTCTACTGAATTGCCAGTCTTCCCAAAGATTAACAGTTCTCTTCTGGAGTTCATACCTTTGTGAAGAAATGTACCCCTTGAGTACTGTGTGTGTGTTCAGGCTGAGAACACAGCTGAAAAACAGTGGTTGGACTCCATTGTTCAAAATGAAACAACTTTGGAACCAGAACAATCTCAGAACTTCGTCACTGAAAGTCAGGTGTTCCCTTCCCACTCAAATGTGAATTCAGCAATGATCTTTACCTTATTTGAAATTTTGTATTATGGCAGGTATTTCCAGCTGCATCTGTTGAACACACAATACTGATTTCAATAGACAATATCTACATTGCCATAGACACTAATCTTGTTACCCCAGTGTCTTACCAGCCATTGTCCGTGGATTAAAGTTTGAGGATTTAAGTGAATCAAAAACTATAATCGGATGAAACATTGAGGTGAAAGCCATAGTCTAAGGTGCATTCAATGTTAGGCAGAAAATCAAGACTATCTCAATGACTACTTTGATGTCATCTCACTTTTGCTTAGTTCATGATTGTGGAGAAACCACACGCTATGAATAAGAAACTTTGTTAGTTTGTTATCCATGAGAACGCACTACAAACTGAAGAAATTTTTGGTTTGGGACCTTCTTTTCTCCTTACTCAAGAGAGGAATGAAGATCTTTCTGATCATAGTTCCCTATATCGTGATCCTTCGCAAGGCATTTATACCAGTTTCAGGACTTCCTTCCAGCTTCTTGAAATCTCTCTCCAGTGGATCCACATCATCAGGGAAGCCAAAGTAACTACAACCTTTGAAATTATCAGGTTAATGTGAAATGCCCAGAGGAAAATCATGCAGCTGTGTCTGTCTTTTTTCTTCCGTAACATTAGAAGGATGGCAAACGTTGAGGGGCCTTCTTGGCTCCCCCCATGCCTTTCATTCTTATGCCCTCTTACTTTGTGGTTCTAAAGTCCACAGTGTCTTTAAGGTAAAGTTCCTTTTTGACAGAAAGAGCTTGTTGCCTGGTGAGACTTCCCCTCTCTGATGGAGGCAAACTCCCCTCTGCAGGCTGTGCAAGGACAAACTGCTTGGGAAGAGCTAGAATCCTCTTCTCCAATGGTGTAACTCCCTTGACTTCAGTGACAGCAAAGAATTTGGCTACAGGATCATTTTTGTATAGTGTAGTGGTTAAAATCCCCGTTGCAGTTATTATCATATGAAGAAATCAGTTAATAGCACTTTGAATCTTTGGCAAAGTCCTGAGCCCTCTGGATCTGATATTTCTAGGGCTTAGTATGTGGGCTGGTTACCATGCAACTGGAATTTTTGTTTGTTTGGGGAATACAAGATTTCTTTTTTTCAGTGCACAGATTGGATGAAATTGCCAAGTGCAATACAGAAAATCTGAAACAATAAACAAAAATTTATCCCTGCGCATAATTTCCTTTTATGAGGCTGAAATTACTGATCTATTTCTCTGTATCTAACTGTTAAAGGATGTGCCATGTTTTAAATAAAGGAAGCTATTCAAAGAAAAAAAAAACAACAAACCAAACCCCAAATAAAACAACAACCCCATATCATAATATGAAATAGAAAATGAAAAGAAAGGTGAAGAAAAGGTATAAAATGGAAACACCTGCAGACACTGCTGCCCTAGGAGAATCTCCTTACTTTCACCTCCTCTCCAGAAAGCATGAGTTACTAGAATAAGTTTCCTATTATTCTAACATCTTAAGTATCTTTGCTTTCAGAAACTTGTCTGTTCAGAAAAAGTCCAATGTACTGTCTAAGAACACATTGATAGTGAGCTGTTACTTCTTCACCTAGTATATATTATTAAGGCAATCACTGAAATGTTGACACACCATATGGATGAAATAAGTATGGTAGATAATACATCTTGATGACCTCTGTGTAGAACCCCATTCACAGAAAGACATATGTTGCAACAGACAGTAACGTGTCACCTAAAATCAAGGCTCCTTGGAGTATGGGTGGAAAACACATCAGCTGCTCACACATGGGAGAGATGGGTGCTCACAGCAGCCGGCTTCTTGTTCCAGCTGGAGATAGACAGAAATGTATCTGAAAATGTGCATGTCTCTCTGCCTTGAGCTTTGACATCGAATGTACATGTATAGTTGATGTTTGCTCCTCAGTCAAGCCAGAATGCAGACCTTTCTAACTCTGTTGATTTGTGAGCAGCTACAAAATCAGGTGTTTTGCTGCTGATAACTGGAACAGAAGAAAGCCCTTCTTAGCTTAAGGGAACTAAACTCAGATCTCCGCTACGCTAAGAGGATAACCATAAGCTTATAGGGAAGTTCACCACTCCTCAAGCAGTTCACATGGTAACCACAGTCCGGCTAACAAGTGTGAGACCAAAAATACAGAAAGTAAGACAAGGTGTAATAGCATTTTCTGTTCTGCTGCTGTGGATTGCTTCTGCATTTCAATTTAAACAGACAAACAGGAAATGATGTACAGAGCAGAACCATTTCTGTTCTCTCCCAACAGTGTTTAAATCACTGGACTACAAAATCATGCTTTCTCTTACTTGCTCTTTCTCTGGTCTCATGGCTCTTACATCCTTTGCTGCAGAGTTGCCAATTTTCAAGAGTAAGGGGAAAAAATAGAGTCACAGTTTTCAGTATGAAATTTTAAATTATACATATTCTATTCGCTGTGCAAAATGGTTAATGAATAAACTGCTCTGGCACCTCTTTTTATTGTGTTTCACAGTGGAAGTCAGTGTGACTTATATTTTATTCTGAACTCCGTGCTCTCAGAATGTGTTGAGTCTGACTTAAGGGGTACAACATACTTAAGAGATTTCCAATGTCTAAACAGATTCAGGGCTTTAGATTAGACTGCTGTCCTGAATTTAGAGGTGTATATTCTATTTCAGAAACAGAAATTGTATTTTGGAGCTTTTCCTAGAAACTCATTTTCAAACTGTGACTTATAGGTATGAAACTACATGTTATTTATATGGGCTTAAATATACTATATTGGTTTTGGCAGAGCTGAGGATCTTCTCTTCTCCTGGGTGTCATTAGAATTTTCTGTCACATTGCACCTCAGAAAAATACATCTTTTTTTCATTTAGTTCTTAATTGAAAATTTAGGATTTTAAAAGATTGGAATACAAAACGAACATTTTGGCCTCAAAGCCCCTAGTGCCCAAATGCTTAGCTAGTGTCAATGGTGATTTACACCAGCTGACACTCTGGCTCCAGATAGCCAGCTCATTGCTTTGGGAACTTAAAGTGACCATTTAGGCATTTAACCTTAGACATACAACTTTGCAGTTCAGGTCTTAACTGTTTGGTACTCATCTCCATAAGAGAAACACCTCCCTAGGAAGATTTCACATCTTATCAGGTCTGTTTTTCATTTAATCAACAAGTAGCATAGCAACTGCCTTGTCTCTTATTAGCTATGAGAGCCTAAGTAGATACTTCAAAGCCCCTCTTGAAATTATAATGAAAAACAATTTCTAGCTGAGAACAGTAGAATCATTTGCTTTATGTTCCCACGGCACCAGAGAAGAGAGAAGAGCACAATGAAGCTGAAGAGTGATGTGTTGACAGAGAGAGAGGCTGAAGGCTATAAAGACATATAAAACAATAAACATTGTACGTCATGCCATCAAAATATTTCAGAGGGCAAAGCAGTTTAGGAAAACAGTCTGCTTTTGCAGCCTTACAGTTTGTTTTTTTCAGATTCTATTTATTACAGTAAAATTATACTGGATGCCCCTTAACTTTCCATTGTAGGGAATGGCCAGCAATCAAGCTGTATTGTTACCCCAAAGGCTACGAGAAATGGTTATTTAAATATTGAAAAGTATTTTTGCAAAAGAGCCTTTGTCACTGCAGGTGTTTGAGTTCTTTTGCTTTGCTTACACATTCATATTTTATGCATCTATAAGAACTCCCTTGTTTCTGGATGTGCTCAAAATTTTCGTATTTCCCTCTCCTTATTTCTGCCGACGTTTATTGTGGTATTGCAGAAACCCAGGGGGAAAAGACTGCCTAAAGCCAAGCTAGCAAGTCCCTCTCTCTAAAGCTGAGTCTCTACTCTAAATGCAGGGAGGAGAGGAGGAAAAGGTCCAAAACATGCGATCCAACTTCTTGCTCTGCAGCCCTGTATATGCAGCCTGGCCCGTTGTGTCCTTACTCACAGGTAAAGCAGGTTTATGCTCAGTCCTCTAGCTAGTTCTCGTTGGGTACCAGACCAGGCCATGGCAGAGGTGACTGCAGCACTTAAGGCAGCAAATGCTGTCATAACTTCAGGAGAAGCTGGGGTGACAGAAAAGAAGACCTGAAGACAGTAATGCAGCCCCCAAAAGGCTGAGGAAAGCATCATCCAGGATCCACTTACTTAGTACCTCAATGCTGCACCTTACTACTGAATGAAGCCCTGAAGATGTAGCAATGACCAACCTACATTCATGAGACATCTACTGCAGCACCCTCCACTCACTGAGGAAACGGGTCTTTACTCCTTCCTCTGCCAACAGAACTGGCATATTCTACCTTTCATATATTCCTGCCATACTCTGCCTTTCAGCATTATTCATTCATGAGGCTACACTCCGTTGTTTTCCTGGGTTCTTCACTTCTCCACATAGCTGGGAAACTTTCTGCATTATTGTATTTCTCAATACTTTATTTTCTGGTGACTCAGGCAATGGAGGAAAAAAGAGCTTCCATGCATTTTTTACATAACTAATAAAGACTTACACACTATGTGTAGAAATAAGTGAGGCTATATGCCTTTTCTCTCAGTCTTTGAGCACACAATACATGAACTGATGCTCTACCTCTATTCACTGGCTAATTACTCCTCCCGTGAGGAACTAAATTGCTTAGCTACATCATGAACTGATATAATTATACAGCTGTAGACTGAGGCAACTCCTCTACATGGGCTGCACATTCCCCGAGTGGATATGCCACCTTCTTCAGATTTAGAATGAGACACTGCATTTCCCAAATAAACAGATCTAAACAGGCCACCAATTAATCAGCAAGTATATTTAATAATTACTAACACTCATTTTAGTACCCTTGATGGTGTAAGTCTGGAAAGTTTGTTCATTTTTCATCTCTGGGACCACAAATTTATGTGGGCCTCATTATTTATTTATTTAATGACTGCTACTTTCTAAATTCTTCACTTTAGCACTTTCCAAACACAGCCAATTTCCCCCCCCACCCGGTCCTACCAATTTTGATGCATTATTTCATTATTTCTAAATCCTACTCACAAAATTCTCTATAAAACCTCATTAGCACATTTCTTTCTTTCTTCTCTATTTCACATGCTCAGCTGCTGAAGCATTCATTTCTGGGCTGATAACCGGGCAAGCTGTTCCCAGGTCTGGAGCCAATCTAGGTCAGCCCGTTGGAGCAGTGACAGAAACACTGAACTGTGTATCATTCCCCAGAGGCCGGCAGCTCTCCTCTCCAAATGTGTTAATTCTGTTCTCATGTTCTGCTGGACAATGGCCTTTTACTTGATGTCCACTCCTTCATCTTCTGAGCTGGTAGTTATCTTTCAGTTTAGCAATGGTTACATCTGAGTACTAAAGCCCTAAGCCTACAGCAAAAATGCAAATGTTCTATGACAAAATCTTACTACGGTGCTTAAATAAATATTAAATGAATCGACAGCATAACTTTTAGTGAAGTTTAAACATTCAGGACTGTTGAAGTCTGCAGACATAAGAAAACTCACAGCTGAAGCCTCTTCTCTTTCTATTGAGCATTACACCAAAGGGAACTCTTAAGTTCAAAGACTTCTATAAAGCTAAATGTGATGCAGAAAGTTGGAGGAACAGAGGAAAAGCTGTCATTCTGCAGTTTCAACACCTTTGGCTTTTAATGGTTCAAGTTAAAAATTCAGGGTTAATTCTTTCCTCAGGCAAGAAAGACAGCAGCATAGCACACAGTGTTGTATTCGGCACATTATGGCTACAATTCAAGGCAATGAAGAAGTGCTGGTATAGAGGTGTTTAGATGAGGATAGCTAGTGTAGACACAAGACTATGCTGATAATTGTGCACTCATGTAACTGAATATGTATGTGAGTTTTTGCCAGAATAACTCATCAGAAATTTACAGCAACATAAACTTGTGCTTATAGTAAAACATGAGTAGTGTTCCAACAGAATTATTAAGGACTATATTTTAGATAACCTCTGTGAAGAGGAGCAGAGCAGTAAATTCAATCCACACTGCAGAGGACTGAGAAATACATTTACTGAACACGTCCTGAGTCAGCTTAAAGGCTTCCCTTCAGGGCCTGTCATCGATGAGCCAACACAGTTTTCTTAAAGCAAAGAGTAATTTAATCTCCACATAAGTAACACAGTGTAACAAGGGAAAGGGTTAATACAACATAAGTCTACAAGAATGCTTCCATCTTCTACATGAGGTCTTTTGCACATTCCTCTCTTTTGCTACATTAGGCTTGAGGTTTTGCTTTACCTGAGCAAAAGCAATGCATGTCTCCCTTCAGAGAGACTATTTAAATTCCTCTCCTCCTTCTTTTTCAATTTTGTCTCCTCCACCTGCTTTTATTACCCTGGGGAAGACAGTCTGGTGAGCCCACAAAGGAACAGAAGTAACCCACCACAGTTGATGGGAAGTGGCTATTTCGGCTGCTGTCCATCCTCCTGATCATCCAGCTATGGAATTTTGATAGTAAACATATAACCTTCTTAACATTTCTCATCAAGCAGTGCCCATATTTTATTATAAACTGCTTCCAGCCTGCCGCCACGGAGTTGTTTGTTGAGCTCCATTAGTGGGGTTGGCACTGCAAAGCAAACATGAGGAAATGCGGATACTATCCCAAAGGAGAACGCTTGTGATGTCCATTAGAGAAAGCACTGTGGAGACACAAGCTGCTGCTGTACTGCCTTCGGTCTCGGGAGAAAATGACATCATCTGTGTGAGCTGAGATTGACAAGTGATTTGCATGCTGTATGTTAACTGTTAAAGGTAGATTCTCACCTTGTGTATAAATAGCTGTTAATGGAAGGACGAGTGATCTGGCGTTCCCGTGGCAATTCCCACGCATCTCACTGTTTGTGCTGAATCTGTTGGTTTCTACCACCTCCCGTCCTTCACTTTAGACTTGTCTTTTAAGATCATTAAAACTGGGTCAGGCACAACCTTTTAATTGTGTGTTTGCATCACGCACAGCATAAGAAGAGCGTCCGTGAAGCACCGTGATGTCTGCACTGCTTGCTGGAGCACTCTGGGATCCAGCCTGGGCTTGAGCCAACTGTGCCTATACCAGACGTGTGGCTAGAGCTCCTGCGTAAGACAGGGCCCCTGCCCAGAGACCTGCTCCCCTCGCTCGGGACACAAGCCAGGCCATCAGGGAGTTTGGGCTCCAGCGCAGACTAACCTGACCAGAGAGACTCCGGGTGACGTTTCGCAGCTGCTTTGGGCTAATCTACCCTTGTGCTGACGGGCTAATCCTGCTCGCTCCCTACCCCGACTTCTTCTTCCCACCTAATCCCTTGTGCCGGTACAAGTGCCTTTATGATAGAACTACATTCCTTGTTTCAAAATTTGTTCTCACTTACAATAAATATAAAATGTAAAAAAGTCATTTCAATTTCTCAGTCTTTGTAAATTCAAACCCATGGAGCCAAATACATTATTCTCGACTGACCACCACTATGGTTGATAGCGAGTGGGAGCAGAAATGGATGATGGTATTACTATTTTTAGGTCAAGTCTTGCTTATTTAAATTGATCTAATGTGCTCAAGTTCTACATTTCTTTAGTTTGTGCAACTTCAGGGTCTTTGGCTGGGGTTTGTAAGATATAATTTGAGTAGACTGTAAATCATTGTCTTACACAAGTAACAGTTCAGATATTTCCCAAAGCAGCTGTACCAGAACTCTTTCAATTCTTTCAATTATTTTGTCTAGAAAGATGGAGGATATCTCTTCCAATATTTCTTGTATTCAAATCATTAATGGGAGAGCATTAGTCTACATCCCCAAATAATTCATAACGGAAAATGAACACTGCCTGTGGCATGCTCCCCTAGTTAGCCCAACTTATGGCAATATTCCCTAAATGAAATTGTACTGAAGATGTGTATAGTACGAACATACACCAGCTAAAAAATACTGAAAAAGGTAGGGGGGTTAAAGTCATTTTACCAAGAAAATATTTCAATATCACTCTTTAATTGGGAACTGCTTTGTGGTTTTCCAAATCAATAACCTTTAATTTAAGGATCCTTAAGCATACTATTGTCAGATAGGATAAGTGTTTCTACAGTAACTGGAGTCTGGAAGGTTTATTGTTTCAGCAGTGGGCAGAAGGAGGGTTATAGGCAGGTTACGGTACTGACTGCAGAATCCCCCTATAAATCTGAATTTAAAAGAGCATATTCCCAATAAGGAGCCTTGTCTATGTTGAGAAGTTCAGTCACTTGTAGTTGATCTCATTGTTCTTCTGCTCTTGAAATACAACCTGTTCAGCACTTCCACACTAGCTGCGCTGAATCAGGATCAGGACACTCTTTAATCCTTCACCCAAACTATCTTACAAACACACAGCTGCAGTGTCTTCTGGTTTTGTAGTCTGCAGTCTCTGAGAAAACAGCACATTTGGAGAATTTTAAGGATTCTTCTGGAAGGGTCACACTTTCACAGTTTGTACGAGAAGCTGCTATTATTTCTCCGAGATGCCTGGTTAGGAGGGAGTTCAGTTGGATTAGAAGCCATTTATGTTGTTACAGCAAGGACATTTTTTTATACCTGTGAGCTTAACATTGCTGGCATTTCATTTTTCTCTTAATCAGCTTTCAGGGGAGTTGATCTTGACTTAAGATAGGGGATGACCTCTCAAGGTCATACCCTTTCTGTCATCTGAAAAGCATTAACCATGGGCCATTCTAGGACTTTTTTTTCCAACCAGCAGGCTTGTTGCCCGAGAGCAGAGTTTCAGATTTGACTTGTTAGTACTTTCTATTATGAACTTTTGCTTTACAGATTCTTCTGTATATATTATATTCTTCTGTCTGTGAGTATGAGATTTCAACTTGTTCCAGTCCAAAATCAGTGTTAGCAAGCTGATTGTTCCAAGCAGTAAACAAAAATTGCTACCAGGTCACTGTTCTTAAAAGCAATACTGAGAAAATTATATGGTGTTTTTCACCCAGGTCTCATGGAAATTGCCACAACCTTTCACAAAATTATATGCTTCCAAAGGCACTTAAGCTGGCCGTTCCCTTGATAATTTCTTCCAGTGATGTGCATACACTAACTATAATACATTTTAACACAAATGTGCATGTCTTCAACTTCAGACATTGGTTCTTGTTACTTCCTTCCTCCTAGATTGAAGGGTTATTTAATACCCATTACGTTCTCCCTGTGAAAGTACTGTGATTGTGATCAAGGGCATCATGCTGGCAGAGGCATCCAAGGCATCTGAGCTGTCTCAGTTTATACTAACCAGGAGAAGAGGAAGTGTAGAGAAGTGCAGTACAGAGACACCAGAGCTGATTGCACGCTGAAGAGCCTGAATCCAGAGAACAGCATAGTTGCATTCGCAAACAGGCTACAATTAGAGCTAATTATCAGCACTTTTACCACGCTGAGACCTCACATTAGGTTGCTCCTTCACTTTGATCCCTAGGTCTTTTTCAGAGTCCTGTTTATTAAAAGATCCACATCATCTTGTCTCATTGCTTTATCCTTATTTACTATTTTACCAAGTTGTTTTTTTTTTTTCCATTTTAATTACAAATGTTATCATAAGTGATTTATTATTTACTTTCAAAAATAATCAGTGAAGTCTTTGAATGGTATCAGGTCTGCTACTGATCCCCATGAAACTCTATTATAAGTATGTTCAGCTGTTGATAATTTCCTGGAGACAATCTCTTTTTAAGATCTATCACTTAACCAGTTCTTAATTCATAAAACATTTGCTTTATTAATAGTATATGATGCCAATGTTTAAATCAGAACATCCTGTGCTGCTAAATTCAAATATTTTACAAAAATCAGATTACTCAAACAAGCTTGCAGTTTCATCAAAGAATAAAGTGAGATTTCTTTGACATGATCTGCTTTTCATAAAACCATGTTGTCTGGAATTAATTTTATTTCTATCCTTTAATTATTTCTCAGCTGATTCTCTTCCCAGCTTTTCTGTTATATTTTCTGGAACAGATGTCAGACTAATTGACCTACACTTACTCCAGTCATCTTGTCAGGCTTTTTGGAATATTGGCACACCATAAGTTCACTTTCAGTCTTCTGGAATTTTCCTGGTATTCCAGAATTTGTTAAAATCAGGATTAAAGATTTCCCAGAGCAATTTATGTGCAAACCGCCTGTGTCCACTGAATTAAAAGTGTTTAATTCTACCTCAAGTTGCTTTATATTTCCCTCAGACCATAAGCCAGAAACAAGTTTGCTGTTCTTATATGGTAGAAATATATCATCTGTATTTTGCTTCTAGGAATCCAGCTATTTTATGAATTTTAACTAGTCTATGTCTTCTAATAAGAATTTGATGATTTGTTTCCAACATCAAGACAATTCTATGTTAAGACATACTTTTCTTCCAATATACATTTAAAAACTACATTTTATTATGCTGACATTTCCCCTCAATATTTTTAGCTTCTCACATCTTCTTTTCAGTATTTTTTTAACCTCCAAGTTACATGCATAGATATTCCTACATATTATATATCATTATGGGTTGTTTTTCCCAATGGTTGCCTTACTTCTTAATGTAAGCAGACTTTTTTTTTTTTTTAAATTTAGAGACTTGCATGTCAATCATTGGAAGGTTTAGGTATGTAGCAAATATATGTTAAAGCAAAACCCATTATCAGCCTAATTTCCTGTCCAATCCCTCCTCTCCATCAGGTTCTCCAAATTGTTTTTGCCTTAGGAAACTGAACCCTTTTGAAGACATTTTGAGGTAATTAATAAATATAAAATAATTAATATTTGAGATACATCTGCTGTTTTCTCACCTTAAATATAGACAAATTGCAATCAATGGTCTTTAAGCAGCACATTTCCAGTCCAACACCACTCTTACCTTTATCCATCACTTAACCCATCCTGTTACACTGCTGTGGAAGCTTGAAAGCATGGAAAGAAGCTCCACTTGTTCCTGAAGAAATTTATCAGCAAAGCTGACTTTTACGATTACAGCAGTCTCTGTCCTGAAGAATAAAATGAAGTTGTCCCCACTTCAGTGGAAGTGTGCCTCTTGGTTTCTCTACTAACTGTTCTAAAAATGAAATCTCTTTGCAAACATGTTTGCCATGACTGACTGAACAGCAAAAAAAGGGCCATTTTGGAAAAGGTATAGCAACTTCACCTGTAAAGAACCATTGAATGTCACCAGAGAAAGAAAAACCTGATTCCTCATTGAAAACACCAGCCTGTATGCAAAGGCAGGCTTTCCACTGAGCATCCTTCAGGTTTCAGCTGAAGCCAATTAGTAGGGTAATTTTCAAATATTACAGTGGTTCATAAGACATTTAAATGAACTCATTATGTCTTCTCTGAGCTTGTCATAAACTTCGCAAAACTCCTGCAAGACAGAATTTTTTCTTTTACTGTAGTTTTTAGCTAATGGGAAACTGAGGTTTGTGAATTGTTGAAGATCATACACAAAATGTGCAGCAAAGCAGGGATTTAAACGCTCTTCTCCAAAAGCTTAGAGACATTAACTCATGGACTGAGATCCCTTTCTGTAAAAACTACAGCTGTTCTTTGACTGAACAAGGAATTTACTTCCTGTGCAGTCAATTCACCCCCCAGTAGCTCTCAGATTTACTTTCTTCCAGTTCTGTTATACAGCTTATTTGCTTCTAAATCTGAACAGCAGATAGAGAAATGGGCAGCTCTGGAACAAAACTTGTGACAAAATTAATTATAATAATGCCAGATAGCCCACTAAACCATTATCAGTCTACAATGACAATAAGCTTACAATAATCTATATTCTCATCTTCATCTTTCATTGTTCTAGTGAGGTTGTTTGTTTAAGCCTCTTAACCTAATTACTGAAATTCATTGTTCTCATTAGTGTCATTTGTTACCAAAAAAGAAAAAAAAAAAAAAGGTTTTCCTGCCAGAGTTGGAAAAGTCCCAAAGTATGTGGTTGGCTCCAGCACTTCTCTCATTCTCGCAAGCTTAGGCCAGCACAGAACATCTTTGTTTTGCAGTTGTCAAGGCTCTAAGCAGTTGTTGGGGTCTCTACACGCTGCACATTTGCCATCACTTATGGACAATGTAAAACATATTGACAGCAACATGGGTTTAATTCCCAGATGAGATTACTAAAGGTAATTTTTCAGGAAATGGAAGTGCTGCAAATTGATGCTAGCATAAAGATTTACAGGAAGAAAACACAAATGAACAGACTTTCCTGTGGCAAATATCATTCTTGTATTGTGATAAACTTACAACTAGCTGCTGCCAAAGGAGTTTGCAGGAATTACAGTTTGCATTCCTGGCCATCTCATTCCAGTTCATTGGCCAGACTCCTTTTCCCACAGTGCATCTATATTCATGACTGCCTTTTTGTACAAAATTAAGTTCATCTGAGAAGCTCATCCTCTACTTAATTGAAAATATGGGAAAAGTGAGTATCTATGTTAGCATTTCTTCAATACCATCCTCAGGCTCTAGCATTTGACTTTCCAGTAGCAAGCCAACTTTTACTACAGATGTGGACATAGTCAGACAAAATTTCAGTTTGAAGTGCAATTTTTATTTGAGTAACAGGTGCACTGAAAATATGTGGTGTAAACCCTTGGAAATGAGATTGGAGTGCATGTCATTTTTTGTGTGTGACATGACTGAAAAAATGTGTACTTGTTCTTGTATACACTTCAAGAACTTGTAAAAAAAAAATCTGATTTTTCAGATTGACATCAAAGTTTTCTAAACTCGCTGAATTTCAAGAGATTTGAGACACGTGTATTTAGGCATCCAAACCATACATGAAAACCTGTTTCTAAAATACAGAGTTGCTATGTCCCCCACATTTGTATGCATAAATGACCTGGCATCTCTATTTAACAAGTCTGGATTCTTTAAGTTATTTTTCTGAAGCTACATTTTGTCCTCTTAGCTTTGTCCATATATTAATAAACACATTGCATCTTATATACAAGCAGAAATAACTACTCAAAATAAATTATGTAACACAAAATCATATCATGGTTGATTCAAAGCTTATTTTAATGAGGTTTACGGAATCAGTTTGGGTAGGAAGTAATTTTTTAAATAAAAACTTTACCTTAAGCCAACAGGGAGGCAAGAAAAGGGAAAGAGGAGGGAAAAGAGATACAGAAGTTTGTTGCAATTTCTTGTTTCATTTTATACTTCTGCCCATTATCACTGAACAAGCAGGGCATGGGATTAAGAGTCAGAAAACCAGGTTTAATCCCCAGTCCTGCCAACTTGGTGTTACCTGCCCATAGGCAAGTTACTTCAGCTTCAGCGGTTTCTTCCCCTGTTATTTGTCCATCTAAGCTATGGACACTACTCTTTCAGCAGTGTTTGACATAGAATTAGTGCTGAGTCCCACTCAATAGCATCATGACATCCAGTAGGTCATGTACATGTTATTTACTGTTCAGTATGTAAAATTACTCCTTGATCCTGCCTGAAAAAGGAAAGGTACTTGTGCCAGTTAGATTGTACCTAAAACACCATTTCTCATGAGATGCCCAGCATCAAAGCATCTAGCAATGTAAATATGGACTAAAAATATGCAGCAAATTACCCTTTTTACCTCTCCTCTTCCTCCTCCCTTCCCCCCGCCTCCTCCTTGAGCTTAGTAGTAGAAACAGTCTCCTACTTTCTACTCCTCAAACTTTCTCTTTTTCAGATCACAGGTCATAAACACACATTTCTTTCCTGAAATTTGTTTTTCTTCTGCTAATAGTGAATAACCTGACCAGTTCTAACAGGGACATTCCTTCCTGACACCATGAGTCACAAATTGCTTAGATACAGATGAGACTGAGTCAATTTAGGAGGGGAGAATCCAGCGAATCTAATATTTTATTTCATTTTGTAAGCAAGGCCAGTCCTTTTAGGATTTAAATAAAATATATTAGAAAGATTAGTAACCAGTTTCAATTAAGTATACCTGTAGAGTGTGTTTTTCTTTCCTTTGTGGAAAAAAAAAGCAGCTTTGAGTACATTACCACTGAAGTATGTTGCTGAGCTATTGTTATTTCAAAGAGTTAAAGCTGAGCAATATGGAAGTAGATTTCTTCAATATTATGGACTTAAATCCTAACTTCAGTGGATCAAGCGGATGGTGGCATTTATTTCAATGGCACTGAGATTTCACCTTCTGTAGCAAACTCAGCAATTCTCTTTGCTCGCAAAGTGCTTGGATCAGGCCCCTAGGACATCTCAAAGACCAAAGCATTTTCCTCTTCAGAAGCTTTTCAGAAAGCCCTAGAAATAAAAGCTACCTTTTGATTTGGATGTGTCTGTAGGGTGGATTCCATCAGGGCAGGAAGGTCACCCCTTCTTCCTTCCTGGAGCTCAGGGGGAATGTCAAAAAGATGATCCCCTGAGCACATGCAAGTCTCCTTCAGTAATGAACCACATGCTTGTTGCTAAGTAAGCATAATAATTATATTATATCCATGTGCAGCTTTTTATATCTGAATATTAACATATTATTTGATTAATTTTGTAGTATATATACAAAATTTCAATTTCTTGGGCTAGACTTCCTGAGTTCCAGTATTTTATGTTGAACGGTTATTTGTTGCAACATGGAAACAATGTCTGCACCGGTAAATTAAATGAGGGTCATACTGTTCTCTGTCACCAAGGTCAAATGACGCAGTAAAACCTGCATTGAGATCATTGCACTCAGTGTGAATGCCCAAATGGAGGATATTCACCCAAAGTGCCTCCTGCCTATTTGCCCTGTGACAGTTTCCGAACCATTTCTGAGGCACTTGGAATAGGGAGGTTGGCCCCAGCTAAAGACATGCCAAAGATCTGCCTAACAATTTAGCTGCATAGATGATGAAGTTCCAGTCCCCGGGGGATGTTCAGTGGAGCTATTCAATGTACAGTAATATAACGACACGGCTGAACTGCTGCAGGATGAGGACTCGGAGCACACCCCCAGTGAGGCCATCCAGCAATACCCTTACCTATGTTCTGTGCCATCACCTGCAGGATCTGAAGGTGCTAACACATGTGGAGGAGGAGAACAGAGTGCCTATGATAGATGTACCACTAAAGCCAGTCAAATGACTAATTTAAGTGGTTCTATGATTAAATAAGGAGTTGACAGCTCATCTCTGACTGTAGGATGGGACGCGGTGTATTCAGCACTTAGAGCTAATTTCATAGTTGAACCAAGCAGGTGCAAATCCTCTGCAGTTCTCTCTTCTGAGCTAATTCCATGACCCTTGATTAATAAGACTTGGTGGAAATTAGACAAGCTTAGAGCATCAACACAAACTGAAAATGCATTCTAGTCTCAAATCATGTGAATCAGCATCTGATCTACATTTCCTGCCTTTTACGAGTGCCGGTATTTAGCTTACCACAGTGACTTCAGAGTGTCAGTATATTTCACAATTCAATTAGTCATTCCCAAGTGAAGTACTGTAATCGATTCTTTTTTGGTCTCCACTGGTGATAAAGGTAATGGATGTTATTGTCAAGCAGATGGACTTCCTCTAAATATCTGCTTCTCCATGTCACTGCCTCTGAAGTAGATGGTGAGGCATATTTCTATAAATAGACAAGTAGCTGGCAAGAGAGGAAAAAAAAAAAAGAGAAGGGGAAAAAAGAGTGGAGAACCATATATTTCCTGACATTGCAACTTTCATGATGGTTTAATTACCACAAACAGACATTCTTGAACCACTCTTATCTTAGGGAGCATTGCAGGAAGTGGAGAATAATTTGGATGTTAACAGATACTGCCTAAAATACAAAAGGAAAATGAATCAAATGCCCCTGTACAGTGTCCATAGTTTCAGTTTGGGCGAGCTGATGATCTCAGAAAAGGCTGAAGTAGCACCTCGGTACTAAGAGCTGTGGCTTACAGCAAGAATTGATATACCATTTTCCAGCAGCTGGTCTGCACTTGAAAAACAGAGCAAACAAAGCCTGAGAAAAGCAATCAATCAGCTGCATTCGTCACAACTCTATGAAGTCCTTAGTTATGGATATTGTTAACTGAATACAGTTTCCCTGCATGCAGTGAGGGGCAACACGCCAAGAGCAGGGGTAGAGTTACCTTGAAAAACACCCTGAATGCCAGGTTTTAGGGCCTTCCTCTTCGTAACGCTTCCTTTCGCCACCTAGAAAAGGCTCGCTGACCTAAGAAACATCCTGGATCACATTAAAATCCCATCACATCTGAACTCTCTGGGAAGAATTTTCTCCTCATGGAAACCAAAACTGCTGATTCCTTGGCTTTTTGCCAGCTGCGATGTAACAGAACAGAAATGCCTGGCATTTTGCCAAGACTGTGCACATGATTTTGGGAGGTACACAAGTAGTCATTGGAGGTAATAAAATATTATCGTTTATCTGTCAGTAGTGGTCCTTTCCTTCCTGACATTCACATGAAGATGTTAAAAGGAGAAATTCTGAGATTTTTAGAAAATTAAAAGATAATAGGTATCTCCCTGGATAGCTCATGAAGGATTCCTGGTGGGCTACTGTGGTTCCATCTTTCCATTTAGCTGACTTTATGAAAGAAGAGCATGCATCACACACAATGGAATATCTTCCACTATATTCACCAACCCTGTCAGATCTATAAATTAAATCAAGGACTTCTAGAACTGTACCTAAAGGAGAAATCTTTCAGAAAAGGCTGATGATGCTTCCCCTAAATTGTGTTAAAGCCCTCCATGCTGTTGCCCTTGGGTGACATATAAAAGTGTGACTGAGGCCTTTGCATATCCCAAGACATATTTTCAAAAGCAAAAGGATATTAATCTGCAGCCAAACTTGTTTGGGGATAGGCAGTCTTCTGAAATTTCTCAGCAATCTCAGTATGCTATAGCTTTTCTCCTATAGCCTGCCTCAAAATCTAGAGTGGTACTGTCATGCACTTGTGATATACTGCAGAATTTTATATTAAAGATGTGTAAAGAGGTCCATAATTTTCATATTAGGAAAGTAATCTGAAACAAAAAGCTGTATATGTTAACATAAAATAGGTTTTATTGCAATTAGAGATGTAAAGGATTGCTTAGATCCCATAAAGGTAAGATATAACTTTGAAAAAACATTAACTGTTGTGTTTCCATTTCCTTGTAACTTATGTAAAGTACCTGAGCGTTTGGAGGATTTTAAGAACCTACTAGTTAAAGTAGCACATCTGATTTGAACCTAAGGATGACAGCTTAAAGGTTTCCCTTCTTCCAGAGGTAAAGACGACTACAAATTAAATGTGAAGGGCCACCTAACATCTCTGTGAGCCCATGGTCATCATGTGGGACTGTATCTTGTTGCCTACTCTTGGCAAAGAGAATACAGAGTTCCCGTCTGGGGTGGAAACAGGCTGTCTTCACTGGCATCTCGCCCTGGTGTTAGAACAGCCCTTAATGGACAAAACAGAGATTTTCTTTTTAGAAATTTTTTCCTCTCTAGCTGCTGAGATTCACAAGACTTTTGTGTGTCAGCATTTCTTCCCCTGCTGGTAGAGGAGATGGGCATAGAGAAGGTATGGCAGCTTGCTTGGCTCTTCTCAAGAGCACAACTGCCTCCCCAGCATTTTCTATTTAGTGAAAATAAAATAATGTTATTTTAAGTCCACATCCTTAGCTGGTGTTTCGATAACATGATCTTATTGGTTCTGATGGCTGCTGATGCCAGGTTACTTCAATGATAATTGGGTTATCACAAAAAAATCACCTAACTTCCAAATCTCCTTTCTCAATTGGATATTATGTTCTGCTTTATGTTATGTTCATGATAGGCTATAGTCCATATATTTTGAATAAGATGTTGTTAACACATTTTCAACTATGTTCAAGTTTAGATATCCAATCTAATCTACTTATCTAGAGCCGCCCCCGTATTGGTAAAACATACAGGCACTGCCAAAGAGTGCCTACAATATGTCCTAAAAAATAGCTGGCATGAACATCTCTCTTCAGAGATATCTGCCTTTCTCTGGCCATTCACGAAGACAGGAAAATCTGGGGTTTATAGAGATGGGAAAAGTACCTTACTGATAAAAGGAGGTTGTACCAAGCTTGTTCAGATGACTGGAGTTAGTTTAGGGATGAAACACGTTTGATCCAAAACCCACTCACTGGCTCCATTAGCCAACATTGGGAAACTGGAGGCTATCTTTTTGGAAAAAGATGACAAATAAAGGAGTTGCAGACACTTTTTCCCTTCATAAATGTAAAAGGGCTCCCTGCAAAACCTTCACTGATCCACAGCTGCATTGCAATAGCTCAAAGAACTCAGAGATTGGAAAGGAGTGGATGTGGAGGCATCGCACAGCACTAGCACTGAAATGGCACAAGCCAAGCTCACCGAGCCGCAGTCAGGGATGTCATACCTCGGTTCCTCAGTGCTCAGCAGGCCAGCTGAGATGGAGAGAGATTAGCTCAAATGAAATGGAAGACGAAAAGTCTGGTAAAATTGCCACAAATAAAGAGTGGTTCCTGGAGAGACAAGCAGCTCCATCTGCAGCAGAGCTAATGAAGATTGAGGTTTTTTCATCATTTTTTTTTGTGTCTTGTGGTTGGATTCTTTGGTGTGAATACCAATTAAAACTTTTCCTGTGGTTGGGGCAACCATAATAGTTGTCTTCTGTGTGAATTCTCCAGTGGGTGGAGAGCATGCTGCAACCTTGTGATCAGAGAAGGTCTGACTCAATTAGACCACTAACAACTCTTTCCTGCTCAGCCACCTATTCCTACAAAACTGGGTATTTAATTCCTGCTAACTTCTGTTATACTTGGTTGAAATTAGTTCAGTGATTCAGAATAACTGGGATGTAGATGGACATGATGGCAGACCTAAGTGCACAGATTCCTGCATATGCACAAATGGAGCATAATCTCTTATTGCTCAGTCTGCAGGGAATATCATATGCTGCAAAAGTATGTATATGGACCTATGATATTATCCCCTGGGTAATGCTGGCTTGTGATTTAAATAATAAAAGCTGAAACATGCCTTCTGTCAAGGTGATAATGTTTACTAAGGCAACAGCAAATACACAAGTGTTCTTGAAGACACATGCCTTTCGGCTTAACAAGGGTCAGTACAGGCTAGTGGGTAGATCACTGTGTGGGACAAAGGAAACATGAAATCTAACTTTATGCTTTATTTGGAAAAGCAACTTCAGCTACAACTCCTGTTTGTAAAAGGAAAATAGTGATCCCTTCCATCCACATTGTTATCCTCTTCATTAATTTCCCATCACATTTTCATGGACTGATACCCCTTAAGCTGAGGAATGCTCACCACTTACGATGATGATGGTGACCACAGTTATTGTTGGTTATCCCACTTGTGTGACCAGGGAGCAGCTATTTCAGGTGACAGCACTTTCATTTTTGGGAAGCAGAAGTCACTGTCAAGAGAAAGTCCACAGCTCTAATGTAAACGTCTGCAAAACTTGAATGAATTCTCTTGACGCTCACTTCTTGGCACTGGAACAAGTGAACCGGTTCTCTGAGCTGCTTACTTAACTCCTATTTTTAGTAAACTTTAAGAGTGAGAATAAAATAGGAAAGATGGTCTTATATTCAGCACTACCCTGGCTTAATTTCCTGGCTTGGTTGCAGTCTTTCTGTGTGACTTGAAATCTTGTACCCTTTTCCACCCTGTAAAATTCTTCACTAACAGGGTCATTGTAAACTACTACTCCTTCCTCTTTTTAGGTATAAAGGTACTAAATGATAAAAGTCTATATACAACCATATAAACATTAAGTTAGTACAGTTCCAGAGCTACCTAGTAACTCACAGAGATAGGATAAATAACTGAATTCATAAAAAAGGCTAACTTTTTATAGACTGCAGAAAACTATATGCAGAATTCTTATTTTGTTCCATAATTTTAACAAAAACAAAAACCCCCCAACCATACTACTTCCCCCCGCCCCCCCCCCAAATCTTCCCCCAGCTAGGATTTAAACCCTAAACAGAACACTTTTGTTAAGGCAATTATTCCACATTGTGTCCAGTGATTGTATTAATTATAATGCATTGCTCCAGAACTATTGGCCCAGACTGACTGCTGTGAACTTTGGTGTAATAGGACTCTCAGAATAAGACCATTTCTGTGATCCAGTCAAAATGGTGATCCCATCTGCTTGCTGTCAGAGCTGGAACATAGACTAAAACCAACTCTTCTCAGATGTCAGCAGAGAATTACCATGTATTTCTGGATCTTACTCTTGAGAAATGTTATGCCAAGAACACCCCCACCTGGTCAAGGAAAGAAATGGAGTCAGAGAAAGATTACCACATCTGAAATATATTGCACAAAACCCTACTATTCTGTGCTTATTTTTGGAAAACTGCTGTTTCATGAATGTCAGCATGAATGAAATTCTACAGGTCATGCAGAGAGAAAATAAAGTTATAATGACAATTTTTAGTGTTTTGGTATTGTCCACTGAAAATTTGTCACACAATCCTTGTATTTCAGATTGTAGTGTAAATAAATACTCAAGCTAGCTTGCCTGGCATCAGCAGTCAGGCCTCTGCAACATCGGCGTAAGTACAAACTAGTTTCATTTGTTGTTACTGAGGAAGACCAGTTTTCTTACATAATAATCCAAGTGCTAGACATGGAATTCCTGTGCTCACAGGGACTGTACCATACTGTACACATTTATTACTGAATTCTTTACATATGGCTGTTTATGTTGCCATCTTTTAATTCACAGTTAAATCTTATTTTACAGAATCTAATAAAAAGCACAATATCCATAAACTCTTTCCTCATTGAAACTCCCTATGAGATTTTCAGTGTTACTTTGGTGATGCTTGGACTGTAGCTTGGTTAGATCCCACTGGGAAGTTAAAGCCAACAGCATGTTACAGAATTCAAAGAATTGAAATAGTAATGGAAATGAAGCACATGACCAGACTTACAATCTCATGAAGGTTTCATATAATAATTTTTCTACCAATCCTTTCAAAAGAACTTTTAAGTTATAGCTGGGTAAAGCAATGGTGTTTCTACCCTGTCTCCTGAGAAATGAGCCCAGGCACATTCATTGAAAGAATGCTGTGAATTTTAGCACATGGTTGTTTTTCTTTTTATTATTTGTTTCTTTCTTTTTTTTAGCAAGAAGATTTGTACAGTGTTGAACACTCACAAAGAGTGGCCACCTGCATACAGCCGTGCCCAGAACACAACATCAACACAACCTTTTTTCCTGTAGTCAGTCTCAACTTTCCAAGAAGAGCAGAAAAGAAAATCAAGAAGGCCTATTTTATTTACTGTAGACAATCAACTTATAATCATCCCTAATTAGGCTTCCAACAAGATGTTTGGTTCCAGTCCAGAAGTTCTTAATTAGTCCATATAGCCATCGATTTCCAGGGGAGTTTTATCTGAGTCAGGATTTTGAATGAGGTCATGAGAAGTGAGCCTCGAGGAAGCAAACGGAGCCTCACCCTTGCGCAGGTGTGTGGGTGAAGTTGCAAGGAGCTTCTTCAGTCTCTGTAATCTTTTTGGTCTCCTGTAGGGAAAAGGCTGTATTTTTAGTGTGGTACTACAGGAATTTAGTAGCATCCAGACAGGGTTAAATGTGCTTCAGAAAAGGAAAACATCCCAGGAAAAATGAGAAAAAAATGCAGGGAAAAGGAATTCACAGTAAAGTTCAGGAACAGCAAAGCTCTAGAACTATGAAACGAGGGTTTGAACTTGACACTGGGTTTCTGTGAAAAAAAAAAAAGCAGCTCGTGGCAGGATACTGGGAGGAAAATGTGAGCAGGACGTGAGGAGCAGTGCTGGCGAGGAGCTGAGGCTGGATGAGAACCAGAGGTCAAACCAGCTGCCTGGGAGGGGGCTTTGGGAGGTCTCTGGCCAAACCTCCTGCTCGTGCACGGGAAAGAAACTTGGCCTGAGAACTGGTGGGTCTGTAAAAGCGCAGACAATGAAATGAGAAAAAGGAATGACTTCACAGAGAGAATGGGGTGACATGTTGTGCTGCTGCGGGAAGATGAGGACTGAGATGCTGTAAAAGGCACAGTCCTCCCCTGCCAAATTTAAAGCCTCATGGCATGTGGATAATTGGATTACTTAAAGTAAATCACCTCTGCAACACCAACAAAATCATATACTTTTCTTAAAACTGATGTATTAGTTTTCTGAAACAGCTGAAGAATTTTGGACAAAATTTTCTATGCACATGCACAGAACTCCACACAAAGCAGATGCTTGGCTTAAAAATAGCAGCCCAGAAAATAGGAAAATTTCTGAACAACTGAAAATGGATTCCTGTATGCAGCAATGCCTTTAACCTTGATAAGATACAGGTCCCCCTCTAAGACTTTAAAATATGAATTGAAAGATTTCGCAGACTGTGTGCATCTAACAGTAGGTAGATGATGAAGTCCAGCAAATGTAATTGTAGCAATCAATAGGTATGTATTGGCTTTGTAATTACCTTCCTATTAAAGCTAAATTAGCTAAGGTATATTTCAGGCATTTGATATAATTTAAAGGACTGCCGAAAATTCTTATCTTATTGAAAAAAAGATTACTCCTTATTGGAAAGGCCATAAAGCAAACCTGAAAATCTTTCTCCACGGAGTTTGTCTCACAGCCCGTGGTGTCATCAATAAACACCTCACGGACTGCTCACTGCTGCTGCACAGAACTGAGGACTATTAAAAGTAGTAGGTATTGATCATTTTCTGTCCTGACACACCCTAACACATGTTTTAATGTTGGTATTGCTCTTGGATCATGTCTCACTCCTTTAGGACATGTCAGTTCAGCACCCAGCTGACCTATCCAGCATTCCTGGCATACTTTCAGTCAAGCCCCATGAGCTGATATCCATAAAAAGCCACTTCAGCTGACAGAAAGGGTACAATACCCTGGTTTTAAGTGCTGACTTTTAAAAATCTGCTTCGTAAAACTTATTTTTGCCTGGGCCACCCAGCTCTGTTGTTCTTTTATGCTGCAAGGAGCAGCTTGCATCTTCCCCTCCAGCCATTAGCAAACAGTCTGCGGGGGGGAGAAGGCAGCGGTTAAATCTCTCGTAAACCGAATGTTCACTCTCACAAATCACCTGGTGGGGGGAAGAGTCTGCCTTTGCACATGTCCCTCTTAGGTATTCTGTGCATGCTACAGTTTCTCTCCCATGCAGCCCAGGCAGTTTTCTCAGGATTATGTGATTTACATTCCACATAGGTCTATGTGGATCCATACCTCTCAGCAGGAGTGAATTTTACAGATTTACTGTACCAGCCAGAGGCCAGGGTAGGATTTGAATTTTTTTTCTTACCTAAATGTGATTCACAGCAGAGTCTCAAGGGCAGAACATCCCCCAGCTGCTGCAGGCTTAAACTCCTGGGAAAATCATACCTGTCCGAGGTGGAAGGTCCTTCCCAAGGCATAATCCCTGCCTAAGACTTTTTAAAGGAGCTAAAGAAAACTGAGGGCTCTGACACATGATCAAGTCATTGAATATTAATGAGCTACCATGCATCAGCTGAACCACAGCAGCTCCTGCATACTTAATTGTAGCCCATTGCTACCGCCAAGGATAACATAAAAGTATTACCTTTTTCACTGAAGTCTGGTGTGACTCATTTTATCTACATTTGCTACAAACTAAAAGCACACACACAGAGCCAGCTACTGCCACTCAGCTGACGTGTGGGAAGTCATGAAGCTATGGTCACAGGGGATATAGGGAAATCGGTAGTCAGGTTCATCAAAGTTGCTCATGCACTTCTGAAATGCCATGTCAAATGTCAGTACTGTAGAAAAAGCACTAGCAAATATCTCCTGACTTAAAAAAGACATCCTTCAACTGTCAGGAGAACAGCCGCAATGACATGCTGAGCACTACTTTGACTTTGCCTCTACAGTGGCTCTGTTCCTAAACTCTCCCTCTACCTTAGGAGCTTGCACCTCACCCCAAAAGACCTTGCTTCTCACCAGAACTCCTTTGCATGGCCACCATGGTCTTGACAAGAGGATGAAGAGATGGTTTGCAGACCAGTGCAGCCCCATCTCAGTAAGATGTCTCAATCTGGTCCTCTCCTACTCAGTATGCGGCAGAGCTTAGCTTAGCTTTGAAATAATATTTTTTTAAGTTTATGCACACAAACAAGCCTTGTAGGTTACTGAGAAAAGCGGCCTTTCTGGATTTTGGAGGTGGGTTTTTTCGTTGTTTTTTTTGGTTTTTGCTACTGCAGAAAATGGCACATGGGGTCTATCCACAAGAAATGTTTTGCTTTTAGATAATACCAGCCAGTGGGGCGGGGTGTAAGGACACTAGTAGGCTATTGGTATTTAGGTGATCTCAGGGGGCAGAAGCCACTGAACACTCTTAAAATGGTGTTTCTAAGGAAATCAGGTAAATACACTATGCTACAGTGATCATTGCCAGTTTATGAACACAAATGCTAGGATGGGAGAAGTTTCTATGGGCCACCACTGTAAGACATGCTGGATTGCTGCTTTCAAAATTCCTTCCCTGAAATATATGCTTCAAGTGTGGCACTTCAACATGACTTAGAGTTCTTTATATTTGTTCCTAGTTTGATATTGTGCAGCTTATTTAATGCAGTTCAGCCTCAGTATTCTAAGGGAACTGAGTATTCTTATGGGCCTGCACCCAAGAGAGATAAAATCTCATCTTGAGCTTAATTCAAGCTAGCAGCATGCAAATACACCAGTACAGTGCATGGGTGTCTGTGACATCTGTGCATCTAGACCTCCTCTGCACTAATCCCCAAAATTTCCTTCGGTAGGGTTAGTTTACACTGAGATAATTCATGGTGTAGAAATCTCTTTGCAAGTCCATTCACCCCTACTTCCTGTAAAAACTGATTTAAAAAAAAAAATCATATTCCCTTATTATATATGCATTATTAGCATTCTGTCAACCTTACTGATGGCTTCCCGTTAAAATCTGAATTCTCCAATACCTTCTAAATAGACATTCTAAGGTGGGATTTCACAAAACATATCATTAAGTGAATTTTGCACAAACCAAAGTCGCTGAGAAAAAATTACAGAAAGAGTAGAGTTACAGCAAAGCTAGAAGGTTTTCAGAACAGCAACAAAAAAATCAAGCCAAAGAATCACTAACCAAGAACTCCTTTGCCATTGTCACTGCAAAATGACTTCACCAAGTAGACAGGACCACTCTGCTTTGACTGATGAAGAAAGAATATTGAGAGGCTAATGTCAATGTGAAAAATACATTTGCTTCTTTTCATACCATTTAAATTCCAGTTCTGTTACCGTACCATATCGATGATATGCAGGAGTAATATCTATTGAAAACATTATTTTATTTTACTTCCAGAACTCTTAGCCCTCTGAGAACTTCATCCCTTTCCATTTAAGATAGTTTAAGACCTTATATGAAGGCATGATTTTTGCAAATAGCCTTCACTCTTTGTACATTGTTATATCAAAGGACTTTTTGCAGCCTCACTTTCTGTCCTCTGCTCATGTGCGTTTCTTGGAGCCGTGGATCCCAGGAGCACAAAGGAACCCCGCAATGGCTGCGCAATGGTCACGCCTGACACGCAGTTTTGAGGATCTGTCTCTGGTGGCTGCTTCTAGGCAGAAACACTGATCGTGCCCACAGCACATGGTGTCATGCCCACTGCCCTTACATCTCATCAGGGATGTCTAGCTCCTTCCGTGAACTACATGTGGAATAGAAATGCATGGTTTTCCTGAGATCAGAGGGCATAAAATCCTCTGCTTTCTGCCCCCCCCCCCCCCCCCCCATTGCACTAGAGAGTATCTATACTTAGAAATTAAACCATACCAAAGCCTGTTCCTTGGGCTTACAGGTCACAGGTTGCTCAGAGCCCCGTCCAACCTGACCTTGAACATTTCCAGGGATGGGGCATCGACCACCTTTCTGGGAAACCTATTCCAGTGTTTCACCACCCTCATCGTAAAAAATTTCTTCCTTAGATCTAGTCTAAATCTACCCTCCTTTAGTTTAAAACCATTACCCCTTGTCCTATTGCAACAGGCCCTGCTAAAAGTCTGTCTCCATCTTTCTTATAAGCCCCCTTTAAGTACTGGAAGGCTGCAGTGAGGTCTCCCCAGAGCCTTCTCTTCTCCAGGCTGAACAACCCCAACTCTCTCATGCTTTCCTCATAGGAGAGGTGTTCCAGCCCTCTGATCATTTTTGTGCCCCTCCTCTGGACCTACTCCAACAGGTCCCTGTCCTTCCTGCGCTGAGGACCCCAGAGCTGAACACAGGACTGCAGGTGGGGTCTCACCAGAGCGGAGCAGAGGGGCAGAATCCCCTCCCTCGACCTGCTGGCCATGCTGCTTTTGATGCAGCCCAGGATACGGTTGGCTTTCTGGGCTGTCGAGTGCACATTGCTGGCTCATGTCCAGCTTTTCATCCACCAGTACCCCCAGGTCTTTCTCCACAGGGCTGCTCTCAATCCCTTCATCCCCCAGCCTGTAATTGATACCGGGGGTTGCCCTGACCCATGTGCAGGACCTTGCACTTGGCCTTGTTGAACCTCATGAGGTTCACGTGGGCCCAGTTCTGGAGCTTGTCCAGATCCCTCTGGATGACATCCCATCCCTCAGGTGTGTCAACCGCACCACTCAGCTTGGTGTCATCTGCAAACTTGCAGAGGGTGCGCTCGATCCCACTGTCTATGTCATTGATGAAGATATTAAACAGTACTGGTCCCAATATAGTCCCCCGAGGGACACCATTTGTCACCGCTATTGGTGCTTCCAAAACAGGTTGTCTGTGTTCAAATTGCAACTGGGACAAGATGTTCCTGCAGAATCAAAGATGCCTCTGACAAGACTCAGGTCTAACTGAACTTCAGTGTTCAGATGCAGCTCCTGACACTTTACTAGTATATGCCTAATAGATCATTTTCAAGTTCATTATCTGCTTGACAAATAACAAATAACTAGCACTTTGGTATTTACCTGTAACGCAGCTGTGGTAAATGTCTTCACCTGCTAAGAAGGAGATGAGAAAAAGCCCTAAACTGGTTACCAAGACGGAGGTTAGCATTTATGCAACTACTGCTTCTCCCTAACACTGAGCTTTGATTCTCCAAGGTTGAGAGATTATTTCTATTTTTTAATTAAGATTCGCAAGATAAAGACAAAGTTGCCAAGCTTTTCGCGTTAAACATCAGGTAGAGAGGGAAAATGCATGCCCTAGGAAAAAAAGACGCTGTGAGGCAGAGGGGGGGTTTCTTTTTTTAAATAAGCACGATAAAAGCGTTTAGCAAAAGTAACAAATGTGAAGAGGAAAATAATAAACACGAAGAGGGAAACTACGCGGGTCCTGCAGTGAGGACAGGACGCTCATTTCTCAGCTGTGCCTGCTCAGAAAGGGACCATTTGCTGCAGGTTTAGAGACTCGAAAGTCGCCCCCTCCGCCCTGGCCGAAGTCCCGTGCAGGTTTCCGCAGCCCGTAATCCCAGGGCTCCCACGGGGCTGGGGGCTGCGGCCGCACGGGAGCGAGTGGCCGGAGCCCCGTCGCCGGTGGGAAAAAGATCGGCGCGGCTTGCAAAGACACGGAGCAACACGCTCGGGAAGAGAACTCAGCGCAGCGTCCGCCCCGACGTGATTTTTTTTGTTGTTTTTGCTCAATTGCCGGCGTGTTGGCCCGCCAGCCCCCCGCTTCCCTGGGATTAGCGTGGAGGCTCCGGCGCGGGAGCGGTTCCAGACTGACCGGCGAGAGAGACAATAGACAAAGCCGGGCTCTTTCATCTGGGGGCTGCTGGAGCGGAGCCCTGACAGGTGATGGATGAGCAGAAACCCGCACGACTTCCCCACGTCCTCCCCAGCGCGCCGCGCTTTATGGCGCGACACACTGCGCCCATTATCCCGCCCCGAGCCCCCGGCTCCCCCCCGGCCGCCCTCCTCCTCCTCCTCCCCGGGGCGGTGGGGGGGGGGGGGGGGCGGCTGCGCCCTGCGCCCGCCCCGCCGAGCCCCCGGGCCGGAGCCGGGAGGCGCCCGGGGGGGCTTCGCGCTGCCCTGCGCGGCCCCGCTGCGAGCCGGTGCCGCAGCACCACCTACGGCCGGCGGCGGGGGCCGCGCCGGCGGGAACGGGACGAACGGCGGGAACGGGACGGAACGGCGGGGGGGGCACTGCCCGGGGGGGTCGGCGCCGCTGGCCGCGCCTCGCCGCGTCCGGGCATCGCGGGGCGGGCGGGGGGCTGCTGGGGGGGGGGGGGCTGCGCCTGCGGGCGAGTCTGGGTCCGGGTCCGTGGGGTGGGAGCGTCGGGGGGGGCGTGTCCGTGTGCCTGTGGGGGTGTCTGTGTGTGTCTGCGTCTGTGTGGGGGTGTCTGTGTCTGCGTGCCTGTCTGTCGGTGGGGGGGTGTCTGCGTGCGTCTGTGTCCGTAGGTGGGTGTCTGTGTGTCTGTCTCTGCGGGGGGGTGTCTGCGTGCGTCTGTGTCCGTAGGTGGGTGTCTGTGCGTGGGTGTCTGGGGTGGTGTGTCTGCGTGTGCGTGCGCGTGATGCTGCCGTCGGGGACCTCCCAGCCATCCGTCCTCCTGGGTCTTTGCTGCCATCAGCCCCATCAGGGCTTTCCGCCACCTCGGGCTCAGAAGGGCCCCGTCGGTTCCTCTGTCGCTTGCGGTGCTCCACGCTTTGGGGTCATAACCGCCATCAGATGTGACCGTTGCACAAATGCTATGGAACAGACCCCTCGAGGGGCCCCGGGGGAGACTGTTTAGAGAGGAACAGGAGCACAAGAGGGGGTTCCTCCTGCTCCATCCGTCCCTGGAGGGCTGAATTCAGCCATTCACAAGTCTCAGCTCCGGAAGATTTTAGCCTGTGCACGTGGTGCTTGTCCAAAAAGACAAAAACTACCTCACCTGCTTGGCAGGTCAAGACTTTTCGGTCTGGTTGCTTCTATATGAGGAGATACCCATTAAGCGTCTTTACAGCAGCTTGGTTAGCTCTCCAGTGATACAAACATTTCACTCTGCCATTCAATCACTTCCCTCAAAATTGGCTGAAGTCTAAGATGCTCTAAAGTACCTACAGTCCTCTTGGATGTGTGCTCCAAGCTCATACTTACTAAGAAAAAAAAATTAAGCTTTAAAACTTCTGGTAGCACAGCAGTAGTGCCACTTTGGAAGCTAAAAAGGGATCTCTGATTAGCAAGCAGGAAATTCCCTGCAGTTCAGCCTGGTTTTTTTCACTCATTTTTTATTCTATTTCAGATAAGGAGACAAGAAGGACTAAGTACAAATATTGTAAAAGAGATAATAGTGTAATTAATTGGACTTGGGAGGGGGTGAGGAATGAATGAAGAATGAGTGACCTTTAAAAAGAGCTGCATTTAATGGAGGGTTATGTGTACAAAATTTAGAATATTTATATCTGTCATTGTTAACACAGGTATAGAAATACCACATCCATGGCCTTTTTTATTTATCAGCATAAGGGTGTGCATTCCCTGCAAACAGGAGTTGTTGAGCATAGCTAATTTGGCTGGGGTTTTGTGCTTCAGGAATAAATCACAGAGAGGACTTAATGTTTGTCTTCGATGTGCACGTACAGTGGAGTCGTTGCACCTGTAGATGATGATTCGGAGACGTAAGAAGCAGCTTGGGGAAGCAATGAGAAACCATCTGAGCTTGCTACTGATAGACCTTGATTGATGTGCCCGGTATTCCCTATGTTACTAGTCAATACACAGAAACTAATACTTCAGCGAAACACAGCAAATGTGATTAATATAGAGGCCTTTGAGTCCACCGTGTTATACAGGTGACAGTTCTATAAATTCAGACTTCAGGTCAGCAGTGAAGAATGCATGCCATTACACTGAATAATAATACTATGATGCCGAATGAGAAAGCATGAATATAAAGGACAGCTAGATGGACTGGAAAAGCAACAAGATAGAAAGTTGAGGTGAACTGCTGCGGCTTTGAAAGGTAAAAAAGTAAACCTGATTATCAGCTTTTGGATTGTTTTGCTTCTTACCACTGGCAATTTCCTCACCTCACAAAACACACAGACCTGTTCTTACTAATTTCATGATGCACATCATATTGTTGATGAACAGATTTTATTTAGATTTTGTCAGCACATAAACAGGTAATTTAAAAAGCAGTGCAGTAAAGCCATTTTAGGCAGTGATGCTAGTATTTTAAATTATAAAAATTTGGATTTGATACAATGTTAGAGAGACCTTCAAAAAATTCAAGCTCTGGTTGGCATTGCGTACCAAATGTTACCCTTTTCATTGAACAATCCAGCTGCAAGCCATATGGATTTACCTAAAAAAACCAAAAAAACCCCACAAAAAACCCAATTCCTTTATTTTTACAACTTGCAATAGATGACTTCAGATTGCCAGTAAGGTTTGTGCCCATCCTCAAACCATTGCTGGCATTTCCACCATGCTGTTAGATGAATTTGGTTGATGCACTCTCTTCTGCTCAGTTTAAGGCATGGACTGGTGGTATTTATGAAAAATTTTCTGTGCTACTTTGCAGAAAGTGGTTCTAATCTAATTAATAAATGGTTTAAACATTTTGTATTTTACTGTGATTAGCGAATAGAGATCGTTTCGAGACCCAGGCAAAGTTCTCTAACTGTTACCTTGCAGGTTCCCTCCCGCCCCCACCCTATAACTTGCTCACTTTCTGGCGCTGTGATTTCTGCATTCCTGAGACCAGCTTTAATAAGGGTGTAGGGGTGGTGAAGCACAATTGTTTGCAAGCACGTAAGTTTTGCTTTGAAATCACAGGAGAGCTTGACATTTCTAGCAGGTGGAACTTCCACTTGTGTAAAGCTGCTGGATTCAGTCCAGAGAATTTGGCTTGGATGAGTGAATAAAGCTGAACAGAGAGGCACTGCTGGGCATAGTCAAAATCTTAAATTAAAATTAAAAAGCTGCTTGCTTTGTCATACGTGTGTTTCTGATGATTTTAATGAAACTATTCACATAGGGGAATTGTGCAACATTTCTCCCATTTTCCGAGGAACGCTACCGTATTATATAACATTGTGCCACTGATGTTCGGCTAGCTGCACTGATAAAAGTTAGCTGTGTCACAGTATTCATTTTAAATTGCCCTGATAATATGTTTCCATAAATTACAGCATCTGATCTTTCTATATACAGTCCCTGTCCATGTGTTGAAACTTCAACTTGTTCCCTACTGTTCTTACTAATGAAAAACATTGCTATAAGCAATTTTCTATATACATATATTAATTTCAGATTACCGAGATTGCCTAATTGGATTATAATTCTCTGTCAAATATTTCTGACAGAGAATATACAGTACAGAATTTGGAAAACATCTTTATCTCATGATGAAACCAACTTCCAGCAGGTTTTGTCAGACATATTCCCAAGAAAGCCTTCACAGTTCTGCAAGAAATTATCCTGCATAATGCTAATAAAGCAGAATTAGTTCAGGTTGCTGCTGACAGCAAAAAAACTTCTCAATTGTTTCACCCTATCAGGCTCCCACACTTGGAAATTATTACAAGCAACTGCGAGGAACAAGAAAATGAACATGGGAGAAAGTGGAGAGAGAATTTTCTTTCCTCCAGTTACTCTTGGCACCTTGGGATGAACATCCTAAACTGGATCCCAATGCAGTTATATCGGTGAAATCACCTCCAGTGGAGCACTTCTTAACACACAGGTAAAAAGTTGGCTTGGTTTTATATGAATTCTGATTTTTGCGGGACTTCTGGATTATGTTTTATTATGCAACACTGAAACAGTAGGGTTTTAAAAGAGAAGATTCTTTTTCTCAAAGTATTTTTGAAGTAAGATGCTGCACACATGTGCTTTACTAACTGATGTTCACAGGCAGGAGTTCAGTTGGTTGGAGGGAATGAGGGCTTTGGTAGTTTTTGGTTTAGTTTTCTGGGAGGCTTTGGTTTTTTTTGCTGGTTTCTGTTTGAGATGCTGCAGCTCTGGTCACCTTGATAGAAATGGTGAATATTGATGCAAATTACATCTTCTTGTGATTGCCGGGAAATCAGGGAAGATGGTGAGCCTTTTACCACCATGTCCCGCTCACTGTGGTAAGATAGCGTTGCAGTAAAGAAGGGTATACTAAAGCTCTGACTAGCATTAAATAACAATGAATTTTGCCCTTTCCTATTCACAGTGTCTGTACTAAACAGAGCCAAAGCATGAAGTGAAAAAATTATTAACTGATCATCCTTGGGTTATGCCAAATTTAAGGAGTTGTGTGGCCCAAGAGGAAATGGATCTGTAGAGCAAAACTGTTGGTGCTGAGGACGTGATGCCCCCTGTATATGTATTTTGGAGGTTTTACTTAAGGCCAGATCTATTCTGGTGTCATGGACTGAATGCTCATTAGCACCTAGAGCTGTGAAGTGAACTTCTGGAGCACATCTCCTGGCTTAGTATCAGAGGAAAGGAGTTGTTTCATGTGCTCCAAGAGAGCTCCACCACATGGGCAAGAAAGTTGCTTCAAAAACTCCATCTCCCTGATCTAAATTAAAAAATTAATGCATACACCCCCAAATATATAGTTTAATTACTACCATGGGGCCTGGTGTATATGGATGCAAACTTTGCCGTGTCACTCACCCTCATCTTAGATCCAGCCGTGGGCTATTGTGTTTGCAAAAAAAGCCACAACCGTCCTGCCCCCACCGCACACACGTCTCATTTGCAAGAGAAGGGGTGGTAAATGCAACTCACATTTCCTCGACTTAATCTGCAGATTGGATATTAAGGAAGTGGGAAGTGTGTGTCTGATGACCTCAGGCTATGTCTATGCTTGAAAATAAAACATGCCACAGATTATACCTTGGCTCACACCCATACACGTAAGCTCTCTTCCCTCCAAAACCAGGGTCTCCTCAGGTAAAAGCCTTGCTTTCTTGTAATGAAGTTGCACATCTCTCTTAACCATTTCCTGCTTTTTTTGTTGTTGTTTAACATTTTTAATTTGAGAATTGAATAAAAACATCCATCACAGCCAGATAAATCCTCTCTCTTCCTTCTGTCTTCAAAAGAGTGGCACTACCATGCTACTACAGCTTTTTGTAATCAGATTGACAAAACTTCCAGAAGCAGAAGAGCCTTATTATACACCCTGGCAAAGACTGGTGGAATGGGACATGATGATGAAATGATATTCCTATTTGGGAACTCAGTGTGGTGTACCCATCCCTTATTTAAGCATTCTTACTCTGAGGACCAGACCGCAGAGCGTGCGAGCACAACTTAAGTCTGCAGCACCTAACACTTGACCTCAGAGACCAATGCATCTCAAATCCTCCACACTTTGCACAAAACTAATACAACTCAAGCCTTTCCTGCAGATTCTATGTAATTTGCAAATTGCTTTGCTTCCCTGGCACCCATTAAGATGCTGCTGATGCCCAGGGGCCCCAGTCATCATTGCCTCTAGTGTTGGCACTTCTGTAGGTGCTGTGGTCTCTCTGTTAGGTAAAAATTGCCTTTTATCCTCAGCTCACGCTGAAATCTTCTCTGTCTTCTGCTATTTTTGACATTTTTTTTTGTTTTATAACACCAAAAATGGTGGTATACATTTGGTACACATAACACCAAATATTTCTACGCAGACAACATAGTTAAACAGGGTTCAAGTGTAAACTGCCAGTATTTTGCCTCAGAAAGCAGTGCTTGGTATAGTCACATCCTCTACTTGGATAAATTAGAGTTGCTCATTAAATAGAGCTATTCTGATTTGCATTGGTCCAGGAGATGGTTTGATATGATGTGAAGAAAAAGTTCCTAAAATTTAGACACAGCATCCCGATGAAGGAATATATTCCTTGTATTTGGTATAGACAATTTCTTGATTTAAAAATCTCTGCATCTATAAAACGCCTGTCCATGGTCACTTTAAAATTGCACATCCAATACTTGTCCATATCAGGAGCATTAATTCCAGTTAGGAGTGAAGGCTTAAGAACTACCTCTTTAGTCTAACATCTGGATGTTCAGGGGGAAGTATTTATTTAAAATCCATTTGTCTAGTAGACACCTTACAGACAATCAACTTAGCATGAACATGGTTGTATAGACAAACCTGCCTATCAAAATCACACCCCCCCCCCCCCAAATCCAGGCTAACCCAATCACTTAAATGAATCTCATAAAGGAAAAACATACTTAGAGTCATCAGTAGTTCATTGCGTGAAGGAAGGTATATATCAAAAGAAGATTTGCAAAGGCCTGTCCTAATGCCCAGTGTTGTTCAATATATTTATAAAAGTCATGGACAATGGGCTAGAGAATACTTTCATTGCATTTGTAGATAATACTAGTGTGGGAAGGACTGAAAATGCAACAAAAAGACTCAGGTACAGCTTGCTACTGAAAAATGGTCCTATTTTCCCCAGGCCATTCTTTCCCTCAGACACAATCATTCACGTAGCAGTTGGAACTAATGTGACCAAAAAAACCCTGAAAGGATTAGTTTTCAGCTGCATATTGTAGACTGCAAAGTGACATGACACCTGGCTCTGAACAAGGAGTAGGGTGGGAATGCGTGAACAGAGCTGGGGGCGGTGGGGGAGATGCCCTTTTCAGCCACAGACATTGTAAAGGGACCCTGCAATTGCACCCTGATAATACCCTGAAGGCTAGAAGTAGAGTTAAAGATAATCTTGACAAATGGGAAATTCACTGAAAATAGGATTAAATAGGATAGGAGCAAAGTACTGTACTTAAGTAATATAAATGACCATTGTAGGTGGATTACAAGATTGCAGTTCCCCCTTCGAAGTTTATTTTATTTCCATGCTGACTTCCAAGTGCACCATCTTGATCCTGTGCCTCTGTGCTACCTATGTGAATTTTGGGTTGTCTTTCCAGTTTGGTTATGATTAAGTATTAGGGCAAACCAGAGAGAAGGCTGTTCTACAAGTCAGTGAGCCGATACTCAACCCGCTGCCAATGGTTACTGCAGATAGCATCTGTAGTAATCCTTGTGTCCTACAATTGTTTCACCTACAGCCTCCAGTTTCTGCCTTTTCAAACAAGGCAGGAGAGAAAAAATTTGCTCTCACAAGCGAAAATCACAACCTAAACAGTATGGTTAGAAGGCTTCATGTCTCTCATGTTGCATGTCCACAGTTAAACCCAACGCTGAGGTCTTTCCTCAGTCTTCAGGTAGCCCTTACTCAGGTGGAAACCTTGTGGAAGGGCTCAGCTCACCAGAGCTCTCAGCTGCCTTCTCCAGGTATCATCCTCGCTTATATTTAGGCTTTATATTAATTTGCTTTTATAGACAGGCACCTCAAAGATGTACCTGTGCCCTTCTATCAACAGGGTACAAGGCCTATATAGTTTCCTACATTGCCCTCGTTACCTTCCCACTATGAATGAAGCAGTATTATGTATGTCTAACGTGAGATTTCTTTTCTTGGGCTTTTACCAGAGGGATAATAATTTATTTTCCTAGCATTTAGATTAAAGGAAAGCTATTTCTTTTTTTTGAAGAATTACCTTCTGATGTCATTTAAACTGATGGAATTACACTAGAATATAAACATGCGCAAAAGAAGAAACTCAGGCTCCTAAGCTGTGTTTACATAGGCGTCTGAGTGAGGAAACCCTTTTTCTGAGCTGCACACACATCATTCTCCACGGAGCGTGGTTTGCATAAAGCTGTATTGTTCCGTCTTCCAACTCACTCAGAAGGCTTTTTGTGTTTTGGCTGTCTTCTCCCCCCACCCCCAATACACAGCCCATTTTTCTCTTTTTAGCCTTACTGCTGCTGTGTCCTGCTTCTTTCTTTGGCCTCTTTGCAGGATGTAGCAGAGCTCAGACTCCCACCTCTCAGCACAGGAACAGTCTCTCTCTCAAACCAGCCTGCAGCCTGCAGCCCGCAGGAACGCGCCCTTACATCAGCCCCGGCCGGGGACCGGGAGCTTCTCCAAACAGATCCCGAGACCCTCGGCTGCTGGCAGCAACGTGAACCGCAGGGTGGGGAAGGCCGTGGCTCACCATTTAGCCTATGTCAGCAGTAACTCACACACCCCTGGTTTTGCTCTACAGGCATATAAAAAAAACCCAAAAAACAAAGAAAACATGGAACGTGTAATACTGGATTTAAGTTTGCTTCCAAAACATTGTGCTCAACAGCTCATGCTGAAAAGAGAGAAAGGTCTTCGCCAGGGAGGATCAAGGAGTGGTGGAGCCGAGATAAAGAACGGTTCGCAAAATTCAGCTCTTGTTTGGCACCCATGGTTATTAAATCCATCACTGTAACTATTAGATTTTCTTTTGTTCTTTTCTTACTTATTTTGACTATCTGCTGATAATAATTATATAGCAGCAATAAGAGAGCGAGAGTAACATTTTACCCATATTCAATTATGCCACACTTCACCTTTCTCAGAGTAAATTAATTTTAATTCATGGCTTTAGCAAACCACTTTTAAAGGGCACTCAAATAAGGAAGAAAAACAAATGTAATCTCTCTGTCTCCAGTGTACTCATGCAAGCCCTGTTAACCCACTGATTAAATGATCTAGCCTTGCATAATTATCCCTGTTATATGAACTGGTAAACAAAGGCAAAAACGTGGCTTTCCTAGTGAAAACCAGCACGACGGTATCATATCAATTAATTTCCATTGAAGCTTTAAAAATATTATTGTTAGAATGTTAGTATTTCAATCTGGATAAATTCTTACGTTTGTAATCAATTATGGTGTTTCAGCAGGGGATGAGATGACATGTAAGTCCCTCATATTTTAGACCTCATGGCAGAATTTGTACTTCATCCGCTGGCTACAGTTTTACGTAATAACACTTAATAAAATTGAACATTTTCCTTGATACAAATGAACGTATTCTGGCGTTTGTTTAAAGGCATAACTACAGAAGAGGTATAATGTAATACAAACCAAATGTCTGATGAACCATTTTTTTTCCCCACCCAACATCTCTGTCTTCTTGAACCACAGTTCTCTGGAGTGAGATTCAGAGTGCCTACGTGAAAAGGCTACGTCACTACTAATAAATTGAACGGGTCTAGTTTCTGGCTGGTGGGCTGACTGGCATGATCTGGCTACAACCATACCCTTATTCTTTCTCTGCCTCCAAACCAGCACTGTCACAACTGATGGAGCAAAGCCTCGAGCTGCAGGAGGACCTTCTCGGCTACGGGGCTGTGGGCTGGGACTGAAGCATGCCAGGCACCGAGACACTCTCGGCGCTTACACCCGTGCCCTGGCCCCATGCAGTGGGACAGCTGGAGTGTCTGCATTCCAGAAACGGCTTTTATTCACCCTCTAACAGATCTATCTAGACCACATTTCTTCAGCTCCTTACAGGCAATCAGCGTGGGGTACTATCAAAAGCCTCACGGAGGCAAATGACTTCATATTGCTGCTTCTCCCCTGCTACTTCTTCCTCTCTATTAAGGAAACTATACTGCTTTGACATGGTCTGACATGACCCGGTACCTTACTGGGCTCTTATTTTCACACCCCTTCCTGATTTTTAAGGGCAGGCACTTGCCTCACCTCCCCTTTAGAAGTAACCACGTGCAACTACAGTCTGTACTAAGCCAGTTCATCAAACACCTTATGATGAAGTTCATCAGGCCCAACCTACTCCAAAATACTGAATTTAGCTAAGGCTGGGGCACTGAAGCATGAACTCGATATTTAAGGATATTATTTGCAGCATATCTACTACTTGCTGTGGGATAATGGTGAAAAAACACTACCTAACGGACTGATCAGCAAGCAACACTGCAAAGCTTTTCTATTACTAGGGCTGCGTTTTCTCCTACCAGTATTGTCAGTGCTACGTGCCATTGGAAGCATCATTCTTTTCTCAGTCCATTTTAATGCTTCCATATCTTTAATATTTTATGTTGAGAAAGATTCTTTCTCTACAAATATCTCCACTAATATCAATCTAGAGTCACTCCACTAAGTCAGTGCAGCAGTACCTACGGGAGATAGTATCTGGTTTTAAGTATTCCAAACAGCTGAATTGCTTTGAAGTACCTCTTGGTTTCATTGCCGAGTTCTAGAGGCTTTTTGTGGATCCTAAATATTTTCAGGTCCCCCTGTCCCTAGTTGTTTGTATTCGCCTCTCACGTTCTATTTCACTGTTTAAAGGGCAAGGAAAGTTTACTGAATGGAAAGACCTTGGAGTCTACAATATCAAACAGCGCAGTGACCTCAAAGGAAAACATATTTCATTAAAAAGAAAAAAGAGTTTCCTTGCAAATCCAGCTTGTTTTACCCACCCAGATCTGTCTTTTTGCTGCCTCTGTGGTAACACATGTTTTATATGAATCTATATTAAGATGAATTTTAACCTACAAATAACTAGATACAGCTATGCAGTAGGAGGGAATTCCTACAAGATGATGTAAAGTTTTTTAAGCAGTAAAATTAAAAATAGCACATAAAACCTGACCAGTAGATTTGGATCTGAACCAAGGCAACACATTTGGGAAACATTATCAAGTTTATCAGGGGTAACATATCACAGAAAATCTGCTTCTGTTTATACGCCATTTATTATTCATTTTTGACATTTCCCTTTTTTCTTCAACCTTTTTTACCCCTAAGCAAATATATGTTAGACTTAACTGAAATGTGAGATAACAGACTGGTCTTTTAATTTTCTTCCCCTATAAGACAAAAGCAGATCTGACTAGGAGTAAAAAAAATTCTATGAAATACAAGTACAGGAAAAAAAAAGTTGCCAGAGTAGCTCTGGTAATAAAGGAGAAATCTGCCTCACAGTGAAAACCAAGAAAAATTAAAATGCCTAATAAGATTAAACTAAGGGCCAAATTCTGTCCTTCCCTATGCTGTCTTGCACTTCATGATGTATAAATAGAGCATTACAGACTTCTGCTTCATGCAACATACCATATCTGTGATAAAAAGCTATTTTTTATATCTGGAACACATACATTAATAGGGTTATGCCAGTAGACTTTCTTGCCCATGATTGTTAGAATGTTTGCAGGTCAAAACAGTTTATAGTAACCAAGTCTAACTCAGGGAAAAAATACAAACAATGAAAGCAAATTCAGTCTTGGTAAATGACCCAGTCCCTCAATTTTACTTACACAAATTCTCACTCATATCATCACAATACACTTTAAATGAGAAAGAGCTATAACTTTACTTGCTTTTGATCTGTCTTTGAAATAAACTAAAATCATTAAAAGTCAGTTTAAACCTGGTATAAAGTCAGCCAAGATTCACGCAGTCTTTCTGCTGAACGTAGTTCAAGTTGAAGCTCAACTTAAATTTGAATTCTTTTATGTTAGTTGTTTGTCCATCAGTAGTTTTTAATTTTCTTCAATGGATTCAAATGCAAAATATCAACACGTCTTTGAAGGCTGTTACTGAACAGTGGTTTGTTCTGATGCCGAGATCTCCAGCTGAGGTGAATGTTTATTTTTCTTTGCTTGGATGAGCAAAACTTCTGGAGTGGTTTCAGGAGCAGATCTTTCCTCTGTGTGGTCTAGAATCCACACTTAGACCCCATCCTATCAGCAAACACTCCTTATATCTCAAAGAAAACAAACACAATAATGGGTATAAAATGGTGAGGACATTTATTTTAAAATGCAAGCAAACCCCCAGAATATAATAGTATAAATATATATTATTTAGTGTTTATTTGTTCTTTAATTTTAGTAAATGCTGCAGTTTGTAAGTAGAGGCTTTTTTTAGAATATGTGAAAAAACAGCTCTGTGATTTTATCAGGTTTTGCATACTGTTGCTGATGTAAATGCTTTCTTTGAGTATCTGCTAAATATTTCCAGTTGAACAATTATTTATGGTAATAAAAGATAACTGTGAAGATTCTTGTAATTACAACATACAATGAGTTTGCAGGTTCACACCCAGACGTTACTAAGGAAATTTTGGGTAAATCTCCACTACTGTGGCAGAGCATGAAACTCAAGTTTTGGCAAATGTAAAGTAACGTGTCTTAAAACACAGAATTTAGAAGATGTCTATTCAAAGTGGATACAGATGGAAGAGACCAGAGAGAGTAAGTCAAAAGGAGTTCCTAGTAACCCAGTAAGGTTGAACTGCTGAACCCTGTTGTGGAAATTAGCATCGCTGGTGATGCTGTCAGGTACCGGAGCGCTACTAGACAGAAAAGGTGATTTGTTAGCATGCATGAAGAAAAAGTTACAACTTGTAAGAATGAAGAGGTTTTGTTTGGGGGTTTTTTTTGGTTTGTTTTCAGCTTGGCAATTTGAAGGCTAATGACTTGAACAGGCTTTGAATCAGATCCTCAAAGATAAACTAAATGAGAATGAAAACCAAGTCATTTATTTATATTGCTACTTGTGTTGCCTCTTTTTTGCAGTTGCAGAAACCCCAGCACAGACACAGCACTAGACACTGCTCAAAGCAAAAAATTTCAGTTACTGGGAACAGATGCTTAGTTGCCTCTCCTGAGGATCAGTGTAGGAGTTGGCATTTCGTCCAAGGTAATAATCCAGGATCTCCATAGTCCGCAGTGGAGAGACAGAATCATTTCTGGGGGTGATTCAGTCCACCCTAACATACAAGTTGAAGAAAGAATGAGGGTCTTTAGCATTCTGTCTCTCCATAGTCTTTGGAGGACTGCACATAGGAAGACATAATTTGCTACCTCAGGCAAAGCCCATGGCTGTTGCAAGTGGTGTCTCTTGAAATGTCAAATGAAAATTAAGGTTGTAACACCTGCCACCTGTATTTTCAGGATGTCTGTGGCAGGCAGGACTCAAAAGTCTATGCTTCAAACAGCGCATCAGGTCAAAATGAACAAAACTGTGGAAGAATTCATCTGCTTCAAGTGGAGGCAAAAATATATTTTCTAATTTTGAAAAGAGATGATAAAAAAAATTAAAAATTTAATGCCATTAAAAAGAAGGCGAGAGGATGTCCTTTTAGAAGCTTTGATGCCAGTACTCTGACCATGAATTATTTTCATTCTGCTTTCAAGATCAGGGAGGTAAATGACCCGTCACTGCTAAGTCTAGAATGCTATCTTTCATTTTTATGCTTCTTGACCCATGAAGTTAATAAAAGATGTCGCAGACAATTCTTCCAGCAGAAGTTTCTAATACAATTATGATACAATTGAATGAACACCCTAGGAGAAATGAACTTTCCAAATACGCACAAAATCCCAGACTGACTTTCCACGAGGGCAAAACCCTGCTATTTCATGGGCCTTTTGTTTTACACAGAACTGGTCCCACTACTATCTGGCATGAAAATAATCTGAATTAAATTGAAGCCTGTACCTCTCAGAGCTAAAAACCACAAATGTTTGCTTGTTAGTGTTTATGGGCTGATTTTTATTAAGCATGGCATTTCAAATTGTTCTTGGGGTCAAAGAGGACAGACTTTTTTTTTTTTTTTTTTTAATTTTACAAGTATGAAAGAACTGAGGAATCTCAAACTTTCCAATGTGAACAGTGATCAGTGGCTTGGACACCTGTGTCAAACTCTACCAAAACTGTTCTGTGTTTTCTCAGCTCAGTTACACTGTGCCTCTTGATTCAAACTCCTTGCATACTCAGGTAACGTAATATCTATAACAGTAAACCCCCAGTTTCTATTTGGAAAATACATATATTAATAAGGACTACTGATAACTTGTTTGAAAAATAATCTTGTCTCAGAAGTAATATTTTTCAACAAAATAATTTAAACTAATTTTTAGATAGCATGGATTTGAGTACTTCTGCTGACTTCATTTAACCTACACTGGATTGTATTATTTAAAATTCTGGCCCATTAATCATGAATAACAAAAATAAAGAAAAAAAATGGTCTTATTGGCATATCTCAATTAAAGTAATTACAGTTACACAACATATAATCAGAATAGTGGGTCTCAATGTGAATGAGAAACCACTGAACAAAAGGAATCTTCATTAGCTTTTTAAGCTTCCAAATTTAATAAGGCAAATGTCACTTTGATAGGCTGTGTAAAACAAATGTGGCATTCACCTTGTAGTTTTAAAACACAGCTGCAAAGAATTGGCTAAGTCAGTGGTTACAAATAATCTTTCGTTGTATAAATATCATAGATATTATTATGAACATATACCTGAGTATGCGTAATCCAAATGTACATTTCATCTGATACACATAACAAACCTCCACAAAATTCCTTTAATTAGGTTGGCTAAATAACACAACTTTTCTTTCTCCAAATTAAAAATTTTCATAGAGACGTAATACCTGGTTCAGTCTTATATTGATATATTCAGTATCTTAGTAACTAGGACCATGTATCCCTGTTCGGTGAAGTTGCTCCAAGAAACCTAATTCAAGTCCACTGTAAGGAATGTTGTTTGGGAAGGTTTCTATTAAAGAGCCTTTGAGCTCTGATGCTGCATGCTATTTAAGTCTGAGTTTAATAGTTAAAGTGCCTGTAATTAATCACAGCCTTGGATGCAATACAAAAAAAAAAAAAAAAAAAAAAAAGAAAAAAAAAAAAAGACATTAAATGGATTTTAACTTTTTTTTTCCCCAGCCACCCTAAACTAAATCAAACACAAAAGCCCATAGAACTACCATATTTCACTATCAGACATTTTTTTATTATGAGTTTATAAAGACACAAATAGGAACCACATAGAAAGTTCCTGTGGAAAAAAATTAAAATCATATAAACCCATAGCATTCAATTTAGAAATATATCTGAAATTGTCAAACATTAATACTGTTGAAAAACCAGTGTAAGATCACTTTTTTCCAATAACCTACTCATAAATGTTACCAAAATGAGGTTCAGTTCCCATCTCTCTGAATTCACTGAGAAAACTGTTTACAAGAGCAGAAGGCAGATGGAGGCTGCATACAGGTGAGCTAAGGTGAGCCACCTCGCATTCTCTCACACACTGCTTTACATTACTCGATAAAGCCAAGCATCAAAGAGCAGAGGTTACAGCCTGAGGTGGGCTCTTAAGCAGCCACTGGAGTGGAAACAGGCTCTGCACAGTCCTGTGCTGCTGCCACAGAAAGGGACGTAAGGTTAGTAAGAGCTTAAGCTTCCTCCTACCATGGCATCCTAAAATCATGTCTGTAAAGAGACAAGATTCTTCAGTTTGGGTAGAAAACTTTCCTGGTCAAAGCCCTTCAGAAGTTCTCTGTACATCTAACATGATTTGACCTTCAGACATTGCCACGTCACACAACCCACCGGACAGGGTAGTTTCTGAACTGCACGGGGACTGCATCCATGTCAAGTCTCCTGCTTTATCCTTGTGTCATTATGGAATATCTAAACCAGTTGAGGTTGATCATCTTCCACTGTCCTCTTCCAACTTCTTTGTGTGTCTAGAGAAGATGGACAAACTCTTCCACAATTTTCAAGGCAGTAAGAAAGAGCTGTTTGACACATTACTAAAATCCATGGGAAATTTCTTTGAACCCTAGGATTTCACTGAAGTGGATGCAGAATCATGAAAGAGAACAATCACTGTAACAGCAATTTTGATCCAAGCCACATACAAATATTTTAACCTTTAAGTTCTGTTAGCAATTTTAAAATGTCAAGAGGTACGTCAAATTCTTAATACCCAAGCCTACATATTTAATTGTCAACAGCCCAAATACCCAAGACAAGAGAGTTGTATTAATTCCAGCTGGACCCCAAATTAAGATCTGTTGAAAAATCGTGATATATCTTCCTCTTAAACTAGGGATTAGCACTTGGTTGGTCTACTTTTTAACTATATACTTATCGATTTTCTAGAACACCTACTGCACTGCTCATTTTAGTTTTAATTTCAAAGTAGTCAAGGGCAAGAGATCTCTGCAAGATTATCATGTTACATCATTGATCTGCAGCAGCAGAAGACTCAATTTGCTCAGTAATAAGCAACTTAGGTCAAAGGCCACAACAGAGAAAAGACAAAGGGTATTGCTTACAGCCATGTCAATCAAAAACAGCTCTACTGAAATCAATTGAGTTACATTTGTCTCAAATTGGTGTGAAAGAGAATTCTGTGTTTGCAGAATTTGGATTGTGTACCAGTCACGAATTCATCTTTATTAGTCTGTAGCAGGAAGCATTTACAGACTACTAACTTAAAATACTAGATCTGCTATATTGGATTTTTAACCAAAATGGTTTTATTCTCCTACTGGCAAATCAAATTCATGTCACTGTTTCAGCTCACTGGCTTCCATTGTGTTATCTACCACTGCTTCACGGTATGAATTCACAGATTCTGTAATCTTGCATTAGACAACTCCTCTGAAGTAAGAGAATAGTAATTAGTGTCCTACTTTTTAAAGAAAAAAAAAAAACACAAAAAACCATCTCTGCCAACTATTTGCAACTATTAACAAACTTTAGAATATGCCAGATTTTGTATTTCTTAACTTTTGATGTTCATAGAATCGTGCACTTCTAACAGTCCTAGAACACACGCAATTTTAAAAGCATACTCCTGACTATACAACCACAAGATGATTTACAGGAAAGATTTGGGAATTTTAATTTGACTTGTTCAGGGATCTGGTTGGAAGAATTGCATGGGATACAGGCCTGGAGAGAAGAAGAGCCCAGCAGAGCTGGATCATTTTCAAGGATCACCTCCTCCAAGCTCAAGAACGGTCCTTTCTGATAAACACGAAACCAAGCAAAGATGGCAGGAGGCCTGCATGGATGAACACGGAGCCCCTGACTCAACTCAAACATAAAGAGGCAGCATGTGGGAAGTGGGAGCAGGGACAAGAGACCCGGGAAGAATATAAAGACACTGTCTGAGCATGAGTGGTTGGGGTTAGGAAAGCCAAAGCTCTTCTGAAGTTAAATTTGGTGAAGGATGTGAAGGCCAACAAAAAAGGCTTCTACAGGTATATCAGCAGCAACAGGAAAGCTATGGAAAATGTGTGCCTGCTGCTAATTGGGGTATAGGACCTGGTGACAACGCAGAGAAAGTCAAGGAACTCAGTGCCTTCTTCGCCTCAGCCTTTAATGGTAGGATTTGCCTTCAAGGAATCCCAGGCCCCTAAGACCAGAGAGAAAGGCTGGAGCAAGGAAGACTTACTCTTGGTGGAGAAGGATCAGGTTAGGGAACATTTAAACAAACTGGACATACACGAGTCTATGGGACCTGATGGGATGCACCACAAATGCTGAGAGAACTGGCTGATGTCCCTGAAGGCTTATTTATCTTGACTTTAGCAAGGCTTTTGACACTGCCTCCCATAACATCCTCATAGACAACCTGATGAAATATGGATGACATAAACAGACAGTGAGGTATATTGAGAACTGGCTGAACTGCCAGGCTCAAAGGGGTTGTGATTAGCAGCACAAAATCCACCTAAAGGCCAGTCACTAGTGGCGTACCCCAGTGGCTGATACTGGGACCAATACTGTTTAACATCTTCATTAATGACCCAGAGGGTGGGACAGAATGCACGCTCAGGAATTTTGCAGATGATACAAAACTGAGAGGAGCTGTTGATACACCAGATGGTTGTGCTGCCATTCAGAGGGACCTTGACAGACTGAGAACTGGACAGGCAAGAATCTGTACCGGTTCTGGCCAAAACCAGATGTGGCATGAAAAAATGATGCAGTATTTCCCAAATGTGCATCCACCTAACTGGCACTGTATTTTTGTAGGAATATACTGATTCCATTAAACTTCTCAAGAAGTAAATGGGGAAGGGGGAAGAGAGATCATTTGATATCAAGAAATTATATCCTACTTTAATTCAGAGTAAATGTAAGAACACAAATTATCTTACATACTACTTATGTCTTCCAGTTTAAATTTAACTGAAATACAACACAGAAAGCAACACAGAGAAGACTTTTTGTTGCTTTGTAAATTTTAGTAGACATGAAAAACATTACATAGTTTATCTGAGTGATGTGGTCTATCACATACCAGTAAATATAATCTTAGTAACTATCCTTCATGACAGCCACTTAGTAGCAGCAGAAAGCTTAGAAGTCATAAATTACGTTTCAAACCCATTCATTTGTTTGCAGCAGCATATTCTAGTCTTTCAAGTTTATACCACCCTAAAATAATATTTTCTTCTACCACAAAACAAGCAAATTTTTTTAGGGCTGTTTTGACCCAAACTAGTCACACTCATTTATGCACATTCTGAAATGCTGTCATTATGAGGCTTAAATATTTATCATAATACAAACATGTATTCTTACATAATGATGAGCCAAAATAAGAAGAAACACTGACAAAATGGAGATCAATAACTTTAACCATTAATCTATATAGCTCTTCTTCCAAGAGCAATTAATTTGCACTTATCTTAAGATTAAATGAATCATCCTCTGGTGACCTTACTGATTATAAATGCAACCCGAGATGGCCACCATAGCCTAGGATGACTAATGTGAAGATATAAAAGCCACAGAAGGGATTCATGCCCTCTACTCTGTAAAGAAGTATCAACAATTTCCTCTGGTCAAGACGACAGACAAGTGCCAAGAATTGTCAGAAAAAGCCAGGAATTGTTTAAGTGACATGAGGTTATATTGTTGTGGCATACAAGTGAAACATTTTAAATGCTTTTTAAATAAACTATAAACTATATATATAAAGGTAAGCCTACTATATCTCAGATCCAAAACTTCAAATGAGATATTTCTCAACCTGTTTATGTTGTCTCTAAATATAGACAATCCCAGTGCTTACTGTACCAAACTTTTTATTATTTGAAACAAACTTCTGTACAAAAACATCAAAGCAGGCAAAGAAATTCAGTGACTTCGGCAAACAGCACATGACAACTCACGGAATGCTTTAAGGTTTACATTTTTATTATACAAGTGACAAATAGCTTTCCTCTGGGCTACTTAAAGATAAGACTTCATTGTTTGACAAATAATTGCAGGTAAGTGTGTATTAACTTCAGTTACCAAAGCTCAACAGAATGACCTGTTATCCACCTAGATTTACCTAACTGGAAGTGACTCTGAACACAGCAGGATTTTTCCTAATATACATTTTTAAATGTCGCCCATTAAAAATGGAGCTGTAAACAGTGGATTTACTACTGTGAAAAAGCAATGTGATCACTGCTTCCAGGAAAAGAAAAAAAACTAGCGTGATTTCCAATTCTGTTCCTGACAACAACATAGTGATCTGCTGCTACAACTGCAGATGTGTGACATGAACACTGGAGTTGCGGTGCTGTCCAGTACCACGACACGTGTAACATTGGTGCCTGTGGGTTCTGATCAGGCTTGAGAAACCTCACAGTGGTCGTTCTGCTCAGAAATAAACTCTAAAGCAATCCCTACTCCAAAGAACTTAGGATATTAAGACTGTTTAAGGACTGAGTTCAATGACTCAATTTGTCACAGCGCAGCCAAATTTCAGCAGACCAAATGCATCTTCAAAGTCTTAAGGTAATGTTTTTAGAAGTGATATGCATGAAAATTCCAGTGAGAGCACATAAACTCTGATTTACGTACACAGGAATAAGCAAATACAAATCTGAATCTGTGCACAAGCACTGGAGTTTTCACACATACATGCAAGCAAAGTACACAAAATTGAACACATTCTCAGAACATGACCTCTGCAAGAATATGTACAGCAACTGCAGACCACCCAGAAGACACACTTAACAGAGCATGAGCACTTTGCTGCTTTTGGCAAAGTACTTCTATTCCATTTACTGGAAAAATTACTAGAAAGTAAGAACAAACAACTCAGCAAGGAACTCAACTCCTTCAAGCATCAATCACATCTCAAAAACAAAGGAAGAGCAGTCAGCTGATATATATTTCTGTGTTGACTCTGAATCATCTAATGAATAATACTATCAAGGAACCTGATGGAGTGCCTAAGAACAGCTCAGCTCTTAAAACTTATTTATATCATCCCTAGTTTGATGAGGCCAGTTTGACACTAGGGAATTTTGCTGCTACAGAAGTGTGTTCTGCTTTATACCAGTTTATATCAGCAAAAAAATTACTTACTGGGTAGAGCTGTCTGAGAGATAATGTTCATCGTGATGTATTTACATTGACAAACCCTTTCTAGTTAAGTCAAGGCATTAGTATATTCCCTTTCCTTTCTAAATCTAATAACATTATATAGAATTTTCAAAATCTAGCAATTGTCTTAAAACACATTTTCTGTTTATTTATATTGAATCTGAAAAAGGACATTAATTTCCTCAATTGTTGAAAGGTACAGGTTATACTTAATAAGGTAAAATGACCTCTTTGCAATACCTTTTTGGATGTCAGCCAGCACATAATCCTTAAAATTAGGTGGATCTCCACTTATTACAGGAAAGACAACGTATTTTATGAGAGTGATGACTTTCAGCTATTCTCCTATTCATACAAGTCTGAGGAGATCCTAAAACTAACTGACTACAAAACTGTGCACATGTTCTTAAAACATATCCAGTGAACTTTACTTTCTCTTACACTAACTTTCTCCTTATTTAAAGTTCCTTTTCTGTGGTATCTTTGACATTTCAGTTTATTTGATTTCCATTTTGTCTTCACTACTACTTACTTCTCTGATAGAGAAGATGTTTAAAGATTAAAATGCACAGATAAACTGTCATAGCTGAAGTATCTAAGTAAAAAAGTATTTTAAAAGTCAAAAGATAAAGGCTAGCATAAAAACTTAGGCTGCACTATATAAAGTCAGTCAGGTTATGAACAGATTTATGTATTTTAGCAATGTGAAGAAAATGGTTATGTAAATACACACAAGTATTAACATCAAACCGTATTAAATTATGTAAACATACACATCTTCTGTGATCAATACAAACATCTACTTGTCTCAGGATACTACTGCAGCATAGCTCGAATTTGTTTTGAAGTAGATTCATCATTCAGGTGTTTTGTAGTGAACCTAGAAAGTACAAGTTAAAACAATACTTTATGAAATGAACAGGGATTAGAAAAGTCTGAAAACTTCAGTGCCTGTTTTTGAAATCACTGCAGTTCAATTACACAAAGGAGGAACTTACATGTTCCTCTAGTCACGGATCACTGCAATTTAACTGGTAATAGTCTGGTGCTCTTTATCTTATAAATACCCCTTGCAATAAATTATTCCCTGTTAATAATGGAGAACTGTGGCTACATCCTGGCTAAAATACTGTTTGCCATCTGTCTATGACATTGTCACCATTTTGGGCCAAAATTATCTTTTTTTCCAGTTAAAAGCCTCCAAAGAAGTAAAAATCATGCAAAGACATAGAAATAGGGTAGATACTAAAAGGACTTAGGAATCTAGATTTTGGCATAATCTATAAACCTAATTTTAAGCAGCTTTCTTAAATGTCCTGGGAGGACAGAAGAGCTTTAGTGTGTTTTTTTCCATGTAACCCCAAACATTCTCCAATGCTTATGTTCATAGGGAGATTGATTATCACATAAACTCAAAACACACCTGATACCTGTAGGATTTAACTCCACAGCGATTTTAATTCAAAAGACATGATAAGCAAATATGGAGGTGGTTATGGCTGTAGTTCTCACTCTATCCAAGCTAGAGATTTCAATACAGTTCTGAAAAACTTGGTACTAAGACTACCTTCTCAGCTTCAGAGAAGTGTCAGACCATTGTGTCTTGCTTCCCAAGACAGCACCTTAAACACTTAGCTACAAGATTGCGATTTAGGTTGCTGTTTTCTTGAAGTTGTAAAATTTAGCAAAATTTAAAAAAAAAAGTCTTATTAAAAGGGAAAGAGAGAAGGGAAGTATCAAGGATTTGAGAAATTCTACTCTTTGCCTCTAAAATGTTCTAGCTGCTGGGGTATTTTATATAACAAATCTTAGCTCAGATATATCGTTTTCTTTTGAAGTATTGATTACCTTTTAGATGGCTAAGTTTTAGGTGATAAAACAAACTGTAAGTGTCTCTGAAGAAGGACATTATGACTTCCAATACTAATAGTCATTACTTATCAAAGTGAAATGGAATTGAAAGAAATTAATATTACTTAAGAAAACCCCAGGTGATGAAGGCAAACCTGAAAGGACAATTCTCTTAATAAATTAAGCTTCTAAGGTGAAAAGTCTTAAATATAAAGAGACTGGGAGAAAAACAAAGAGGAATTTGTTAAGGCTGAATCGAGTAATTATGCCACACATACCTGAGAGCATTCAGAAGTCCCTCCACAGTGTCAGGTGGTTGTTCCTTTAAAACTTTTATGCATCCCTTCATCTGGGAACAGAAGCATGCCACTATTGAACAATAATATATGAATTGCACTAGCTGAAAACAAGGAGAAATTTCACCATAGACAGACAGGTTTTTTTCCTACTGAGTGTTAATACTGCTTTATATATGACACAATAAAAGCATTATAGCTTATTAAAAATTATCTTAAGTTAAAAACCTAACTTTTGAGAAAACATCTACTTCAGTAAGTGTTTGTAGATAGTAAATTATATATCAAGTGTATGTATTTTAACTTGCACATGATTTCTCCAATTCCAACTTAAAAAAATATCAAGAACAGCTGATATAAGCTAAAAATAGAGATTCTGGAAGATCGTTCCATGCCATTGCTGTTAGCAACTATCAGAAGACATGTTTCAACTTTGACTTTTATTTTTATGCTTGCATACAAGGAAGTAATTTTCAGTATTCAGTTTTTAGTTGTAAACCTAACTGGTCATAACTTATGATTTGTTTCATAACTAGTGGTTACAAATTTAATCTGAGATAAGGAGTCCATGATGTTGATTTTAAACACCACACTGAATGAACACCTTCACGGAGACTGTAAAAAAACACACTGAAACTCTGTCCAAATTTACAAAAGGGGAAATGAAGCACAGAAAGCAGAGGTAGAACTCATTTGACCCACTATACACTCCCTATCTAGTCCATAGAGAGAAATAAGAAATTCCTCTAACCTATTCAGAATATAATCTCATACGCAATGAATCATGCTCCAGAAGTACCTATTTCTTCCCATTGCTATGAAGACATCTAATAGCTATCCAGAAATTAGTCTACATTAATTTCATCTTATTTAAAATGACAGATAAAGATATGGCAGTGTCAAGATTTGAACCTTCTAATTTTCCAAGTCACATTACAGTGCTAAATCCACATGCCAGTATTTTCTTTGCAGCTAAAGAGCAACTCTGCCTTATTATGGAAGTGGCTGATGAAATTGAAGTCAGGGTCCACGTATTTGCCAATAAAAATTATTCGGAAAATGTAGCTCAGCCTCCTGCACCATGACCAGCCTAACAGTCACTAATCATTGCTCAGTTGGCTCATTTCTACCAGGAAGACAAAACTAGCTTTGCAAGTAGCAGATCAGATGAAATTCTCAGGGTAGCAGCCCATGTTTTGAAGTGACACAGTTACATTTCCTGAACTAGAGAAACTCAGGACTATATTCACGTCACTCAGTCCAGGTTTACACGCCCCATGAAATCAGATCAGACAAACTCAAAGGGGATAAAAATTCAAACCATTCTTTTCCATTGTTCTTAGAATCAGAATCCCTAAAACAGTCAAAAAAGAGAAGCTGTTAGGATGTTCAAGCTAGGAGCCTGTAATTAACAGCTTGAAATACAGTCTCCAGTCTTGAAAGAATAAGGAAAGGCTAATTTGTTCCACCGTCCCTGACATTCTCTTGAAATGGCTCCCAAGACTAATTTGTGACTAATTTGGAGAAAAGAACTGTTTTCCACAGTAAAACAAACTCATCATCTGAATTTTTTTTTTTTTTTTTTTTAATTAGAGAGGAATCATCGAACTGATTAGGCAAATTAAAACTTGGGACCATGTACTCATTTTTAAAAACTGAGTCATACATCTCCTGTCTCCCATTTATATCTAGCTAACTTTCCTGTAAGATTACAGGGCTTTAGGATAAATGTGAGAAACAAAGTACACACATCATATGTTTGGTCCTATCAAAATTTTACTTGTGGATTGTCTCTGTAGGCAAGAGACTGAATTAGCAGTCAGGAAGTCTGCATTCAATTCCCGGGCTCTATCTGCTGCATGACCTTGAGCGAATCAGTTCACCTCTTTGTGACATATCTTTCCCTCTGTAAAACAGAGTCAAAGAGGGGATGTGGTAAAATACTGATATCTGCAGATGAAAAATGCTAACAAAGACTCAGTGTCATGGAGCACAATAATACATATATATTTTTTTCTTTTCTTTTGATGTAGGCTCTCTTGTAAAGGGAAAGACTTTGCATCTTTTTTCATGAATTACAGCTGATTTCTACTGAAAGATGTAGCGTGTGACATCTAGGTTTATAAAAAACACGTAGCAAAAATAAGAGTACGTTTTTGTGTGTGCTTGCAGTATCTCAGATGAAAAAATAAGGTTCATTTCCCTGTCACTGGTCATGGCAAAGCCACAACTGAAGGCTCATTATCAGCATTACAACAATAACATTTCAGTTCTGCTGCTTCAGATCTCGGACAAAAGGGAAAGAATGTCGAATATCTGCTTATTTACAACAGAACTACTGCCAAGATGAACATTTTAGCATAAATAAAGTACATGATTAATAAACAATTATGACTATAGAACTTATTCCAGGGTAGGTGTAATACAACATTATTTTAGTGTAACCATACAGTTGGCAGGAAAGCAGAGCTAAGACAAACGAGTATCTGTGTCTGGAAGAAAATACAAAGAACAAAAGACTGACCCTTATTTTAATTTCAAACAAAGTACACAGGTGAAGATAAATTCTAAATGTTGCCATTCAAAAGTAATTAAAATGATGTATACAAAGCTGTAAGCTTGTGCTGAAAAAAAGCTGCAGACTAGTATTCTCAAACCTACAGAGTATTAAAGAAAAGTCACTCTTACATCAATCTTTGATGTCTTTGAGAAAGCTCCCACAGGATGAACATGATCATACAGAATAATAACTCCCACCATTACTCGCATGCAGAACATAAGGGTCTCTTCACTGGTGAATCTACTCCTGTACTCTCTGGAAAACAGAACAAAAGAAATAAAGTTGACTTTTTACTGGACAATTTTGCAAACTAGACTATAAGCACGTGAAATCTGAACTAAAACTGTATTTTAAGGTTGCAGATGCATCTTAGTAAAATTTTAAAGAATTTTGAATTGCATAAGGCCTTGTCAATTTAGAAGAATGGTTAGAAAGCAAATAGAGATATGTAAACCCCTTCTAATAACCCTTCACAGTTCAGATCCTCACTTCAGCAAAATGTCTATGACGATGGCTTCACAGAAGACTTCCACAGTTCATGAAATATAATGGAGACTGATCATACTTCTGTTTAATCTTAGAAATACAACATATCAGGACCTCAACGGAAAGCCACTCTTTTTGCTTAAACTCCTACTTTGAAACAGTTAACATTTAAGTAGGATCTAATTTCAGCAGCTAGTAAGTTCAGGGCTTCACCTAGGTGGATCATAGTCATTGCTCTCTCTCTCTCCCTATTCTAAGTCCATAGGCAAGCAACTTCAACAACCCAGGTTCACTGAGCATCTAAAATGTGGAAGCCTACTAAACAGGACTGGACTGAACAAAAAGTTTTTCTTTGACTTTTCAATACCAAAATAAGAATATGGATGGCACAGTGTCCTGGTTTTGGCTGGGATAGAGTTAATTTTCTTTCTAGTAGCTGGTATAGTGCTATGTTTTGGATTTAGTACGAGAAGAATGTTGATAACACACTGATGTTGTCAGTTGTTACTAAGTAATTTTTAGACTAAGTCAAGGACTTTTCAGCTTCTCACGCCCAGCCAGCAAGAAGGCTGGAGGGGCACAAGAAGTTGGGAGGGGACACAGCCAGGGCAGCTGACCCAAACTGGCCAAAGGGGTATTCCATACCATGTGACGTCATGCCCAGTATAAAAACTGGGGGGAGTTGGCCTGGGGGTGCTTGGGAACTAACTGGGCATTGGTCAGTGAGTCGTTAGCAATTGCATTGTGCATCACTTGTTTTGTATGTTCCAATTCTTTTATTATTATTATTATTGTATTTTTATTATTGTTATTATTATAGTTTTTTTCCTTTCTGTCCTATTAAACTGTTCTTATCTCAAACCACGAGTTTTACTTTTTTTTCTTTCCCAATTCTCTCCCCCATCCCACTGGGTGGGGGGGGAAGTGAGCAAGTGGCTGCATGGTGCTTTGTTGCTGGCTGGGGTTAAACCACGACACACAGTTAAGACAGCCCCTATTGGCTCTAATCCTTGAAACCATCATCAGGAAATGAAAAATGAACTACAGCAGAGAAAACCAGAAATTATCACCATTTTTCTAACAAATATTATTTTGAGTAGATAATACATAGATTTGTCTGTCATTCATTGATTTTCAATATAAAACTTGATTTTTTCACCTAAACGTATCATTAAAAATTCTAAAATCTGTGCTATACTACCTCTCAATTTACAGTAACTTCAACTTTTATTCTTATACAGCATCATAACATGAACAGTTTTAAAGGCTACAGACATTTTGATGTGAAAATGCTTGATTGTCCCAAAACTAGAACTAAGTTATCAGATAATCTTCTGGTAGATGACTCACAACTTTCTGTTTCTCTACTTTTGCCAAAAAAATGAGCTGACACATAAGGTTACTTTTCAGTCACTACTTCTATGATCTCCCGGGATTGTGAGATGAGTCCCACCTCCTACATACACTTCTCCAGAATTTTCATAAACAAACACAATAACCGCAGGAGTTCTACCCCCTACATGGCACCATGAACAAACAATTCAAAGATGGGAAGACTACCTTGACTCTATCTTGTATGTGTTTCCCACTCAAAGAGACCTCTAACCCCAAAAATACTCAACTACATGCATACCTAAACAATAGCAACCCAACTGCCTCTATCTATGCTAGTAGATAGGAACACAGTTGTACAGTTTCCATATAGCTGAACCTTCTCATATCCAGAATAAGACGGCTGCATCCAAAAAACATCTACTGAAATGATCCTCAAAATAGTCCCTGTGTATCATTTGCAAAAGCAGTACTTGGAAGAGCCAGAATCTTGCTAATAACTGAGCAGCATGGGCAAACAAGAGACAGTAGCTGGCCTATGGCCCTAGTTAGAGAAGACACAGACACTGAAGCACAAGATTACACTTGTATTTTAAGCTTCTGATGAAATGCAGACTGACCACGTAAAGTCTCCCTAACAAAACTCAATGCTAATTCATGAAAAATATCATAAAGCGGTTAAAATAGGAGGCAAGGCTTTCTAATACCAGGTCATGCTTTGTATACAAAAGTGATAATAACTTAAGGCAAACATATAGGAATTCATTTGGAAAAAAACTGTGTTTATCCCAGATGGCTACTTAAAATAGAATACAAATTCTCTCATACAAGAAAAACAAGATTTAAGGTAAAACTTACGGTGTTTCCAACATGACTTTACATACACTAGCCATAGTACTTAGACAGTCCGTTGTATTTTCAATTGGTAACGTTTTGTTCTAGAAGGGTTAAAAACAGCCAATGTTCAGTAAACCATCTTGTAAAATTAAAATCAAGAATGTCTGTGTTAGACCTTTTCTCCCCCATTACCTACTTCTGATACAAAATGTGTAGTTGCATTACTGAGTGTTTTCAGCATTGGTGTGGCTTCTGCATAAAACAGGGACATCCTATTGGCCATTTCATTGTTTACTTCATTCTCAATGTCTAGCTGATGAAAACATGAGAAAAAATAGTCAGTAAAACTCTTTAAAATCTTGCCAGCAGCAAGAAAAAGGTACAGTATATGCTCATGTCAGCAAGCAGATTGTTGCATGAATAGTTCCACTCTAATCACTTCATCCGGACTGCTGATTAACTCTCAGTGTGAAGGAGAGAACATGACAGCTAGCGTATCAAAAGAAAAAACATTACCACAAATGGTATAAATGTGTACTGATAAATACCTCAGTGTGAACAGCAGATCAGATTTCATTTACTTACATGCATGTTGTTTATTCTGTTGCGACTTATTGTCCGCCTGTAATAACTGAAGTCATTCTGAATTGCTGGGTTTCTCATCTTCAAGGAAGATAAAAAGGAAATAATCAGTTTCGGTTCAAAATACACAGAGAAAATCAGCATGTATTGAAAGACTTTGTTAACCTTGAGTTCATCAAAACGAAGAGTAAAATGTAAGATTTCTGCAAACTCTTTCGCTAGAGCCTGTTCCCGTTCCAGGTGCTGAGTTGGAGTATAAGGTGGGCACGTCAAGGACTCCAGTAAGCTCTGCAGGGCTTTCTCTGAGTAAAAATCAGAAGCAAAAATTCTATTCAGTCCACCTTATAACAAAGTTTTAAGTATTGGGAAGGAAACCTCCAAACATGCAGAGCCCTAATAGAAATGCTTTTTCTTACTATTCTAAGGTGAGAAACATTAGTCAAAGACACCTGTCTCTTCAGGCGCCCTCCCATTTTCTCTCCATTTTGTATCACTGAGATATTTCCACTTTTTTATCACCCTTTATCTGGGTTCCCTATCAAAAATTCTAAAGACAGCATTTTTCTGGCATTCAGATATTCAACTCTTTCTCTTTCATCTTCCCCAGTTAGCCATCAGCTCAGTACAGAGATTATTCTGGCATCTCTGTTACTAAAAGTGTACTCTTAGGTACTGATAGCAATGTAATTCAGCTCCTGCAGCTATAATTACTAGCATAACTCAAAAAGTGAAGGACTTAGTAAGCAGGATGTTGTAGAATTCCCTTGCATTGGGAGCTCTCCCACTTCATACATACATTTTTGCACACTGGTTCTCTTCCAGAGTCCTAATTCAAGGAGTAATTACATCATTTTGGATGCTTGTAGGGATGAAAAAGTCAGTGTAAAACCTGCCCAACTTTGGATTTTCACCCTGTGAGAGAGTTTATTGATCCCCTTCTCCCCGTTATCCCTGTTTTTAAAGTCTCACAATGTTATTGGTTTACATTCTTTTTAAAACTGAAAGATCCAAATTAAAAAAATTTAAATTGCATTAATACAATATGGACCAGTGAAGTGCTGAAGAGTGGCAGGCACCAGAGAGAATACACAGTTTTACCACATTCTTTGCTTGTACTCTGTTTAGATAATACAGATCTATTTTCAGTGACAAACTAACAAACCATGAAAATTTTGAAATTAAATTAAGATTAAAAATATGCCTTGACAAATGTAATTGCAGTTAAATGTCTGTTGATATCAAGCAGAAAGAATAATAAACCTTTAATATCTGTGGAAGAAGAAGCTTTCTATTTTTTTAATATATAAAGTAGCCTAATAAACAGACATACTAAACCAGGGCTCACCTAATCTGAGTGAAAACTCATAAAAGCGCTTCAGCCTTACAACCAGAGGACATACTGAATTCCATGCTTTTTCTTGCAGCTGGATATCATTGGGATTTTGTATTGCCTGAAATGAAAATATTACTATAAAGAACTGTGATACATGAATAACAAGCAAAAGGTGGTTTGGCATTTTTCTACTACATTATTTTAGAAAGTAACTATTGTAAAACATAGAACAATTATGAGAAATTACATTGCACAGGAATAGGAAATTAGTAAGTCCAAAAATGCCATGTTTTCCACCTTTCCTGTCCCCCAATAACATAGTGATTTAAAATTACTCATTCCAATGCACCACTGACATACAGAAACACGTTTTAACGTATTCTTTGGGGAGCAAAACTATTGTAGAAGCATCAGGTAAAACCTTTTGTATGAAATAGCAGAAATAGCCTTTTTTTAAGGTTTTGATGCTTTTGAAATCTTCAACATATTCAGATTCTTAAGTAACCAACAGGTCACGCTAAACAGTAACTGCGAAGCTGATGCGGGAAAAAGTTTGGTCAGCTGAGAAAAATTTTAAGTTACAGTTCAGAATTGTACTTTGGGACCAGTTTCATGGAATAGCATGCCTGTAAAGTGGATGTAAGGTTATAATTTACTGTGGTTCATTATTTCACTTACACAAAAGAACAACTATTTTCAACTTTTTTATAGTGTATTTCTGACATCTGAGTGTTATTTCTTTTATGTCCTGAACTTTGACTTCTACCATGAGATATATGAAACGAGGTATATGAAATGCTGTTTCTTAAAATGGAAAATAATTACTAATTACTAATAGTAAACCTAAAGCAAGTTCCAACAGCCATCATTTAATGATTTCACATTAGAGCTCTACATTCAACGTTACACATAATCTGTAACATATTCTCTAAATACAATTTTAATGAAGATTTTTGTATCATTTCATAGAATGTGCTTGGATACAGAACAGAAGCAAGAAACACATCGAGTTTTGCTTGATTTTGCTTCCAAAGAACTGTCATTAACTTTAACAAACATACATCTCTAATTTCTTGTCCAGCTCCTTTGTAAGCCTGAAGGTCTGCAAGCATACTTTCTGAGTCTTGTAAAACCGCACTGATCTGATTCCATACCTCCCTTTCTCCATCTGTGGGCTGTGCATCTAAGAAACAGAAAAGCAAAATGCAAAAAGTCAAAAGGTAGCTGCAGTACAAATGGCAAGATTACTCAGCTCTACTTAACAACATTATGTCCAGCTTGACTATGTGTAACTCTATTCTGATGTGCTTTTTTAAAATATGCAATTATACTGCACTGCCATTCTGCTAACATCCAAGTTTCTGCTTTCTATAGCAAGGAAGGAAAAACAGTACAGGTTTTGCATGCTCTGAGTCATAATGCCTCTTCTCAAAATGCAGCATCTTAAAGTGAAGCAGTATCATAGAGCAATGTTATTAGAAAACAGGATAATGCATCAGTCCTTTAGTAAAAATGTCCCTCTCTTTCATGAGCTCCACAGCTCGATTACAAAGAATTGTTCATTTTTCTTGCAGCTTGGGGATAAAATCAGGCCTTTCAGTGGATGGAGCAGTGGGGTATTATGCCACTTTGACTCTCCTCCAGGCTTCCGTAACCAGGGTAATTTATTTCTCCTTTTGTAAAACACAGATACAGTACTGTTAAAAATAAATATTTTTCTTATGTACGTCAGAGAGCATTCCTGCTACTAAAATAAATTCAGTGCTGTCAATGATCAGTTTTCAGAGTGGGAGTGACCTGTAGACCTTTATTGTTCAGAGAAATGACATTTGGAAGTAGATCAATTCTCCCATTCAAATCCCATCCGATGGGATTTTCACAGCAGTGTGACACCAGGGAGCAATGTTATCCCTAGAACATTGACATATTAGATGAGGTAGAGGAGATCTGCCTTCTTTTGCTTTAAAACATAAAGATGACTGGCACTGACTAAAGAATGGGTGACCTATATATAGAATTGTAGTCAGTATTTGTAGAAACAATCACATTGTCCCAGCAGATTCCTACAGAGACGCAACTTCCCCCCCCTCCCCCCCAATTTGTATTCTCTTGTAAAGATAGAATTTTAATTTTTATGGAAGAAAAAAATATTCTGAAGGTGAATCTTAGGACTTAAGGACTACTTGTTTGAATTAAAAGCAATGAAATACCTTCAGTTCAAAACTCACTGATTAGGAAGAGGTACTGTATGCATCTCTACATTAATAGACAAGAAATATTAAAAATACTTCTTCTATTTAGTCTTCTCACTCTCCTTAAGAAATGAGACACAGTTTTCCACCCATATACCAGTATGTGATTCATTTACCCACCCCCCCATTAGAAACAAATGAATGGGTTCACCTTGGAGAGTACGGAAAGAGCGGGCATTCTCTCCATGACGTTTCAGGTTGGGATAATTTGTTTAAATGTGTCAAGTTATCCATGGGCCTTGCACAAACGACACACAAATGGCTGAGATTTACATGTCTGTAGCTCTGAAGCAACTAGTACTTAAAATCTTTCGCATATTCCTATATATCACCATTAAGTCCCTGGTGGCTGGGCACATGAAACAACCCTGATTTGACTTTCCTTTTATTCTGGAAGTTTTCCCTAATCTTGTTTAAAAGACAGAACAAGTGAATAAGCTGGGCTTACTCAGCTGGGTTTTTTATCCAAAATATTTCATGTAACTAAAAAATTCCACTATCCTTCAAAAAGCAAGGGAAAGTAGCACCAAGGGGAAAAACTATCCCAAACAGGAAAATCCCAGCTGGGACACGGCAGTTCAACTGACCTATTAGTCACATTAAGTTTACAGTGTTACTGACTGGTTCTTTCCCCAAGCTGCAAGAAATCTCAGGTATACACCATTAAGGGGTCTGGCACCTTGTGATAAAGAAACAAAACCAGTAAATGCTGCTGAGTTTAATGAAGAAAGTGGTAATCTTGCTAAACCGTTACATACCACAGAACAACGGAGTAGGGGCAAGGTAGGAGTCACCTATAAATCAATATCTATATTTTATAGTTAAACAAAAGTTAATTAAAATAACATTTTCAGCAAATATTAAGTCACAAAAGAGAATAAGTAATTTATTAGTACAATTAATGAGTGTAAAATTTGCATGTTCAGCTCACCTGAAGCATGGGTTGGTTAACAAGGTACTTCTATGTTACTTTTTACAATTTATTCGCTTTAAAAAGTATTACCCCCTAATAGAAATGTAAACAGTATACACTGCTCAGCACTTTGGGACTTAAAAATGGCCTTTAGTAACACCCTTTATTGTTAGTCTTTTTCAAATTTTCCCAATACGTCTTTTGGGAGTTGGGGGACGGTTGAATATTTGAAACCCATTAAGCTTTCTGTAGTATCCCAGCACTGGGGGAAGTAGGAGTAAGAGAAGGTAGGTGGGTGGAAAAGGGAAAGAAAGGGAAGGGAGAGGAAGAGGGCTGCAAAGGCTACACAGCAACAGGCTTAGCTTGCATTTGCAGAAGCGGTTTATATTTATGCTGAAAGTGTTTAGCTTAAAAATAAAGGTAGGGAGGATGATTCAGGCTTTTTTTAAAAAAACATGCATCTTGCTTATGAAATATATGTTATGCAAACAGATGTTCTGGTAAGACCATGGTCATGTTTCAAAAGGGATTTTACATGAAGATCTTGCCAAAAATGGTCAGCTAAAATACCTCTAATCGATCACTTTGAAAAAGATTTCATCTTGCTGTCAACAACAATAATAATAATGGCAACAACAACTAAAAGGAATACAGACTTGTTCATAACAGATTTGGGCTTTTAAAATTGGTTTTCTATCCCAACAATACCAAAGCTTGTTTCTCTGTTCTGAGTAAAAAAAAATACCATTCCTGAATCACAGTGAGGAATCGCTGCTTGGCAGTGCTCACCTCTTATCCCCATACCACCAGAGAACCTGCACATGCTTAAGCTTAGAGCCCATTTATAAATAAAACCACAGCCACTGACTAATCCATGTTGAATGCAAGCCCTCTCCATAATAAGTTACCATAATCACTGGACTTACTGCATTTCAAGTCTGAGTTTTTAGAGTACTCATGATTAGCATTCAGAGTATGCGGTCTTTAATAAGACAAAATAGGAAACCCTTGCACCTCCCTTTGCCCAAATGTTTCTAACATGAACCCTAAACCCGACAACTAAATGAATCCTCTATCAAATTAATTCAAGAGTCAGACCAGGCTTGACTCTTCTGTATACAGCAAATTTCCATTTAGAAAGCAAAAAATTTAGCTCTGGAGAGAAATGTAATTCCATTGGCTCCATCAGAAAAAAACAGGATATGAAAATTCATTCATTGCATGAACAAATGCTCTCTTTCATCTTTACACATGGTCTATTCCATGTTTTGGATGGGGCTTCAGACTTCATTAAAAAAGGGGGAAAGCTGGACCCACCACAATCCATTTGTGGATGCATTAAGTATTTCAGGTGCATGGTGGGGTGCGAAGGTGGAATCATCATTCTTTTCTTAGAAAAATATCTATTATCTGTTTCAGAAAAAACCCTAACAGTGCAAGGTGTCTACCTCATTCTTCACCAAGCGTGCATTAGAAAAACCGTAGAAACTGCTATGTAGGTAAGACATTAGTACTCATATGACAAGATCAAATACAAAAAGGATATGAAGCCTTTACCAATACAAAATCAGTTATAACAATATCTCAGGAATTAATTTTTATGAAGAGATAACAAGACAGTACTAAAAGAAGTACTCCCAACCCACACACCCTTTCTGTATCTGAAATGCAGACCAAAAGCACAGAACTTTATTCCACCTTCAGTCAAACTGCACATTAAGAGGATTCCCACTGAAGCTGGTTAGTGCTTGCATTTCAGTGAATGTGGAATCGCATTTGTCAAAAATACATCACACCCTCCTGGCCTCAACTGCCTAGCAAAAGAATAGTGAGTAATACAAGTTGTCTTACACGCTCTGCTTTCAGCTTTTCTTGTCCTGTCCACTGCTGAAGGTGGCCAATAATTCTGCCAGCCACTGACAGCAAGTTAGAGAGCAGCACATGTATTTTACTGTATAATGCTAAAGTCCTATTTCAGGTTTGTCACCATGACAACGATTTTTCCCATTCCAGTCTGGGACAAAATTAGATGAAAGGCTAGTTTATGTCCTTAGAAAACACAAAAGGCATTACAACTACAGGGAATAATGCATTTTAGAGGGTATCAGAACCTGCTATACTCCATATATTAAAAGTAATAGTATGAGGTAGAAACAGTACCCTTATCCAGTCTACACTGGATTTTTGAATTTCATCCTTTCTAAACTAGCTAGAACAAAGTGAAGCTCCCTAAATGGCTAATAACTTGCTATGTGCATGGTGCTGTGCCAGGGATATCAGCGCCAGGCTTCAGCTCCGTGGCGGACACAGAGTGGACAACTTTTCTCCGACTGAGCCGTAGCTTCTTGCTTAGGGCACTCTCTGCAGTGCAGGAGACAAGAGTTTAACCTCCTGCAGGCTGGATACAGATTACATCTCCAGCCTTGCCGCCTGTGGAGTGAGCGTATTAATTAATATCCTATTACGCAAAAAGTGGGCAGTTGCTCTGCTGCCAGACATGTTCTAATAATAGACACTTTTAATCATACATGAACAATAACTGAAAATTGCATGAATCTTTCTGGGGATGGTGGGGGGAAATCCTAGAAAGCAAGTGTCCTTGATTCTTCAGGGGATGAGGGGGATTAAATTAGGATCAGGTAACGAGCCCACCTAGCTAACCTTTAGGAAAAAAGGGAACCTGCTCAGGTTAAGGTTGGAGAGTTTGGTCTTATAAAAGGTATTTGTATCTGAGGAGGATGGGACTGAAGGTGTCACTTAAGGACACCTCCTCCCAATAACCTATAAGCGTTAGTCTATTAGGTTCAAAACAAATTGTTACCTCAACCTTCAAATTATTTCCAAGAATTCATGTGGAATTATTTGTTTACTTTGCCTGAACAAGGCCTTCTACAGGCAGCAGTAATTTGACAATAGATTTTCTGCAAAAAAGAGCACTCGTAAACTGCTGTGGAAAGAGCCTCAAATGCCCAGAATTCATTTACCTGTGACTAATTTAAACAAGGTCAACATCTAAAGAACAAAACAGTTCTTGAACTGACAAAATCAGTTTCAAGAGAATTTGCCCTGTGGGCTTGTGAAACCCTGAAATCCACAGACTCTCAAGGCTTGCCATGTACTCACTCTTCCTAACATTATTTTCGAGTTGAGAGCTAAGAAGGAATTAAAGTAAGTGGTATATAATCAAATCCAATACGTAGCAGTTTGATTAAGAATACCCACACCAGGATACAAGTGTCAAACAGCAATATGGTTCACTTTCCGGGAATGAAGAGATTCTTTTTCTTTATGTAAACCTTTCAGCAGACCTTAAAAAAAGAGTAATTTGGCTGAATGCACATAGTTTGCATTTCACCTCAAAGAAAAGGCTTTTTCACCTGCATAGGAGAACGCTATTCTCCACATCACTCGCTGAAGCTACCACAGTCCCCATTTGTCCCTGTTTGCTTTCAAGGCTGGACTGAATGGTTCTTCAGATTGCTTCTCCTTGCACAGATCCAGAGTAACCGCCTAACTCTAAAATGATTACCAGAGAGCATAAAGAACTGCTTTTGCTATACAATATTAACTGAAATTAAAGCTGGATTCAAGCTTTTTCAAGTATGAGCATGGAGTAATGAAACTTGGCTCCCAGTTTGGAACGAAGAATAATGACAGTAAAAGGTGTCCTAAAAATTGCAACTGATGATATAGACAGCTGCAGGAGAGGGGAGAAAAAAAGATGATTTTAAACAATTTTTTTGGTAGCCTAAACTTTTCTAGGGAAAAATTAAAATAGCTATCTAAAAAAAAACCCCAAACAACTGGGAGGTGAAATTTTGAAACTTACTTCTTCTTCTCCTCTCATGATTCTTTCCCATTTTCAAATATAGCACAAGGGCAGAATTTGAAAGAAAACACAACTTTGAATTAGGTGAAAAAATTTAATTTTTCTACGCATTTCTGTTTCTACCTGCCCATTTTTCAAGACTTCAAGAATTGCATAAAAGAGATGCACTGGAGGGACTAAGGCTAAATATGAAAAAATCAGGTTGGTGAAAAATACGTAAAAGAAAAGTGAGCATGCAACTGATGAAAAGTAACTTGTAATTAAATGTATTTTAAAACAAACAAAAACCATAATGGAATTTTTCAGAAGGTGCAAGACAAGATTGTCCTCCTCAAATTTTTCATGAAAACAGAATTCTGCCCTGGAGAACAATAATTCACAGGAAAATAAATTTATTTTTGTTGTATAGAACAACTCATCCTTACAACACACTGCCTATAAAATGTATATTAATTAAGGAGGATAAGGGAAAACAATAAAATAAAAACCTACTATGGTGACCTTACTGTGTAGCTTCATGACTGACCTAAGATCTCTAAATCTGTACAACTGCTTGCCATCCTCTCCTGCATTTCTGTTCCCATTCACGTGCCACTGCTGGGGCTCTTCCAACCATGCCATCATCCACATCACCCTGCCCTGACTGGAAGTGTAGTTAGTAGGTGGGGGAGAGAGGTAAGGTGGTAGTTTGGTGGGGGTTTTTTTGAACAGCTAGTTCTTAGCAAGTTCATTTTCCCACATAGCTATCATTCACAATGGGTGCAATCCTGTGTACATTTCAATTCTAGCGTAAGGATCTGAGACTATGTGGCAAAGCATCACCCATGGGATGACCTCCTTGGAGCAGCACAGATTAAATCGACTATCAAATGAAGTTAACACCTTAATGTCCTTTTCCCACTTTCTTTACATACAGACTTGTATTACTTCTGACCAACATCAGCCCATAAAGCCTCTGACTTTTGAAGCATGGAGACAGATTATATTTGTTCTACTCCTGCATACAAGGAAAAAAGCTGTTTCTGTTTTTTTAAGCAATGTTTGTGTTGCACACTGTATGCATAGCATGCACACACCCTCCTTTCAGGTACAATACGTACCAAATGAAGACCAGAAAAAACAAACAAACAAACAAAAAAAAAAAAAACAAAAAAAACCCAACAAAACAGGACAGGAGAATCCAAAAACTCTGTAAACATTTTGGAAGTAGTGCTGACAGATTTACTTTGAGATTTCAGCTTACGGCTAATGAAAAAGTGCACAAAAACTAGAAAGCAATATGCTGATGCAAATGAAATACAGTAAACACATCAACTCAACATACCCCTCATCCTCTGAATGGCCAACTGTAGTGACCATTTTCATCCACAAACTCAAACTGAAAGCTCAGGCCACAGAAAGTCACACGTCCAGTGAGCATGCAAGCAGGCTCTTACCTATGTCCACTAAGAGCGTCTTTTTACACTGTACGATGGCTAATTAAAGGAGACCAAAGAACATAACTACAGGTGTCTTCAGTCACATCCCTTTGACACAACACAGATTTTGTGCCATAAAAACTCCAGGACTTTATTTCACAAGTAAAACATTTTAACCTTTCACTCAGGAGCATCAAACTCACTGAAATTTGGAGATGATAGTTTTGGTCCTCTCTAGGTAGATGTGCCTGACTAGCGTGGCCACGTGCTTGCACTAACCACTGGTCACCTCCTGTGGGAGCGGGTGCTTGGCAATGCACTTTTGCAAAAGAACCCCCTTTGCTGCCAAGGCAATAAAACATGTGTTTTCTCCTCTCACCACCACCTCCACTCCACCAAGGCTTCCCACTACCAGACCACCCGTTTCCTGTCAAATCTGCAGCCTGGGTCAGGAGTACTTTCTTACCATCCAGGACATGATGGGGCTGATTAAACCTGGAGGCTCAGAGCAGCTGAAAACCTTCACGATAGCTTGGCAAAGCCACAGAGCGCTACTGAAGCCTTCAGAAGTTTGATAGAAAAAAATTACGTGGTGGTTTGGATAAAGGTTTGACATCCCAGGTTTACAATAAAATTCTTAAATGATATAGACAGAAGAGAAAAAGGGATACACGGCTTGCAGTACCTTCTCCTAAACCCAAACTAACCAATTAACTTTTTTTCATTATTTAAAACTGATTCTTCATAATGAGGTAAATAAGATATAGATGAGAAGATTAACATGTGTGCAAAGTTATAGTCATACACTCTAGCTCTCATCCAAGAAAGCATGTTTGAACAATTTCAGTAGATGCAAGTATGTGTTTAAATGACTTTTTGAACCAGTGCTTCAGAGTGCATACACACATACAGTCTCGTATCATGTCACTAACATTTTTCAGAAAAATACTTCAGGAATAAATGACTCAAGAAAACTATTTCAAGGTGATAAAATGTGTGTCTCATCACCTGAAATTCTCTTTTAAACCATGCTTCAAAGTTATTTTAAAAACACTGGCTTCCCTCAAAACTTTTCTGGGTTTGTTTTTGGGTTTGGTTTTGGTTTTTTTGTTTTGTTTTTTTTTTAGAACAAAGGTATTAATAGACAAAACATCACACACTGTTAGCATTTTAAATAAAAACCATTTCACATAAGTAGTGAAGTAAGATTAAACTCATATTTAAGGATTTGATGACCAGTTTTCAAGACAATGTCTAGAAGTACATGCAGGGAAACTGTAACCAGCAAAAGTGAAATATCTTTGAATCAGATATAGATATGACAAGGAAATTAGAATGTGAAACACTGTTTTGCAAACTGATAACCATGCAATTAAGAGAGATGCAATCAAGCACATACACTTTGACCACTTCACTACTTTTTAGAAACTATAATAAACCCAGTTAAATCATCACTGAACAAGGCAAAAATAGTGCCACCCTCACTGCTTTTATTTTTTCAGCTTTTTATTTCCAGTATATATTTCCATTCAAGGAAGCAACATAAAGAAATCTTTTTTTAACCCTGATTTGTTAAAGAAAGCTGAGGCCAAGTTCATTCGTATGTAAATTTAACAATGGCTCATAAATGTTTTGAAATTAATTAAAGGTAAGGCTTTACTTGCATATCTATCTTTCTGCCTCTACTCAGAATGAATTTAAGTAATTTTGTATGGTTTTATAAATATCAAAAGGCAATATTTAACTGAAGTGTAATTTGATTTGTTTGCAAATCCCTTTTGAATTGCTTTATGATGCGTAAGCACATGCAATTTATTAGGAAATAATAAGCAAAGAAGGCAAGCCAGGCAAGAAGCTTTGCTCACTTTCAAAGTCAAGGAAAAAATTTGGCCCCTGATCAAGCTCTGTGCAAGTGAGAACTTTTAAAAGATTTCCCATTTGGTTCCTGAAAAATAGAAAAGGAAGAGAAAAGGAGTCCTGAGTGAACAAATGATTTTAGAGACAAGGACTTGGACAGATTGTTTGTGCTGGAAAATACACACTGCAAGCAATCAGATTTTAAAAGTTTTTCCTCAGTTCGCTGCTAAGTCAGGGAAAAGATTCTCTCATTGTCTTGTAATTGTTTGAACTTACTTTCAAAATCCAGGAAAAAATGTGGATAGTTTTCAATTTCCCTGGTAAGGACCTTAAGAAGATTACCCATCCCAGCAAACCTAGTAAATGCAACAAAATCGTAAACAGTTATATACGTAAACTTAGAATACTACAGCTAAGGGCTTGACACAGTCTGCATCATGTATTAAACATCTTGGCAAGTTCTGGACCATGAGAAACATTTTGATGGTCAATTGTGTGATATTTATGCATGGGGACAGAAAGAGTAAGACCTTGGATAAATACAGAAATAATTCTATTCAACAAATTGGAATTTAAACATCAGTATAGCATCACGGAGTACAAACAGATATTTATGAGTTTATTTAGCAAGAGAAACAAACTCAGAACTATATCTGTATTTGTAAATCCTCTAAATTGTTGGACTCAGTATTACTGAATACCAGTCCAGAGTAAAAAATGAGGTCTTAATCCTTGGTTTGGATTCTTTAGCATAAATCTCTGTTATTTCATGAAAATAACTCAATTTAATGAAAAAAAAAATCTAATTGTTTCTAATCAGTAAGGTTTTATAAAATATTACTATAAAAATCTATCAGAAAGAAAAGCTAAAAAGCTTGTTCTTTTTAACTTTTAAAAATGTATGGATGCATTTAAAAAAAAAAAAAGAAGAGGTTCAAATTCTATCTTTTTATCTGTTATTCCTATCTTTTATCATCTTGGAAGCCTTTGCATTTCAAGTTATTACCACCCACCCCACCCCCACCCCCCCCCCCAAACAAAAAGTGACCAATTCTTAAAAAAGCAAGTCTCTATGGAAGACAAAAAGGAAGGAAGATTTGAAAAGTTTTTTACCAGTACAGTCCTTAGGAAGATACATTATTCTAAAACTATGTAAAAAGTATAGCTTTCTTGGGCAAACTTAAAACTTTTTTCTCAGAAGAGAGAAAAATTAAACCATGAAAAGCACATAGAAGGATAAAGAGGTCTGCCTGGAGGTATGTAGAAAAATGTAATTTTAGATTTAGAACTCAGATTGAAAAGTGATTTTTGCCTCAAAGATAAATATTCTCAGTTCTCTAAACCACGGCTCTTGGGACTCACATCTGACGCTCATCTATTTTTCAGTTTAACTCTTTTCCCACTTAAGAAATGAGACCACAAAAAAACTTTTCCTAAGCATGTACACGGCTGATATTCCATATGAGGAGACAAAGTTTTTTTCAAATTCTCCCCCAAGCATTACAGAAGAAAAAGCATCACCAACCCTAATTTCTATATGCATATAAGAGATATATTCTATAGCAGGAAAACCTAGGAAGGAAACATGAGGCTTGGAGATTTCAAAGCACCCATAGTCATTCCATAAAATGACACAAATTTAATCAATAATCTGTTCAGAGCACGCAGCTTCATGTAAACCAGGTTTTTGTTAGACAAATGGCTTTGTTTTGCATTAACTACTTCAAAATTTTCTCTCCAGAACAAATCCAGTGAGCAGACTGTCAAGCCCTTTACAGTTAGCAACATCTTGCATATACAATATTAAAACATGAAGAAACATTCTCCATTATTCATAAAGTTACATTCATTTATATGCAGGAAAAAAATTTATAGTTTTACTTTCAGAACAAGTTCTGCACTGTATGAACTGAGTCTGACTTTCTGAGTAGCCTACAGATGGGAAAAAACATGCAAACAGAGCAAAATAGATTTTATACAGCATTAAAACTTGTATCTTCAATAATTTAACATTTTCATCACCCTGGTATAATACATTTTATCAGCATCAGGTAAAAGGGAGAAGATAATGTGCATACACTTATTTTCCTTGTCATAACCTTGAAAGAAACAATTTATATTATTATGAAATACTATCACAATCTCAATTACTGACTCAGTTTGGATTCTTCACTTGCAACTCATTTTAAGCCATATCTTACCTCATTGCCTTCAATCTTCAGAGAGTATCCAACCATTTCTTCTACTGCCAAAGTTAGCACTGCATCCAGAGACTGATTTAGTTGGGAGCATGCTTCGAACAGCAAGGGAGCCTTTTTGCCAAAAACCTGAGGATATGCTCCCTCATTTGCATTGAGTAGCTTGAGGTCATGTGCCTAAGCTCTGGTTTCTGATCCTTCTTACAGAAGTACAGCACATCAGAGCTCTGGAGATTTCTGAGTATTTTTCCTGAACTTTTACTATATTTCTTAGCTTGTTTTTCATTTTATTCCCCTCTCCTTCAATCCCTGTGTAGAAACTGATTCAGCTATTTAGGTCACAAGTATGAAACAAGAACCCTGCCACAAACTTCATACCCGTTTTCATGGGTTTTCCAATGCTCTCAAAGCATTTTCCAATGCTCTCAAAGGCACTGGTTTGACACATCAACCCAAAACCCAGTGATATTCAACATCAACATCTAGAAGATACGGTTCAGGCAGCTGCTAAACACGCTTTACTTCTTTATGATTGGAAATAATTTATTTATAGTTTCCTAAAAAACAAAACTAAAAGCAAGACCTAGTTCCAAGAAACTTTTACTTTAAACTATAACTCATGATTCAACACTAAGTTTTTACCTCCTTATTAAGAGGCCAACCTTCACCTTAATGGAAGTGCTAATAAACATAATTCCTTGTCCCAAACTGAATTATTTTATTCTGTATAGCTTGCTGCTTCCCAGTACTTGGATCTTCCAAACTCTTTCCCTGAAAACTCTAATAATGTATTCCAAGCCTCAGGAACTGTAAGCCACTTCCAAGAGAATTTTTAACGAGATTTCAAAGTAACAAATGACATAAATTGTGAGCAGGTCAGTATGTATACTGTGGTTGCAACAGAAATGCAAATAAACAGCTGATGCACAGAAGCAAATCAGAAAGGTTTAACCTAAGAGCATAAAATTCCATTTAATTAAACAGGAAAGCATTTTATTTTACTTACTATAAAGTTAGTTTAAATGTTGAAATGAGACTCAATGCATATATAAAAATATTGCTGTTGAAGCACTACTGAATGATAGTGTCCAAATCCCTTAAAATTCCAACTTTTAACAGTATGTTTTAAAAATTATGACATGTTGACAGGACAATGATGTTTGCACTTTCATGTTTTCTACTGTTTTCCAAACCATTAAAGCTTATCCTAAGATATTGCATAAGCATATAGAAAGCACTTCCTAAGCTACTGTTGACAGTTTAAAGCTCATTATGCAATTTTTCATGCTCAACATGTAATTAGTGGCACACAGAAACAAATAAACCATAAAACCAGTAATGAACAAGAAGGTACATTTAACATTTTGCATTTCATATACCATTATCCAGTGGCATACTTAAAAATGTTGAGCTTTAAACAAAATATACAAGCTATTTTTCTAACACATCACTTTGTTCCTAAAATTTCATTAATTTAGTTTTGACATTCTAGAGGCATTATCTAGGGTGGGAAAATAAATTCCTTCTCCCCCACTAAACCAATCAGTTTCTTTTTGAATTGTGGTAAATAAAATACTACCCCCCCCCCAAAACAAATCAAAATGCAGCCCTTCAAATCTGCCATAGATTTTATACACATATACTGAAAATATACTGAAATATCTATTTATTATATACTGAAATCCAGTTTTGAAAATGTAGCAAGTATTATCAACTAAATGTTGCATGTCCAAAGCTAGTATCATGTTATTTAACTCTTCTTTAAAATCTTTGTTTACACACTGTTTTAAGCGATTACATAATTTTGAAGTGTGGAGTTTTTTAAATGATAGCTACAGCACTATATAAATGGCTAGAGAAGTACTAATTTATTTCTTCCTTTACAGGACTAACTTAATGAGTACCAGCTCAAAACCATCAGCATCACTGTAGCCACACTGAAGGTAGAACAGACAGACAAAGCATTTAAACCTCATGTTAGTGAAAAAGGACACATTCACCAGCTCAACCCTTTCCTGCTCATTAGTACTCCTTTGCCAGATACTATTTCCTAAATCTGCCTGCTTACATAAACGTAGTCTAACAGGCTTTTGTCAAACTGAGCTGTATCAGCAAATGGCTACTGCTTAAACTCATTTAGATCACCCAAACGAAGTGGGGCTGGGAGTGTTCTCAGGAGCAGTTCCATTAGGAGTTTCAGGAGAAAGAGGCTCCGAAGTTCAGGAGTGGCAATGAATGATTAGGAATTGTAACTTCTAATGGCACACCTACATGAGTGAAGACAGCATCTAGTCCGCAGTCTGAGGGAACTATATTGTACTAAGCATATTAGCATCATTAAAGCAGCAGAACTGACCTCACTATGTGAATAATTAACTGTGGTTTCAAAAAAACACCAGCATCAAAAGCAAGATTCCAAATCGTTGTGATATTCACCTATAAAGTTTGTTGAGGTGCTTGTAAGGAAACAGAAGAAGTGCAAGACTCAGAAAACAGTTTTATTCTATTAAGGAATAAAATAAAAATGAACAAAGATTAAAAAATGCAGAAGTTTCTTAATGATAATCTACTTCGTTTTCTGAAGGAAATCCTGTATCACTGTTTTTTGTTTGGGAGAGGAAGGAAGATATAAAAGATCATTTTTAATTGCATTTGCCAAATCCACTACCCATATTTCTGCTTTTTTTCTACGCAATAAACATATTAAGCCCACCTAATCTCTCCAAGTATTTGTGTAAGACTAGCCCCAAGAAACCTAGAGTGCTGCAGTGCTGGGAGTCATGCACAGAAGTGCAGGTACAGGCAGGACTGGAGCACTTTCTCATGGGTGCCCCATGCACACATCCCCTACCTTACCCTTTCACCACCAGCACCTGAAGGAGTTCTGCAAGGCTCAGGCAACAGAACGGGTTTTATCGTAAGTCAGAAACTGGGAATATTATTGCTGTGAAAAGTGCAGTGCTGAGGTCAGGAATAGTCAAGGAAGCATTTTGATTTACGTTCACAGCAATGCCATAAAATCACTGGAATTAGGGGTGGGGTCATCTAGATCCCAAACCAGGAATGGCAGCAGCTCTGTCATTCTGCACAGATGTTTGTCTAAACTATTCTTAAAGCTCTTCAAAAAGCTCTTTAAGCTCAATCATGATAGTTCATGTTTTATTACACCTGACCAGTCTCACTGCCCTTCTCTCTCCCCCTTCTCAGTGGGTCACTCAACTCTAGGTACAGTGCTTCCAAATGGATCCAAGTATTGTCCCAGATATAATGAAGGAATTGTGTCTTGCAGAAAACTGTGCTTTACACATCCCTCAAATATTATCTGCATAGTTTTATTTTACCCACTGCTTTCCCTTCTGCATTCTGGCAATTCATTAGTTGTGCTTCTATACAGCACCTTATATCTATCCCCATCAAACTCCACAGTAGGGGTTTTTTTTTAATCATCTCTCCGATTTTCTTATAGGTAAGAATATTTTTGTGGACATGGTAGTATCATTATCTTCAGTTGTTTTACCAGTAAATGTCTAAATTTTATAAACTGTAGCTGCATTGATAAAGAGAAATATAATAACTGATGTTTAATAGTCTCAGTTGTGCAAATAGATGTTAGTTTTGAAAAGTGGTATTATTCCTCTATGGACTTTATTTCAGAAATAAGCATAAGACTCAGGAAAAAAATATGTAAAAATAGTCATACATTTGTGTTTGTGATGCTGATTGCAAAAAAACCCCGAAGATATTTCACTGTGAAATACCCACAGTATTGTCTAGCAAAGCACAGATAAGGGAAAAACACACCCAAGTTTCTTCAGAGGGCAAACTATATTCATTTTCCAGAAAAAAATCAAATTATCCCCAATGTTGGCCTGTAAATACTGTATTTATAAGATTCTTGTAAGTAACATACTTGCAAAACAAGATGCACCAAGAAGCAATTTACGCACACAAGCGCAGAAAAACCAGTGCCACACATTCTTTAGGCAGGTGAAGCATAAACAGACAAAAAAAAACCCCCAAAACTGAAACCCAAAAAACAGATGTAAAGAAGTGAAAAGTGGAATAAGAGAAGAAAGTTGCTCAAGGTGAAAGTAACCCAAGATAAAAGAATCATTCCTGCTTTGAACAATTATTTTATTACAGTTCCTAGATAAGCAACACTTCAAGCCAAGAACTTTTGCCGTTAACTGATACGCAGATTGCAGGACACAAAACCTACAAAAAAGGGGAGGCAAGTCAAAGGGAGTCAATAAATGGTTTGTAATGACAAACACATTTTTCATTAATCAGAAAATGTTAAAAGAGCTGGCCAACAATATGAGTACCTGTAGCCCCAAGGATTAAAGAGCTTGGCTCGTGGTTTCAATAAAATCAAAAGGTTAAAAAAAAAAAAAAAAAAGGATTACCTCAGATGAACTTACAACTTATTCAAAGGGGGGATTTTTCTATATGCCAACCCTCACACCTGAACATACTTTGAACAGAAGTCCTATATATTTTCAAAGTGCATAATGTCAGAAGAGCCATTATAAAAGGATAAAAACCAGGCAACCAAAATATCTGGATTCTGATTCATAGGTCATAATAAAAAAAGACCAAAACAAAACCAAACCCCAACAGAAAAATGTAGAATGGAAGCCAATTAAGTAATTAGAATAAAATTATATCTGAAATTAAGAATAACACTTGCACTTTGATCCTTCCACCTGAGTGTATAGTAACTACAGTAACCTAACTTGAATATGGCATCACATGCACAGATGCTTATACTCAAAACAGGGACAGAATTTCCACGTACACAATAAATGGAGCCTCTATCAATTGATGCTGTTAGGTAAGCAAAGCAGGATACTAATGTTTACCCAACTGATACACAGTAGAGAGATGCCTTTGACAGAAACAGAACAGGTTTGGCTAGTTCAAGTGTTTCTTCCTTCAAAACAAAACCACTTCATTTTTTTCCAGGTGGGGTTTGGCTTCGTTCTTCTGAACTCTTGCAAGAGAAGAGCAGCCACATCACCCTCTTCTGCTTAAAATTTCCTTGTCCTTGTCTTCTCTCACCAAAATCATGATGAAAAAGGAAATAAACCACCCTAGAACACACTTAATTTTGGAAATCTGGATTTGGGCATTTGATAAGGTATCTGGTTTCAACATTTTTGGATATAATGAGTGAAAAATCTATTACTGATCATAAACAGATACAGAGTCAGAAACAGGACTTTCAGATTAAATAATCAGGAACAGAAAAACATGTTGCTGCTCCTTTCTGCCTGTGAATGACTACCAATTATTCAGCCTTCTGACTACACCATACAGAATATTTTGTACTATGCTCACAGAAAATCCAGTGCAAGTGCCCGAAAAAACCAAGATGAAAACTCTCATATTCTAGTTCTTCGTACAACTATGCTAAAGACTTTCCTCAGAGTAACTTTATTTTCAAGGTATTTCTTGTGCCAGTCGATAATGGGAATAAGTCTTTGCATTTTAACTTTATTCTTTATCTATTTTACTACTCTTTTTAATACGTAAATGCCAAAACAGCACATCTAATCTCCGTCAAGCCAGACATAAATCCTACAGTGACTGGATTTCTTACTGCGTATTTGCTAGTGATCTGCTCTGAATGTGTCAGTATGTAGGACATAATGCATTTTGCCAGCTAAATTTGTATTTCTGGTTTGGAGGGTAATAATCTATAAGGTATGGATCTGACGCAGTCTTTACAAGTACTCTTTTCTGGAAAAGCGAAGAGAAGTCAAACACTATCTTAAAATACTAAACAGACAGTTCTGATCAAAGAAACATATTGACATTACTGGAATTAAGACAGCTGTGGCTGACTATATGTATCGATAGCTCAAGATTTGATGAATTAAAGATTAAATGTGGATCTTTGTAGGGGTTAGTTGTTATTAGTTTAAAATACTTCCAGTTGTGTAATACTGGTCTTATTAAATATCTTATTACACAAAATAAGAAAACTTGCTGACCAATTTGCATTGGAGTTCCACTAGGAAAAAAAAATTATTCAAAAAACCACTGTAAATAGACCGAAGGACAATATATACCTTTTTTTAAAAATTTAAAATTTCAGAAAAAGGTAAAAAAAAAAAAAAAAAAAAAAAGTCTCTGGGTGAGAGTAAAGGAGGAAAGAACAGGTATGATCCCAAGACAGCAATTTGAGAGATCACCTAATCCCCAAAAGGTTGTAAAGGAAGGTTTTGCTGAACTGTGGAGGCATCTGAGTAACAGAATTGGGGAAGAAGCTTCAGGAGGGTTCATTAACCATGCATCTGTACAAGCTCCTGGAGTGATAAATGTTCTTTCTAGAACATAGAGGAGTTTACCAGAGGAATGGCTATTTTAGACTTGTTTGATACTTATGGGGAGAATTAACTGAATATAAGGATGGAAATACAGAAGTTAATTAAAAACAGCAGAGGTTACTTAAACAAGGAGAAAACAGCAAACTAAAGATCATGATTTCAAAAAAGCAGTTTTAGTAAACTCAGATATATGGAAGAATAGGTTTCTTGGAAAGTTGATTTAAGGGATAAGGGAGTGCAGGAAACTCGACAGTTAAGAAAATACACAACAGGTTACTCCAATGGACAAAACAGAGACTTAGAAATCAATATGCCTGTATAAGCATACGGAAGAATTGAAGGAAGTGAAGAAATATATAAAGGAGGGAGCTTTGACAACTGACTGGAGATGAGAAAAGAGGAAATGCTATTTAGTACCATAAATTTGCTGCAACACTGAAAATCTGCAAAAGTAGTTGTCAGTAGTTTACTGGCAAAAGAGAGGATGGTATTTTTAAACCGTATCTGGTATCTGTTGTATAGATCTGGTTTTGTTCAATACTTTTAATTACTGACAGCCAGAGAAAAAGAAAATACACTTTTAAAATATGCACTAAGCTAGAAGGGAATTAAAATATTCTGGAAAATAGGATCATAATTCAAAATCACTTTGATAAACTGCAGATACTATCCAGAAGAAATTAAGTAAATACAAATGTAAAATACTCAAGGAAAAAAAACAAATCAATCTCACAAATGCAGATGGACCGGTAAGCAGAAAGACTGAGGAAAAAATACTTAATCATTATACTGGAGTATAAATTAAACATAAAGCAGGTTAGAAAGCTGTTAAACTCCAGAATTTTTCAGATTGCTCTCACAGTTAGGGGACGAGAGGACTGAATATTGAACAAGAACAGATCTTCTCCAAAACACTAGTCTAGGAGTTACAGAAAAGTATAAATTCCAATAAAACTCCTCTTTTTTCTTAATTAGCTTTGCATCATTTTTTAATCTCTTCTGATATTATTTCATGAACTCCTATTCTTTCACATTAGACACTCGATTCATTAAAACGTACAGGGGCAGATTGTGTCCATGGCATTTTTCTGCACAACAGCTTGCCTTGACAATTGCATTTAGTTAACAGGCAAGCACATTAGCCCTCTTAATGATGTAAACATAAATGAGATTCTTTATTTTGCATTGTGCCTAATACTTTAAGAAGCACATTCCGTAGTAAATCTATTTCCAAGCAATGTGTTTTACTTACACAGAAAGCCAAACAAGGTTTTGTCCCCCAACGCAAGCTGCAAAAAAACTTTGCAATTTTTTTCTGGTATATTAACAAGTCTGCTATCTGCCTGAGATGACAAATAAGGAGGAGTACTATGGGTGGTGCTGAATTACAACCATCCTTTTAATTAAAAATTAGGTTTCTTGTCAGTGTACATGAAAATTCAAATAACGTACTGACCCTGACAGGCTCCGCAGTAATTAATTCAAATCACTACTGGAAGCTATTCCTAGTTTAGCAATGAAATTTGCACAATAACTTTTTATTAGGACAATAAAGCTGATGCACAGTAGTGACTTTATATCCTACTCCTACTCTGCTATAAAATCTATTTTTAGCTAATTGACAAATTCGGATGGCAATTAATCACAAGCCCATTGATGACGCAGTTTGCTCCCTTCCCCACTGCAAGATGCACAAGCCTATAGAGGCCCATTATACAAAGAAAACAGAGCATTGTTCAACCATGCGAGCAAAGTTAAACCTATGCACAAAAGCGGACACTGTACAGTTGTTTTGCAACCCTACAATGCTGCTGTGTGGATTTCCTGCCAAGGAGACCCACGAAGCCGGCAGAGGAGCCTGCGGACATGTGCTCAGCCGACACGGGCGGGGTGGGGCGGGGCAGGGTGGGGCCGGGCATTTGGCCACCCAGGCTGGCACCACGCGGGACTGTCAAAGGACAGGCCAGAGGTGCTGACACAAAGCACAGGAAAATCCACGCTCTAAGTAAAACCTGGTTGACTCACCTGAAACGCTCACTGCCTTTACACCCAAGGAAAAGGCCACGACTAGAGCCAACCGTTGGTTCGTATTTGCACTCGGTCATTGGTGCTACCTCACTTCTGCAGGAGATGCATACCCCAAACTGAGTTTCTGCAGGGACTACAGCTCCAGTTATCAGCGGATGACTTTCTCCTCTACTCTCACTTTTCAAACTGAAGCCAAACTAATCCAGACAATGTTTTAATAACCACATTTCAGAACAAGTACTGATATTAGAAAAAAATTATATTGCTTTCCCTTTCCTCCCACTGAAACTCGGAATTTAGTTTAAAAGTAACTGTGACTGCATCTAAAATTATGAAAACTGACATTTCTACTCAAAAGGTAAACAGCATATGGCTGACCAGGTGTAGCAGGGAGTGAAGTCCCAAGGCTGGTGAGCGTTCTTAGCAGGGCATTCCAGACCAGCATCTAACACACGCTGCATCAGCCCCTGGCAGCAGTCCTGTTTTCTCCATGTGAACTGAAATACCATTTTTATTTACACTTGTTCAAGAAGTTTCGATTAGCATTATTTCTTTTGAAGTTAAGAAGCAGACTAAAAGTTGAGAAAGAAGAAATCTGGTTTTCCTTTTGTAGTCTCTGACTAAAAACCAGATACACAGGATGAGATATGCTAACTTCAAAATGCCAGCTATCTGCAATCAAAAATGGAGGGAGGTAGTTACATCCAAGATTTTCTTATTGCCTTTGTGGAATACTCCTGTTTGAAAGGCAAATCATGCCTTTCAGAACTAGAAAAGATAGAAAAAACACTACATTTAGAGCTTTATTTTTGCATAAAAACGATCCAAGAACCTTGTTTCATTTGCAATTTTAACTAACTCTCCATTCACACTTCCAGGTGACATAGGTCACATGGAAAAGAAATACACCCTTGTAAAGGCAACATTCATTAGTTTCCAAGAAAATTTTAAATTATAAACAACTATTTAAATAGTTAATTTAACAATATTTTTAGAACGTTGCTGAAAAACTTAAACTACACATGCGCACACACACAAATGCACATAACGTATGTACATACACAGAGACTTGCAAATGAGCATGTTTAACCAAGAACTGAGAATTAGTTGCTTGTTACAGGAAAAAAATAGATACATGAAGATGAAAACTGTAAGAAAATCAAGATTAAAATAATTTACTTAACCAAACCTTTCTGTTTGCTGACTCAAAGGCATCTACTCTAGCTATCCAGAGACACAAGCTGTTGTACAGCTGTTGTACAGTGTACGGAAGTACGGGGAGGAAGAATGCCTGTGTGATTTCAGCAATAATGGAGTCCTAAAACTCAGGTTCCTCTTTGCTCATGACTTAGATGATGTGAATTCTCTGGAGGATAGGATGAGGCAGAAAAACCCCTCAATTATTCCCAATTTCATGATAAACAAATGGAAGATAGAGATTTTCTGAAAAATATTGTTACTTAAGCCAACAAAAGTCTTTGTATTGTCTTTCAATCTTCATCATTGATACAACCAGCCTGTAATACAGCACTGAAACATGTCTGGAAATTGAATTATGCTTTCTTCCTTCTCCTCTGAGCCAATCTTTATTTTAGTTGCAATTTATTCAACTGACTTACTAATAGAAACAGCGTAACTGAAAATTTCAGAAAAGCCTGAGAGATCAAGGAAAAAAATGCTCAGTGATTGAAGATTATCAGGGTTGATGGGAAGTAATGGAAATTTACTTAGGGGAAAAAAAGTTCAAAGAACACAGTTTAAAGACTGGAATGGAAAGGAAAGACCTAAATCAATATATGTTTCAACAGTGCAAAAAACCTTTGCCATACAAAAAGCCATTAACTGCAGAGGGTAGTATTCTTTTAGTATAGAATGGATTTTTTTGATACACTGATATTAGAAAAAAATATACATATATACACAATATAAACTATATATACGTATATATACATTGGTCTCAGATAAAAAGTTTGAATTTTTATATATTTAAATTTTACATCAAATACACCAAGATATTAATACTACCATCCAAACTACATAGCAAAAAAAGAGTCTTTATGAAAAGAATATATTCGGGAAGTAGTAATTGTAAATGACAGTGATAGAAGCCTGATGTCTATTCTGTCTCACCTTTCTGATCTTCCAAAGCAGAATTATTTGAGGTCTACAAAAGTCCAACTAATGCAGGACCCAGTCCAGTCCTATACTCCCCTTTTGTGTATGCTCTCCACACTGTCATCCAAGAAAAGGCACTAACTACTTTCAGTCAGGTCCTTTTTAACTCAATTCCTGAAGAATTGGCTTCTTCTAGTTCAGAGTTTGCCCAGTCACTATCTTCCAACCATAAGGGCTAAAATGAAGCATTGCCTGAAACACCAACATTATAACCATACTACCAATTAAATTTCATTAACCTAAAGAACCGGTGCAAGGAAGACCAAGACTGTAGATTAATCTTTTCAATCAAATCAAATATGCAAATAAGAAGATCCTTATTTTCCTAGAAGACAGTTAAAATTATGTAATAAATGATTCCTACATTTTAATACATTTCATCCAGAAACTGGATATCATAAGCTTCCTAAAATGGGGTTGATAATAAAACGTTCCTTGAATACATGCTATGATCAGCATATTCTAGCCAGGAGGAAAACTCAGATATAAATCAACATAGCTCTCTGCCACCTGATTTGGTTTTGAAAAAAGGCTGCAGTTAAGGCTGTTATCCACTAAGTGGCATTATCAACTCAAACACCTGAATTTGACAAAAAATAATCATAGTACCGTGCATTTTAACCTCCTACAAGCAAATTGATGGAAAACATTTTCTTTGGATGATTCATTTTATTCAAGTTTGTCATAAATTTAGGCATTGCTCCAAACAGTCAAATCTACTAGTAAACCATCATTACCAATTTACTTTTCATATCAAGACATTTGCAAATATTTAGCAGGATGGTCAGGTTAGAAATAAAACTATTGTGACAGACACTTTAAACAAAGCAACCAAAATACTGGAGTAATATGAGCTCAAATTAGACACATAAAGGTATAATAAGGTATTTTAAAAGTAGCTGGGTTTTCAGAAGTGCTATACATCAACAATTCTAGTATTTCCTATTGTGAAGTGTGAAAGTACCAAAAGTCACACCAGATATTTACTTTACTTTAGAGAAAACACTTTAAAAAAAAGTAAATTATTAGATGGACTGATGCTACAAGGTATTAAAAAATTACAGTAATTGGGAAAGTAAGAAAAGTACTACTTTTCACTAATTATTTAAGGATTGGTTTTCAAAATGTTACTTAAGGATTAATGACTGTAAATACAGTTTTTTGAGAAATGTTTACTGGAAAAAAGCATTTAGGAATAATAGAAATACAAGAAAAAAGTATCAGAACAGAACTCTCATTTTAAAATAGGTTTCCCCCTCCATTCCTATTGTTTGTCTCTGGTCTTTTATCACTGTCAATTTGTTCATACATAAAGATCTACTGAAAATAAAGGGGAAAAAAAATCAGTATTACTGTATATAATAGTATAGGAAAATTAAATGAGCAACTACTTCTGTCTGCCTCATCAAAGCACATATTTTAAGCTTGTGAAATGTCCATGTACAGGACAAAAATTGTATAGAACTGAAAATTCTGAGCATACTTCAATGCTACAAGGATCAAGACATTCCTTTTTTTAAGTGATTTTTTTTTCCCTCGCTAGCCACAGAGGAATTGCATTAGGACATAGTCCTTTTTCCCTACATCCGCCTATGACAAACATTTGCTGCAAGTCAGCGACTCCAAAACCAAATTGTTTACAATTAACTCAAAAAGCCATTAAAAAAAATTGTTTCTTTGTTCCAGTTGGACAGAGAGACAGCCAGATGTGCGGCTTGTTGATCTTACTCTTTTCTGACCTCTTGAGTGTAGGAAGAACTGCAGCTGAGGAAGGAAGTCAGCGAGTTGTGTTAATGAAGGTGAACATTGCAAAAAAAAAAAAGTTTGCAATTTTTTTTCATGAAAGAAAAATTTACTTGGAATTTTTTAATTAAAAAAGATAATATAAAGCTTTACTTTTCGCTATTGGTAAAAAATCAGAGCCTTTGTTTCAGGATAAGTCAATAGAGTCTGTCTCTGCTACTTTTGAAAAATTCGACCCTTGTTTCAAGAACCTCATGAAGTTTCACTGCTGTGAATTAGCAAACACCTCATCATTAACACCTGCTGGGAAACCATCCTCCTTTGAGGATGCAAAAATTCAAGAAAAGCATTCTAATTTTAGGCTCTGACTGAGTCACAGTCTACCACTACAGACTAAAATCAAGCCTAAAACTGAATTCCAGATTAAGAATGTGCTCACTTCTTTGGAAAACACATCTGGCAAACACCACAAGGCAACCAACTACGGCTTCCACAGTACCTTTCTTCACATTTCTCCCTGAAACACGTTTATGCATTGTATCTGTAAAACACCTGACAATGAATTAACTAGTAATCTGGTGTTGAAAACTTCATTACATGGTACTCCTTGCGACAGTACAGAACATGAATGGACAAGACATTCTGCTAGCATAAAAAAGAACAATCTTTCAAAAACTGCACAGTAACAGACGTGAAACATGATCATCTTGTTTCTGAACTTTGTATTACTTTCTAAAATGCATTCTGAAGTTCTATGACCACACTGCTCCTTATTTTATCAAGGTAGCTGAGAAGATAGTCAAAGTTATCAAGGCCTGAGGTGATACCTAAGGACACATTTGCATGTGAAGCACAAATTCACTCCAGAGATTCAGCTATTAGATATTGATTCTAGCACCTGGGCATCAATCCAGACTCTTTATGCAGTTAGTGAAGCTTCCCAAATGTACTCCAGGCATCCAACTTAATTGTCTGAATTAGGTCAAATTTTTTATGTTTCTCTCACTGCATTGCTAACTTAATCTTAACAGCTCACACCAGTTTTCGTAGAAAATGATGCCTAATTCTTGTCAAGCAGTTACTATTTTACAGATGTACATCCAAAGACCTGACTATCATCCTCATAGTTCATCTTTCAACTTACGTTTACTATCATATTATTTAATTAAGAAACTTTCCTATGTATTCTTGGAAAACAGGAAATTGAAAATGAAAACTAGTTTACTTTCTTCTCACTCCACATTCTCCTGCTCCCTAAGGTCATTTAAAAACCAACATTAATAGATCACCATATACGTGCATGTGTACACACAAAACCATTTCTGCAAACAGTTATACAAATATTTAATCTGATAAGAAAATTCAAATTCTGGAGAATTAAAACACTATTTCATGTCATACTTTTCGAAACAGTTGTAAGGGATACTAGTTATTTTAAAAACAGCCTACGAAATTCAATCTTTGTCTTTGTACTAAGAGAAAGGAAAAACCTTATCATGTAAGACTTTCAGCACAGCTCAAACAGCTCACAGCTATAAGCACAAAAAATTGCTTCTGCTGCATTAGTATTTAGAAATTATTATTGGCTTGTCACTCTCATATTAAGATTTGATTTTCAGAACCTTTTCTTTTAGAAAAAAATTGTTTAGATGGTTCTACAGCCCATATTTTGTCATAGCCTTCTGAAAGAGTCAATCTTTAAGGTCGTTAAAGGCATATTTAAAGGGCTTCATTTTGAAAAAATAGTTTGTCTTAATATCTGTAAAAGGTCTCTAATAGCAAACAGTTAGGACGTCAAAAATTTATCAGGTAAAAAAAATATTACAAAATTTTCCTACCAGTTGTAGTTCCTCCCAGTTTATTATTTCCTACCAATGGAATTAATAAAAGCAGTGAACTACACTGTAGTAATATTAACTTTCTATGGACTACATTTAAAAGAATCAATAATTTAGCAAATCTCTATTTCTTCTTTTCACAGTCTTTTCTCATAATTTCCTGTTTCTTCTAACATGTTAGAGTGTTCCGTCTCCATTCCTACCATTTTTCCTTTTATTCTTCCTTTTCACTCTACTTGTCCTGTCTCCAAGATCTCCCTTCAGCTCATCTCAGTCCCCTCCACTAGCATGGATAAGCCCATGAGGAGCACTCATTTTTGAGATCCTTTCCTCTCAAGCTCAGAAAGATCATCCTTCATTTAAAAAGTAGAATGGCCTTAAATTTAAGTTGAAATGCTATCTTTATAAAATTTAATAGGTATGTCATATACATAATTCCTATTTTAAATTCCATACAGTGTAACGTAATAGAAGGCTGGAAGGCCTTTTAAAGGAGAAAAGAAAGTGTAAAAACAAAACACACAAAGAAGCTTCACTGGTTAAGTATACAGTCCTTACAAGTATCACATCATTAGTTTACAAGGTAGAGAAGAGTAATTTCTTACACTGCAGAAACTGTCAAGCTATGATTATAGCCTTTAATCTTAATAAGTCTTTTCTTCCACCCCTCACACCCACCTCCTCCCATGGACCTGGGTTTATCTGCCCATCCAGTGAAATGAAACGGGAATACTGCTGTCTTTCAACTACACCAGTTCCACATTCACCAGAATCCTTTGTGGCCTCTAAATTAATGAATCTCTACACGTTCCAAACTCCTCTGCAGGCAGCTTTATTTCTTTTGAACAAACATCCACATGATTAGCAAACACCTTTACTTTGACAGACTGCCACTGCGATCCCTGGGTTCACTTGGGTACTGCAAAGCTGCTTTGATAGAAAGCCAGTCAGGCTGCTGCCATGTTGGGATTGTTTTTACCTGCAACAAATTGAAGTTTCTGTGGTCATTTGTCCACTGCATCGCTTGTTGGATGCATCTCACAGCAGTGGAATTAATCACAGCATTCACTGTCACTAAAGCAGGGTTAGCTCAGAAAGTCCTCTCCATACTCGATGGTTTCCATCTCTCCAAGAAACCACCAGATTTAAGTTACCATCTCGCATGGCCTTATTTCCCACAATAAGGTAAGATATTATTCCCTTTCAGACTTAAAGTGTTACTTGCTGCAACCACCCTGCTCAAATGTCACGTCTGCTTCACGTTTCCCAGCGGTCCAGAAAGGGCTGGTGAACAGCGGCACGTTTGGGTCAGAACCACCAGAACCGGTGTACGCAACTTGGAGCCCTCGGGTCCTGGCACAGTGCTGACTGCAGCTAGGCCGCGCGAGAAGTGTGACACTGAGATCTGCCTCCTGTTCCCTGTAATCTATGTGCTAAACATGAGTAGCAAATTGTCACGACCTCTAGTATTTCACTAAAAAGAAGGTAATCTTCAGTGACAAATTCTCCAGTAATGACATCTACAGATTAAAACCTCCTTGCTCTTCCCTGTCGCCCTCTGCTTCCTCCTCAGATATTGAAGCCTGCAGCTGTTCACAACCCCTTCGTGGTCTTCCTCATGTATCAAACCTTTTCGTGGAGCAGAGAGAAGTGAGAAGTTTAAAGGCAGTAAAACAACTTGTTGATGCAAGTACTGGCACCGATTTCCTTGTGTTGACACCAGTACTTGTTTGAGTCCACAGTGAGCTGATGCAGAGGTCTAAACTGACAGAAAAGGAGTCCTCCAAGAAGTCTTCACAATCCTGTAGATTTTCAGCAGCAAATTCCCTAAACAGCACATCCCAGATGAGTATAGGTGTTGATGCAAGAGAAGGGGCAGACAGAACTGAACTACCTCTTTGAATGGCAACAAGCTAATCAAACGACGATGCATGCAATCATAAAATTCAATCCTGTACTTAGACAGACCATGCAGAGTTGCTGGTGTGGTTCCTCTCAGGGAATATAAAAATTTAGGACAACTGAACTGTTACTATGTAAAATCTCAAATAACAGTGGACGCATTCAACAAAGACATAAACACCCCGTACAAAGTGAAGTCCAGCATATTGCACTCTTCAGCTTTCTCACAATTAACGTATAAAAGAAAGGGGGTACTAAACACAAACACTTGGTTATGTCTTACCTAGAAATACAATGGTTCCAATTCACATTCAAAAATCCACAGATGCGATGCTAAACATTCAACGTCCGTCTGTGATAAAAAACATTCAAGATTACACTTGGGATCACTGTGCTTTTCCCTATCTCAATTTTTAGATGGAACTTTCTATCTTAAAAAGGAAACACCCATGAAAAATGGAAATTTTCTTTGCAAAGTGAAATTTGTAGCATCCAAAATTTTTTTGAAGTAATACCATTCAAAAATGCTGTTGGGTTGAAATGATCAGGTACTTAAACTAAATTTTATCCCATGTAATTCTGCAGAACAGACTCAATTTAATTTGGATTTTATAATAAGCTGTTGCCAAGACTGGTACAGCCAAAGAAAATAATGTTCATTGATACTGGTATGCATTATATTAGGAATTGAAAGAAATAATAATGAAATAATGAAAATGCGAATACATTTCCAAAACGTTTAGCAATTTATAATAAAGGCTATATCTATTTGAAACAATATTTACATTGAAAGAAGTCTGGTTAAAGCGGTTTTAAGTTCAGAAATGAATTTTCCAATCTTTTGAAACTACTGAAATAAAGAATGTAATTTAGATGCCTAACAGTGATCATTTCATTCTGCAAGTGTTGAGGGGGGAGGCCGAGAGAAAAACCAAGGGGACCAGGTTCTTCATAAGGATCTATAAGGACAGCTGTTCTTATGTTACTTTTTCAACTCTTTAAATAAAATAAGTTACAGAGACACAAGTTTGCTCCCAGAACAAAGGTGAAGTCAACTTAAGAAAAAGAAATCCACTGCAGAAAAGTTTGGAAGTGATCTTCCATTTCAACCATAACCTCAACAACACTAATAAAACTCCATAAACATTCTTCCCAAATATTCTGGTTCACTGTCCTCACAACTATGGAAAAACAGAGGTCCATAAATCAGATGAATTAAGCTTTGACTTTGAAAAAACATGTGGTTGTGTTTCTGCAGCTATATTTATAAAGTTATGACTAAAAACTAGTTCTAATCTAATGATGGATTTTTATTCATTTAATTTCAAAATAGTAGGAGTGCTTGATGGCTGTCTAAAGAGGAATTATCTTTTAAAACTCACAGGTGGCATGGTGCAGATTTTTTTTTCCTTCTAAAAATACGTTCCTTACTGCCAATTATAACAATTCATTATAAAAGCATATTAAATTAAATCAGAATGTAACACTAATTTCCCAAGTAGAGCACCCACATAGGGAACTAATTAGGAATAACTCCTCTGTGTAAACAAACCTTTGTACCAATTAGTAGCTGGTCAAGTCAGGAAACTCCCTTTCTCTAGGGGAAAAAAGTCTATTTTCAGCATTGCTTTAGTTTGCTGCTGGCTGCACATTCTCTCCAGTTCTGTAGCAACGGAGGGGTTTTAGAACTTATATTTCAGAGAGTTTAATGGGAACCTGTTCAAGATTTGAAAGAAAAAAAAAATGGCAGTAGAAGGCGTAAAAAAAAAAATAAATCACAGAATTAGGACTTCAAAAGGGATGAGAACAAATCCTGTTCTCTGCCTAAGCCAATTCTGTCCCAAGGGTTTTCACAGACCAGAACACTTAACAGTGAAATGATTCAAAACAAACAGTGGAGTAAATGAAAAAGTACATGGGAAGAAGAATTCTCAGTTGTTGTTCTATAATAAGGAAAGCAAACAAATAAAAACCTCAAGGTGAGAATATTATGCCCAGATAGCATTTTGAAAACATCAGTTAGGTGCAACAGTAAAACTACATAACAGGATGCCATTCAAGGGAGGCTGAGTATTCATTTATCATTTATGACATTCAAATCTGCTAGACAGGTGTTCTGTGCAAGACAAAAAGTACTGAAGTTGACTCTTACCTTGTTGAAGATGATCCAGAGCCTCCTGATAATTAGATAGGGGCTGCAATCTGTGGATTTAAAAATTTTTTAAAAAGAATTAGTAATTAAAACAGTTTCATTAATAACAAGTAAAAATCAGAAAAGTTACTTAAATGCCTTCAAAACGTAGTAATTTCCCTTTTTTTTTTTTTAAAAAAAAAAAAGCAATGAGTATTGCTGCAAGGTATCTTCTACTGTGCCTTATGCCCAGAGCAAAAGGTCAATTAATCTCATAGTACAGCACATCACAGAGAGTTATGCAGCTTACATGGGAAAGAAGCCAGGAAGGAGGCATCAGTGAACGGGCAAAGCAGGAACACCTCAGGACAGGGGAAGAAGTGGAAGCACCTCACAGAACCCAGAAAACCACCATTCCCTATGGAGCGGTGATGTAGTAAGAGACAACTTCTGAGCCTCCAGCCCTACTGGGTTGCAAAACCCAGCTCTAGATACCATCATTTTCTACAGCATTTTACTGGTTGAAGATATATGAAAACATGACCCCTTCCCTCTTGACCCAACAAAAACAAAAATGACAAGTCTGAAGGACTCAGGAACACCAGCACTAATTAAATGAGCATCAGTGAGAAAGTTTCAAAGAGGGTATCCCACTTACCAGACCATGTTAACTCCCAAGCTACTAAGCGTTTAGGTATTTTGCAAGCTTCATGTAATTAAGGTTAACTGGAAAGAGTGGTTAAGCAACAACGCAGCAAGATTCATGTTAAACAGAAACCAAAGCAGATTTACTACCAGAAATGAGAGAAAGTGAAGGTGATAGATAGAACAGAGTGGATGAAAATGAGGAGAAAGGATTACCGGTGGGAGGAAGAGACTGGAAAGAACAGAAATGGAAACACTGCAGGTAAAGAAGGAGGACTGTGAAATTTAGGTGGTTGTCAGAAATAAAAAAGGTAGAATTAAGCTTTGAAAGGGCAAGTCTAGCACAGACTATGCTGACATAACATAAACTGGCTTTGGAGGAATATCACAACACAAAAAAAGACCCTGCGTCAGTTTGAGAAAGGGGAGGAAAGTATTTGTTAGCTAAATACCTTAAATACATTAATTAATCAATTAAATATCTCCTACCAAAGCAGACACCTGCAGAACTGTATTTATTTGAGCCATGACCTGATCCATTTATTTGATCCACTCCAGAAGGAGTTCATCAGTGTGAAAAGATCAGTTTTTAGTCACTGAAGCCACAGGCAATACAGTTTAATTGAATTCACAACCCATTATCACAAGAAAGAAAACAGAAGAAAGGGAAAAGGGGGAAAAGGTACTAAATTTCCACTTCTTTCTGGAAGTATTAAATGGATATACAATTTCAAAGATCATAATTTGAGAGTGAACAACCACTTAATTCCCTTCAAATGCACAGGACATATCTCACCAAATTCTACAGAAGTATTTGAACAGAAATGTTTTTCAGGAGAATTAATTAATTATAGACCAAGACTTACAAGTTTAATTATGGTAAAAAATTGCCAGAAACCTTTAAACTGTTTGCAAGTGGAACAGAAAAAAATCCAGGCTAAAACTCTATGGAATAAAAATGGAAGATTGCTATAAGAAATGAAATAGCATAAAAGCTGTGAAGTAGAAGCAAGAGCAGAAGATAAAATATATTTGATAGATACTGTAGAATTTGTATATTGCAAAACAAGACAATGGGATTGTTTAAAAAACCCTGTATGTTCATCAGAGCACATAAGCCTAGTGAGCTAATTAAAAATCTTGAGATCTAACACAGACCAAAAGAAAGGTAAATGAGAATTTTCTTCAGTTATATTCATAATTTCTGTATTTTTATGTTAGACCAGTTTGTTCTGTTACGTAACTTAGCTTATTTGGAGAAAATTAACAGTGCTGGCAACAATAAGCTCTCATGTAACAGGTGCAAAATATACCCATAAAAAGCTTACAGACTGTGGCTGGGAAGTAGACAATAGCACAATAACTTTGGAAGTCGAACTGCATTTTTATATAGAAAACCTAAATTTTGGAAACAAAAAACCAGCAACTATCAAGGAGTATCTCCTGTTCAGCTGAACCATGAAATTACAAAAATTTTACAACTTATACAGCATAGCTACCCTAAGCACAACTTAAGTAGTAGCTAGCACTGAATTAGATTTTTAACAAAATACGCATTACATTCTGGAAGTCTGTTCTTTAACCTTTTTAAAAATTTATCCCAGATATCCGAATTTCTTTCGGTCTGAAACAAAATCAAACTAAAACAATCTCAAATGAGAAGTAAAAACAATGTCAGTCCAATTCATAGTTAATACAATGAACAGGTATGAAACATGCATTAAAAGAAGGCTATGAACAGATGCCAGGAAGCACTTGTTCTGCAAGCAATAACTCCGTGGAACGGGCTGCAAGGCAAGTTCATCGAGGTAAGACATTTGGACTGAGAGAGATGCCATTGAGTGGGAAAAAGCAAGTGCCATGGGAGAGAAAGAGGATAAACTACTCTGACTGAAAGAGCTTCAAATTTCCAGTTTTGGGTCTTTAAAAAGGAATATTCCTTTCAAAGTGGAGATAAACAGTCGAAGATTGATATCACAGTCTTCCATAGGAAAGCGGGGCGAATGAAGAGGGACAACACTGTTTATAAAATAACTAAATACCAAGATATTCCTTACAACAATCCGACCTAAACACGGGGTGAAGGAACATGTTTATGAGCAACTGCTCTTCTCCTCAGGAGAATCATTTCTGAAAACACCAGCGTGATAAAAATTGACAGAAATAAATAGACACTCTGGAAACCTTAGCAAAAACCTTAATGCTGTTTTAAAGGAAGGATGTCAACAAGGAGGCAAAGCATCACATGTTCATGCAGAAGAGAAAATTCTCTTCTACTGTTTTGGTAACATCCAGTAAGTCAATTTATCCCTAGTTAAAATGCATTTATACAATGAAACACAGAAGTCAGTTCAGTACCCTCAGCACAGTAGTCTGGGTGACCTGCTGGGAGTAAAGCTTATTATCCACCCAGGGATTTGAGCAGTTGTAGTCCACAACCAATTTGACTTAAGGCAAAACACAGCTGCTACTTTGAAAGTTTCCTGCTGTGTAAGAAATAATTAAGGCTGTATGATCAGTATTCAACAAAGCGTAAATAGCAAAGATGCTAAATTAATTCTACTTGCAAATAAAGAGTTAAGTGAAGTTGCATTACAGAATGGACTACATAATTTTGTAGTTCAAAGGTGAAACAGAAGCGTTAAATAAGATGTGTGCGTCAGAGGCCAGACTCGAATCCTAACTATGCAACCACAATATTACTTCATGTTCTAGAAGTCCTTTCTCAAGAAGTAGAAAGTCTATGTTCCAGAATGAAGTAACAAGTCTATATTTTGATTTAAGATATAAAAAATAAAAAAGGAGCAGCAGCAGAGCACACTTATCAATGTATGTACTGAAAAAGCACAGGCTCATTAAAGCCTTTACTACCAAGCTCGTACTATTTAAATATTATGCAGAGAGATGCAAGAGATGTTGATGGCAATACAGGTACTTCAGGACAGTTCATCCTTAGAGCATCCTGACCAGAGCTTTGATTCTGTCCCCACGCAACCCGCAAACCACAAACCAAACCAGGAATTCCCAGCCCAGGAATGGCACTTGGCCTGTCACTGTCCACGTGGGGACCAGGAGCTCAGTTTCTGATCGCTGGACCACTTCCAGGTGGAGGGATATGTGGCCAGTTCACCAGGCAGCCTACGTCATCCCAACAGCTATTCCTCATCTCCTATAGAAGAGAGGTGGTGAGACAGATGGAAGCGCTCCACGGACTAGAGTCAACCCATAAGTTGTCTCTTGGATCAGACTCTGCTAAGTCATTAGGATGCCAATAGCTTTAACACTGCTTCAAAAAAAAAAAAACCCAACACAAAAAAACCAGACAAAAAACCTCCCACGCCCTACAGGTTTTGCTAAATATAAAGTTAGATTTGCACCTCCTTGAGAGGAGGCAATCAGACAATTAGAAGAGGACCGAAACATCTGCTTGAGACAGGGATTCCCCAGACAAAACTTCCTAAGGATCATGACAACTCAGGTTTGCGCAAGCAGGTTGCTACTGCTCCTTTAGTTAACAGAAGGCAAAGCTTAGGACAGGGATAAATTTTACACTACTGCCAGGATATACATCCTCTGGTTGAGGACACTGTAGATGCCATCTGCTTACATTTCATTTATTCATTTTGATTTAAAATGCCAGGCCTTAATTCTTCATAATTTTTTTTTTAAACGAGCACTTTCCAAATGGCTAATTACACCTGTGTATTCCCTAGGGCTTTTCTTATAACAACAATACGAAACTCAATTATTCTATGATTTCAAGTTGCTCTGGATTATTTTTCCAGCTTTCCAGACACACCTTCTCACTTTCAGGTTTGACAGAATTTTTTTCTCTTACCTTTCTAAGCACACAAAGAAAGATAATCCTGCCATTGCCTTACCAAAGAAGCTGCTGAATCCCAGCTTCCTGGAAAGCAGGATCTGTGGCCACATATATGTCAGAAAATAAAACAGATCAGGGCACACAGCCACACTCTGAGCTTGGAACCAGTGAGCATGGTAGAGCTCGTGGCTGTACAACTAAAATCCTATCCCTCCAAAACAGCCTGGCCAGATCCAAAGAGCCTTTTGGAAACAATCCATCGTCTCTCCTAACCCCAGAACTATGCCTGGGCATTATCTGGGAAAGCGTTAGTTGGCACAGGACAAAACTGTGTCACGAACAGTACTAAAAATGTAACAGTACAGTCGCATGCCATATCCATTCCTTATTTAGTTCCTACTATGAAAATGCATCACAATTATAGTACCCAGTTCCTTCTGGAGAACATAATTTTAGAAGTTAACTCCATATGTAGCCAATACATTTCAGAATTAACAGGTCACCTTTTCCAGGCATTATAGCTTCTGCCTTTAATATCACATCTTCACCTAGGTGATAGTTGCCTTCAAACCAAGAGAACAGAACCAAATAAATGTGTAACAGTTGAGCCTTTTTATTTCTACATGTATTATATGCAGCACACGTGAAAATATGTACTCTCTAGGTTTTGGAGTTTTTTAATGTGTTCAGACAGACTGAAGATGAGCATCTGACTTCTTCATTTCAGCAAGCCTGGACTGCTGCCAGTAGAACATTGGTCCTGACTGTCAGCTGGTATAAAGCAGGCATAGCTCTACTGATGGCATCCCAATGCACAGCAGCTGAGACTGCTTCTCCAAACTTTACCCACATCAGGGTAGCGGGCAAGGGAGAAATTCACTTTACAAGATTAGCATTTCAGGAACAAATCTGTGGTTTTTTTCAATAATTCACATACTTATATATGTCTTCACAAATTTGTTTTCTTTCTTCTAAGTCGGAAATCCCAACTTATTTACTTCAAAAAAATTCATGCAAACCTGAATCAAAAACATTTACTCTTATTTTGCACAAAAAGAAACACAAGCAAGAAGTCTTTGTAAATGCAACAGAGGCATATAAAAATTTTCCAAAGGAAAACACAACTACCATGGTGCAAATGTGGATGTAAATATTATACTTAGCAAGAATCACTGTGTTTAAAACTTTGTATAGATCTAAGTGATTATGCAGTACCACAGGATACTGAAAAATTACACTGACAGTACAAAAACATACACCACTTTCACAACCCCTTACCTACAGATCATCTCACTACATGCTTCTTCATTCCCAACTCTGCTTACCTTGGAGTATTCTTAAAAATGTGATGAATAGTATTGTGCGTTGGGTTTGCGTGGCCAGGTTCCAGCAGCAGGGAGACTACAGGGTTGGCTTCTGTGAGAAGCTGCTGGATGTTCCCTCCTTGTCCGATAGTGCCCATACCAGCCGGCTCCAAGATGGACCCGCCGCTGGCCAAGGCCGAGCCCATCAGTGACGGTGGTAGCGCCGCTGGGAGAACAGGTTTAAGAAGGGGGAAAAAACTTCTCAACAGCAACTGCAATTGCAGCCGGAGAGAGGAGTGAGAACACGTGAGAGGAACAGCCCTGCAGACCCCCAGGTCAGTGCAGAAGGAGGGGGAGGAGATGCTCCAGGCGCCGGAGCGAAGATTCCCCTGCAGCCCGTGGGGAAGACCATGGTGAGGCAGGCTGTCCCCCTGCAGCCCAGGGAGGTCCACAGGGGAGCAGATCTCCACCTGCAGCCCAGGGAGGACCCCATGCCGGAGCAGGGGGACGCCCGAAGGAGGCTGTGACCCCGTGGGAAGCCCGCGCTGGAGCAGGCTCCTGGCAGGACCTGTGGCCCTGTGGAGAGAGAAGCCCACGCTGGAGCAGGTTTGCTGGCAGGACTTGTGACCCCGTGGGGGACCCACGCTGGAGCAGTCTGTGCCTGAAGGACTGCAGCCCGCGGAAGGGACCCACATTGCAGCAGTTTGTGAAGAACTGTCTGCTGTGTGAGAGACCCCACCCCGGAGCAGGGGAAGAGTGTGAGGAGGAAGGAGCAACAGAGACAACGTGTGATGAACTGACCACAACCCCCATTCCCCGTCCCCCCGCACTGCTCAAGGGGAGGATGTGGAGAAATCAGGGGTAGAGTTAAGCCCATGAAGAGAGAGGGGAAGGTGTTTTAAGATTTCGGGTTTATTTCTCATTATCCTAATCTGATTTCATTGGCAATAAATTAAATTAATTTCCCCAAGTCAAGCCTGTTTTGCCCGTGACAGTAATTGTCGAGTGATCTCTCCCTGTCCTTATCTCAACCCACAAGTCTTTCATTATATTTTCTCTCCCCTGTCCAGTTGAGGAGGGGAGTGATAGAGCAGCTTTGGTGGGCACCTGGCATCCAGCCAGGGTCAACACACCACAGTATTGACAAAACTGCATATTCTTCTGTAAAACCTTGACAAACCATTTATAACTGTTGGAGTACTGGCTGCCAATCCGGTCCAGTGAGTCCACCTAATAACCATCTGTTCCAGCCTAATAGTCCCAGATGATGAACTCCCACGCCCCAGTTTACGTGGGAATACTTTAATCATAGTGCCTTGAACTACAGGTACAATTTCTGTCTTTCAAAAAGATGAAAAGATGACAAATCCACCCAACAGTGACATCAACAGTCGACTAAAGACCATCACTCCAATTAACCAGAAAACTCACTATCAGATCTTCCAAGAAAAACAACCAAAAACCTACAACACACCAAAACCGCTCCCACATAAGTGAAGTAACAAATTTATTAAATCCCAGCGATGATAACACTGCTGGCATGCAACAGACATCTGTTTCTCACAGATCTTGGCCTACATCCTAGTTCTGATGTGGAAAAAAAATAATTAATAAACCATCTTGAAAGAAAAAGTGACTTTAGATCCAGAATTAGCATGGTCCTTTTGCTCTGTTCCCGGGATACCTATGGTGACACTAGAAAAGGATGACGCTAGGAAATGACTGCTCGTTACTGAGAACTTCATTTTCTCCAGCTCCCTTTGGACTCCTTGACAAAATGCTTAATTTCATAAGAAAGTAAATGCTTGGGTCGAAGTTCTCCACTTTTCACAGTTGCCAAAGAAAAAAGTCTGGTTTCCACAGGTAGATCCATTCTGCTGTGATTTCTAAAACGTCTCGTGTTAGACTGAGCAAGAAGAGAGACAGCTGATTTACATGCCCCCATGTCAAATCGTTTCACAGCATCAGTAAGTAAAGGGAACGTACAAGGCTGACGAAACCCAAGCTGATCAATACTGTGAATCATTGACTCGGAGACAGCTTTGAATGCACATGCAGGACATCAGCAGGCAGCACAGTTGAAGCTGACAGTTCGAGACCATCCTGGTGCTGGCTGCACACTCCGATGCCCAACCAGGAGCCCATCAAACACCACCTAGTAACCCACGGCAGAAGCAGGATCTTATTTAGAGCTGTTAATTGCCTTCGTTCTATGGAGAAAATGTGATCCTCATCAGTGGGAGGGCTATGTTTTTTGTTAGAATATATCAAAGGAAGTCAGGCAATTCTTGCTTTACTGTACACTGAAAGTCACTGTAAGACTGCAGAGCAAGTGGCCTCAAGGACTTCTCCAGTCACGGAAAGGCACTGAGATGTCCAGATTTGAATTCTGGGCAAGTCTTCAGAGAATCACCTGAATAGTCTGTTTTCTGGAAAACTGGACATGAAACTTTTTAACAGTGAAAAATTAAGCAATAAACTTAGGCATGCCTACCTACAGCCACTGGCACAAGATGGGAAAATACCACCCACAGTTATTCTTTGACCACCAGCAGGAAACTGTCTGCAGGTTTGGAGGACAGCCTAATCCCCGAGAACTGGGATTTTTATCTTCTTTCCAAGCTCATTTATATCCAACTTCCCTTCAGAACCTCTCATCCATATAGAAAAAAAAAAAAAGTTATTAGAAGAATGAAATGTTTTACTTCAATGTCAGTTGAAGGGAATACTACCACATACTCTGCTAGTAATACCACATTAAACACAGAAAGCAGAATGTCTTGTACCACGTACAAGAAACAAACCTACCTGAATAACCTCCCCCCCGATCCTCATCTTGTGATTCTCTCTAAAGCGAGTCATATGGCAGCACTTTTTTCCTTTTATGGGCAAAAAAAAGGAGAAAGGAAGTCAGCACCCGAGCGGGACTGCATTGCCACATGAATCAAGAAGCTCAGAGCTGTACTACTACTCACTCATCCCTACCTCAGTGCATTAAGAATATATACCCTCAGAGAGGGATACCATGAATCAACTGCCATTTACTTAATGCATATATAACTACATGTCACCAAGTGTTTCACGCTGAACTTGTCACTAGAGAATGTATTAAAAACTAAAGGATAGAGGACATGTAATATATTTGCATTTGCTTATCTACCATCTCCTTTCTTTGTGTGAATGTCCTGTCAATAGCATGCGAACTTCTTCTTTGGGAAGCAGCTGTAGTGATAGCATGACGCAAAGCAGAAATTGAAATTATAGTACTTTGCCGCATGAATTTCCGCACGTGTCCCACACCACCCCAGTGCCCACCACCCACACCCAGCTCAGTTCACCTTCCTTTTCTTCAGCAGCTCTACAAGATGGAGTCAGGGAAAGTTACTAATGACCTGACTTACCAAATTTGGCTTTTTTTGAGAGAATTATGGAACTTTCATTAGCTCAACACTAGGGAAAGGTAAATGACATACAGAATTCGTTATGTATCAGGCAAAAAAGGAATAAAAGCCTTGTTGTTCTTTTATCAAGAGAAAGAAAGAAATCATTGTTTCTGCCTCAATAACCGGTATTAGAGTTAAAAGCCTAAATCATGAGGACTCCCACCCATAAATAGCTAAAGAAAAGAGAAATTACAAGGAAACACATCTCCTCTCCATGCATGGGTGATGGGATCAGCAGTTTGTAAGAACTCCCATCTCCTGCCCAAGCACAGGCAACACGGCGCATCAGCCAGACCACCACAGTGTGCGCACAGCCACCCACAGGACACCAGCAGACATCTCCCGTGCAGTCAGGGAACGTATTTGTCAGCCTTACAGGTACCCATCATTGATTCAGAACCACCTTGCTTTCCCTCAGCTGTTTATGTACAGTCATTCGGAGTTCTGTTTGAGTATTGCAACTTAATATTCGACAGCTTGCTTTGGGAGTGATCCTGAAAACAACTGAATTCAATTACATGAGTTATGGTTGCTGGGTCACAGCCCACACATCAAAGTCAAAATACAGATAAGCATTTCCAGGGTCAGAGTCTCTGTCCTTAAAAATTTATTTTTTTTTTTTAAGGAAGGAAACAGTTTCCCTGGTTATCAGATCATTATCACGTCAGATCATATGGCCAAAACAGCAGAGTTCACTAAGGAGTTTAAAATAATCTCATAATTTTTTGAAGTCTAACATTGCTCTTACACAGAAAATGGAATTTGTTAAATGTATGTGTGTATATATATATTTCTTACTGTTAAAGACTACCATTTGCTCCTTGGAAGCTTTGAAGTGCTACCAGTGCATATTTAATTCTCTTTTGACAAATGTTACTTCAGTATAAACATGGAATATTTCTTTAAAAAGTAGTATCTTAACTTGTAGGTGTCCCTTTTTCTTATGAATAAATTAGAAGACACTGAATAACAGCAACCGCAAAAGTACAAACACTTTATTACGATTGTGGTGACTCAGACTGCCAGGATTTGGCAGCCCACAGTGTTCCTCAGCAGCAGAACAAAAGGGGATTTTTTTTGGCGGATTTACTTTTAGTTCAGTAAAGGACAACATGATACTGTCTGTGCCATAATGAATCAAAACCTCAGTAAAACAAAGGCGTAAGTAGTCAGACCCCAATCATTTTTTTGTCTCACAGTATAAAAATGGACAAGCAGATTATGTATACTTCTAAGGCCTCTAATATGTGTGCTCTCTCCCTGTCTTTCAGGAAAAAAAATAACATAAATAAAAGTAGTAAGATTATCTAGTTGCAGAAATACGATTCAGTTCTACAGGCAACACATTCCCAGAATACTTCGAGATCAGGAAATATTTTCTGTTTTCCTCTTGAATACAAGAGATGTTGATACAAAATAGCAAGTGGATTTTTTAACACCTTCTCTAATTAAAAACATAAACCCCGTAGACCTAAGTATCTCACTCTAACAAAACCTCTTGAGTATTCAGAGCATGAAACACATTTTGAGAGAGACTCGTTTTCCAGCATCCCCATCATGATCTCATTTGGAACAGCAAACCATCCCCGCAGTAATTGGTATTACAGAGCTCTGCTGCAGCACAGCCTTGTTGAGAGGGTGAGGGAAGTGTTCCAGTCCTACAGGGCATTTATGCTTTAATAATAAAAACATAGGAAAAACAGTTACACAATATCAGCTCCCATTTCCTCTGCCGCCATCAGTTATTAGGGAGATGATTACAAACTTATTTCCAGAAGCTTCTAAAGATGCCAATGTCTGTCATGAAATCTTTATCTGCAGGAGTCACCAACAGTCTACAGATGATCCTTGAAGCAAAACACTGTGCAATTACAAAGCAATAGAGTACAAGGAGTCAGACTGTGTATATGTAGGTGGCAGAAAGTATAACTGAGACAAAATTAGACCGTTCCTGGAAATAAAATATAACAAATTTAACAATCTAGCCTTCCAAAATCTAAACATCTGTTTCTAAGATCTAAAAATATCTAAAGTTTTTAACAACTCTGAGGCATATTATAAAATTTTCCCCTCACCATTGCCTCCGTCGCTCAATTTCCACAGCATTAAACGAGCCCCTTCCAAAAAATTGGGACCAGCAAATCATGTGCCAAATAAATACCACTGCACATCTCTTCAGGGAGGCTATTTAAACACAATTCTGGAATCAATTTACTGGAGATAGGATCATATGGACCAGTTACCAGAGAGAATTTTCCTTCTCCAAAACCAATTCAGCTCCGTAAGTGGCACCATCACTCAGTTTTTTCGTACCAGGTAACAACCAACAGTAATGAAGTTTTGCCCCACAGCTCCGCATCTCTATTAACATGCATGAGAGAAACCAGAAGATGAACTTTCTCCCCCTCTTCCCAGAAAGCCATTAACTCAAGCTAACCTTCCAGACTTAATCCAGGGCAGCTGCAAAACAAAAAGTATAATGATCAGGCTAGATACCAAATACACTTGCAATAAAGAAAATAAAACAGAAAGCAGATTTTCTTTGAAACGTCTCTGAAAGACAACAAAACAACCCCCTCCTCCTGCTTCCCAGTCTAACCACATTCAGCCTAGATAACAACAGTCTTAGGACTCTACCAGGCTCAGTTCAGTTGCAGAGGCAAATAGTACCGAGCTGTCTTAAAATACCCCACCTTTCCAGCAGGCGCTAGTCCATCAGGACATCGGTCTTCTAGCCGTCTTGCATCTGCTAGCCAAGCACAGACACGGTGGATGTTGTAAACCATTTCAGCAAGGATGAGATAGATGCCTATGCTGGACAACTGAAGCAATCAGCCTCAAATTGTGTTCTAACCCCCAAATAAGGGCTTTCTCCTGAAGGGAACCTCAGTCTTACCAAATTCTGGCCTTCGTCCCCCCCAGATCTACACTTTTCTTAGATTTACTAGTCCATATGAGACTAGAAGCACAAAATGGACACATAGGAGAATTCTGAGCATGGCTACAATAAATTTGGGTATACAATGGAAATTACAATAACTGGGATAGTAAGCAGGAAGCCATCTAACCTAACAGGAAACAAAGTTGTGAAGTCTGTACCTTAAATGTCACCTGTCCTGGAAGCTCAAGAGGTACCTATGTTATTAAAAAGGGTTGTAAAACGCTCAGGTCTCCCCAGGAGCAAGATGCAAAGTCACCCCTTTCACAAGCTGATGAGGAAAGGAGTCATGCAATTTTGAAGTTTCAGATGAGAAGGTAAGAGCGTGCCCCCAAGCACCATTGAGCAATATAAAAGCATCAGGAAAGCAACCACAGAGGAAGTAAAAGTGGGTGGTAGGCTCTTTCCAGGTTGAGAGGCTGGCTCACAACCACATCTCTGCACGCCAGGGTAGTGCCCTAACCCACAGACTATAGTCTGTCCTAGACTATTCCCACTCAAGCTATGAAATGGAAAAATATTTATCGAATGAAAGAATGAAACACCCATAGAAACCAGATTTCCCTCACCTGAATGCCTTAATTACAGGGCAGGAGGCACTCTCCCTCTGGCCTAATTAATTCTTTTTTTCAAAGTGACACAGTTGCAGGTGAAATAAAGGACAGCTTATGACATGCTGCTTGTTGCCCTCTCCTGGGAAGAGGGAGATGTGAGCTCAAGTTACTTCAAGCTGAAAAGGGCACAGAGAATCAAGCTTCATACTTCATAAGTAAGGGATGTGACTAATGCACCATCAAATATAAGGAGAAGAGGGAGAGATAAACATCATTGCAAATGCTTCTTCCTCAACTTTGAGTAAATAGCTTACACTTACTTATTTCTTAGTAAAACAAGCTTTCCAAATCCTGAAGGAACATTCCCATCTCAGGATGCCAAAGACAGTTAGGCAGGAGAGAGATGCCACTCTCCAGAACAGTCACGCTGTAACAGCTCTGGATGGACGCAGAAATGAAGCTCTGTGCGTCTGATTTTCCTCACAGTAAAAAATGTGCTTTCAGACATGAGTTTTATGAACATCAACCTTAGCTTTGAGGCATCTAATTGTAAAATAGGCCACTAAAATAATTTATGAATTCAGGCTGTAATACAACAGGGAGAAGGATTCCCCCCCCCCAAATCCCATAAATTATATATAAAAAAAGCTTCTAACAACTATTTAAATTTTAAGTTAAAGCTATGTGCATCAGAGAGTTATAGGAGAGTACAGAATGGCTTTTATCTAAAATGTTCGTCTACACATCCGCTTAAAAACATCGAACCACCTCCAGAGTGTTATTAAATTGTGTGAACTCCAATGCCCATATATGACTCGGTCATCCAGAGCTCATCCCAGACAAACAGGGGACCAAACTCAAGATCCCAGTATGCTCCATGCCATATTCTAGACATGACAACTCCCGTGCCATATTGATGCTCTTCAACAGGTCTGAGGGACACACGCTTATAGATCACATTTATTAACCTAAGACTTTACCCAAACTGGACTAGCACTTGTGACAGGCACACATAACACCACAAGTTGCACTGCTACTGGAACCTTCAAAATGAACTTTTCACATTTTACAAACTTCACAAATGCCTTACACAGATTTACTCAAAAATAAGCCTCGGACTTACACATTAGTTTCACCTTTTGCACTGCCAGTCATCCAAACCATGGTGTTAAAAGTCGACCTGTCCATTGCCACTACGAACAGCCCTGTAGAAGTATTATCACGGACAGGTAAAAAAAGGATAAAATGCACAAAGAAGTCCCACAGAGCACTAGTTTTGTAGTCTATTGACAAGTTCATAAATTAGACAAGAATATTTCAGCCATTGGCATGCAAAAGTAATCATTCCTTAATTAAGGTAAGACTGACTGATAAATATCATTTAACTTAATGTCAACATGAAGATACCAACTATGAGATTATTTCTAAACATTTAAAATCCACAATACGAAATAAAAACCTTTCAAGCACCTGTGTCAGTGCTGCACTGGGTCATACCTGTCTTAAAAAGTATTTGTCCTACATCTATTACTGTTATTTTTCCTACAGAAGCAACTACTGCTACCAGTTTAAATCAAGAACTTGTATCAAGCAGTATGTAAAGACAGAAAATAAGACACGTTTTTCATTTTAATTGCAAGTGTGAATTGGAATTCTGTGAAAGTAGAAGAATGGTAAATTCAGTACTTCACAAGAATTAGGACCTGTACATCTCACATCATTCACATCACTCTCATCATCATTCACACGAGTGCATAGCAGCTTCTATTACAATTTTAATTTAAACAACAAAATTCAAATTTATGACTGTTTTTTGCAACTCTCAAGCTGCCCCATATATTAAATATTTTAATTCATGCCTCTCAAACTGTCTTCTCTGATTTAACATTACTGTTTTGCATTCCTAGATAACGTGAGTAGAAAGCACTGCTAAAAGAATGATTGATAATACTGAAACAGATCCAAATACATACTGAATTCAGCACGGAGGAAACACTAAGAGGTTTTGGCTCCTTCAAATCAACATATATTATTAGCATGCATATTCCTCTGTCCACTGATGTTATAGGTCACATTGACATACTCAGTTTGTCTCCAGGGATTTAACAGGAGACCTAATGACGTCTGGATTGCATACAGGTTTTGGATATAGAATAATATTTTTCTGTTTTGTATGAAACGTGAACTGAACGATCAAGTTCATGTGCTACTGCATGCATTAGGCACCTAGTGCTAAAGAATGCCAGTGATTCTACAAAACTCTTTTACAGTTTCTCTGAAAACTTTAATTAAAAGGGCATTTGGAAATACATATAAATGTGATCAATTAAAGAGGTCTTATTTATAGTATCTGTACACCTATAAAATATGATTTCTGTTAAAGTATGGGAATTGTTAGTCATCTAAATAACATCTAGTATTTTTGACACACATTTTAAGCTCTCATTTTGTGTAACACACGACATGTGGAAATCTGCAACATACTGCACATGCAAATCCTCAATGTCTTTGTGAGACTACCATACTGCTGAGGACAAGATATTTCAGCCTGACAAAACAGTGTCAAAAAATGATGTCACGAAGACAAGCCAAGCACAGTAACAAAGAATTATCTTCCCAGCACTGTAAAATTCACTAATAGACTCACTATTATGAAGAAATGACATCTGCTGACAGTAACTATGCAGTAGTATGCAAGATGATCACCATTTTTCCTTTGTGAATTAACCAAGTATTTTTTATTCTAATTACTGGCATACATTGTCTTTTTAATCACTTGTGGTTTGGTTTACTTTCTGTTTTTAATAAAGAACAGAAGTTCACAGAAAAAACCCTAAGTGTCACTGCAAAAACAGCACAGGAGGGTAGTGAAGAAGTACAGAGCAGGATCCAATAAAAGATTAGAAACCATCTAAATAACCCTGAGAGCCTCACTTATACTTGCCATAGTTTACATTTAAGTGAAACCTTAAAGACCAGATAGACTATACTATAGTGGTTCAAACTGAATAATTTTATTCTTAGTCGCTACTTTATGCTTTTTATGAATTTAAGTCAAACCCTTCATGCTATTCCCATAATCTGTAATTTCATTTCATTAAAACATTTTTTTTAAGTCTACCCTAGGAAAGCTAAATTCATGAGTCGTAGGGCTTTATTGTTAGTTTTTAATTTGGGCCTGCTGAGGTGGGGGGTTAGGGGTATTACAGGAGAAAGAAGAATCAAACACGACAAATTACAAAGTTTATTCCTTAAAAAAATAAAGTAGTACATTGCTGATGTGTAAGTCTTCCTTACACGTTATAGAAATATACAAGTTAGCATAACAGAGAAAAGGGAAGTATCAGCTTGGTTCTTCCCTGTGTAATATGAGTTGGGGTATTTTTGTAGAGCAGTGCTGAGCATGTGAAATTCCTTGCCCACAAGGCAACCTCATGTCACGACAGCATTTCATTCCACATCTCCCCGCCTAAGAGTTCACAGCCAAAGTCGTTTTCATTTTTTTCTGACCTTGCAGATGGTGAGAACAGGAGAAGCAAAGCAAAAACATCCCTGTCCCCCTTAACTTACCCCTTCCCCATACACATATAAACTGCCTTTAGGAGCTGGTAAAAAAAAGCAGAGGGTGCAAAGATGAGCTGTATGGCAGTCAAAGACTACCAGGAACAGGCTGGAAACCAACACGCATCACCACCCTCGGCAAGTTATTACCACCACCACCGAAAGCATGTGAAGTTAAGAGTCTTGCTGTGTTGCCAGTGAATTACGGAGCATTCAATTTTACACAGTGGCGTCACGTATTACTAAGACCTTAGCATAACAAAACGCAGATAAATAAAATTAAAGCTAACCGGTCTCGAAATTAAATTAGGGAAATAACGATAACAGGAAGCACAGATGCAAGCGCGGTATCTGTTCACTGCAACGCATCTCAGCGTGGACAGAGATTCAAACACCGAGGTGAACGCAGCTCGCGTTTCTCACCCCGCGCCTGGCGGCATCCCCCTGGAAGCACCGCGTTCACAGCAGCCCGCACCCAACAACCACCCGCAGCCGGAACGCAAAGTTCTGGGGATCCCCGAAGTTGGGAGCTTAACCCCCCTCCCTCCCCCCGCCACAGCACAGGCGTACTCACTGCTGCAGGGCGCTACGCCGGGTTGTCCGGCCGGTGTCCTCGGCCAGCCGTAGAGCTCAGCCGGGCTCCCCGGGGCCCGGGCGCAGGCGGAGGCAGGTCCCCGCACCGGCGCTGCTCTCCCCCGCAGCCGCGGCGGCTCCGGCACCCACCGGCCGGCAACGAGAGCCCACAGATTTCCACCCCGGAGGGCCCGTGCCCGGGGGAAGCGTCTCCCCCGGCGGGGGCTCGCACCGCAACCGACGCCTTTCCAAACGCAGCCGGTAGCCGAGGCGAAGCGAGCCCTCCCAGCGCCCGCCGCCCCGGCGCTACACGAGCCGCCAACGCTCTGGGGCCGGCGCTCTCCGGGGCAACAGTTGGCCGCGGCCCCCGGCCCCGCCGCCAGGCCGCCCCCGCCGCCAGGCCGCCCCCGCGGCGGCGGCGCGAGGGGCAGCGGCAGGGGCAAGCCGCGCCGCCCGCGGCCCGGGCCGGCCGGGGCGGGGTGACCCCGCACCAAGGAGCGGGCACGAAGGCGGCCGCGAGGGCAGGGGGGCGAGGGGAGAAAGCCGCGGGGGCCGCAGAGCCCCGTCCCCGCCCCGCCGCCGCCGCCGCCGCCGCCGCCGCCGGGGGGCTGCTGCGAGGGGCGCTGCGGGCACGGGCGGCGGAGGCGGCTCGGCGCGGCTCGGCTCGGCTCAGCCCGCCCCCGCGCAGCCGCCGGCACCCCCCCCCGCTCACCTCAGCCGCCCGTCGCCGCTCGCCGCCGCAGGGACCCTCGTCCATCCCCCGCGCCTCAGAGACAGCCGGCGGCACTGCGCGGCGCGGCCCAGCCCGGCCCGGCCCAGCGCGACGCTCGCAGACCCGCCCCGCGGTGGCTGCGTGCGGCTCCCGCCGGCAGCCGGCCCCGGGCGGGCGCGGCTCCCTCGGACCCGCCTCCCGCCGCCGCGGGCTGAGGGGGGGACGGGGACGGGGACGGGGACGGAGGCGGGGGAGGCGCCCTCCGGCGCCCGCGGGGGCAGGAGCGGGAGGAGGGGACCCCGGGGCGGCGGCGGAGGGGGAGGCGCGGCGGCGGGGCTCTGAGCGAGGGGAGCGGGGAGAGGAGGCGGCGGGAGAGCGGGGTCTCTCGCCTCGCCTCGCCTCGCCTCACCTCGCCTCACCTCCGCACAGCCCTTACGCGGGGACCCTCAGGCTCCTCAGCCCGGCGGCTGGCGGGGGGGGTCTGGGGGGTCTGCTTAGAAATAAGGGCAGGGAGACGTGCGGCTGGTACCTGTGCTGCACCCGCGCCCGGGGACATCGGCACTGACCCAAACCCGCCCCGTTTCGCAGAGATCCCATCCCCTCTCCTCCCAGCGGGTGGGCTCTTTTTTTTTCTTTTTTTTTCTTTTTTTTCTTTTTTTCTTTTTTCTTTTTTTCTTTTTTCTTTTTTTCTTTTTTCTTTTTTTTTCTTTTTTCTTTTTTTTTTCTTTTTTTGTTTTTTTTCCCGGGTCTCTGTGTGTGTGTAAATGCTTGAGTTCAGCAGGACTGCAAATACAGTTTTTGCATTTCTGGCTTTGCAGAAGGCAGCACTTCCTCAAGACGTCAAGAGCAGATCTGAGCCCATTCACAGCTCGTGAAAATACTTTGTACTTCCTCTTACTGCTTTGAGGGTTAAATAAGGCTAAAGTTGCAAGAGTGGCTACGCAGCGCTCAGTTTCCCCCTTCCCCAAAAGCCAGCCTATGAGTCATTTACAGGAAGAAAGAAAGAAAAAAAAACAAACCCAAGAAAAAAGCATACGAGTAACAATATTGGAAGTACAGCATAGAAATATCTGGTTATTTGTCCATACCAGGGTTTTGCTTGCCGAGCTCTTTAAATGTGAGAAGCCATGATGCTGACCACAAAGCCATTACAGCATTGTGCCAATGAACCTGAGAGTTCGCAGCTGCATTCTGCCTGGGGCAGACGCTTCGAAGAAAGGGCCTGCGCACGCCGAGAGGTGTGATTCTCATGAATAAGGCAAGTTTTGAAGCGCTGTGAAGCCAAGTGGTTTGGTAGAGCTGTGAGCACGCAGGGTCTGCTGCTGACTTGACACTCTGGCCTGTCACTCCCACGGAGCAGGCATCCCAGAGCGGCATCACTTACATGCTTCAACTTCTTGCCTTTACCGAGGCTGTATCCAGATGTCCTTGAACTGTTCTTATTTGGCCTGAAAATTCCAAATTTTCTAGTTAGAAAATAATTTGAGTGACATACTTAGTCTATTAAAAGGCTTGGTGTCTGTTACTGTAGCACATATTTAATATAGCTACCCTTACAGCACCCAGCTTAGTAGAGCACTAAGCTGCTGGCTTGCATTTTTTATCCACAAGTCTCAAAGTACCTTGTAAAAGAAGTAAATAGCATTGCTCCACTTTCAAGCGGGAAGAACAGTCACATGGAAAACTTGAACCAGGAGGGAGAACTGAACCTCAGAGTCCCAGCTAGCAGCTTAATGTCCCCTTTTACTTTTTTTTCTGGGGCATGCCTCCTGACTGCTGTATAATGGACATGTCTTCATCTGGATGCTTTTACAAAAGAAGAGGCAGCTGTTGCCCATAATTTGGAAATATTCTGACTCTATTAGTGCATGTTGTGTATGCTGTCAGATTGTCTGCACTAAATGCATCAGGGACTTAGCCAGAAGAATATTTTGATTCTGGATATGGATAGTATTTAGGAGTTAGAAAAGTCCAACTTTTAAATCCTGCCAAAACCAAAGGGACCGTTATATATTGATGAAATGAACTGTAGAACATCTACATAGCTCTAGTGTCACATACTGCCGTAAGACTGAAGTTGAACAGCCTGTAGGGGGAATGGCAGGCGAGTGATAGATTTCAGATTCTCAGCTCTGGACAATGACGTGAGAGACCAGGAAATAATTGTTTAATGGGTTACTTGCGTATTAGCCAAGCCACAGTGACTCTCTGTGCAGAACTGTCATCCCAGTGCTGATGCGAGACAAATTCAGTTTGAGGCATGTCGGTAGGGTTCAGATTCCTCAATAAAGTCATCTCTTATCCCAAAAAGTTCTGCCTCGTTTCTACCAGCTCCATCCCAGTACATCAAACACCCTAAACTTCTCGGATGAAAGGATGTGCTTGCATTTACACAGGTCAATTGTGCCTCTCAATTTAGGTATACAAACACCTGAAAGTTCTGAGACATTAATTAGGAGTCTAATCTCCCATTAGAGCCCACAGTTGGGACCAGGTCTGGTGCTTTCATATGGTTGTCTCGCACATCACAAGAAGCAGGTAGGTGCCCACAGTCAGTTCTCTGGTGAGCAATGCAATGGACCAGCCACTAAGAGGCTGTGTTATCACAGCTCAAAGCTACCCAGGCTCTGTTGACCCGGGTCCTGATCCATGGGTGGGATAAGCAGAAACACTCAGGGCTTTTTAAGATGCCCCTGGGTATCTTGCCTTGTTTTCTACTGCTCTTCCAGAAGCATCAGATCTCCTGTAGGTCCTGTGACCCATAGAGGTAGCTCAGAATGCCCATTGCTACACAAATGAATCTGTCTTCGTGACAGTGGGAACTTAGACACCTGCATACAGACATCTAAAATTTAGGAGTCTGAATCTCACACTGAATCCCGCTGAAACTGATTTGCAATCTCAAATCTCAGGGGAATTTAACACATTGTATTTCACATTTGTGACAACGTATACACAACCAGTTGCCAGGGCTCAACTGGGACATTGCAGCATAGCAGCAATCTCATCCAATTTTTTTGGATGCTGGCCTTATAACATCTGCTGTAATTTGAACAGTGACATACAGATGATTTTTTTTTCTTTTTTTTTTAGCAGAATGATTCATAATGTCATCTACAATGTTGGCAAATACTTGAATTCTTATCTACCTAGAAGAGTGTTGTCTAGTCTTTTGTAGAGTATGGTGCCTTGCAAGTCTTGAAACTCATGGCTTTATGCGGAATTGCACTAACGATCATCAGGATGCAACCAGCAGTCTCAGAACAGATGGGAACGTGAGTTTTCAGCTTTTGATGTTTAACTTGCTAAGCAGAACTAATGTATTTATCCAGCAGTTTTCTCAAGCTTTACATGTAGGAGTTGATTTCTGGAATAAAAGGGCATCTTTCTTAATGCTCATTTTAGCTCTGTGCAGACTGAAATGAAGAAGGTTAGTACAAAGAGCATTCTCAGGAAAAGAGAGGTTTAGAGCCCAGTTCAGAGATTACCAAATTCAAAGGAAAGCATCTTCAATTTTAGTGGCTGTTGAATCAGCCCCTTAATCATCTCTTCGGTCTGGAAGTACTTTATTTTTGTGGTTAACACAGAAAAAAAGGATAATGCTAATATATTCTATGGAGTAAATTAGATGAATATTCAGTATGATCCTGTCATCACTTGCATAATTCATGGTACCACTGATACTGTTTGGAATTGTAGCTGTTCATCACTTGTGAAGATGAACCTCAGTGCTATTTTGAAATTTAGGGACATAATTTTCTTCTCAGTTATACCACTGAAAATTAGGAGTAAAGCCAGTAACTTTTGAGACATAACAAACCACGAGAGGAGAGGAGGGAGTTAATCTATCATTTCACAACTCTGAATTGTGTCTGAAATTGTTTCCTATGAGAGAATTGTGCTGCTGTGGTTTTGTCAGTATTTTTCTGTCCTCTCAAAGAACCAACTTTGGGGGCGCAGAGAAAACTTCGGCATCTCGGTTGTTGTAGATATCTTCAGCTTGAAGAGCTTTCTTTCTCAGCATACATTGAGCCTTTATTGCAGTAAACCCCGAGTTTATTTCTTGTATCAACTGATGCATGACATTGGAAGAAACACGGGCAGCCAGCCCTTGGCTGATAAGGGACCAACCATGGCAGATTAGAGCAGCTACACCGTTCACCAAAAATACAGGAGTCTCAACTGAATACAGCTGGAAATCTGACCTGTGTTTATCTACCTGTTTGGAAGTCAATACACAGGAAATATAATCCTCTTTAAAATACATGTACACACCTTGAAGGGCACACAATAAAGATTTATTTATTTCATACATTAATTGTCTTCATTAGGCATTCAATGCCGACTCATTTTCATTGTCAATCTTACACAAATTAAACAACCCTACTTAGGAAAGTGGTATGATTAAGCTTCTGGTATAGGTTTTTAAAGATATCGATACACATGCATACAGCTTAAAAATACTCAAGATTTATAAAATTTATTGCTTAAAATAAAAATAAATTATATTTTAGTCATTTTTTTGCAAGTCAGAATAATATACATTAAATAATGGGACTTTAGCTATGTAATTGTATAGGAATGTAGTTAGATCCTAGGAATTTTTGGGGGTATGTTTCTCAACTGTAACTACCTTATTCACATATACATGGAAAAAGCATAACAATAGTGTTCCTGTACACTGATAGATTCTTGTTGTTAATGCTGTAGCACTGAAAATCATAAAAGCAATTAACAGGGAACTTACCTTTTGAATTCAAAAGTTTGTCAAGAAGCAAACATGGAATATTTATTCATTCTGTATGCAGCTTCTACAATGAAACTGCAGAGTATTTTAGTGGAATTACATTGTACAAAAATTAGTTCAGATTTGCTTGAAATAATATTCCTATTGCAAAACAAATAGTAATAATTTCAATAGCTCACTGGATATGTAATGTTTCATTTATCACTATTAATGTTAATAAGAAAATGTCGAAGTGCCAAACTATTTTAAGCTGGTCGGCACAAACCCATTTTCATTTGCATCTTGCAAGATGTATCCTGGCAACCGTATATTTTTGGATTCGTAACAATTTATTCTATTCATTTTATGCAAATGAGGTAACCAATACTGCAAGAATCATGAGAATTCAAGATGGATAACTTCCATCGTTCAGAGCTATAGATAGATGACTAGGAATCTATGTGAGTCATATTTTTTTAAAAATAATCTATTAAACATTTCCTTCAGTGTATCTACCCAGCTAAAATGTTTATCTGACATGATTCACATACTTTTACTCAAAAATGGAAAGCACCAGCAACCCAAGCTGTGTCCTGCGAAGTAATGATTATCCCACACCACAGCCCTGCTTCTGCTTTGTTATTTTCTGAATTGAAAATGATGCATTTTTGCGCAAACTCACGTAGAATTTATGGAGGGAAGAAGAAGAGCAGAGGCTCCAAACATTGACCACATCTATGCATGCTGACTTGCTAATTTGATAAGCTAACACAGTATCTACAGCAAACACTAAGTTTAAGTGATATATATGGGGTTTCTATCATATTGTGTGACAATGTCATTGAAAGGACATTTTTCAGAAAGCTGTCTTCTGGTTTTGGTGGGTACGTGTGAATGACTTGTTTGCATTTGCTATAGAAGAAGGTTTACAGAAACCTGTGTATCTTCAGTACATTCTATTATTATCAAAACCTTTTTTGTTTGTTTTGAGAAGGTCTAAGGAGTTCAGCTGGGACAAGGCTCTGTTTGTAGAAACATACTGCATATAATACCCTCATAAGTGCAGAACATTTATAAAAATAATGAATTCATTTTTTTTACTTGTGTTCTTCAAGAGCTTTCAGCCTCAATCAGAATCACTGAACCTGAATTCTCTAACAGTCAGGCCTATATAGTTCCTTCTAAAGCAGCAACAATAAATGAAACTTTCTGTAGCAGCATAGCTGGTAGACTGAACCAGAACCCTTCCAGCTAGTCCTCAGTCAACATGATAGCTATTGTTGATCCACTCTAAGACAATAATTTTCCACTGCTGACCAGTAGGACCCAGTTATACCCAGAAGAAATTCAAACTGGACAACTGAAATGGTCCTCAGCTGCTTTTCCTGTCTGTGTATCAGAGTTAAGTGTACATATAGCAAGAGTGGTTGAACAGTTTCTGAAGCAACTCCTGAGCCACTAAGTTTTCAGGTGGCCTAAGACCCCTTTTCCAATTCACCTTCATACATGGTACTGACCAACACAATATTCAGAACGTGCTTCATGAGATAACCAGTAGAGCCTTCCTTGAGTACAACAGGCTCTCTCTCAAATGTGAGGAGGATAGAGCTGATGAAAATGGAAATTTCAGCCAACTGAGTTTGCCCCATTGCTACATGGCAGTCAGTGAACTTAGGTTTGACTGAAATCTTTGTTAGAGAGTTAAAAGGTCAGGACTCCAATTTGATGATATATGAAGTGATGAGCAGTTGTTACAGGAAATTACACAAGCGTGTTAAAGTAATGGTTGGGTTGCTAAATTAGATTCTTAGCTTTTATAATAGGAAAAGCCAGGCTTTGAATTGCCTGTACAACCTCAGTGTGGATCCCAATACATATACATTATGATATTTTTGCAAACTCCATATACACGAATGCCTGATGGTTATAAACCAACACACATAGCCTCTGACTCAGCCAGAAAGCAGGGTAGGTGCCCGACTGGCCTACAGGAAAGATATATTAAAATCTTGATTCTGATGTTTCCTAATTCTTGAAATCTTAACTTTGCAGCTTTAAATACTGTATTTAACACATGCTTTAAGTATGCAGCACAATTGTTTAAGGAATACATCAAACTAAATGAGACCTAATACCCTGTCTTGCATAGACTATTTGGAAAGGATTTGCAGGATCCAGGCTCTCCTTTGTAGGAGCATTAAGTTGTGAATGGATGTTATCTTCTCAGTTCTACTGTATCCGTAAAGGACATTACCACTCCCAGCTGTCTGTCAACTTCTTGCCTGCGTTTATAGTCTCCAAAGATTTGCTGGGATGATTTGCTAATACAGTCAAAATGAAACAGGTTAGATTAAACAGTTTAAGTAGTAGGTCTTTCCTGGGTCACCTCGTTCCGACTGAACCATATTATGGTATGCTCACCCTGTCAACTCTTCAAGAAGACATGAGTAAATGTGACAACTTCCAGCATAACATGGAGAGAGATGGGGAGGTTGTTCCTGGAGTGCGCATCTGCTTAGCACCCAGCAAACTTAAGGAATTCAAAACTGGAATTCGTTCTCCCTTCTACTGTTATTTGGCTCTTCTGATATAGCAAAAAACTTAAAGCACATGCTGTAAGTTTTGTTAAAGTCACTCGGATTTATCTGTTGTTTGCTGTGTCAAAACAAATCTCAGGATATATAAAAATCACTAGGTGTAAATCTAATGATTTCTTCCTGCAGGGTTCTTTTTTCTCTTTACCCATGTTTCACAAATTGTAGAGGACCTATACTACATGCAAGGCAGTAGAAGACTGGCTCCTCTCCATTTTCTTTTCTGTTTTTTGTTTGAGAACAAGGAAGATAAGTTTAAAATTGTCTTACATGTTTTAGTCATATGACAAAAATTCCCATTCCATTAATTGGTTTTTTTCACCTAAAATCTGAAAAATCAAGAATGGTACCTCTTTAAAAAGGAGTGCTTCTCTCTTTTAATCAAAAATTCAAAGAAAATTTAAGTGTAACAGCACTGTTAAAGACTCCACTTAGATGGTGCCAACATGAAAACAATTTAAGTCCTCTACAGTCTAGGCATTCCAAGCTTAGACTATCATTTGTCTAGTTTGTAATACAAACAGCATCGCAATAGAAGTGTTAGGAACATTGAGATAATGCTTTCTTCACTTCCCAAAAGTGCATTATTCTTTTTCACTCTTATTAGAGTTAGAATAATTGTAGCCCACATACCACCTTCCTGCTTCCAGATGGTGTTAAAACTGCTTAAAAAAAGGTAAATGCCCTTATTATTAGTAAACTATCTGGGCCTTTTCTGGCATCTAAACTAGGAAAACTAAACACATTCTCCTGAGTTCTCTAAATAACCTTACATCTCTTCTTGCAAGCATTGAGTCTTTATGTAAATGAAATAAAATATTACTAATCTGAAAGATAAATACAGCAGTAATTATGAAAAGTCAATAGTCAGCACGTCAAGCAGATGTTTATAATGAACAGTGATTAATGCCGAGTCAATTATAAGCATAAACGGAAAGTTCATTTATATGGGTGGAAAAAGACCTGTTTCCACAATAAATTGAACAATTCGTAGGATCACAGGATCATAAAATAATTCATGCTGGAAGGGACCTCAGGCAGTTTCTAGTCCAACCTCCTGCTCAAAGCAGGGTCAGCTGTGGGATCAGTACGTTACTCTGGTGTTTATCCAGCCTGGTCTTGAAAACCCCCAGGAATGGAAACTGCACCACCTCTTTGGGCAAAGCTGTTCTACTGCTGACTGTCCTCATGTTGAAAAGACTTTTCCTTACATCCAGCCTGAACCTCCCTTTGTTTCAACGTACATGCATTGTATCTCCTCCTCCCGCCATACATCACTCTGAAGAGCCCGGCCCTGTCTTCTTGATAACCTTCTCACAGGCATTGGAAAGCTGCTGTTAGTTCCCACCTAATAGTGACATACAATAGACAGTAAATCTTTGCCTCATTTTTCCCATCAGTTGCTATGAATAGGAAGTAAATATCTGATTCCATCTCACTTTCTTCTGTGTACCCAATAATGTCACTTCTCCTAACCCCCTGTCCTGCTCCCTGTTGTGTCTTTTGGGATTCATTCACCCCAAAGCCCCCAAAGCCATCTTCCATCATGATGTTGCCTTGAGCTTTTATTCTAGGGAGAGGAGCTCCTCACTTACCAGTAGTGACAAGAAGTTTCTAGGAGTCAGAAAGAGTGTCTCATTGCATTGGCATTGCTTCTTGCAACAGTCCTAGCTAGACATCCTGCAGTTCTGCCTTGTACAGTTATTTCAGCTTTGTCACTGTGGTGCAAATCAAAGTATTTCTCTGACAATGTGATATGCAAAACATCTTTCCTAGCTCCTTAACAGGTAGCAACAGAAAGCTATTTCCCCTATGACAAAAACTATGTTCATTCAGTTGTTAGAAGGAAGAACTGAGCATTGAATTGTAGCACAATTAATTTCACATAAAGCAAATGAAACTCATAAAAAGCTTTTCATTGGCTCCTTATAGATTTTGTAACAGGTGTGAAGCATATTCTCTGCTTTAAGTCTTTCAGTGCATTTTCTACATGTCTTTGCTTACAAGATATGGCTTACTGCTGCTGCTATCACTTTTAAAAGGAGCTGTAGGACTGAACTGAGAGCTGTGTCTCAAAGCAGCCTTAACAAGAAAATGTCTTAACTGCGCCAGAGCTTCCATCAGGATGAAGACAGAAGAAAACCATAGATGAAGACTGAAAAAGAGTTAAAATATTTCCTGGATAAGGCAGCCTTTATGTCTCCAAGATAGCAGAGGAGAAAACAACTAAAATGCCTTTTCTTGCCATCATTACTAGATCAAATCATAAGCAGATCTATCTCCATCACAGTTTGAAATTCAGTTAAAATCTGACAAAAATGTGTGACTTAGGTGGATGCTGGTCTTCCTAGTACTGCATGCAGAGCAGAAAGGAGCTCTGCCTTTTGCTGAGGTTCAAGATGAGGGAATGAATTTCCTCTCTGTGTGTTTTATTTGTTTGACCAATGATTGCAAATGATATTTTCTTTATCCTGAATGTTCAGCAGTAATAGGGAAAGCCATGCAATGAACAACACATAATGTGCCATTGGAGTTTTTCCTTCCCAAGCATTAGTTTGTATCACATTTTGTACTGAACTGTACTGACTTCTTCCCACCAAGTAAAGCACAGTATAAAGAGGAGGCTTAATGTAAAAGAGTCGGTGAGGCAATTAATGTTTTAGTCAAACAAGCAGGTTCAATTCATGCAGTACCAAATAAGCATTTCCAGCTCTGCTTCCCTGACAATCTTTACTATTAATTGAGCACATCTAGCTTGCAGTTTGCTGAATAGCACAAAGATGACGGCATGAGCCATGCTGCTGCACGTGGCTTGCAGTCCACTGATTACCCTACAGCAAATGGAGAAAAAAGAGAGAAGGTTAAAAATTGTATTTTCACCGCTTAACGGCTATGAAACCTACTGACTTTAGGGTCTGGTTCGGGGTTTCAGTGTCTGGCAGGCAGCAACTTTCAGATGTCTGAAGGGTTCCTCTCCCTCTGAGGGTAGCTGCCGTGTGAAGCTCAGCGAGAAGCAGCACAGATATGCATATTCAGTTCTGGGTACAATAGCTCCATTCTCACTGTCAGGTCAGCAGTCAAGTTCAGTGTAACTCCTCCTTCTGTTTCTGAATCAGGACTTTATGGAAATGCTGAGGATTTTTAATAAAGCAACTCTGCTGTGAAACAAATCTGCCCTTCGTGACAGCTCTTTGCTAAGCAGCACCAGTGCAGAGCTTATTAAGTCAAAATTTTAAAGTTCAAAGGCAGCATCAGGTTTCAGTAGGCGTCTCTCCTCATCTGCTCTTCACAGCAATATAATTTGTTACCACCCATATTTTTATTACACAAGTAACGTCTGCATGCTCTTGCTGTTGTAACACTCGGTCTATTTTAGTAACTAGTGAACCATTCACACATTTTTTCTCAAAAGTTAAAATTCAGATCTTTAAACTGATTCTCAGCCTTTTTGTACCTAAATTCAGTTGCATTGTATGATTTGTAATCAGCGGCAAGCTCTTCCATAACCCTAGAAATGGTCATTTTCAGTGATCCATATCACTGTGCAAAATTAAATCCATGCATCACAGAGCAGAGAAGAATATTATGCCATGACTCTCAATTCAGTCATTCATATGAGCTGACTTACGGTCAAATCTTGCTGCACAGAATATAATTTCTCATGAGGGTGAATTCTGTCCCTTTAAATTTTAGTGTTACAGTCTTTGCAAAAGAATTATTGCAGGTGATTATAATCTTCAGTGAAATCAGCATCCAAAATATTTCATTTTTAAAACAATAATGCAAAGCATGCCATTTCTGGCAGCACTCAAATAAACAGTTTTTTCCCCATTATTGTTATAGGAAACCTAAAAAAAAACTTAAACAAAAAAATCTTTGCACCAATTCATGGGAATTTCTCCTGGTCTTATACCAATTTCAGTGCTTTGAGTTGCAATCCCGTGGAGCCCAGTTTTTAAGTGCAGAGGGCTATTAGTAGTGTTAAGTGTATGGAAAATTATTTCCTTTAAATGACTCGTTCTTGTGGTGCCTGCCTGTAGATAGAGTATCAGTCAGCCCTGCAGTTCCCCCATCATTGCAAATCCAGCCACTAGCTTGAACGTGGTATTTCTAACTCAGTGACTGGGTCTCTCCTTCCATTTTTTGAGGATTTATGAATGCAGCCTTACTCCTTTCCTTCTTCATCCCACAGTAATCCTATAGATAGCTACTGAGGATCATTGTCCAAGCTCCCTGGATATTTTTCTGCTGACTGGGAATCCTTCCTCAGCCACTGCCAGAAGAATTAAGCTTCACTCATAATTAAAAGGTTTTGGAAAACTGTTTTGAAGACAGTCAGGGCTCTCAGTGAGTGGAATGCAGTGGGTAAAAAGAAAAAGTATTTTTTCCAACATTTTTTTATTAAACCAAATAATTCAATATCGTCTTCTGGGACCAATTTCATATGTGACCAGTGGACTCAATGGGAGCTGGATGGGTGTATCTGAAGAAAGGATCTAACTGATGTATTTTTTCAGGGTAAATTCAGCTTTTTTTTTTTTTTGGTTATTGTTGGTTTTTGTCAAAGTTTCCATTTTCTGTGCAGGAAGTTTTCACCAAAAGAACTTTGGTGTCTGAAATGGTATGCAGCATATTATGTGAGGTGACAGTAGAGTAAATAGGATGCCTGTTAACGAAAGTGAATTTCCTTCTACACAGTCATTACTTTTGTCATGCTAACTTTCCATATCCTGTAAATATGAACCTCACCTCAAGCAGGAAACACATGTGTGCACGTTCTTGTCATTGAAAAAAATGATAGAAGGCAAAGTTAGCTGGCACTGAACTTCTAGACTGCAATGTTTGTGAAAAATCACAAACATACCAAGAGGAGTTTTAGACAGAAAACATGAGGCATGAAATTGTAAAGTAAGAGCTGAAAATGAACAGTGGTATTTATTAAATTTTCTTAAATAGGCCTGAGCGTTCTGATTTCCTTCCCTTCAGGCTGAAGCCTTTTCTTGTGCATATAATAGAACCTAAAAAAACTCTAATAATGAGAATTCATCTCTGAAGTCTTGCAAAGTTTATAATACTGTATTCTACATAGTCCTGTAGCTGTCAAGGGCCTGTTTATGTTAGCACAAGCTGATATAGCTCAAACTGCTTGTGAAGTACTTGCATGTGTAAAGTAACCTGTGTTTGTGTATATACGGAAAAATCAGGACTATTTTACAGTGCAACAAAAACCCATCACTTCACAAACAGTTGTTCACAAGGGAGAATTTATATACCTTGCACAGAAAAACATTGCACAGACTGAGTTTTAATGGAATTTGGGAGTGGAACTTCAGGGAGCCAAGGGAGAATCTGATGAAGAGAATCTCTTATGGCTTTAATTATAGAGAAACTACCTGCATGCAGTAAGGAAAAATGTGACTCTTCATCCCTGTTTGCCCATTCACAGCTGGATGCATTAGGACTGTGCTGTGTGGTGTGCACTTCAGTAAGGCATAATGGCTGTGGTGACCTGGATAAGTTGCTAAGAACAGCAGTAATGGGCTGGGAATACTGACATAGCTATAGCAATGATACAGGTTATGAAGGAAAGTGAAAGAAGAAATCTTAAAATATATTTGACAAAAATGCAACATGATTATAGAAATTTACCTTTCTATAGCAGCTGTGTCATCATTTAAGTTCAGCTGGCAACAAAGCACCATGAGGCTGCTTGCTCACTCATCTCCCTGCTGGTGGGATGAGGAGGAGAAAATATAAAGAAATGCTTGTGGGTCGAGACAAGGACAGGGAGGGATCACTCACCACTTATGGTCACTGGCAAAAACCAGACTCAACTTGGGGAAAAAACAAAATCAATTTCATTTACTACCAATCAAATCAAAACAAGGATGATTAGAAGTAAAAACTAAACTTAAACCACCTTCCCCCCACCCCTCTCTTCTTCCCAGGCTTAACTTTACTGCTAGTCCTCTCTCCCTCCTCCCCCCAGCAGCGCAGGGGGACGGGGAATGAGGGTTGGGGTCGGTTCCTCACACGTCGTCTCTGCCGCTCCTTCCTCCTCAGGGGGAGGACTCCTCACTCCTCCCCTGCCCCACCGTGGGGTCCCTCCCACAGGACACAGTCCTTCACAAACTTCTCTGCTGTGGGTCCCTCCCACGGGCTGCAGTCCTTCAGTCCCAGCCTGCTCCAGCGCAGGCTTCCCCAGGGAGTGGCGGCCATCTTGGGGGCATCCACCCCCCTGCTCCGGCGTGGGCTCCTCTCTCCCCAGGGCTGCAGGTGGGCATCTGCTCCCCCGCTCCCCTCCGTGGGCTGGGGGGGGACAGCCTGCCGCCTGGTCTCACCACGGGCTGCGGGGGCAGCCCCTCCTCCCCTCCTCCCCCGCTGACCTCGGTGTCTGCAGAGGGGGTCCTCTCACGTTCCAATCCCCCCACTCACTGCAGGTTTCCCCTCTTAACTCTGTTCTCCCAGAGGCGCTACCGCCATCACTGATGGGCTCGGCCTGGGCCAGCGGTGGGTCCGACGTGGAGCCGGGGAAGCTTCTGGCAGCTTCTCACAGGAGCCGGCCCTGCAGCCCATGCCCCGCGACCAAAACCCCGCCACACAAACCCAAAACAAGCTGCCATGCCAAAACATATAGGTGATGCCTGTAGTGATGAATGCAAGTTGTGGTAGTTGGGGCTGAGGCTGAAATTTGCTGGCTTAATCTGGAAAGCAGTTCTCAAAACCCCCACTTTATTTCACAGATACCTCAACATTTCATCAGTATTGTCTCCTATGGCCTTGATTTGAGCCGTTGCTTAAAATCACTGCCATTTTAGAGCAAGCACCTACACCCTTATTTCACACATTAAGCCTGTTCTAGGAAGCAGAAACAGGGACTCTGCTTCAGCCATGTGAGGGGCACAGCCAACTCATTCCTGACGCACACCGCGGGCAAGGCAGGAGAGCAGCGCTCTACCGGCCAGCCTGGCCGCTCCTTGGGATCGAAGCTGCCCATCCAGGCCCTCTGCAAAGGGTACGGAGTATTGAGCTTCTCCCATTTGTTTCCTGCAGAAGGCGCCGTGGGAAGAGCTGGGAAATTCTGTGTTTCCTATGCCAGGGAGCAGCAGGGTGCTGGGCAGGAGTGTGGAGAGCCGAGGGTGCCAGGGCCCGGGGGGGACCAGTCATGGTCAGTCACGGCCCCTGCCATGATGCAGCAGGGCCAACGCCTGCAAAATTCAGTCCTGGTGTAATTATTTTACAACTCTACGTCTGTAAGAAATATGAATTTTGATGGAAACTAGGAGCAAAAAGCTTTCTAAGCAAAGCGAAGCTGCTAAATTCTGTCTTCTCACTGGTTATGTGAGAAAATAGTAATCCTTTTTCTTAATAGCTATTTTAAAATCCAGTGACCATTTTTAGTACAGGTCTGCTCTGAATCTTCATCAGAGGCTGGTGTTTCTGGCAGCCCTGCAATGTCTGTTGGGGCATTTATATTGCTTTTTGCCTCAGAGATCCATATGTGGCACTACAGACATGCAGATACAACATGGGATCTATCACAAGTGCAATGTTTGTAGGCATTTGTAAACATACAGGTCAGTTCTTGATCAACCCTTGTATGGCTTTTCTTCTTTATAGGTATACGCCTTCAGTTAGCTTTTGTTTATAAGCATGCTAAAAGAAAAGTAACAAAGTTTAGGGCTGGTGTCCCAACTGCGACCAGAGCATTCACCTGAGAGAAGGCTTAACTGTTCAAAGAACTGGCAAATGTGGGTCTTGGCAGCTTCTATGTAACCAGTTCTAAAAAGCCCTTACAAAAGTTCTAGTGAAATAGGATCTTCTTTTAAAAACATAATTTCTGCACATACTAAAGTGCCGATTGCAGGAAGTGACACTAGGAACATTAGATGTTTGTGTCATAGTCAATAAGTATAGCTCTTAAGAGTCATTGCATGTCTTTAAAATGTTGCTTTTTTTTTTTTCTTTTTTTTTTTGTCTTCCTATTGCGACACCTTGTAACAAAGTCAGACCAGTTATGGTAGCAGGCTTAGGCTGCAGGAGGTATTCATTCCAACTGTGACAATATTTGTAAAAGAACATTCCTGGGAGGTCTACTGGCTTATTTCAAGATGAACTTTTTTATAGACACTGTCTTTCATTTGAATAGTTGTTTAATGTTGGGGTTTTTTTTCTTTGTTCCTTTGTTTTTTTCATGGAAAATCCAGGGTGCAAAATTCAAGATGGTAAAAAAATCGCAATATTCATAACTTTCCCAGAGATACAATATTATAGATGACACAGAATGCATGGAGGTACAACAAAAAAGCTGTGTTACAATAATCACTAATGTGCTTTAAAAGTAGAGCCAAAAAACCCTCCTAAGCCACATAAAATCACTTTTAATAAAAATTCACACCTCTCTGACTACTGCAAAACACAGGTTATTGTCTCTATCTCACTTTCTTTCCTTTCTATGAAACTTCATTTTCTGGGTCTCTCTGTTTTCAGTTCATGTGAAATAGCAAGGTGTTAAACGTAACTAAACTTTGATCCATTACTATGATGTTCAACTGTTGCAAGTCCAGGCTTAGGGGATGGGGAACAGAACCAGGTTACCCAACTGGGAGCTGCCAAAGAGAGCAGTCTTCTTATATTGAAGGCATAAGAGCAAAGATAAACAATACTGCCATAAAGGCTTATAAAACACCAGTTTAATGTAAATATAGGAACACAAGTATTTATGTAATATTTAGATTCTTAAGGTTTCTCTCATCCTTCTTACTTCTAACTTATAGGTGCTTCACAGTCCTCTGGCTAAGGACATGTATGTACCTTCTTCAATATTAAGTCTTCAGGCTGCACAAGAGCTGCTACTTATCTGAACTCTGATACAGTTCTTCAGAAATGCCTTTGAAGGATATTCAGATTCAGTCCTCCATGTCTTTTCCTTCTTCATGGATTTCTTGGTCCTCAATTCCATCAGGAAGGTGTTTCGACTTGTCTGTCATTATATGGTTGTTCAGCCCCTTGAGTTTTAAAAACATGATGTGCTTTTGTCATGGCCATATACAGTTATTAGCTGCCTAGTAGTAAACATGTGGCATTTTCTTGACACTGAAGCCGGTTTGACAGTGAAGCCTACTCATCCTCCTTATTCCTGCTTTCTACTCCTTCTTCTCCTCCTGTTTGCTGGACTTTCAGATTATGCCAGTTATTTTTAACTCCCATAATTTCACTGATCTGCTTACAATCCTGTTTCACAAGGAATTATATTTGCACAACTGAAGATTTGATGAATTGGGGCAAAAGTGAAAGGGATTTTTCTATGCTGAACCATGCATTTAGTAAAATATTCATCCTAACAAGGCCTTATTCAACTCTCAGTCTTTGTTGAGAGGATATAGTAAATCTAGGTTTAGGACTGCTAGCACCAGATCAAAATATAATGAACACATGATAATAATTATTATTCCAGTATAAACCAGCTGTGTAAGTTCAAGTCTCTTTTAGTGATTTCTTTACATGAGGCACAGACCTTGTAGTGGTAGGTTTTATGCATAGCAAGTCATTGTCTATCTATCTGAACCACTTTATGCTTCATCAAATGCTTGCCATTCTCCCATGTTCAGCATAAAGAATGGCAGAAAGACATAAAGCCAACATAAATTTTGTGTCATGTTCAAGACTAACTTTGTGAAAGCATGATTATCTGCCTGGTTTTAATCCAAACCAGTTTAAAATTCTTGGGTGATCAAAAAAATGTTCAGTCAAGTATTGATAATCACGTATTTATTTTCTCAATGTGACACTCGTTATATGTTGAGACTTATAAATAATAACAACATGTGAAATGGCAATCATACTTTATACAAATATATAACTAGAATTAATCTTTCTGCCTTCTGACAACCGCAGACATTGTGGTAACAAGTCACTTCAGAAAGAATGTAACTCCTCCCTCCAATTCTGTCCTTGAGGGATACCACATTACATGATTCATCTGATCTAACTTTAGATGTTTACACCTGAGCTAGCCAAACCTTATAGACAATGAAGAGAAATGGGCATGTGATTCATCTGACCTATTTTAGCCACATCCTTTAGGATGAGTTTAATTGCAGTCTAGAAATATGTCGTAGTCTCCTTGACTATGAAATTAGTCTACGAGACCTGATCAGAAGAAGATGTCTGAAATAGGTCACATGAATACCATTTAAATTACCTGAAAACAGAGACCAAACTATGTAAGACATTCCACAAAGGAAGGGGGAAAAAAAAAAAAAAAGGATTGGATCTTAAAGCTACTCAGTGCCAGGAAAAATTATAGGTGTCGGGTGCTTGCTGAGCCATTTTTGTGTTGTAAAGGGATTCATAAACACAAAATATCCTCCATTCATTTGCTCACACATAAGCATCCACTGCTTTTTGAGATGTCTTAGGTATTTGAAAGAATTGAAGAGGTTTGTCCAAATACAACAGAGGTGATCCAGGCTATTTTGGAGTGGCAGGTAGGCACCTGGTCAAACACTAAGACATATCAAACAATCCTAGATGCCAATGTGTGGTCAACTACATCAGCTCTCTACTGTCCTTGTAAAAAGATATCTAGGGTTGATTCAGCTCCAGATAGAGACACCTATGCTTAGGTTTCTACCTGTAGGAGTCTGTATGTGTGCTTGGTGTCTAAAGACCTTGTTATAGTCAACAAAAGTTAGAACTTGATTTTTCCCTGCATATAGGTAGGTAATGGTGTATGAGATGCCCCAGAGCATCATACCTTGCCCCCAACAACCACTACAGAAACACAAGTCTTCCACAAGTCCTATGTAATTTCTTAAATAGCAGCAGATGGCAATTTTTGCAATGACTGAATTGAGCTGAGGATATCCAAATCTGGATTTGAATCCCATTCCTATATTGTGCCAGTCAGTCACTGTAAAGGAGGAATAATATTTTATAAAGTCTAAGCAATCATCTAAAGTAAAATTTATTTTTAGAATTATTGAACAAGACTATCCAGTTCAGAGAAGACTGTCAATGAAAGATACTTTATCTAGTAAGGTAAATGCACTGAACTTTCTCCAGGTTCCTGTCCAACATAACTAATCTGTATCGTTCTGTGTATAAGCTTATATATCAATTTGTATCAATTATATATTGACCTCAAATGTTACCAGGTCAGAATATTGTTGCTATACATCTACTTTGGCATGTTTAATGAATAAATGAATCTCCCATACCTTCAATAGCATCAACTTTATTATGATGGCCAAATTCACACCTTTTTAATGTGGCATTTGGTCTGTTACTATTCTCTCTTTATTGTTTGTGTTATAGAATGTTGTTTCTGTGCTGTAAAATTTGCTCATTTATATTAGACTTATTCAGTCATTTTGAAATGCTTCTACTGACTGTAGAGCAGAGTATAAAAATGCAAAAAAAGTCCAATTTTCAAGTCCCATAAATATTCTTTTGTTTCTAATCTCCAGAAGATTAATTTCCCATTTTAAAATATCACATGTTGCCTGTATATTTTTTGATGAATGTCATGAATTACCAGAAAGATTTAAATCTAATTTGTGACATGTTTTATAACACTTGGAATACAGGTAACATACTTCATGTTTGCATGTGGCAATTTAGAAGTCTGCTTCTAATGGAATGACAAAAGATTTTTTTGCATAATTCAACCCAAGTTATATCTAGATTTAGTTTATGCTTGAAAGACATGCATTTACTACTATTTTATTTATAAACTTTAGTGTCATACAGATTACAAGAATTGGAAAGAATGCATATTTTATATAAAAGTATAACAAATCTGAATAAGCTATAATCCAGAGATTTCTACATTCTGTCATCACTGACCTCCAAAAAATATCGAGAGGTGAATATTACAGGTGAAGACCTTGCCCATACAGTAATTTTGAGCATTAGTCAGAACTCTGAATATAAATAATTCTTATATATTATTCTCATATGAATACTGAGAAATAATAAGCTTTATGAGGCTTTTAAACCCACGACAATATTTATTCCCCTACTTACTGTGATAATAAAGCAATCACTAAATAAAGATTCGGATCTGGCTTAAAATGTATGCACATTTGAAGCAATTTATTCTGTGTGAGTGCAAGTGCATATTACAGATCTTGTCACTTAGAGACATGACAAGACTGGACTATCTGCAGAATAGGAACTCACTACAAACACATATTTCAGGGTCCTGAGCCAATCTTCCAAACACTATATCTGTTTTTTCCTCCCTCCTGTCTCTTCTCCCAAACCTTTTGCCAAAATTTACCTTTATTATTCATTTCCTGACTTGAATAGCTTAAAATACCCCAAATCCCTCATCCTACTCCCCTTTTTTTCTGCTTTCCTTTTCCATGAAGGCTGCTAAAATAATGACTGCAAAGCTTTTTTCCTATAGTAGGGGTGAACAGACTTTTGATCAATGAAGTCATAGTTTTTTAAGACTGACTATCCCAGTGCACTTCACCATGGTGGGTGGTGGTGTGGGTGTCAATCTCTTTTCCCAAGTAACAAGTAATAGGATGAGAGGAAACAGCCTCAAATTGCACCAGGGGAGGTTTAGATTGGATATTAAGAAAAAGTTCTTCACCAAAGGGTTGTCAAGCATTGGAACAGGCTGCCCAGGGAAGTGGTGGAGTCACCATCCCTGGAGGTATTTGAAAGACACGTAGATGTGGTGCTTAGGGACATGGTTCAGTAGTGGACTTGGCAGCGGTAGGTCAACGGTTGAACTTGATGATCTTAAAGGTCTTTTCCAACCTAAATGATTCTATGATTCTGTGATTCTATTAAGAAGAGGATGGGAAATGTTTTAGGTGAACAAATTAATACTTTTTAGAAAGGCTTCTTAGAATGCTTATCAAGTTTGATGTTTCTTTGTTGAGATAATATTGCTGTACATGCATATGTGCATTTTGTATATAAACATTTTCTTTTCTTGCATATTCCAAATACAGAAATAGAAAAAAAAATGGTAATATTTAAATAATCCAAAAAGGGACAAATTTCAGAGATTCCTTGAAATTCATCAGGTACTTTCCTATTATCTTTGGCTTTATGTGAAGACACAGAACTAATTGCGATGAGTGGCAACTCAAAACTCAGAGACAAATGTCCTGGGCTTGGCTTTCAAAGATATGCCTAAAAAAATATTGTAGTTAGACATTTTCCCACAAGTAAGACGGTTTCCCCTCACCTGTACTGATATAAAGACAGACTATATATTAATTGTGTGACATGCTCCCCAGCAGGACTTGTACGTTGAACTTAAGACTGCCAATCACACAAAGATTTAATAGCCTACATTTTCCCAGTGAAGTCAGTGGGAATGAATGCCTTCCTTTATATGCCTTTGGGAACAACCTGTTCCCCAAGGAATTCAGAGAAGGTGTAGGACATGCTCTCCCAGGTAAAATTGATCTTGACATTCATGCAGGAATGTGAAGAAAGCTACCTGAGCTTTATGGAGGAACCCACTAATAGAAGAGCCACATTTTAGGTCTGAACAAGCATCAACTGTCTTAAGTTTCAACCAGCAATACCAAACTGAGTGTATTGGGTGTGCCTGAGAAGCTGTTTTGATCCTCCTTTCTCCCAACATGAAACAAATTCCTGTTCCCCAGGATCAAAACACGGTACTTTGTGTTACACTGTTGTTCTGGGAAGCTTGGGTAAAATTATTCTTAGGGCTGTGAATAATGTTAATACACACATTCTGCACAAATGTGTAAGTCTCCATGCTATAGAACTCCTTTCTCTTGCAAAATACTTTTTCCGACCATAGAAATCAGTGTAGATGCATTTTATCTTTCAAAGAGAAGAAAAAGGTTGAAAAATGCTGTGAGGACAATTAAGTATTATTTCCTGAACCTGAAGACTTAGAATGAAACTTTAAATACTAGGTAATTGTACTGGCAAATTCTTGCTTAATCTGAACCAGACCAGCTGTCTTTACTTCCAGCCCCTGTTCACCTCCTAATAACATGGGGGCAGACGTGTCATTGCTGAATGAGTGCTACCCTATTTCTACCGAATCTGCTATTTAGCTAATTTTTTTATATATATTTTGTGTTCATTTATTACTGTTGATTTTATTTTTATAAGCCTGTATATGCATCCTTTGCTGTTTTTATAATCTCTGTTAACCTAGTTATTGTTTTAGGACGCTTAGACTATATCAGGTGGGATAAAACAGTGCCATCTTGTGGCACTCATCAGTTGTATAGCCATTTCCTGATTTTTCAGTTACATTTTCAAGAGTGTTAGTTTTTGCTGTGATATAATAGGCACCACTAATTTTAAGGCCTTCAAGATTATTCTTGAAATGTTGTCCAAGAAAACAATTAAGCAAAATTTCCCTGTTCACCCAGGAACATTTTTGAGATCTTTTATTTTGTTTCTAACAAAAAAATTTCATCCTGTTAAATAAACAGAAAAAAACCCCTACCTCTCTAAAAGACATTTCAGGATTTGAAAGCAAGCAAACTGTCTAATCATGCTGTGAAAATATCTTGTTGTTAAAAGGGTAGCTTGACAGGTTGCCTTGATAAAAATTGTGTTCATGGAAAATAGTATTTTTGAAATGGGTCAAGGGTGTCCTGGACACTGATAGACTGTAGACAAAGCACTGAATAACTGAATTACTGAAATGGTTTCAAGAATCTATCTACTATTACAGCTATCTATCTAGCTGGCTATTTTTTCCCCCAGAACTGTGGAACTAACAAATTTTCCCCTTTTTAACTCTGTGTTGCTTCTAATGGGAATGTTAGCACCTGGGGAGGGGGAATCTGATTCACTGTTTATGAGTATGATATGCACTCAACATAAATTAAAGTATTAGAAGGAAGGCCTTCTCTTGACTTCTGTTCCCTGCTTGACCTGGTTCTCCTCTAATTAAATCATTCCTAAAACTCCCACTCAGTAAGAGGTCATTTAGGCCATCACTGCGGACTTTAAAATTAGTTCTGTTGCTTATTTATGCTTCAGTTCCTCCCCTCTGCATAACAGATGTAATAATTACCTGCTCCGTAGGAGTTCTACGAAGCTTCATTAGTGTTGGATAAAACTAACTACAGAAGTGCAAAGTGGTGTGTGCTTCTACTGCAGTTAGATTTGCTGTGCATCTGCTCGCATGATATTTTGCTGTACAGCTCATAGGAGGGATTCTCCAGCTTATAGAATTTCACTGAGATATTATCTTAAGAATAAATAACATGGCTTACATGATACAATTATTAATTAAATAATAACTGCAGTTAACTACAGTTTTTCTCTGGAAATTCAGTTACAATCCAACACAACAATGTTATAATTATATTACAGCATCAAAGTACACAACGGTGTTTGGTTTATATGCAACCAATTTGTATGTATTGCAGCGAAGCCTAAGAACATACTGGACTGTATTAGTAAGACCGCAGCCAGCAGGAAGAGGGACGTGATCACTGCTGTCTATTCAGTGTAGCACTTGTAAGACTGCATCTATATTACTATGTCCAATTTTGTGCTCCCCCGTACAAATAAGACAGTGATAAATTGAAATGAGTATGGCAGAGGGCCATCAAGATGACTAGGGGCTGGTGCACATGACATGAAGACAATTGTAGAGATAGGGGTTTGTCCAGCCTGTGGAAGAGCAAGAAAATTGCTTTTTTCAACTATTTAGTGGGTGTTTGTAGAAAAAATGGAGCCAGATTCTGCTTGGAGGTGCACAGCCTCCAATGCTAGGGGCAATTGGCACAAGCTGCAGACAGTTAAAATTCCAATTAAGTAGTAGGACAAAGCCAATTACTATAATGAGTGTGATGAAACACTGGAATGGGTTGCCCAGAGAGGCTGTGAGATCTCCACCCTTAGATACAAAATTTGGCTTGGCAAAGCCATGAGCAACCTCGGGGTTTCAAAGTTGGATTCAACTTTGCAATTGGCTCTACTTTGGGTGGGGAGTTGGACCACACAACTTCCAAAGATCCATTCCAATCCAAATTGTGCCACAACTCTCTCATTCTATCTCAGTAAATGTGTTTTAACGTTAACAGAAATTACAAGAACATTCTTCTCAGGCAATAAGAGCATTGGCTCCTTCCATATTTCCATAAAACTTAATATTTTTGTTTCCACTTCTATTGGAGCACAGTAGCAATAATGCTGTGCCATCTGGAATACACTAACTCCAGTGCTACTGATTTCATTTTTTGAATATCAATGGCATAAAATGATTACCCACTTTTTTATTCTGTCCCCCAGCAATGTATTTCTTTGCTTTTAAACCCCTTAATATTATCTTTTGGAATGCTAGAATAGTCACACTGGGACTAAGGAAAAAAAAAAATGCAATTTTTTCATTCCAGAAAGCAAAGCCTCTAAGGAAATTAAAAGGACATTTCAGGACAAAAATATTTTGGCATTCATAATGATGGCTCTTGCTCTACCCTTTGCAGATACATGCTATTATCTAGAGTCCAATGTTCTTGATATATTCACAATAAAATCCAAAGCAGAAGGAATTTATTTACTGTAAGCATTGTAGGCTGTATATTCCATTTGGTCTATATATCCCATGCTACCAAAGGAAAAATAAAAAATGGAAATTTACCTGAGGCGATTTCTTTTTGACACATCTTTCATGGAGTAAAGGGCTTGAATATTGGGGCATGTGAATAGAACCACTCTCAAATGTGCTTCTAGACAGGCTCTATTTTGCTCCCTCACTCTGCACAACTTAGTCTTGCCTTTGCCCTCAGCAACACCTCCATTTTGCGTCAATTTGCAGGAAGAAATCAGGGGGGTTGTGACCAAAAAAAGGCAATTCTGTAAGAGAGCCTTCCTCCTTTATCTTATTTCCTCTTCAAGGTATAGCTTGGTCAAGGCTACTTTTGTGCTTAAAAACATTTGGGGTACAGTTCTTTTCATAACTACTCAGCTCCATACAGATAATAATTGTACATTAGTGACTCAGCACAGATAATAAAAACACATTGCCATTTTTTCCAAATGATTTGCATGAAAAGCCTGTCATAAAACTAATCTTTGCAAAATTAATGTAAAAAAAATATAAGCAGCAGCTAGTGAAGACCAGTGTTGACACTTTAATGTCGCAGTTTACATGCACATAGTTGGTAAGACATCTAAAGTAGGTGTCTTGGGGATTACAAGATGAGATGAGACTGTGTTTTCCTCTTACAAGTCTAATAGTCTCTAATGGGGAAATATCGGAGTCAGTGAAACCAGACCTTTTTGAGAAATTCGGTTGGGATTTGCTACGGAGCAAATATGCCAGGCTATGGCTGCTACATTACAAGGCAGGGTAATAAGCCTAAAACAAATGTGGAAGGTTAAAAACCTATTTTTACATCTGTATCTTCTAACACCAAGTAAACACAAGGCTGATAATTAGGATTAGAGCTTGTCCTTCCACAGGCATATTCTGGACAGTGCTTGCCCAGTGGTAAGAGCAGATTAGTGCCTGATACACAAGCATGCAGCTGTACCACTGACCACTAATTACTTTAGCACTTCAAACACAGTATGCAATCTGTTGACATACTAAACGTCTCTCATGCATTTAGAAATAAATGATAAAACAATACGTCAGCCTAGGCTTTATGAGGATTAGGAGGATATTTATATAATACACGTGTTGTCTTTGTATGTGGGGGCAAGACCTGCCTCACTCAGGTTGTGTGTGTGTGAATAACCTGTTCACCGCGGGGATGGGTATTAGTGCAAGCTGGCACCATCCAGCAGATGGTGCTCAGTACTAACAAAAAGAAAGTAAAAAACAAAAAAAGGAAGACGCAGGGAAAGCATTTTTCTTTGTTTACATTTTCCTGTAACTAACAGCTATTTTGGTGTCATTTTTTGTGATTTATCACCCTGCAGCTAATATTACAATGTCGTTCACAAGTGATCATAATGAGTTTTAGGTGGTGGATAAGTGAGGTGGTGTTGATTAGCTCTTGACAGATCTTCTGCAAGCTCCTTAATGGCATCCTGTGGGATTCAGACTGCTTTGAGATTCCTATAAACCAGACTCCTTCATAATGTGAGTAGAAATGACAGTTAATTGCTGTGGAAAAGCACCAGGTTTTTAAAGAGAAATTCTGCACATCCTTTAGAGATGTAGTCCTAGTGCAGACTGTTCACTATACTACATTAAATAATATTTGGCATAAGAGTCACATCTTTTAAATGCTTGAAGTCAAGTATTAAAAAAAATCCTTAGAATATGCCTTGGGAAACTGATTAGGAAAAAATATTAAAAAATAAGTCAGATATTGTCCATATTTACAAGTGACTTTCTTCCCAGTCAAAGCCAGATAAATCTCAGATATTTGTTTTGTCTTTGTACAAGAAAAAAGAGCCTTCAGGTCTGTTGTCAATGGGATCTGACAATGACTTGGAAACTTCTTAGCAGATTTTTAGGAAGCTGGACCTGTCACATCTCCATGCCTAAGGGACAGTGCAGAGCCACTGGCAGCCAGGCAGTGCTGCAGAGTCCATGTAAAGTGGCTTTTCATTGCCCTAAACACACTGTGATGGAAGCTGTGTCCTTGCTGGAAAACACAGTAAAAACTACTTGCTATTGCCCTGGTGCAGAAATACCAGGACACTTCCTCAGGGATGGTCATTCCTTTTTAGTGCACTGCTCCCCTTCCCATGGAGGATCTAACTTCATGTTTCGTTTTGATCTTTTAAAGACATCACTGTTGACATTTGTTCCTCTTTTTCTTTTCCTCCTCCACCAACGCAGAAAATAACTGTTATAATCCCAGGCCTAGGGAGAGATCAGAGGCAGATGCCTGAAGCTACTGATAATAAAACAACAGCTACTGAATCCTCTCCTTTCAGAAATCAGGTTAATCTCAGATCTCACTGCATTTAAAATGTAGAGAAGTCTTTATTCTGGTCTGTATCCTAACTCAAAGACTGGTATGTAAATAGCAGAAACAGAATAGAAAGTGTAGAATAAAAAAGTGATTTCTTTTTCTTTCTTTTGCTAAATAAAATCTTCTGAAGTTAGGCACAGCTATATTGCTCCTCCTGCCTTATATACAGCTAAGAGCAAATACAGAATCCTTATGACAGCTCCTTGCTTTAAATAATGTTGCTAGTGCCTAGGACCTAAGCAGCAGGTATAGTACATATATTGCTGTGTTCCAAAGCAATCATACAATGTCATAAGGCAAATTAACCTGTGTAAACCCCCAAAATCTGTCTTCTCTTAGCAAATGTACTGGTAGCATATAAAACCTGGTAGAAAAATGTACCATTGTAAGAGCCTGTAGAAAATTGGGATTTTGACAAGTTTGTCATTGACAGTATGCTTTTAATTGCGAAGCAGTAGCTTTTCTCAGTTGTAATATATGTATACATATACATACGTACTTTTCAAACAAAAAGAAATGTTAAGATTTTCAGGAATTACATCAACAATTTATGTAATATTGCACTGAGGTAATTTGCTGTCTCTTAAAGGTCAGTTCTTAGAAATGTTTCACTGGTATGAGTGGATAATAATAATTTTTCTTTTTTAGGGGGATGATGGTGAAGAAGTAAGAATAAAGAGTAAATCAAACTCATTTATTTAACACAAACCCCATGGTTCTGACCTAGCACGCTCTATGACAGACTGCACATGGCCATATATCATAGCACTAGGCCATGTGTCCACATTTGATGGCCCCGTGGCCCAGAGACAACATTTTTGTAGAGTTTTTGTCCTGGTTGAGAGTGCCTGCAGCGCAGCTGGGAACAGCAGGTATGAGGCAGCCTGCCCGCCACCCCAGCATCAGTGAGGGTATGGGATGCTTGCAGATGGGGAAATGAGTGGGGCAGAGGGAACCAAACATGGGGTAGATTTAACGATATTGCCTCCTAGGGGGTAAACTGTCCCCAAGCTTGTCGTAGGATTTGTCTTGGAGAGATGTTGTTTGAGATTTCCAGAAAAAGGCAGGGAAATGAACAGTGCTGCAGTGTGGGAAAAGGGTCCCAGTGCTCAGCGTCCCTCCCAGGACATGCCTCGTTCTGCAGTGCAGACACATAAAGACACTGTGGAGGAGGAGGAGGCAGCTGTGGATTGAATAGCCCAATAATGAGGGCAATCCACAAGAGCTAAGAATGTGTATGGATGCAGCAGCCTACATGATAAAAAAGGGCAGAGATTAAGAGACAATTTCTCTTGACTCAGGCACTCCAGACTCCATCCATAGTCAATGGAATGATGTGGGGACCCTTATGTTAGTGGCTCAAAGTGACCAGAGGTGCAATGAATAGATGAAACAAAGTTAATTAAATAGATCATATTAATCAAATTAAAAGTATTCAGTGTAGAAGTTCTTTGGACACGTCTGTATTGCAATGTTCATTACATCCATGCAAAATATAGGAAAACTATCAGATGAGAAGTCTTCTGTTCCCAGGATCATTCATAGCTTCTGGTATTTATATCAAAAACAATTAAAATAGAATTAAAAAAGATCACTATGGTAGGACTATGTTAGCACTTATATATTATGTTATATTATTCATATAATTTCAGCATCAAGCATAGTCTCATTTCACTAGGATGAGTCTTACTAGCAATAGACTTTATTTTAAGAGTAGAGCTGAAAAGTTACTTTGGATTTAGAGAATTAATATAATCTGCAGTAGTTATTCCTGAATACCAATGTATTTAGAAATCATGAGAGTATTTTATCACTTATTCAGGTTAGTCCAGAAATCATCAACGTAAATGTGAATAAGATAATTTTATTTCAGAACAGGAATATTTGGAAGGAGTTGCTGAATTAATTTCATGTGTAGACAAGCTCCCAAGAAACCAGTAAAAAAGCAGAGTATCAAACAGTGTGCTGAAAAGGGAGGAAGAAAGCATTAAATAGAAATACAAATGGAATCTGACAGGAGGTTGAGTATGAGTATTTATAGGTGACAGGGTGTTAATGTATTATGCAAAAGAAAACACAAAGCTGGTTTCTTTTTCTAGATATTGCACAAAAAACAGTTTAGTAGAATATTCTATCTACAGTGCTGTGTTCCTTCTCCAGCTAAAATGGAGTAGCTTAAGAAATGAAGTCCAGATCATCTTTATTATCCTGCATAATTCCTCAGGGGGCTGAAGGAAGGCTGGTGAGTGTAATTTCAGAGAAGAAGATGTCTGCAACAGCATGATCATTATAATGCCTTGTGCCCTTCTAGTGCTGACTTTTGCTGGCCTATCTTCAAAAATCAGTGGACCTTTTTATTAACAAAGATGAGTCTTTCAGATAATGCCTGAAAGGTTAATGCTTTATGACCCACAAGTGCAGGTAAAACTTTACAGCTGCTTGGCAGCAGAAAAGCAGGATGTTAATGTCTGAAATTGTGTGGCCAGTTACTAATGAATCCCTATAAGCAAATCTTTGTTCTTTATGTTCCTTGCAACATGAAACTAGGTAGGCTTTGCATGTTGTGATAAACCACTCAGAAATTAAAAGCTCCCAGTGTGAGTCCACCTGGTCTATTACGTTCTTTATGTTGTATGAAACATGCTGTAGTCTCATGCTCAGCTGTTGCTCTGATTCCCACAATGGTTTTAGATGGGGTGGAGAAAGTAATCCCGTCTTTTCTTCAGTCCTCCTTCTCCCTGGTGGCAATTAATGGCAACCACTAGTGCAGCTCTCAGATCTGAGTAGCTCAAGAAAGGATTGCCACAGTTTTTGATGTGAATTCACAATCCAGATAATGTGACAACAATTTGACCCTGAACAGTACATTGGAAAAACTATCAGATTTGTCCTGCTAATATCATACAGCTATTTTTTCAAGCTATCCTGTAGAGCTTTTAACTTTATTTAACTCTAAGGTGAGCATCCTTTTAATGGGAAATACGGATGTTACAGCTTTTCAGCATGTTTACATCCCATATGATTAGCTACATGAAAGTGTACTGCAGCATTTATAAATGACAAACTCTCATTTATCCAGAAACAGTTTATCCAGTTTGCAGATTAGACACTGGCGCTTGCTCTGCTTGGAATATTAATTATGAGTCCAAGCACAGTAGCATGTAAATGCATTTATATTGCTTCCAAGGGTAGCAGCATAACCACTTAGCAAAGCCTAAGACAACTGCCTGTGGATAACAGACCTGTTATCATAGAAGTAAGCTGTGTTCCTGGAAGCTGGAGTTCTGGAGGTTATGGGGAAAAGACACATGGCTTTATTCCATGTCAGCTCCTAACAAGAAAGATTTATTAATTTTGCCTGAACACAAGCTCTGCAGGAGATGTGCTAACTCCTGCAGATCCTCTTGTGGGTGTTCTTTCTAGAAGAAAAAAAAAAAAGATTTACAGAGAATTCATTCTACAATGCTATAGCACACATGGAGTTCGAAGTACAGAAGCAAAGAAACACAGTTTGTATTTTCTAGACTAAACCAAATCATGTTTTCTTAAAGAGTACTTAGCCTTAAAACCAAAATCTGTTCAATGAACAAGGTTTCATGTCTCATATATTCACTTTTTAATGCTGTAGTCCTGTTCGGTATCATCATTCTCAGAAACAATTTGTCTTCCAGAAAGGAATATTATTTGCCACCTTTTCCTCATATCTCTTATTAAATTGTATTTTTGTTACAGTTCCAGCACTAGCGTGTAGACAAACTGCGGTTTTCTAAAAACACCATGGCATGACAGTTTCTTAGAATCTAACCATAATCAAAGTATGCTGACAAATATATAGCAAATATATATGTAGTTGCTTCCCTCCAAGCACTGCAGCTTTGAGAAATCATGTGATTACAGGAAATACCTGGCTTTTATAAAAGATGTAAGCTCTGAGCTCTCTTATTATTGGAGAAAAGGCCTAAAAATATGCTGAGGTGCACCTAAACGGTGCAGAAACTAGACTAAATAAAATGACAAATACTCACACCACATTTTATGAGGAGTACTATCACCACTGATGAATTCTGTCATTTTAAGCTGCTTTTTATGTTGGAGTCATCAGGTTTGTATTTAAGGTTTGAGAACATGCTCCACACAAGTATAATTTTAGGGCCAAGACAGAAGGACTTAAGTCATTGAAAAACTTATTTGTGGTTAAGAACCTTGCAGCCAACCTCACATGGCAAAATGTGAAGCCTGGAGCTGCAGAAAGTTAACAGCCTCTACACTCTTTGAGTCTTTGAGGTTTATTACAGAGAATTTCATAGAATTAGTCCTCTAAAATTGCTGTCTCCTTTAGCTGATCTCTTTCTCCAGCTTACTTTTCTGGTCTCGTGCTTTGATAATTCTGTTCACAGAGCAGTCTCATGAAGCATGCAAGAAACTTGAATATAATAAAGCTGTCTTGAGCAGTTGCTTGGTAACTCTATGTATTAAAATGCTTCTAATATTCAAGAGATACATGGATTACAATAATAAAAATAAAGGAATACAGCAGGGAATCACTAACAGCTGTTAGAGTAACACCCACATCCAGAACACATGTTGTACTAATAAGCAATGGTTTATTAGCTGTTTGAGTAATTGCTTTGGATTCAGCATAATAATCCTTTCTGATATGATGAATTTTCAAATATTTTTTCATTTTTTTCATGAATACTCCTTATTATAAATATGTAATAACAGATTTTGAAATTTAAGGAAATTAACTTTAAAATTATTCTACAATAGCAAGATTTGAGAATCTAGATATAAGAAAGAAATAACAGCTATTCCTACAGAACCCACATGTCCTATTCAGAACCTATTGCTTTGTGTCTGATTTTCCATACTCTCCTGGTTTTAGCTGGGATAAAGTTAATTTTCTTCTCAGTAGTTGGTACAGTGAGTTTTGAATTTAGTGTGAGAATAATGTTGATAACACACTGATGTAGTTGCTGTGAATTAGCACTTATCCCAAATTAAGGATTTTTCAGTTTCCCTTGCTCTGCCAGCAAGTAGGCATACAAAAAGCTGGGAGGGAGCATGGCCAGGACAGCTGACCCAAACTAGCCAAAGGGATATTCCATTCCATAGAACGTCATGCTTAGTATATAAACTGGGGGGAGTTGGCCGGGGGGAGCGGATCGCTGCTTGGGCATCAGTCAGCAGGTGGTGGGCAATTGCATTGTGCATCACTTGTCTTTTCTTGCATTTTTTAAAATTTAATTTTATTTTATTTAATTTTATTCCTTTTCATTACTTTTCATTTTACATAATAATTATTATTAGTATTACATTTTATTTTACTTTACTTATGAAATTGTTCTTATCTCAACCCAAGACTTTTACTTTTTTTTTTTTTTCTGATTCTCCTCCCTATTGCACTGGGAGGGGGAGGAGTGAGCGAGTGGCTGTGTGGTGCTTAGCTGCCGGCTGGGGTTAAACCACAACAGTCCTTTTTGGTGCCCAACGTGGGTCTCAAAGGGTTCAAGATAATGACAGATTTGATCAGAATGTGCTAGATCAAATTTACAGCTGTTATTGCTGTTTAGCTATTAATAGCTACTATGGGGCTATGTTTCGGATTTGTGCTGAAAACGGTGTTGATAATGCAGGGATGTTTTGGTTATTGCTGAGCAGTGCTTACACTGCATCAAGGTATTTTCTGCTCCTCAGACTACCCCCCGTCCCACCGGCGAGTAGGCTGGGGGTGCACAAGCAGTTGGGAGGGGACACAGCTGGGACAGCTGGGACCAAAGGGATATCCCATGTCATACGACGTCATGTTCAGCACTATAAAGCTGGGGGAAGAAGAAGGAAGGGGAGGATGTTTGGATTGATGGCATTCATCTTCCCAAGTCACCGTTAGGCGTGCTGGAGCCCTGCTTTCCTGGAGATGGCTGAACACCTGCCCGCCCGTGGGAGGTGGTGAAAGAATTCCTTGTTTTGCTTTGACTGTGTGTGTGGCTTTTGCTTTACCTATTAAACTGTCCTTATCTCAACCCATGGGTTTTCTCACTTTTAGGCTTCCGATTCTCTCCCCCATCCCACTGGTGGGGGAGTGAGCGAGTGGCTGTGTGGTGCTTAGCTGCCGGCTGGGGCTAAACCACAACAGTCCTTTTTGGTGCCCAACGTGGGTCTCGAAGGGTTCAAGATAATGACAGATGTGATCAGAATGTGCTAGATCAAATTTACAGCTGTTATTGCTGTTTAGCTATTAATTGCCAGGCTCCTGTGCTTGCCATGGTCTTGCTTTCCTTTACTGTATCTTAGAGTCTAGGGCTTGTTAGTGGCTGCTTTCTGCTTTCGCTGCTGGCTGTACTGCTGTACCGCTTATCCTCCTACTGTGCTGTGCCTGGGAACATTCTGATGACAGCAATGGTGATGTGCCTGGGCTGGCAGACGGCCAGGGCATCGCTGCCGTTACCATGGTGGTGTACTGGACAGGCTGGAACTCCAGTGTGAACTCGAGTCAAAGGGACTGTGGTGGGTTGACCCTGCTTGGATGCCAGGCGCCCACCAAAGCTGCTCTATCACTCCCCCTCCTCAGCTGGACGGGGGGGAGAAAATATAACAAAAGGCTCGTGGGTCAAGATAAGGACAGTTTAATAAAGTGATAGCAAAGGTTGTGCGCGTGAAAGCAAATTAAAAACAAATGATGTTATTCTCTACTTCCCATCAGCAGGCGATGTCTAGCCGCTTCTTGGGAAGCGGGGCTTCAGTACGCGTAGTGGTTGCTCCGGAAGACAAAATGCCCCCGCTTCCGTCTCCCTTAACTTAGCTTTTATATCTGAGCTGACGTCATATGGTATGGAATATCTGTTTGGTTGGTTTAGGTCAGCTGTCCTGGTTATGTCCCCTCCCAAGATCTTGCCCTGCCCCAGCCTGCCATTGAGGGGGGGCAAAAATGTTGGAGAGACAGCCTTGGTGCTGTGCCAGCACTGCTCAGCAGTAGCCAAAACACTGCTGTGTTACCAACACCTTTCTAGCTACTGATGCAGAGCACAGTGCTATGAGGGCTGCTATGGGGAGAATTAACTCCATCTCAGCCAGACCCAATACAGGGACTGTGACCTTGGATGAGTCCACGCAGGAGCAGGACACCCCCAAGTGTCTGTGGCCGTGGCTAAGCCCATGCTGCAGCAGGTACACCTTGAAGCGTCTGTGGCCGTGGTTATGTCTGTGCCGCAGCAGGTATGCCTCTGAAGGGATTGTGGCCCTAGGGTAAGTCCACGCTGGAGAAGGTACACCTCGAAGCGTCTGTGGCCGTGGCTAAGTCCATGCTGCAGCAGGTACACCTTGAAGCATCAGCGGCTGGGCATGAGGTCATGCTGGAGCACCTCAAAGCGTGTGGCCATGGATAAGGCCCCGACAGAGCAGGTACACCCCTGGAGGGACTGCAGCCGTGGGTAAGGCCGTGTTGGAGCAGGTTTACTTCTGAAGGGGCTGTGGCTGTGGGTACGGCCACGCTGGAGCAGGTGTATCTCTGAAGACATTGTGGCCCATGGAGAAGGCCACGCTGGAGCGGGTGCACCTCAAAGCGACTGTGGCTGCGGGTAAGTCTGTGCCGCAGCAGGTATACCCCTGGAGACACTGTGGCCCTTGATAAGGCTCCCCTTGGAGCGGGTACAACCCTAAGGGACTGCGGTCTGTGGGTAAGTGCAAGCCAGAGCAGGGGCAAGGGGAGGAGTTCACTTCAATGTTAAACGTGATGGTCTGGTCCGAAGGGACCAGGGGTGGAGACTGTAATGGAAATACCTTTAAGTTCTTTTAACCCATGGTTTGAGTTACATGTTATAGGAATTACTATAGCAGGAAACCCTTGTTTCTAGCCAGGCTAGGAGCAAGGGGAGGAGTTCCTTGCAATGTTAAACTCTATAACCTGGCCCAAAGGGACCAGGGGTGGAGACTGTAATGGATATACCTTTAAACTATTGTAAACTATGATTTGAGTTGCATGTTATAGGAATTACTGTTGCAGGAACCACCTGAACCAGCGGAGGACAAATCTTGCAAGAAGCAGTGGAAGTGCAGCAGTGACCTGACCTGGGCTGGCTTTGGTGCCCAGTAACTCCACACAACACACCACCTCTCCTGTCCTGAGTGACCACCATAACAGATGGACCCCAAAGTCATGGACTAAATGAACTCAATGGACATTTTTGTGGACATTTGTGGATGTTTTGTGGACATTTTACAGGGGTGGTCCATAGACTAAGGGAATGATATTTGTGTATTATATCAAAGGATGGGAAGGGTGGTGACAGGTAATAACAATACAAAAAGTATTCCTCTCCTCTTTTTTAAAGACTATCCCATAAGTGATGAGACCTCATGGTTCCTATTTTTTCTCCAGTGGCTTTTTCCTAGTTGAAGATCTGGGTTTTACAATGGGAAGATAGCCTTAACCTCTACTGTAAACACTTGGGGAGGGTGGGCGGTGGGGAGGCGTCTCATTTGGGTTCAGTTTTCAAAGTCCATGTTATGAAATATTACTGTCTGAATAATTTTTTCCATTTTTGTCTGTTATGATGAACACATACTTAGTGGCAAGCATAGCCACAGAAGTGAACTGAATGAAGCCCCTAGACTCCCTCTACTAAATGCAGAGAAAGGGTATCTCCTCTCATATGTGTTTCATCATTGTGAGTTATATGGCTCAAAGAAATGGGATGACTTATATTCTGAAAATGTGTAGATGTGTGGTCTTAATTCAGATGCCTAAACACAGGATGTCTAGCATCATTTGGGATGTCCTACTCTGTCCAAACATCTGCGTGGGGTTGACAAATACAACACATGACTTGGTGGACACTTGCACCCTTCTCTAGAAGCAGCTGGAGGCTTCTCTCGGCTATCTCAAATAGACATGAACGCTTATGTTCAGACAACTGAATTAAGTCTGTTGTCTCTCTGTTTTGCACAGAGAGCAAGAGATTCAAGTCAGGCAAAATAAATCCAATCAAAAGCACACAGAATCAAGTGAAACTGATGTGATGGATGGCAACGTTGTGCAGATGTGGTAAAAGTTTTGTAACATAGATGATAACTCTCCATTCCATCCTGTATCCGTTTTCCAGAATTAATCATCTCATTACTTTGGAGTGATAACTTGTCCTTTATTACAAAAGAAATTGTGATAGCACAGCAACCAGTGAATATTGTGAAGTATAGTATTTTGAGTTTCCTTCACAGAAATATGTCAGTAATATTGGAAATGTAGAATGCTTTCTAAATTTCACCTATCCCCTTTTCCAACATCCTCTCCCTTTTCACTATTATTCTCTGTTGATAAATAATACAATTGCAATGCCATCAGCATTAGGCCTTCCATAATGCTGAATAGGATGTAACATAGTAGACAACAAGAAACAGAGGCCAGGATGGTGTGGCTGAAGGGTAAAGGAAAGAAAAGACAGAAATAGAAACAATACTTAACTATCACATGTAGTCACCCTTTTAGAGAAGTGCTATGCAAATACAGAATACTACAGCAAAAAGGTCACCTTAGCTATCTGAACTGTCATAAAGATTAAAATTGAATTACTCAAGCAAAGAAGAAAATCAAGATTTAGTGTGCATTTACAGAGGAACAAACTTTTTATAATATTCTTCTGCATATTAACTGTTAAAATATTCTACTGCTCCATTTTGCTGCTTCTTGAGTCTAATGATGTTATGTATACTAGAAGTTATGGACCAGATTATGAGACTATGTAGAAGGAAATATAGAATCTTTTGTAACAGTACTGAATTTCTATCTGGAGCTACTAGAGCTCAAAGCACAAAGATCACAACACATGGTGAAAGTTGTTTTCTTTTATGGATCAAGTAATGCGTCCTTGTACAACTCATTTTACAAAATAGATTGCTTAGATTACAATATATAGAATTGGATGTCACAGATGTGACTTTTATTTGCTGGGCAACATTAATTGCCATATTTTATACATCAGAGCCATAAGATCAATCATAATACAGTAATAAAAATTAGCTATTTTATACATTTTAAATTATTAGCAAATAACAAAATTACCTTTAGTAACTTTAGCAGCCTATTAGAATCAAGGAATTCATATTATTCTAGCAATTGCTGTAGGTGGTTCTACCTTAATAAAATATTTTGAATATATTTATAAAAGTATTTTCATTACATGATTACAGAAAATGCAAAGACTATTTATCAATCTTATGCTTGATTTTATTGAGGAATAGCTGACAAGTGGGAATTTATTCTGCTTGTGATTGTCTTTTATTGTCATATTTACCAAGTGTTTAGTTGTTTGAGTCTAGTTTTTCACCAATATGTCGTGTACAGTCATCAGATAAGTTATGGCTCGCTATCTGCTATCAATGTAGATAAAGAAATGTATACTCATATATTTAACCTGACACAGAGAAGGGAGATTTAATTAACAGTTCATAAATCATATCATATTGCCAATCTGTTATAAATATACCAGAAGGGTTTGATCTAATCTGAATTTCTATGTGCACCAAATCTATCTTCCTCCTTTTTTCACTAATCACCAATTGCTTTGGTACTATAACAGATATAATAAATCATATACTTGTAGTAAAAGGCACTGAATAACTTGATTGCTGTTTGCACCATCACAATTCAAGACCTTGATTTTATTCTCAAATTCTTAACAAATTTCACAGAAAGGCTTCATTGCAAGTGGCAGTTGGATGACTCGTCTGCAACCCAAACTGCATACACATCATCGACAGCAACACGGATAACCCTTCTAGTTTGTGCAGAATAGTATATTTGGTACGTTTCAGATGGCTGTGGACAGAGAAAGAAAAAAACTACAAACCATAAGCTCAAACACTGGAAAATTCAGTGTTATGTTTATCAGTCATGCAGGTTGTTCCTTTTACTTCTGCAGTGGAAGCCAAAGAGTTCGTTTGGCATTAATTAATTATTTCTAATCACCTTCTCTCCTTTACTAAAAAGCCAAGTTCATACTCTCTTCAATACTCAGCCCAGCTGGGGTCTAACTAACCTTAAGAAATCTTGAACATTGCTTTAAACAGAACAGAGAATTCTGTAGCCAACCTATAGGATTAACTTTGGTCTTCTTAGTCCTGATTATGTGCATTAATCAGAACATCATCACTATTCTTATCAGCACTTTCTTAGAATTAGCTCTGTCTGAAAGCTGTCAAAACTGTTAATAATTAAAACCAGATAATCGTAACATTCCAGAATCTCTGACACACCGTTATGACCCTTTGCTGAGGGAACGGCTGGGTAGGATACTATAGCTCTTCAAGAAACATTTCATCTGTGGAGGAAACAGAAATCATAAATCTTTCTTCATACATGCCAAGGAAAATAATTGCTTTTTTTTTCCAGTTTCTTCTACCATGGTCTGTATATCCATGATACCTGACATTGAAGCTATAAGTCATTTATCAAAGACCGAAAGAAATTCTAAGAAAGGTAGTAGGACAACATTCTAGCTTCAGAGTGCTAATGGATAGATGCTTTCTGTAGTTTGTGTCAAATTTACTGAATAATAAGAGAAATTCCACTTCATGTTTCCTTGGTTACGAATCTCTCTACTTAAGGCATTAGAATTTGAAAGTCAAGCACAGAGTAAAAACATACAGTTCAATATAGTCCAGGCTGAAATTCTGAATCTCCTTCTAGAACAGGGTAAAATATATTTATGTGTTGAATCCCAATGAGTGAGATCCTCTTTCTTCACAAACCAGGGGTCTAAGCATTTTCATTAAGATTAAGGTATGAGAATATAGAAACAGAGCTGCAAAGGTTTTTTGCCTTTTTGGATGATCTGTATGTTTTCAGATATTCTTTCCTTGAGATCTAGGAGTCACTACTGTTCCCAGTGGGTCCAACTTGTAATACAGTTGTTCCAATGTGCACTTTAATCAACTTCTTTCTGTAGCAGAAGTAGATGAAAACATGATCAACTCCCTCTCTCAGACAACAGGATAGTTTTGGTGTGATCAAGGAAATAGATAGCCAAATTAGGAAAACAACTTGTAGGTCATCAAGAAGTCCCACCCAAAGTGTTCAGAAGTGTCCAGAACAAGCAGATTGTGAGCACCAACAATAGTGAAGCAAATCAGAAAAAAACAGTAAATCAAAAAACAAATGACCTGATCATCAGCGAGGTGTTCTTTAGTCAGTCCTACAGCTAAGGACACCGAAGAGTACTGGGATAACCAAAACTGGCTGAAAAACGACTGCAGGGAGGGAAGTCCCACAACCACGCACCAGGAGCCAGGACCATCTCTTCATCCTCTGGGGAACCCATGGAACAGAGAAGAGACCAGGGAAGCCTCACAACCCTGCACCAGGACTATGCATAGCACAGAAGCAACTACTACGCTCACCGCCAAGCCTCCCTGCAGGACTGCACCATCTGTCATGTGGAACAAGGAGGTCATGCAGAAGCCTCTATGTTAACCCAGCTGGCTCCTCTCCCCCACTGCACCATCTCCACTACAGCACAGGGAAGTCATGTAATTAATAAAATGCATATATTGGTGATTGAAGTGCTTTACTATGCAAATCTATTTACCCTCTATTTTACTGTCATCTGATTTTATATATGATACATGTAGGTTTGACTTACTGGGGCTAAGGGGAGTCAGGGGAAGCAGCTCTTAGACAACAGCAACCTTGAGTAACCTAGTGAAAGGAAATGGATGGTGATGCACTACTTTTTGATCCTTTTTGGAGCTGAATACTATTGAACAGCGCTAAGATCTGAGGGAGGAATCTGCAAGTAAAATGTGCTGACATTGTGACTGCTTTCACTTTGAGAGGAATAAAAGACAATTTAGAGAGATCTTTTCACTGTTGTTACTTACATTAGCATGATCTGTTCAATACAAGCTAAAAATTTTCCACTCTTGCATAGAAATGATTTTAATTATTTTTTATTTAGATGCAAAAAACTTAATGAAAAAGTTTCTCAGATTCTACTTGATTTAGATAAAGTATATAATTCAGCAGGGAAGAAATGCTAAATGAAATGGAAATTATCAGTGTGACAGAAAACAATCTGCTTTTGACTTATCTCGCTGACCCTTACATGTTGGCTGCAGAGTACTGGGCATTATTTCTGAGCCCCCAGTATCTTATTGGCATTTGTAGCCTTGTGCAGAGAGTAGTAATTTGCAGTAAATCTCCTCACACAGGGTTATATTCAGAATGAATTCTTATCTGAATAGTGCAGTGAATATTGATGATAAAATACTGAGCTTTCATGCTTGGTAATAAGAGACCAACTATTTCATAACTTCCTTCCAAAAGATAAAGGCAAAATCAACAGGTGGAAGAAAGCAAATTAGTACCTTGGAAGCACTAAAAAAAACCCCCAAAACCAAAAAAACACAATGCAAGAGATAATTAGATAATTACTTAAAACACTAGATAATTACTTAAAACACAACAATATCCTTTTGCTCTCTTGACTCCCCTTTTTTTCTTACCTGTCTGATGTGATAAATCAATCCTCTAACAGCACACATACCACTCAGACCATTTTGGTTTTCTGGCTTCACATACACCCAGAAGAACAAATGTCTTCTTCTGATCCCACTAGCAAGTAGCTTGAATATTCTTCAGTTCTTTCAGGCCCCAGCAAGGGAATGTGGCAAGAGAGCAGAAGCTGCTGTAGTCCTATTCAGTTTCACCTAATAAAAAATTAGACTGCCATTAAGGAAATATTTGTGAGTCTTGTAGCACAAGTACAGTTTTTGTCTAGTGAACATTATACTTCTACAAAGACATTGCCAAGAGTAGGTCTTCCCTCTCTTCTCATTTTCTATATCTGCGCAAATAAAATAGATTAGGCACATTCTTGATCATGATGCAGTCTGTGTCCTTACAGCTGGTTTTCCTTATTCCCATAAACCAGACGGTTCAAATCCAAACTTGCTGTTGCTCACGCTCCTGGCAGGTGCTAACCCTGAAGCATGCCCAGGCACTGTCTGAGGGAGCATGAGTAAGCTGGAGCCAAAACCATGCCATGGACCATAGCAATTTAAGAGTATGGATGATTACATGGCAGCGCTCAGGCCCATTCCCTGTTCAGTTTACTAGTGTAGATGTAGACACTGAGAAGAGTTGGGAGTGCCAGTGAACACGAAACAGCACACGTTTTTTTCAAGGACAGTTTCACATAGGTTTTGGTACTGTTGAACATCAGATCCAAGATTTAAAGAACATTTGTTTAAGTGGAATCCTCTTTCTATAGCAAGGACCAGAATTTTGAAGATTTCGTCCTTAAAGAGAAGAAAAATTTAAAGAATCTAACTTTGTTAGAACAAGAAAAATGGAAAGGAAGTGATTCACATTTATCAAACATTTCATTTGAAAGAAGTTTGAAATGTCAGAATGGAAAAGTCAAGAAGAAGCAACAAGGTCAAATGTGTTTCATGTCAGAACAAAACTAGAATGATTTGTATCGCCTGTTCTCTGTAGAAGATATAACCAAAACAGAAATGTTCCTGCAAAAGCTCCCATTTTCATTGGAAAATAATTTGGCTAAATTTTTATTAACCCTTTTAAGAGCTCTTCATCAATGTTTTCCTCTATGGTTCCACTATATCTGTTACAGAGGGAAGGACAGGTCATCCAGCAAATGGGGGTGACATTTAAACTAATTATTGAACACTTCTAACTGAAAGCGTCATCATTGCTTCATTTCAGATTACTTTTGGTTTTGGGGGAAGGAATGCCAATTCTAGGTTATTACTGTGTATGAATCCTCTTTTTGTGTGTGTAGGAAATGCATCACTTTTCAACACACACAGTGTCTCATTCAAAACTGCTGACATCAACATGTGCAGTATGTTGGCATCATCCTAAACACATTTTACAGAGCAGCTTTGCTCATGGTGCACTAGAATGAGGAATACTCATGGGATGTCTTAACCTACTCTTAGATTTTGACTTTAGATGCATCAGGAGATCTGACATAGCCTCCAGCTGCCACAAAAGACCATCCTGCATCTGTACATGCTGACATACAAACACCCAGTTGTAGTTTTTTAGCATCAAACTAAATCCTGCTCCTAACTACTAGTTGACAAATATATATCTCCAGCCCCTAGACACAACATTCATTAAGCATAAAATTTGAATATATGAACAATTCAAACACTGTTAAACATAGACCAAGTTAGTTAATGGCTAGAAAAAGAATGTAAAAATGTTTAAGACAATGCAATAAAGCTATAAAATACTTATAAATGCAAAAATTAATACAGATATTTAAAATAATACTTTTTTTTTTTCTTCTGGGATAATATGTCACTTAATCTTACTTTTCTTTCACTTTCTTATTAGCTTTTATACAAAGGAACTTAAATTTAATAGGTAATTTCAGTCAGGAAGTCTAGTACTAATGATACCTTCAAAACCACTTTGCCAGTGTAAGCTGTGACTACACTTCAAGCTACAATATGCTTTTAAAGGAAATCTGGCCTAAGTGAAATCACTTTCTGCAGACCAACATTCCTGATGTCTTTATTCTGCAACATCTAAAAATGCAGGGTGTAATCTTGGCTTCTCTAAAAATAACAAGGATTTTACCCTTCAGCTTCATACAGCCAAAAATCCACCTGCAATTTTTTAAGTGTCAGAGTGAGCTGCTGCCATGCAATGAACATGTTCTGTAGTAGACAAAGTTGTGATTAGTCTTGATAGAGCCGTAGACAAATTTAGTGGAGCTATGTTTAGGACTGCACAGTTTCTCAATTCCCCTCCACTCATGGCATGGCAAAACTAAGCTGATTTGGGTTGCAAATATCTCTGCTCAATGCAGAGATTCCCCTCTTTACTCTCCCTGTTTGCCTCGAATATAAAAGATTGGGTATTTTAAGAGTAGCCCTACTTGTTAAAGTAGAACCAAGAAAGAATCTTTATTTAGTGCACATCCACTATTACTTGCATTAGTAAATCATACTGCTTGTTTGGCCCGACCCCATGTGTTACATATGTCTGTCATTAATTATAGATACCATCTATAATAGTGTATTCTATTGCTATCATGTCAAAATAGAATGAACTGAGTTTATTAAGAAATAGAAAAGAAAGAAAAGACAGGATATACGAGTGAATTTGTTTAAAATATAACTTTATATATGGCAGAGAGATACTGTACAGGCTTTGCAGGTATAGTAATATAATAAGGTAATTAGCCTATTACTTAATTTGAAATTCATGGTTGTATCCGCCTACTCCTGTAGTTCTGCAAGGCTACGATTGTATGATTTTATAGATAATTTACGTTTCCATATTTAACTGACTGACTACTGTCTGTGGACACAGAGTGACAAATGAGAGGCAGATTTGTGTCATAGCTGGATTGCAAGGTGAAAAATAACCCAGCAAGATGTGTCATTTGCATTCACTGCTATACTGGGAAAATGATGGAGAAAATCACATTTGGAAACTCTCTAATTCAAAGCACAGCCTTCTGATGCTGTGTGCTGCAACAGCAAGGGATTTCCAGAATTATGCACTCTTGACAGGAAAATACCTTAGAGTTATCTCTCTTAAAAAATAAGCATGTAATAAAAGCACAGGGCAGCAACTAGTGATACTTGCGAGAGGCTGGACGCAGTTAATGCCTCAGACCGCGGTCCTGATGGACAGAGACGGGCCCTGGCTTTTGCGGTTGAGGGAAGGAACGGAACCGGCTTGCAAGGCCGCACAGCAACACCACACGGGAGGGACTGACGGAGTCAACGTCTCCAGCGCCGTGGCGGGGCGAGTTCTGCCCGTCCCCGTCCCCGTCCCCGTCCCGGGCGGTGAAGGAGCCGCGGGCCTCAGGCGGCGGGCGCGGAGCGTCGGGCGGGCCGGGCCGGGCCGGGCCGGGCCGGCGGCTGCGCAGTTCCCTCTGGGGACGGGGCTGGCGGCGGGTCGGACGAGGGTCGGGCCTGCAGGGCGGGGGAAGGGACTCCCCTTCACGAGCGACCCCCGAGCCCGCCGGCCCCTTTTCCCTTCCCCCGCGGCTCCGGGAGCACACGGCCTCGCTCGCTTCCCGCCGTTCTTCTCTCGCTCTTCGTCGCCCCCACCCCTCGCCCCCTCGGCCGCCACACCGCCCAGCCGGGCCGGGCCGAGGAGCGGCTCCGGCCGCCCCCCGGGAAGCCGGGGGGTCCGCTGCGAACCTGCCGCCCCGCCCCGGCGGGAGGGCTCTCCGCGTTCTCCTCCCTGCCCCGCTCCGCTCCGCTCCGCTCCGCTCCGCTCCCCAGAGGAGCCCGGCTGGCGGTACCGGTGGGGTGAGGGACGGTTCGCTGAGGGAGTTTCCCGCCCGCTCCTGCTGTGGCAGACCCCGCCGCCTGCTGCCTGTCACACCGGTGGCCCGAGCTCGGGCCGCTCCCGCCGGGAAGAAAGAAAGCCTCCCGCCGGCCCTCGGCTGTCCTTGCCCCTTCCTTGAGCCCCAGGGAATTCCCCGCTCGCCGCCAGCCCGCCCTGGCCTCTCCGGCGCGGGTCGTCACAACGCTGTATTGCACTTATATTATATTCAGGAAAGCTTTGCATTAAAGGCTGTATTAGAGACTGCAGAGGCTCTTGTAAATGACTGGCTGAAATGAATTGATGAAACTCTTCAGTAGGAAAGAGCCTAAGTGGATTGGATATGCTTGGGAATTTAGGTCTTAATTTTCAGGGTTTGGTATTTATAGCTGCTACTATTTTGAATGATAGCATTGCTTCCTCCACACTTGCTGTGGCTGAGGTGTACTGGCAAGACGATTTAGAAATGAAACTGTAGGAAAATCACGAACTCTTTCTAGGGAATGTTGCTGATGGAGACTTGCCTCCTCTGTGGTTTGGAAATCTGTGATTTCCATGATTATTTTTCATTCAAGTTGTTCAGAATTCAGATCTTGATTTTTTAAAATCTATTCTGCTTGAAAAGATTCTTAAAAAATAGTATTAGACAACTATTTAGTATTTCTTAGAGTTCATAATTAAGGGGTCCTTCAGGTTTAAAAGACCTGCAGCACCCATTCTACGCCATCACTTTTCTTTTCCTCTCCAACCCACAGTGAGAATATTCATGCCACTGAGATGTTGTAAGACAAATTTTAGCTGAGAGATATTTAAACTGTACCTCTTTTTCTTGCACATAGGAGGATAGTCAACATCTGACAGAGAGAATTACTTGGGAGAATACCATATGCCTTAAACACAGACTGGGGAAGATGGAGATGATGCTGGCTGACAGTAGGGAGCATTCTGAGGAACTTTTAAACAAGGGAAGATGTGCATTTATCTCTTACCGAAGAGATATTTTTCAACAAGAACACCCACTGTAAATACAAGCAAAGGAGAACAGAAGTAACTTCTTTCACCTTTTAGTTGCCAGAAGACTCTAGATATTTTTTTCCCCACAGATCCCTGTGGTTAATGTTGCCTACACTGTTCTAAATTTTAACAACTAACAAATTGTTCCAAACTGAGTGATGAATGCTGCCATTTCATTCCAGTAACTTTAGGATTCAGTTACTATTTTCTGAGTAGGAAACCATGGTGAAACCATATTGAAAGTCATACTCTATGCCCTAAAATAGTTGCACCTTCATTTCTAGAGAAGTCCAAAGTGCAGGTTATTAAAATATTGCATGACTTAAGTTATTATTGCGCAGAAATACATTGTCTGCTTCTCCCTTTCAGAGATGAAACACGTGTGAATCAGAAGCAAGGGAGTCTCAGCAGTAGCCTCTTACACAGATAAAAGTGCAGTGAGCGTATTGTAACTGTGTGGCAATAAACATCTAAACAATGACGTTTCATTCCTCATAAGCTCCCAGGTGCTGTGCAGGGCTAGGCACACCTGTAAATTTAATGTGTTTCTTCTTTTTATAGAAGCATTGTCCTTTATAGATATAAATAAAATCAGTGAATACATTCCTAATTTCAGGACCAGATCGACTGTTTAATTGATTTCCCCATGTAAAATTAATTGCCTTTTCATAACAGCATGCTTCATGTACTTACAACGCATTGCCTTTCAGAAAAAAAAAGACTTCACAAAGGTTTAGAAACTAAACAGCTCCAGTGCTGGTAAATCCCAGAATAGCAAAATATTTAGTTATTGACAGCAATTCTTGTCCTTGAAATCTCAGCATTTTAGGCTTATTCACTGTAGGAGCCAGAAGAAATTGGCAAGTAGTTATTGTTCTTTGTTCAGTTTCCATAGCAGCAATAATAACAAGTTGGGTTTTTTTCCTTTTTTTTTTTTTTTCATCTTTACAAACCTCCCTTTTGCCTTCACAATACTGGAAGTTTCGGGAGATTGTAACCCATCTGCCACCGAATATACAATTGCTCTGCTCCTGCCTAGGAGGAGCTGTGTTGCAACAAATACTGTTTGAGTATAGCTATATGCTTGAGGATTTGTCATTGCATCGTATTGGTCTTATGTTGTGACATGGTGAAGTTTACCACTTAAGAAACCATCATGATGCAAACATACTTCTCCCAGGCACCAAGTAATGTTCTGGTTTCCTTTTTTCCCTCTGGTAAGGAAGAAGCATTGTTGTCTGATGATGTATCACAGGAAGAAGTTTAATTAGACTATGCAACTTTACAGCCATCTCCAAAATATTATTTGATAAATAATGGCAGCAGTGCTCTCAGTCTGACTTCCACAGAGCATGGCATATACTGGTCAGCATCCATCCTGTTCCACGTGGAGGTCTGAGGTGAGCCATATCCTATGCTCTGACTTTTATGGAAAAAAAAAATCTCAGGAATCAAACAGCGATCAAACCCATAATATGTTTCTTGATCTGATCCTGAGTCGTGCAGCTCTGTTTAACCCTTTCCTGAAGTTTACGCCAAAGTGCCACTGGACTTTTTGAATATGTCCTTTTCAGAGGTGTCATGGGCAGGAGTCAGCCCTTGTTAGATATTGGAGGGGGTACGTGAGATGTTGCCAGTTTGTGTATCACTGAAAAGTGGGGGAGAGAACGTTCATGAACTGGGAAAGGAAAGGAGCACAGCAAGTGTGGAAACCTGCCACTGCTGTGCTGAACCTGCTTCCTCCAGGGTGAGGGAGGTACAGCTGGAGAATGTTTTCCCCAGAAAAAGAGAAATCCCCTTTCTGTGGAGAAAGGGAATGGATGTCACCCCTCCTAAGCTCTGCTCAGTGCCAGATCTGGAGGAACTGCTCTTTCTATGGGCTAAACACACTGAAGTCCCAGTGTGCTCAGGATCTTCATGAAACAGGCACTGGATAATTATTACAACTTGTTTTTGGTCTGTTTTCTGTCTCTGTCTAGATTTTGACTTAATGTCTGCACAGATGTGAGCTGACCTCTCTTTCTCATAACTTCAATCTCTCTACATGTTTATTTTAATTTAATTTTGTTTCCTGTGTAAGCATTATGAAATGAAAGTGTTTAACTTTGGTAACACCGGCACAGCCACCACACTGATTTTTAGGGAGCCAATTTGTTGTCAGTGAAAGAACTGCTGAGATGAATAGTGATGTCTACTTTCATAGGTTATTTTAGCTCTCACACAAAATAAGTGTCATCTTTGACAGGATAAGCACCCAAGCTAAGAAAACGCATGGAAAAAACCCTCTCATTCTACGTGACAACTTTGTCATTCATTTGCTTAATGTCATGGTCCATGAACAACTAGTGGTGAGAGACTGTGATTTTGATATGTGTATACTTTTAATGATACATGAAAACTGAAATATCACAACACCTTCTCACCAGGGAAGCTCTGTATGCTTCTTTCATTTCCTGATATACTAGCCCACAGTCTGATGAAGAATCAGTTGCTAGCTCTGCTGTGTTAGCTGACATGCAAAAGAGCCTTTACTGTGTCTTTATCAACTTTCTGTCCAATTTTTAATGAGGGACTGAAGACTGCTTTGTCTTGCTAGAATAAAAATGTTCTTTTAAAAAATCTCTTCAATCACTGAACAGTTCTAAAAATGAACTTTGGTAAATGTGATATGCTTTTCCTTCGTTTTACTGTGAACTCAGTGAGACAATTTTGGAGGTGCAAACAAATCCTGTCACCCTCTTCAGAGCAAGATTTGGAATCTCAGGAGTCAGGGTGCGTTGCACATCAACCTTCAAGAATTTACTTGAAGATGAACAGTTTTACTATCAGTGCATGAAGAGAACTCTCCTCTTTGGCTAACCTTTGTTCATGTTTTGTGGTTTTCATGTAGAAACTTTGTTCCATATTTTACAGACAAGGTGCGAAAACTAGGAGTCTGAAATAATTTGTTTTCCAAGATAGGAAGACAATCATAAATCTTTAAATGTTATGATTCCCTGGCATAAGTTACACTTTATACATATCCAGGTATAACTGAAGTGGAGCAGCCAGCTTCTGAGTTGATCTGTGTCAAAAATGTCACCCCCCTTTTAGTAATCCTCTATCCATTTCAAATTTAAAATTATCAGGGAAAAGGTGATACTTGCAGAAGAACCTACAGGCCTGTTTGAAATTCACAAAGCATAGGTATTGACTCCTATGTGAAATGCCATCAGGCATGTGGGACATCCACCTTGACATGGCTGTATGGGAGACCTGTATCTTTCCACAGCCGGCCAGGTAGGACACTCTAGTGCTTCAGTTGCCCATGTTTAACGAGCTAAACTTAGTCCTTTGTGTCATTCAATTAAAAATGTTTTTTGTGTGAAGAGAGAATGCATATTCTAAAGGTAAAAAAATCTTCAGCTTATATGTGTTCAAAAGCTCCATCTTGTGCAGGGAAGTGCATTTTCCATTCTTTCACATCTACAGATGTGAACTGTGATGGCATGGTACAACAATAATAATGTTTTCAGCCTTGACCTATGTAGTATTTCCTGAGTAGACATAATATGGTCTACGGTCAGGCCACAATGTTTTATGTGGCCGTCAGATCCATCGGCACAGGGTAGAAAGCGGTAGAGGAACAAGATTTGCAATAGCTACTCACATTACAAACCCACTTAGGGATGACCTGTAAGTTAATACATAAATAAACAAACCACAGCTGAAGAAGGGAATAGGATGGGCCTCTGGATATAAATCTTTCATTTGCAAGTAAGACAAGTGACAATTTTGTCCTCCTCTCCAAAACTGTCAGACTCAAATCTGTGAACTTTTTTATTATACTGACTAGCACTTAATTATGTTAAAGAAGTTAATGAAATCAACTATGTGTGGACCAAAGGCAAGGATTGCTCTGCATAGTTGCGGGAGCACAGTCTGTAATTTAAAAAAAAAATTTATATTGTTTCATATTTCTGGTATATGTTCAAAACTTAAACTACACTAGTAACTATAGCATAACTTATTGATACCCAGTATGTGCTTTTCTCAAAGTAGCCCTGCAGCTTTGAAGTACTTCAAAACACAAGTTTAATATGTGCAGCTTAGGGACTGCTGAATATCAGGAGCGCTTTCAGTGAAAGACAAGCTGCTCCTATCTTCCCTTTGAAAACCTCAGTGGAATCCAAAACACATCCCGCTTCAGTGAGTAACTCCCCTGAAGCTAATGGCTTTATTGACAATTGCAACTCCATCAATTCTTCTGGTTTATTTGAAACGGCTTATATAAGCCAAATGTATTATGTACACTTAAACTGAAAATGTCCTAGTTGTATTTGTGTAATAGCTTAGGCAAATACTCATGTACCCAGTAGCCATGGTTTAAAATGGGAACAGGAGAAGACATTCAGCATCACTAGTTTCAAAGGATCATGCTCGGAGCAAAATCCAAGTAAGAGTTGAATGCTTGTGGAAAGAAGGAAAAGCGAAGCTCAGGTCAAATCTCAAGCACTATTATTAAATACTGTCAACAGGTAACTCAGGTTGTTTCCTGTTCATTCGGATGGGACCTCTCACACAAATAAGAGGTCACCAACGTGAGTAAGAGTTCAAAAGACTGACCTTTCTCTAATTTCACATCATTCTGGCAACTGTGTACTGTGGAAAATAACCAATGCTCTACCATTATTCAAACAGTCAGATCTATGCAACACCTTAACTCAGAGGCCTTCTTAACTTGCTATTCTAAATTCACATTTTGCTCTCTTTCTGACATCTTTTTCTATCTGCTAAGAGTCGCTTTATTACCATGGGTCATAATGTCGATATAAAAAAAAATCTGCAATAAAGAAATCCTCCTTTAACTGTCAGAGTTCAGCACACATATAAGTAATTAAATTCAGACAATGACTGGGCAGATTTCCCCAGCTCCCTCCAGCCAGTTGTAATCATCAATCTAAAGAGCAAATCCAGGTTTAGAATCTCTGACATTCCAGCTCAGGGCTGTGAATTGAGAATTTGTCTCAAATCCCTGACAGTGAAGCTGGGCTCTTGAAAAGTGCTGCAGATTTGGAAGATGTATGACTGTGTTGGATGCTTTTGTGAATCTCTTGGTGGGAAAATGAGAAATGGCAAGTGTAAGCTGTTGAATGGGTAGTTCTATAGTCAAGAAAATAGGTGTGTGTAATTATAAAATAAATACCTAGTGCCCAGTCAGGTGTTCTTAGATCAAATTTTAATCTATGAAAAAAAGAAAAAAAGCAAAGGCTGGCACAGAAAAAAAACTGTTCCAAAATTTCCTCACAAATTGCGCTTCCTAATGTCTACAGCTTCAGTTGTGCATGTTTTTCCTCTTTCATTAGCTGACTGGAGTATTTAATCTATTTATATATCACGAACATTGAGGAAAAAATAGTGGAAGAATGAGCAGAGTTATTACCATGCATAAACTAAAGACAATTTCACAAATAATAACAAATATGCAGCTTTCCATAATTAGAAATCATGTAATTCTGCAAATATTTCTAAAGGTAATCTTATGACATGCAGTCAAATGGAAGGGAAGCACAAGGAAGTGATGTGCCTTGCCTAGGATGAGCCAGCAGGTAAGACCAAGTGTGTGGGAAGAGAGGGCATCCCTCTGGTGACCCAGCCCGGCCTCCATTTAAACACACTTCTTGCTTTGTACTCGTACATATGGTTTGGGGTTTGCTACTGTGACTGCTTTGGCCTGCGGCTGTGCCAAAAGGAATAGCCTCCACTTTGTCTTCATGTGCTAAAACAGCCTTCCTGGGGCTGTCCCTGAACCTCCTTGCTGGTTACTGCTCTGCTTCATTGTGTATTTCATGCTCAGATGTGGACAGAGTCACAGGAACAGTAATTTTCTTGTTACCACAGGGCTCTACTCCCATTCATATTTGCCAGCAATTCCAGCAGGGAAGATAGGATTAAATTTTCCCATTTCTTTCAGCACTCTCTTCACAAATTAAAATTTCTACTGCTGCAAAGCAAAGCAATAAAACCCCAAATGCTTCACATGACAGGTGCTCTGGAGGTCAGACATCTGGCCCACATATTTCTGTGGCCTCAGTTATAATCTTTGGCAATGAATTTCGCCATTGACCATTACAAAGATGTTGCCCTTACACAAATCAACAAGAAATAGGAGGAATATCCGAAAGGCTGGAGAATTGTTCTAGAGAAGGAAGTACTGGGGGGAGACAGGACTAACAGAAGTTGAGAAATAGAGAATGAAAAAGAAGTAAAAAAAACCACAGCCCACCCCACAACAGAAGACAATATTCCTTGCCATGAATCTATATGCTCCTTCTGCCTAGTAACACTCCTGATGAGAAACGTAAAGACATTTAATAATATTAATCACAATATAAAGAAGCAAGCTGGCAAACAGCAACATCAGTTACGTAAGGTTAGGGACTCAGTCAGTCACAATCTTTCATTAACATCACGTTGGCATCCTCGGATTTTTAGGACAATCTTAACTGTATATTTACTCTCCCCCATCCCCAGGCCACCATGATTTGCCCCACATTTCTGGATGTATTTCATGTTCATACACAGCCTCCCAAAGTAAGTGAGCATGTAAAATTTAATGCCAGATCCTGCAATTCTTACACATCCAAATGGGCACGTTGAAAGCAGCAATTATGCCATCACATAAACAAAGATTACGTACAATTTTAAGAGATGCAGCCAGAAATGCTCTGAGAAGCATGTCACTTTTTCTTTCTAACTTGTACTTTTCAAAAAAAGAATATAATGGTAAAGGCAAGTGAGCAAATTAAGGCATTAGAAATGTTGTGAGAAAATGAAAGATGGAAAAATCTTGCCTTACAGAGTGAATACCTGTAGATTAAGTGTTGCTCTCACTTCTGATCACATCCTGGATTCTTTTTTAACCATACTGGAAATCATCCAGTCTATATATTACCTTAGGCAAATCTTCTCATTGCGCTTTCTGTATTTTCTGCCCCCCCCCCCCCGTTTTTTTTTTTTTCACCTAAATATATAGCTGAGACTACTAATATTTAGATTCTTTTGGGGAGGGGGTGTGTGGAAGATTTACATTAGATAAAACAAAAAAAATCCAGCAACCACTAAGCCATTACTAAGCCACGAGCTACACTACTATCTAATATGCAGCTCTTGAACAAATGTGAGGTTTATTTTGAAAAAGTATTTTTTTAAATATGAAGTTTCTTTTGAAATTTATATTTGGTATCATCTATTCCAAATTTTATGCAGCAGAATACTCAAAGCTGGAAGTGTTTATGCAGCTTTGCTAGGAAGACAAATTAGGTAAGCTTATGGAGCTTTTTATTTTTTAAAACATCATTGATCTCAAAATTTGTGGCAAGCTTTCATCAAAAAACCAGTAAAAGGCTTACAAGGTTCTCACCAGTTTTAGAGGTGAAGAGAAGGAAATATTTTGTGACAGATGAAGCCACACATAGAGTATGTCATAGCTAAGATCAGAACTCGGAAAACTTGACTCTATTTCCCCATTTTTTCCATTGCTTTACTAAATGTTGCCCACAGGACTTTATAATATTTGCAGGCTGGTTTTGGCTGGACATTTAATGAGTTCTAGAACTCTAGGGCAATGACACCTATACTTAAGGAGTACCTTTGTCTTTAACTAGATCACAAAGAAAAGGGACTATTTCCTATAGACTACGTAATATTCTATTAGAATAACTTTTTCTTCAAGCAAAATTCCTTTTTGGTATATTGAATGGGTGAAATGAAATGTCAAGCTCATCTAGTCTTCAATATGTAGCCTTGTGCTACAGCAATGTGAGGAAAAAGCTGAAGGCTTATTGACAGCAATATAATCTCTCTAATGCTGAGATTGATCTAGTCTGCAGAGAAAGGGATGGCTGTGGTGCATACAAATGAAGAAGCCATGCATTTGGAAAGATTGCAGTGAGTCTGATCTGTCTGTCAGCAAATGAGTGAGGTTGTTCACTAAATATCACAGCCCTCAGCTTAAGAAACCATGTACAGGAGGCAAAAAGAAGATAACATGAAGGATGAGTGAGGAGAAGAAGGACCTATGTTCTCTGTGCATGCTCTGATTAAAACACAATAGAGGAAACCATTCAAAGTTCAATGAATAGACAAGAGAGTCAAGACAGGGGCACAGTCAAGAAACTTTTTCCTTCATCCTGACTCTGTCAGGACTGAGAAGCAGAATGAAACCATATATTGTTAAAACTATTTCAAATATGATTCTTTTCCCTATTCTTGGTAGGAATAATCATGAAATGCTTCTCGAAGGTATTACAAAGCCTACACATTTGTCTGTATGTTTGGCCAAGTGGTTGTAGTCAACAAACTGGCAGCAGATTCTGAGGAATTTCTTAGCATATTTAGAAACTGTTAAGACACAAAGCATAAATTCATAGGCACCTAAAATGAGACTTGAGCACCATTTCAGAGTTATCCAGATTCTTATATAGAGACAATTTACTGTGCCAGGGACTGGACACAGCTACCAGGCCTGAGGAAGATGTTGAACGGGCAGTTAAGAGTTGATCAGACAACTGGGGTAGCTCCCTGCTACGTGGAGCAGTAGCTCCCAACTTCCTATCATACTCTTCCTACAGTACCTGATGCAACAATCCATCCAGGTCTGAGATCCACCATTTTCTCAGGATAAGAGAGCACAGCCAAGGCAAAATGTAGTAGGCAGCATGAGACTGGTGGTATGCATGATGGACTTAAATATGCATGACAGAGGGTGAGGAAGAGAAAGCTGAAGCAGGCTTTTCCTTGCACCTGCAAATACGGTGGTGCTGTAACACCACAGACAACTGCTGTTGCCAGAGAAGACTACACTTGGTATCCATTTTCTTTGTAATAAAAATGCATTCGCTACTCAGGAGATTTTTCATTTTTACTAGACAGAGGTGGGCTGTACTAGGTATAGAGTTGCAAGCTCTCAAGAGGTCTCCAATGAGAACGAAAAATCCCTGTCACCCACTACACATGGATACTCTCCTAAGAGCTGGACACTAAATGTAGTTTTCAGTTCCCAAACAGTTAACAGCAAACATTTTTAGCAGGCATAAATGCAATGCCCTGTCTATAACTGTCTTTCAGCTTATCGATCATGACCCAGAACACATTGATGCAAACCATGATGTAAATACAACAGTAAAAGTATGGGGAAATCCTGCAGTTCCCTGTGGATGGCATCCTTTTCCCACAGTGATTTCCTATTTATTAGGTGAAGGAATTTATGACTTTAGACAGGAAAGGTTTGGGGAATGACAGTTGGAACCCCAGTAAACATGAACAGCAGAAATCAAACTGGAAATTTTTCTACTATGCTTTCTCCTGGCTCCATCCCCCTTGCATTTCCCCATCCGCACAAGTCTTGTGTGTTTTTATCGTGCTCCTACTTTCTGTGCAGGGAGCGTCGTGTAGTTGTCATCCCCTTTCCAGGTCTGGTCTCATGGTCTTGCATGGATGACCTGGCCCTTGCTACCTCTAGAGAAGTGTTTATGAGAGATTGTGTCTTCTGGCAGTGCTTTCACTTAAGTTCCACTATTTTTTTCCTGTTTTCTTTGTTATTCAAAGTCTTGTATGATAAGCTAATGTAGAAGAAAGAGAAACACTGAAACTCCAGAGGGAGTGGTTGTTATTTGGATGTCTGTTATTTTCAACAGGCTTTCCACGCATGTCTTCATTATACTTGTTGAATCACTTCTTTTTTGTTATATCTTTTTCTTATTTCTATACAAACAATACATTTCTCTGAGTTTGTATTGATACAAACTAATGAAGAAGTTCACATTGTTGAGTTTATATTATTGAAACTGCTTTGTTCAACCTTGGTTTGTGTGTTTTGTGAAGTTTAAAGTCAAAGCAAGTTTTAAACTGTACTACATTCACATTATTACAAAGATATCTTCACAAAAAATTATAAAAGCTGCTCATTCTTGCCTGCTATCACCAATGACCAACACACAGTTCCTGCATATGTATATATATATATGTGTGTGTGTGTGTGTATATATGTATACATACTGTGCTTTTATACCAGCACGGTATGGTTTATAGCTTAAAAATTGGATTGATTATTAATTCTTCAGCAATAAAGGTCAACATATCTTTAAACCTTTAAAGCTACATACTCATTACAATATACAAATATACTTTCAGTCCTTTCACATCCATCAGTTTCTAATGGCTTCACAAGTGAGTACAACTGAGTGTGAATGCCAGTAGCCATCGGCTAATACTGTGATGGGAATTGGGTGAAAATTAAGCAATGTGGACAATCGTATGTTTCTGTTTGAGCCTGTGCCCTTGCTTCATTTAGTGTAGCTCTAGACTTGAATCCAATCTAGTGCAATCCAGTTAAGAAACTACAGGAGCTGCTTGCATGGAGTTCCTTCTGAAATACTTCCATCTCCTCTAGAAAGAGAACTGAATAGGCATTAAAAACAGCTCTCCCATTTCTGCTAGTTGTCCACCCTTTGGGTTATTACAAAGGTAGATGTCAGTGCTTACCGCAATTCAAAACAAGAATCAAACTTATTTCTTTTTTAAAAAGACATCGTGTATGAATCTTTTTATCACAGAGGGCTTTCAGTCCCTCTGGGCAGAGAGCTTCCTTAGTTTCCCATTCATTTTAGGTTCAAAAGTTCACAGGGAGGTGATTCTCAGAAATAACTTCAGGTTGACCACTTCTATCAACTCATTCCATTTATCAGAAATAGTGTGACCAGCAGGACTAGGGAAGTGATTGTCTCCCCTGCACCTCGAGTACTGTGTTCAGTTTTGGGCCCCTCACTACAGGAAAGACATTGAGGTGCTGGAGCGTGTCCAGAGAAGGGCAATGAAGCTGGTGAAGGGTCCAGAGCACAAGTCTTATGAGGAGCAGCTGAGGGAACTGGGGTTGTTTAGCCTGGAGAAAAGGAGGCTGAGGGGAGACCTGATCGCTCTCTGCAACTACCTGAAAGGAGGTTGTAGTGAGGTGGGGGTTGGTCTCTTTTCCCAAGTAACAAGTGATAGGATGAGATGAAACAGCCTCAAGTGGCACCAGAGGAGGTTTAGATTAGATATTAGGAAAAATTCCTTCACTGAAAGGGTTACCAAGCATTGGAACAGGCTGCCCAGGGAAGTGGTGGAATCACCATCCCTGGAGGTATTTAAAAGACATGTAGATGTGGTGCTTAGGGACATGGTTTAGTGGTGGACTTGGCAGTGTTAGGTTTAGAGTTGGACTTGATGTTCTTAAGAATATTTTCCAACCTAAATGATTCTGTGATTCTATGATTTTATGTGCTTCAATGCAATAGATACTTTGAAGTATTTAATTCTCCCCAGACCGTGTTCAGGGAATGCAGGTATGGAATCATCAAACTTTGGTTTACACTGTATGGGGCTACTGGAGGTGAGTAGAAGGATGCTCAATCTAAATTTTTTACTTTATCTGGACCTAACAAGTCTGCAAAATCTTACACAAAACTCCACTGGTGAACAATACAGTCCTCTGTATTCTAGACAGTCTTCTAGCCTTTGTCACATAAAATGTTTTATTCTCTTTCAGTGAAAAATTGTATGGTATATTATTCCTACAGGGATGTCATGGTTTAACCTTAGCCAGCAACTAAGCACCACACAGCCGCTCACTCACTCCCCCGCAGCAGGACAGAGGAGAGAATCTGAAGAGTGAAAATGAGAAAACTCGTGGGTTGTGATAAAGACAGTTTAACAGGTAAAGCAAAAGCTGCGCACAGGCAAAGCCAAACAAGGAATTCATTCACCACTTCCCATGGGCAGGCAGGTGTTCAGCCATCTCCAGGAAAGCAGGGCTCCATCACACCTAACGGTGACTTGGGAAGACAAACGCCATCACTCTGAATGTCCCCCTCTTCCTTCTTCTTCCCCCAGCTTTACATGCTGCTGATGACGTCATATGGTCTGGAATATCCCTTGGGTCAGTCGGAGTCAGCTGTCCTGGCTGTGTCCCCTCCCAACTCCTTGTGTCCCCCCAGGCTCCTCGCTGGTGGGGTGGGGGGAGAAGCAGCAAAGCCCTTGGCTCTGTGTGAGCACTGCTCAGCAGTAACGAAAACATCCCTGCATTATCAACACTGTTTCCAGCACTAATCCAAAACATAGCCCGATACTAGCTACTGTGAAGAAAATTAACTCTCTCCCAGCAAAAAATCAGCACAAAGGAGGATGCTTCAGGTACTTCGCAAGTGACACTGCTTTTTGCAATAATGTCAAGAAAATGAAAGAGCTGGAAGCAAATTGAAAGTTTCCCAGGCAGGCAAAGCTATACATAAAACACGAGCATCATGTCACCCCCTGACACAAAAATGCCTCATTACATGTACTTCCTGAGTGCAATCAAAATAATAATAAAAAACCCTCTGCCAAACTGGTTTCTACTGCATGCCTTCTTCTGACTTCAGAACTACAGTAATTATTTATTTTAGCTGTAATGTATGAAGGATTCCTTGATCAGTGAGCATGTAGGACCAGTGGTGAGTTGCAGATACTTTTTGCATTGACCCTTCAGTAGTCCTTGGAAGAACTCTTTGACTCTTAGAAGACTTTAAGAAAGTTACTAAGCAGGGTCATTATTGCTGAAGGTGAACTATATGGCGCTAAATATTGGAAATTATAGATTTCTTTTTCACAGTTTAAATTGATTTTTTTTAATAACTGCAGAAAGCAAAAGGACTGATGTTAAACAAGTGGTAAAAGTTTGGTTGTCATAACAACTGAGCTTACTGAGAAAAGAAGCCAGAATGACCTAATTAATTTTCCCCAATGTGCAAAACCTTTAGGGTGGTTTCGTTCAACAGTCAAGTAACAGTGAGTCAATACCTAGAAAGGAAGGAAAATAAAATAATATAGGGGATAAACATATATGTTAAAGCCAATATCCTAAATTCTAACTCAGACAAAAGGCGTTTTGATTTCTGATCTCACTGAATTATGATTGGGATTTTAAAGATTTTAGTCTGAGAGCCTGTGCAAAGTTATTTTGGAACCAAAGAACAGAAAAACCTGATACTGTTGGCCTGAGGTTTCATTAAAGAATCAGGTGCTACCTCCACTGAAATAATTTATTGCTTTACCCAGACAAAGGGTCTTGAATTTAATATTGACTGGGGGTCTTGAATTTAGTACTGACTGGGGGTCTTGTCCTGAGATCAGGTGAATTATCTTGACTATATGGACTTCACTGTCACAATGCAAATTTACCCCCATAGAAATTGAGACATCACCTACAAATCTACTTAATCTTGTACCAAATCTTTGGTCAAAGGCTAATAATAAAAACATTTGAATTCAACAGGACTCATCGGTTTCCCGGAATAAAAGGCTGCAGGTATGCCTACAGTTTTCATTTAACTTGTTTTCCTCTGTGACTCTGTTCACACTGAAAATTAGTCTAAATTCAGCCACTGGACTCCATGCCAACATATCAGTTAACCAATAATCCACCTTTAATGATAAAGAAAACAAAAACTGTGCTTGGTTTTTTTCAGTAGACAATTTAGTAGTGCATTAAACTAGGTTATAACACATGCCATAAATTGTCCTGTTTGCTGTATTTTGTTTGCTCACTGTTACAAGTGAACATTGTTTCTGCTTGCGACTCTGCTGTGCTGTATATAGAGCAGAGTGGATTTACAAGGGGGCAGCTTTCACTGCTCTGATAGTGCTAGCCAGCTTGTACTTCACGCTACGTGACATAGAGCAGCTGACCTCTCTACAACAGTTTTATCCCCAAAAGGGGAGCCCTGAGGCACCCCGAATATTGCATTATACACCTAGGCTGTCAGTCGCTCATGACTTTTCCAAAAGGTGAGCGTGCAGGCTGAATTTACTCTGTCTCAGGCAGAATTCTAATGGGATTTAGTTACTTTTCTTATATAATCTATTGCTTTTCAGTAAGTCTTTCTGTGATTGCAGTGGCAGCTAACAATACATAGTGACTCAACTGGTACCACACAGATGACTCATCAGATCTGCTAAGGTGACTGCCAGTCTATCAAGGTAATGCACATTATCCCTATCATCATCCCACCTAAATAAATACAAATCACTCACTTCCTTATTTTTTCATCCCCTGAATCTGCTTCTGTAAGTCCCTCGCTTACCACTACACAGGATACAGTAATTTTTTTATTCTGAATGATTTTGTTGCCAAATATATACTTGCTACTTCAAATCTCAGTATCTCCCTCTATGTGATCACTCATGAATCATCTCACCTCATTTCATACAGGGGAAATAAATTTTTGAGAAAACAAATGCCAACAATTATCTTCAGGAAAAAAAAAAAGCTAACTGATACAGATATATTGTATATACCTAAATGAACTGCAGATGCATTTGCAGTATAGATGCTCTTCACTAAGCCTAACACAGATAAAAAGGAAATAGCATATTCTTTCATCTTCCCTGGGGGAACATCAGAAAAGTGAACCAGTCACTCACAGGGTAGCCTGTCAGACCTACAACCTAATGAGAAGGGCCCAGGACTGATCACGGATGATATTTCTTATTTTCAGCTGATGCTGTCAAGACAGCACATACTTTGAGTTTTTATCATCTTCTGGACAACTGTCTGAGATGGGTGGATTCTCAGGCTTTTGGAATTTATGATGGCAAAACACAGTTACAGAGTGAAAGTAAACTTTAAAGATAAGGTTTAAGTAAAAAAATAAGGTTTATTTTGTAGCTACCAAAATGTGCTAGCAGAGGAAAGGAAGGGTAGTCGCACTTCATTTTCAGAGCTTCTAGGAATATGAGTAGATTCTCTATTTAACGCTGAGCAAGAAATCAAAGCGCTCTCACACACATACAAGGAAAATCACAGTGCTTAATCTCAAACAAAACCCCACAGTTATTCCCATGACTTCTTGAGACATCTCAAGCTTAGCTGGCATTTAGCACAGAGAAAAGGCAGTGTTTGGAGGGAAGGAGCCAGTACTGTGTCTGTGATTTGGTGTGGTACAGCAAGCCCTGAGACTGCCTACCACAGCCAACCCTCCAGCAGGTTACCCATGGCAAACACCTTCTCTGCACATCAGGCTGGGCTGAATTTTCCTTCAGAGTACTGACCCTGATCAGAAGTTAGGCCATCTTCCTTGGGGCACCAAAACCTTTGGTAGTTATGGTGAGATCTAAATTCAGGAGAGTGATGAGAAATTCAGACCAGCTGTTATATATGGCTGACAGATCCTGTCCCATCAGTAGGAATAAGTCCTGCTGCTGAGGAAGTGAAGTAGCCATCTCAAAGATAGGTATTCTGTTTAAGTTAGACTTTACCAGTCAGTGTAGGGAGAGAAGTGTCTCTTCCCTCCTATTAAGGTAGGTGATTTGTTCTTTACAAGTGTATATCTCCTTTCATTGATTAGAGAGAAATACTAGATGACTGAGTGAAATCTTAAATTTGTAGTTGGCTAAATTTCAGTGTGGTAATTCCTGTTCTAATCTTACTCAAAAATTTGCACCTTCTTTACTTTTCTGTACTTTGCTTGTTGATTTGAATTATAATTTTTAGTTGATTTTCTGACAGATATTTGATAGAAATAGAGTGAATTCATGATCCCTTTAGAATACGACAGCTTTGCCAGTGCTTTCAGGAGGGACAAGTTTTTATGTATATCTTGGACTCGCCTTCAGTAAGGGAAATAGTACTTTTGCGGTACGAAAGCTAACATGCCTCTCACCTTTTCCCTCATTATCTAATCAGTGAATGGCTTCTATCATAACAGTGTTTGCCATTTACAAAACATTTTAGAAATTTCCTAAATTAACATTTACAATGTTATGCCTGTTATTCTCTTTATGCATAATTGAGGATACTAATAGGTGAATTGGCACTCTAAAGCAGCTGTCAATGGGGAATTTAGATGACAATTAGTATATATTTAGTGCTATAACAAGTTTGGAAGACATCTTACACAAATGCACATTTGTATGTGCAGCTGCTAGTATAATAAACCAAGGACTCCATTAATTATTTTTCCAATCTAATTAGGAACACAAATACTTATTTTATCAACAAAATTGCAGGATAACGCAAAGCAGCACAGGTAGATTGAAAACACTGTAGAATTAATTACTTTGACTTCAGAAGGGCATCTGTCTCAATATGCTACAAGCAAACCAACTAATCCACTGTGTAACTGTTGGTAATTATTATTGAACTTGCTATAAAACAGACTCAGTGCTGTATTACCACTTTGTTTCATAGAGAAGCATGCACATAAAATCATAAGTTGTTAATGTAAGATGACACTGATCTCTCTCAGGGGACATGCAGTTGGGTCTGATTACTGAGAGGACAGATTAGCATTGGTTGGTGCTACAGTCTCAGCTCTGCCATCCACCAGTGTCATTCTGTTGTCCTAAAATCAGATTCGTTACCCAGTGTGCAACAGACCAAACTCACACACACAGGAGAGATATTGCTTTATTCTGTGCAGGGTGCTCGGTGGACTTTCCACAAATCAAGCACACCAGATTCATCAGGTGCGTCCCTTTTCTACAGTAACAATTGCATCTAATTTATTAAACTACTCCTACCTGGTACATATTCAAACTATCTAATGCATATGCATAGGATTACGTAACCATGACACATCGGATGCCTCCTCCGCACGCGCGGGGGTCTCGGGCGGTCTTCGGTGGTCGTTTGGGGAGGTATCCCCTCCTCACTTTGACCGCTAAGCCGCTCTGTATCGGGTCAGTGGTTCATTTTCCTGCCAAGAGGGACGCACCATCGATCAGGAAGAACAGAAAGGATCAGAACTGGTGCTCCAGGTGAGGAACCATTAAACGGGAAGAATGGAAAAGATCTGAATGATCTTGGCTAACTAACTTAATTTAAAACAGGACTTTCTAATCTACCACAGGATTTTCTGTATCTGACATCAATTCCACTACTGAAGGAACCAGCTCTGTTGCCAGTGCTCATGTACATAAGTGTTTGCATGAATTAGGATTTATTCGCTTAAACGCATGTTGAAGGACTGGGTTATGATCTATGAGATATTTCTTATGAATGGTTTGTTGAGATCACAAACTGTTGGAGTTTCACATCTCACTTCAGCAATTTAAAAGCTGAAAGTTTAATTTTAGCTCACTACCAATGCTGTTTTTACAGTCAACCAGGGAGAAGCACTTCTAGAAGCTATATACATGCCATCCTCCTCTCTAGAGTTTGATGGGAAAAATCACTCATTGGAGACACCTATATTTTACACTAACTGTTGAGGGAGGTTATACTACTTGCTTAGACTAGATGCCTAACTATTTCAGAGCTGATGGTGGGTAAGATGAATCCCTCTCTAAATGGGCAAATGCAGAGGGCTAAAATACACGGTCTTTTTTCAGTATTAAGGCAAATTTCTGTAGATATTAAATAGCAAAAGCTTGCAGCTGAGGTTATCTAAAGATAAGACTGACCAAGATTTTCCACTGTAAGAAAACATTTTCAACTGCTTCTAACTTTGTCCACTTTTGGGATGTAAGCTGAAACTTTGGATTAATATTTTTGAAGTTTCAACCAAGAAATGATTGACATGTCTAAAATGAAATTTACAAAATTATATTCCATTCTTCGTATTAAAAAAAAAAAGTCTGTTGAGACATTTTTAATAAATCCTCATTGCTTACGTTAGGAAAAGCTATGTAATATTCCACTATGTTGGTTATGTGTGTTAGGTATGTTTCATTGGCTGCTGATGCAAAAATATAGCCGGATTTGCTCAATTTATAAATCTCTATATTGGCAAACTGGGTTTTGACATTTTGTCACTTTGAGCACTTGCATTTGTAACTATGTTACTTTATTAATGGAGTTTTTGCTGCCCCATCAATCAAAATATTGATGGCAGTTTTTCTTACTTAAATTATAAAACAATGTAAGTACTAGTGGCTGTTTCTTAGATTTCTTAAGGCAGAACTGTGATGAATATCAGTCTCAGGCATGTAATGTCAACAGGATCTACATCACAGACTTTTGAAAGACATTCACTCTTGATTTAAAACTACAACAAATAGTGTAGGACAAGTTTTTGCAATTAATTATCCTTGATTAAACTTTTATGTTTCAATATTAATCTGAATTCCTTCAGCTTCATTTTCCAAACATTAGATTTCATTATAGCTTTTTCTGTTTGAGTATTAACCATTATTACAAATCTCTCCTTGTTGAGGTTCTATGTTATCCAGTTCATTCAACAACATGAATTTTCAACTCCATATCCAAAGATCCTCTTCATGTTTGCAAACTATAGAACTTGAAAATGTGATGTGGCAAAAACTGCCCGTTGTTCTGAAGAGGCTGAAAATCCTGTGAATATAGACTCTAGTGTGTCTGCAGAGCTAGCTCCATTACACACCGCAAGGTGTCCTGCTCCAGCAGACTTTTACATGTTACCTGTTGTGCTTTCATAAAATTGCACCTTATTTTCTATTTAAACTTCCTCTTTCAAAATTTTCAGTGTAGATAGCAGATTAGTCACTGTGAGAATTATTTGTGTTTCAGAATAAGTGTTTAAGTCCCATGTCTACATTTTATTTTAGTTAATTACTGAGTTACATTGTATTTTCAAAAATGAAAATATCTTACAAATCATAAATGATTCTTAACAAAAGAATATAAAGTAGTACAATAGCAAGACTTTACTTGCCAAGGTACCACTGCAGATCACCCGCTAAACATGGAGGAAGAGCCTATATGCCTAGATAAAATTAAAGGAGCCAGTGATTATTCACATGTGAGCATCAGACCAAGAACAACATCCAACAAGGGATGGAGTGGCTGTCCACCTACCAGGGATTCAACTCATCTACCTCTGTATTTAACTCAGTTTGTTTTGTGTATTTTATTATGATATATGTTTGCTCATGGTGACTATTTTCACCTAATTTTTGTCTATAAATTTTGTATTATTTTGTATCTCTCTTTCATTTTCAGAGAAAAATAAAGCAAGCCGATAACACTGGATTTTGATATTGCTGACCCATTGACATGCAGATGATATAATCAATTTTGTAACTCTGGCCTAGGTCTGGTGACTGAACCTAGAAAATAAGTAAATCTCTAAACATAATATTATACAGAGATGTTTCATGAAGCACAATATTTATTTCATTGTGAAGCAATGCGACATTAAATCTTTTCAATATACCTGAATATACATGATGTAAGTCAGGTTGAATTAAGGATAAAGAAAGAACTGTTCTTGTTCTATTGTCAGCACGTCTAGTGATCCTCCACACACACACAGCAGCCAACTCTGACCTGATAGTTTCTTTTTATATGTGAATTTACTTGACAGTTATTAATGCTGACCTCTGCAGCAGTGAGGTTTCCTCTTTAATTAAATGAGGTTTTGTTCTCATGAAAACTAACAACAGTAGGCTTTGACATTTTTCTTTCTTACCTTTAGATTGATAAGACAACTATATCGTTACTGGTATTTCACTTACCGAGAAAGAAAAAAAATGTTATTTTAACTACAGGAATGTCTCAGGAATTCCCATTAGGCCTTAGCATTTCTGTAATGAGTTGGGTGGTTAAGCGTCCCTTAACAGAGGACTGTTGCTGAGAGCTGACAATGAGACCTGAGCCAATACCCTTCGCTCCTTGAGGCTCGACCCTTTGCCCACTGAGAATAATGTAGAGACATTTGATGTGAATATTTTCACTGAACTCAAGGGGAATTTTTAACAGATATACCTACTTTTGTTTTGTTTTATATATATATATCTTAATGTCTGTGTACATGTGTGTGAATTAACTCGAGTATCCTATGGCAATTATAGTATAAGTATTGCCTTTTCTAAATCTTACGATTCACTTCAAATTGTGAATGAACCTCAGACTGCTGTTTCACACATAATGCCTTTAGACATAAACCATCAACTAAGTCTGAGACTGGGAGTGGATCCAGCTGCACCTAAGCTGCATCAGGAGTTAGAAAGCAAGGGCATCTTCTCTGAACCTCATGACTCAATGGGAGGGTCTTCCCTACCTTTTTACATCCCTTATTTCTGTGCAAATCATGAAAAAACAATTCTGACTTGATTTTTCCTTGTATGTTTCTCTCTTACCCTTTTGCATCTTCAGTCTCTGTAGAAATAATTCTGGTTTGATTCTAACTTGATTTCCTTTGTACATTTGTACGTGTATTAAGTAATAGAGTGACCCTTGGCATCACACTTTGTGAAGTCGTGCTTTTTGCAAATTCTTATTAAAACATTTTTGCTAATACCCTTGACGGTGATTCTTTAAGTGGTCCAAACCACTCATTTCATGACACTAGAGAGCCCATCCTTTCCTGTAGTGGAAGAGAGAAGGCCATTTGGTGAAGGAATCCGTACAGCTTCTCTGCCTGGCTTTGGTGGCACATCACTGCAAAGGAAACATTTTTTTTGGAAGTATGTGAGCCAGCTACTTCCCAAATATCTGGAAGCCCAAATATGTTGCATGTAAACGTGCCTGTGACTGCAATCTAAAACACAGGGCAAATCCTATCAGCCCTAGCTGAGTCCCTACAACTCACTGCAAACGTAGGTTTGACATCCTGTAAAGATGCCAGCAATATAGACTGTCATCTAAATTGGGCTTTGAGTTTTACTTAAAGGCTGCTTTTCTACGTGCTTTATGCTAAACAAAGCCTTATATTATCATAACTCATAAATATTTAAAGTGGACATGATCCAAATTTTTGGTTCCCATTGTTTGTTCAGAAGTACAATGAGAAAGAGCATATGAGATTGTGATGGAGCTGAAAAAGGGCATGGGAAAATGGTGTGAACTGAAGGATGATGAATAGCATATCTGTTCATTGTCTAGGAACAGTCGGTATCAATAACAGTTCCTGGTTTAATTCCAGGAAGAGAGTAGTGACATAGATTTGTTCAGCATCTGTGGCACAGAGATACTACTACTACTACTACTGTATCTACTGTACTCGTGTATGTCAAAAGAATTGATGGAGAAATGTGTTCCTTCCCAAGTTTTACAGGAGGAGAAGCAGAAGTGAAGTGACTTGGGCATGGCCGTACTACATTAGGCCAGACTCAGGATTATTATTGAAGTTTTCACATACAAGAGTTGTATAGATGCCAGGGGGATCTTACTCTTTTTCACAAACCAAATAATGGTGCAGTGCTAAAGAACATAAGAGAAGACCACAGTAACAATTTTTTCTCTGTTGCTTGAGGCCTTGGTATTGAAAAGATAATAATAATAAAAACCATAACCCATCACAACAGCAGAATGTTTTCTGAAGAAAAATATCATGTAATTTAACTGGAGTGTGTCAGTATCCCCCAGAGTTAATATAAAACTTCTGTAAAGAAAGGCAAAGAAATGTTCAGCAGGTGCACAAGAAGAAAAAGTCCCTTTGCTGTGTGTCAACAGCAATCTCAGAAACTCTAGTACTGATGATTCTGCACAAAATTCAGGTGATGACTGATAAGAGTAAAGCTGGCTGAGTGAGCAGAGGAGATGGCAGTGGATTAGCAATAAAAGAAGTCCAACAAGCACAAAGGCGGGTTAAAAGGAAATGCTGAGTCGTGCACTAAGAGCAATTCTACAGCCCCGTTAGCAATTAGAAGATATGGAAAAGCTCCTTGCTTCGTCAGGGTGGAAACACAGCCGTGCTAGACATCTGTACGGAGTTCTCTATATTTTTGTGTTTTCAATGACTTAAACTCTGCTACGCTGATTTTTATTTTATACACATGATCTTTGGATCCCTTTGTTCAAATAATGTCCTGGCATAGATGACAGCCTTTCTTTTTAACAGGGAATGGCATCAGGGTTGTGTTCTTCTGCAAAATGATGGTAATGCAAATAGACCATTCATCTCCTTTCATAGTGAAATGTTTTCTTTCATTCAGAGTATAACACTGAAGGATGACACATGATGTAAAGGTATAGAAGAGACATGAGGTCTGTTTCTATCCCTGTCACAGTCTTTCTGCACCACCCAGGAAGGTTACATGTTAAAATTCTCAACAACAACATATCATGTAATTTATGGTCCTCCTTGCTGTTTCCAGAACTGGAGCAGGGTATTTCAAGATCTGAAGCTGAATTTGTACTTTAAAGACATTCAGGGATTCAGTTCTGCATGTCTTATTTTCCCCATTTGAAAATGGGAGATGTTACTTTTCCAAAGGCAATAACTGATTAATTGCTTAAAGATTAAGGAACAGAAATCACAAGTAACAAAATACAATGACTTTTTTCTAATATACATGCTTCTATACAATTAATACCTCTAATGTTTTGTATACCAAATGCAGACTGGTAGATTTCTTCCATGTAGTGAATGTTAATTATTATTATCTAAAAAAAAAAGTGTATTGATGTAAAGATAATCCAAAGATCCCTGCTATGAAAAAGTCTAATTCTTGCCTTGTTAACATTCCCCAGAATTACCATCTCTAAAGTGTATTACTGTCTGAAGCAATAAAGACAGTCCTAACTCTGCCCTCTTTAGGATCAGAATCTTGCATGAAAAATGTAAGGTAAAAATTCCTGAGTCTGATCCAATGGCTACTTCTTGACAGTTAAATTACTCCTCTTTCAGAGTCTATTTAGGCCTTTTTTCTAGACAGGAATTTAAACAGAAGCACTTGTGAAACAACACAGAAAATCTTAGTCAGCTATATTTAATGAAAAAGGACCTGTTTGTACATTGGAATGAGACATCTGGAACTTAAAATGGGAATTCATATTTAAACACTCTAAATACAATAATGATACCTTCAACAGTGTCTCCTTAGCTAACATTTCTGTCAAGATGGTCCAATTTTACTAATCTTTTACTTTCAAGGTGTGAGTTTGCAGAAATAATACTTAACTATCAACTGGAAAGACTGTGTATAACTTTGGTAATTATGTCTTGCACTTGATTTGTTAAGTGTGTTACAGCTTTGGAGCCTTGTAACTCAGAATAAGAATGGAGGAAGTCTAGAAAATAAGTCTGACATCATACCATTTACAAAAGTTTATGTACAGTATTTACTAAAGTACTGGCTGGTTTTTGCATATATTTTTAAAAGGTCAAAAGACATTTAAAATATGCCATGCACTCAAAAAAAAAAAAATGCAGTCTGCTAATTTAACTTAAATTCAATACTTGTCAGCGTAGTTATTTCACAGCTTCTTTGATTTCACATTCTGCTTCATATTAATTTGTCAGGTGAATGTAGTTCTCTTGGCTAGCATGTGTGCTAGCTATTAAATTAGTGCATAGTGTTCCACGTGCAGTTTTTCTCAGTGCCAGTACATGTTTTCAACTCCATTTTTGTGTTTGAGAGTTTTTAACAATGTTGCCAGAGCTCTCTATAAAATATTTAATCACTGAAAGTATCGAAATAAAATTGATTCTCTGTTGGGCTATTATTAGCATTAGTGCTCCTGGGCTAAAAGGAGATGCTATGGGACATATTTTCACAGTGAGCTAGATGGCATTTTAATCTTGCAGTCACACTGAGTATAATTGGAGACAGGTGGCTAAAGCTCCACATTCTACTTCAAAAATGTAATGTTCTCTTCATTCAGATATGCCTAATAAAGTCTTAAATTCATCCTGTTACATTTTGCCAGCTGAACTTTGCAAAATGGAAAGCAACACACAGTGTAAAGCCTGTGTTTTCATTTAGCTAAGCCCACATGGATTTCAGGTAGTTTAGGATCATACAATGCATGGCTACAGTATTATGTATCATAGATTTTAAGCCAGAAAACACCACAGTGGCCATCTATCCTAACCCCAGCTTTTTTCTGGCTACAGCATTTCAGCCATTTTTGCAGTGGAGAGATGATTACTTCATCCTGCAGAAGGAAAACTGGTTCTGGGGATGATGGTGTTTTGCTCAGAGACTTTTGGTTTACATTTTATAAAGTGGATAATTAAAATCAAAGCATGTATAAGACTATACATAAAAGGAATGTGAAACTTCAAATCTCTGGGATTTTAAACACCAAGAATGCTATTTTAGACAGATTATAGCCAAATCTGCATGATTTTGCATTAATAATGATTTTGCATTGATTTGTCAGGTGCAACATTATGTATCTAACACTGCTCCCTGGCAGACAGCAGGAATTACTGATCTGATCCAGGAAGGTGATTCTTATGTTCTTAACTAAAAAATGCCCTAAGACCAGACATCTGGGTGAAGAATGCTTCATGTCCTGTGGAGCAGCATCAAGAAACATTTTGAGGCAACATTTGCCAGTGTTTGGATTCTTTAACTGGATTTTTTTGAAATGATTTAACCAGGGAGACCATGTCCTGTACATTGTTGTCAGACTAATGCCATCCGTTTCTCATAGAAGCAATCACAGAGGTATAAAACCAGACTCAAATAATTTAAATCTGAAACATGTAAAAGATTATTTGCATTTTAAACTCCAGAGTATTCATTTTCAAAGACCTGCTTTCAGTAACCCAGCTTCCTGGACTAGACATGTCTAGTAACTAAGCGTTTACCCAAGTCTGCTGAGACCTCTTCTAGAAAGAGATTGTAGAAAATGTTAGCAAACTCGCATATAATTAAGCTGGCTGCAAAATGCACTGCAGGGATATAATTTTAAAGCAACATAAATGTATTGCTCCCACCTTTTATATCATAAACTATGATTTAAAGCACTTATCCTGAAGAAAAAAAGACAGGTTGAATTCCCTCTTCAGCCTTGAAGGGATTCAAACCCAGAATACTTTGGTCACTGGTAACAATCCTAACCAAAACCCTATTGTTTGGGTCAGGTGAGGACATTGGCAGAGCTATATAGACAGGGTTATAGCCCAAACCTTATGAACAAGGTCTGCATCGAGGTACAGGGTGTGCTTGGAGTCTCCCGTTCTGGCTTTAGAAGGTCTGCAGTGTGAGTAAGGGGTAAGGCTGTATTCAAGAACAGTTGGTTAGTTCACAGCTGTCCTAATGCAATCTTAATGTCCCACTGTGCAGCAACACATTATTTTTTTTCCCGTGTCACACATATGAGTAATTCTTTTTGATCTACAACTGACCATTTTCAGTGGGAGGGAGGCAGGATAACCCTCCCTGTTTTTTCATTCCAGAGTGACTTGAGGGAAGCCTACCCTTTAAAAGAGGCAGAGCTGTGTATTTCAGTTTTCTCAGGGCTAATGAAGGTATTGCACTTACCATTTTTCTTTTCATATGTTCAAAGAAATAATCAGTATATCTTCAAATCAGATAGCCAACACTTCTTAAAACAGCAAGGACTTTCTAGCCCTTATGCCTCATTACTACCTGACAGAAGAGAACAGCTGTCAGTTTCTCACCAGTTCCCAGGGTTTTTTTAATGGCTGGAGTACCTTGGATAGTAATTTTGAGGTACCTCAGCCTTTATGAAAAGGGAGCCTGTGGCCACATCTGTATGACACAAAACATACTGCTGAATTCCTAGCAGGGTCCGTGGCAAAACTGTGGCAATGGACTGAATTCATGTGCTTCCAGACAGTATTTTGTCACAGCTCAGGGGTGAGGAGGGACCAAGGAGCATCCGAAAAAAGCAGACTGGATGCAGTTATCTTGTTTTGATAAGGAGGGAGTAAGCATAGCTGCTCGAATGCAAGCCGTTCTGTGCCAGTTAGACGAGGGGATAGAAGTGCTCCCTGTCCTGTTTTCCTGCTATAGAAATGCAGACCTCAGGGTAGTGCCTAGTTCAGGGCAACAGATTTTTTCATGGTGGCCAACATTCAGAATTCCAGGTATGTAATTTTTATTAGTCTATGTCCTTTGGTACATCTAGCACAAGTTCAGCCCAGTGAACAGGTCGGTTCCATGAAGTGAGGGTGAGCTTGCATTGTGCCTGTAAGGCCTTGTGCCTTCACGTATTATGCTGTTGACAAAAATCTTTGCTCAAGTTCTTTTATGCTGAGAAATGATGATTAGCACCAATTATATGAAATTGGTGGATTCATGTTGATTAAAGCACTGCTCGGTATATCTCTAACGAAAGCCTGCTTCAGCAAATTGACTAAAGCAATCTTTTCAAGCTTCCTAAGGATTTACATAGAAAAAACAAACAAACAAAAACCAATTAGGTTTAACCCTCACTGGAAGCTCTTTTATCTAAAAACTTGCTTACTGGCAGCAAGTAATCTATGCTGTAATAAACACATAGATAGTTCCTTACTAAATTTATTTCAAGGCTGTTTGTGAATACTCAATTTATCAGTTCCATAAGGACTCAAGACTTTCATAAAATATGCACACATAAAATTTCTAAGGAAGACATATGATTTTTGGCTTCAGAGAGGTCAAAACTGAGTCTAAGTAGTTGCTAATGTTTTCTTTTTTAATGAAAAATACCTATTTTTTTTTCAACTTGGAAATTAAAGAGAAAATTAAAACTTGCTTTGATGTGGAAAAAAATCCCTATGCGTTTTATCTCCTAGACAAACTAAACATGATCGTGACAGTCTTCGGAGCTCTAGAATAGACAGAGCAGCAATTTATAGCTAATCTGCCAGCCACCAACTACTTCACACAGAGATGCTAGAAGATCTGCCTACATATTCCTGTGCTACCTATGGAGTGGGCACTGGTGTCCTGCACTTGGCAAACCCAACAGGCAATGAGATGGATCACACAGTTGAAGAAGATCTTAAGATCTCCTTTAGAAAAGGAATTCTGCTCCCACTGATTTGTATTGTTTAATTCAGATAGCATATTTTGATTTTACCATTTGAATTAAAGTTTACATCACTGAGATATATAAATAGTATCTTTTAGATGAAAAATAAATCAAGATGTCATTTTTTTATCTCAAAAACCAATAACCATGGGTTTCAAAGCTAAACAAGAGATGAAAATTTGTTACTTTTGTTTCCTTGTCAAATGTTGAAATAAACATATTGCATCAAAACACATCCCCATTTGAAATCTGACAGGAGTGTATTTGATTAAAGAAATGCTACAGCAAATAAATACTCATTTAGATCTCAGCATCTAGCTCATTTAAGTGCTCAGATCTAGTTGAAACTGTAGTGGTATAAACTGCCCATCTTCCTTCAACTACATCAATCATAAAATAAAAACAATTCACTATGTCCCATTAAGAATAGAATATTTATAGAAAGCTGATTTTTCTTCATCATTTCTATTTTATACTTCTTAAAGATCAGGAAGGATATATTATTTCCTTTTGGAAAAATAAAAATAAAGGGAGAGCTTCCTGCTCAAACCTTATGCTTAACATAGGAAAACTTCTTTCAAAGTACAGATGCACAGCAGCAAATACAGTGAAAATACTGTCCTTGTTCTGAACTTTATTAAATTATATTTCAAAGTTCTAAACCACTGATGTCGTCTTCAATCTAACTATTCATGTGAGAATATAAATCCAAAGTAAAATCCTTTTGTGATCCTAGGTCCTAAATTCCTATTCTCTCCTAAGAATGTACAGAAGTTCCTACCCATAAAACACATGGATAACCTTGACCACTGTCCTTATAATGTCCTTAGTGTCTTCCATTTAAGGTTAAGAAATTCAATTACCACTGATCTACATATTCTAATTTTGTAGTGCTATAGGATGCATAGGATGCAATAGTATTACTACCCTACCACCACTACCCAAAATTAGGAAAATAAGGTATGGAGAACTTATAGGATTGGCTAACAGAACTCAGAGCTCATGATTTTCAGTTATGGGTTTTAAATTATCCATGAGTTCTCATTCAATGAGTTTCAAGTGCCAATTCAGTTTTGATAAATAAACCATTAGCCCAACCATATTTTGTGAACCTAACAGACTTTATAACAGGCTATGTGAACAATGTTTTCTGCACAAATGTTCCTGATATCCATGCTATTCACACGAGGCATAGTGGCTAACAGAGTTAAGAATGATGCTATCTAAAGAGGCTTTATTATGTTTATACTTATTAGAAATTTGCAGTCAGTGATGCTATCTTAAGAGGCTTAATTATGTTTATATTCATTAGAATTTTGCAAAACTAGCTCTTCTCCAATTACTAGCAATTTACAACTTTTATTATTATTTTTCATCTAGCGGTCTGCCTCATCAAGGTCAAAGCCCTTGCAGAGTCATACTGTTTAGCCAGTTCTCCAGAGGTGTCACTAGATGACCATTTGGATAAGTCAAGTCCTATAGTCCAGAAGGAAACATAGCCAATTTTTTTACCCCTGAGCTTTCCTCATAAGTGCAAATAATACTGTTCTATTGCTAACATTGCTTAGATGTGAATAGCTTCTATAGATAATATTTTAATCTTCAATGCTGATAATAAATAAACAGAACATTATACTGTACACAATGTTGTTACACATCGCTGCAAATTTCTTCATAATTGCTGATTATTTTTATGGTGCTACATAATTGTACTTCAGAACATAACTTTCACCTAAAAGTCTGAAACGCTAAGATTCTGTAACAACTTCAGTGTGTGCCATCTCTTCAGTAATCCCTTTCTCACTCCCACTTCTGATGTGATAACCCCTGTGCCAGTTACAGAAACTGTTCAAAGGAACAGCAATATCAGAGAGATGGTTTTGGTTTATTACCTGGAAAAAAAAGCAGGGAGTTATGCAACCCATTAACTTTCCTCAGGACACCAGTGATTATTCTGTCTTCATTTCAGGGACAGCTATGCTGACTACAAGGATAGCAGTCGTAATTATTCACAGTGTACTTTAATTTGCAGTAGCTGAGAAAGAAAAGTAGAAGGAAGAAAGATTAAAAGAAGAAAGGAAAGTTTTTACAATCTCTCAAAATTTTAACTTTCTGTGTTCTGACTGTCTTTAGCCAGAACTAGCATTGTCTCAGCTAAACATTGGGAAGAAACTCCAGGTTCATATATTCATTTGTTAGGAGGAGATGGTAGGAAAACTAGTTGTCATAGCTGAAAATCCAGGGATCCAAAATAAAGAATATGGGGTTTTTTCAGTGCTTTGATTTATAGTAAAGCCGCCTCCTTTGCCAAGTACCAAAATTCCTGATATCAGAATCCTCATCTGTCTAATGGGTATTAATAATAAATTACATAATATTATTAAAAAAGATCACATCTGGGGCCTTTCAGAGAATAAAAGCCTCAACTCTTTCCTATGGAACTGGAGTTTCTCTATTGAAATACCTGAGCAGGCCTACAGTACAAGTAATATAAATTGAGTTTAATATTGAATGAACACCCAGGGCTGAGGGACTGGGAGCAGTTAGCTGTGATCCCTGGAAGAGGTAGTTTAAGCTTAAGGTGCAATAAAAGACAATACATATTATTACGAGCTTTTTCTACATTCAAAGTTTCTAAGGAAGTCTCTCTGACCAATGCATTATTTTGATACAGAATAATTATACTGTCAAAGATAGAGCCTTCAGTGAATGTAATCAAATTATCCAGAAAAAGGTGGAGTTGCAGCTGGCCCTTCAGTCATGACATACAATGGAACTTGTGATGATCTTGTATTGCAGGAGGAACATCCCTCCCGCAACACTAGCCAAAGAATTGAACAAAAATTAAAAGTCAAAGCTGTATATTAATTATTAATATGTCCAATAATAGAATTCTTTGGGGGATGTCAGCTGCAATAGAACATCAAAACTCACACTGAGTACTACTTATGGTAAATAATTATTCAACAGATTTTAGTCAAAGGCATGGTCAGAAGGTCAAAGGTCAACTGATGTCACAGGGTTCACAGACTGTTTAGGCTGAGTTCTCAAAAACTGGGATATTTACACAAAACTTAGCAAAAACTGTAGCCTGTGCATTTAGTTTACAAGCTATAAATTTAGTGCCATAGTCTGTCCAGACAGCCTTTTTCCTCAGGATGTGAGCAATTCTCTTCAAGATGCAACAAATGCAGAAACTAATGCTAAAAAGAGAAATGTATTTTGAATATCAAAGAAAGTTAGAGCTCCAGTCAAGGAAACTCAGAGAAAGTGAATTGATCAGAACTAGTTCTACAGCCTCTGAGCAAAGTACAGTTTACCCTAAATTACCCCCAAATAATTTCATAATGGTAATAAGCAATTCTGATGTGACTTCGATACAGTCTGTACTCCCTAGGCGTATAGTTCTAGTTTTATCAAATTAAAGCAATGCATTTTCTTAATTATATTTCATTAACTATTTTTAAAAAATATAGCTCTTGCATGGTGATACAAACTATACATTTGGTGTAATTGTATGTAGCCTGTGCTAACAAAGAGTTCAAGTGTAAAAACAAAATTTAGTTAGTAAAACATAAAGCAAAGTGAAAAAAAGATAATGCCTCATTACCAAAAATACTAATAATGTGTACGCAACAATATAATTTACTTCCAGACCCCATAATTCAGCCACATCCACAGCTATGTTTGAGAGTTGCATTTTTTTATGTATAAAGCAGTTCTGCTAAAACAATATATAAAGGAGTAAAGCTAAAATAAGAGGCCAACAAATATTAAACCAAATTTTCATTGCCGGCATTCGCAAGAAGTTGCAGAGATTGCCCCCCTGGGGCTCTTCATTTACAGAACAGGAAAAACCTATCCCAAACCGAAGAATCATCAGAAGAAGTTTTAAATCTAACTGGAAAAAGACAGATCACCAGCACCTGCTCATGCGGGAGTTCTCACTGACACAGCAACTGCTTGAACCAGCTGCCCCGGAACCTGCGCCCCCCGCCCGCGGCCCAGGACCCCCCTCAGCCCCAGGGCCGCCGGCCCCTGCCCCAGCGCCGCCGCAGCTGGGCCGGTCTCCAGCTCCCCGCAGCCCAGCCCTGCCCGGCCGTGGGCCACACTCGGCCGGGCCCACCCGTGCGCCCACGTCCCAGTCCATCCCCATCCCCGGGGAGGTGGCCGATGGCTGGGGCTGGGGCTGCCACCGGCGCCCCGCTCCCGGCTGGAGGTGGGCCGCGCCTCGGCTGCCAGGCCCTGCTGCGCCGGGGGAGCCCTGGTGGCTCCCGGGCGCGGGGAGCCGCAGGCCCGTGGCGTACGCTGACGGCTGTGACTGCCAGCGTGACCCCCACCGCACGCAGCCTAGTCTCGGCCTGTAACAGAGAGCAGGGCTACAGTGGCGTGACGCAGGTGTTGCAATATCGAACAAATACCTTATTATCCCTCCCCCCGTTTTTGCTGCCTACTACCGTTCGCACGGCTGCTGCGCCAAGCGCCGTGCCGGTACAGTCTTGTTGGCGTGTGTTCCATCTGCTCTTAACGTGTTGCTCTTTTTTAACGTAGACCGAGCTCCCGAGCGCGATCGCATCGCCCTGTCCCAGCCAGGCCTGCACGTGAAAGTCGGAACAGCCTGTTCCGAAGAGCGAGAAATACTGAAATCCTGCGTCTTGTCACCTGGTGCCACAAGTTCCTGAGGAGAGCTGTGAAAAGGTCTGCGTTTACGACATAGTCAGAAGTTGATGCAGAAGGTGGAGATAGTAGGTCAGAGCCAATCCCTCCTTAAAAATAAGGTACAGTTTTAGAAAACACCTCTAAGCAACTTAAAAGTGTCATCCTGCAGGCTGTGGCTGGGTATGCATTTACTTTGTGAACCTATACCCAATCTTTAAGGTAAAATTAATCTCTTCAGACTTTTTCCAAGTGTAAAACAGAAAAATATGAAAAGCACAGTAGATCAAAAGTGTTAAGAATATCATGGAGCATTAGAAAACTTAAATCTGCCAATGGAGCAAAATGTGGCCTGACTAAAGACAGAAATAAGAAGAAAGAATATATGCTATTTTTAATTAATAAGCTAGATCAAATAAAGTCTTTGTGCAACTGAAATAAAATTGGTTTCCACAGACCCATCTGATACCAGGAGAAATCAGATAGTGAAAACCCTCATGGCAGTTTTCTTCACTCATTTGAGCAGAACACAGCAGCCGCGTTATCAAATTTATCATCTGGCGACCTATAATATATTCAGATTTCTGAAGTAAGTGTGCACCTCTCCATTAAATTAAATTGTTTGCTTGATCGTAAATTCATGAAGATAGCAATTAGAGGTCAGTGGGTGAGATAATTAAAGGTATTCTTGGTTGCCACATTTATTTTTGAGGGAAGAAAGTAGTTTTATAAATATAGCAGCAGAGGACATGGTTTTGGACTTTAATGAGAAGAGAAACAGCCTTTAGCTTTACATGCCTCTTGAGTAGAAAGTAGATGGTAACGGATTCATATTAATTTATACAGCTTTGGTTAGCTGCAGAAAACTGCATCATGCAAAACTACCAGTTATATTTATAGTGACACAAGGGAGCAGAGGTTTAGAGGTGGCTACTTCTCTAAAGAGTAAACTCCTCGGGCAGCAAATACGCTGCCATCAGAAGTTGCAAACTTCAGCCTTCCCCTGCTAATTGCTGTTGCCCTCTCCTCCTCCTCACTGCCCCCTTTGCCTCCTGTTGCTACCGCAGTTGACCTGAGAGCTGAACTGTTTGTATCAGCATGCCTTTAAGCGCTTCAGTCAAAAGAGGCTTAAAAAATAAACAGGTCTTTGCTGGTTCAGCTTATTTTGACTGCAGCAGTGTAGGAACCATTCACAGGATCAGGAGGAGGTGACTTCCACAGGGTCTGGGTGAAGGCAGTAACTCGTTAAGCTGCTGGGACTAATTGGGAGTCTTTCCTTGGCAGGCATTCTCAAGGACTCACTCCTCTAAGCCTCAAGTCTCTTGTATGAAGCATGGTTCAGACACACGAGAGCTTTTATTTCCCTCCTTCACCTTTTTTTTTTTTTTTTTACATGAGGTAAGAAATTTAAAAACTAGTTTGTTTTTGCCCCAAAAATTCCTAGAAAAAAATTTTGTTCATTGCAAATTACCTGTGTGAAAACATGCAGTGTCCACCAGCTCTGCTTTTGTAAATCAGGATTATTTTCTATAAATAAAGTGGACGTTTCGATAACTAAATCCAGGATAATACGATAAAACTGGCACTAAGCATAATGCTATAGTCTCAGAGCTTTCTTACATGAGATTTCATGTTAGCAATATACTCCATCCTAAAATCCATAGGAAAGATAAGTATTAATTTTTACTAAAGAATTAAACGATTCTGAGAATACACAAGATTTTATTTTTCTCCTACATCATTATAGTAGATGCTACAGAATTATCAGGAAGCACTAAGTACATCAATACCCAGCCACTTGTTTACTAAAACCTAGTAACTTGAGTGATGTGACTTTTCAGGGGTTCACAGAGCTGCAAGAGAAAAATTACAGTTATGGAAGTGCAATTTTTATTTCTTCCACATAAATCAAACAGGACTGATTTCAACCCTGCCATCTTGTAACTTCTCTGGCTTGGGGGAAACTACAGACAATTCAAACATAGAAAAAAAAGGAGAAACATGAACCAGGTTAACAGACTTTATGTAATGCAGGCAAAAGGAGAAGCAGGAAAGAAACAGAAAGAATAAATACAAAGATTTTTAGATGTCTTCATTTTTTTTGTTTGACAATATGTGTTATGAAATATAGGAGTGAAAAGGAATATATGGAAGAAAGGAGTGGGAGGAGGAGAATTTCTTACATGGCTGATTGATAGAGGCATCTTTCAGTATAATTCTCTCACTCTATGCTGGAGACAAGAGGTATCCTTCTAAATGCACTCTGTTCTGTAAATAATTTCCTGATCCACACCACTTTCATTCTTTCCATAAAGTACACTTAATGTAGAAAAAAATAGTCTCAGACACGCTGGCCTTAATTTGATGAATTCAGTATGTATTTAGGCCTCTGACTCAAAACACGTCCTTCAATGATTTCCTGATTAGGGATATTACCTGGATGGAGCCCTGGTGAGTCTTTCTCTTTCTCAGTCAAGTACATGTAGCAGTTGTATGCTGGCCTCGTTTCCCCAAATGGTGCATCAGTATGTCCCTTTGGGCTGTTATGCTGTTGGAAAGCATGCATGTCTGCCTAAGGCTCCTCCACATTAATGAGGTATTGAAGGGAAGCACACAGGAACGTAGAGGGTCATTTATGCAAGAAGTTTTGCAGGGAGTCATAGGGGAGGACAATCATCTATCCAAATTAAGGCTCTATAATGTGGATATCTTCAGGCAGCAGAGAAAGGAAAGATGACTATCTCAGGGTCAGGAATCACCTTTTAAAGAGGACTTCCTCACATGCGGTCATCAATACTGCAGTGTCACAAATTACATGGTATGGGTCCAGGAATGAGTTGCCTCTCATCTAACTTCAGACATCTGCTGGATTTGATGAATCACTATCAGATATGTCTGTTTCTCTCCACTGACTTTAAAGGTAAATCTGTTTGGACTTCAATATGCAATAGCAGATGTTTATTTGTTGATAGGACCTTTATTGGTTTTTATGGGTTAACTGGTGATTTGAAGACTGAAAAGGGTAACTAAAACTGAGTTAAACAGTGCATTGGGTTTGCATGACAAGGTTTTAGTAGTGGGGGGGCTACAGGGGTGGCTTCTGTGAGAAGCTGCTAGAAGCTTCCCCCTTGTCCAACAGAGCCAACACCAGCTGGCTCCAAGACGGACCCACCGCTGGCCAAGGCCGAGCCCATCAGCGACGGTGACAGTGCCCCTGGGAGAACAGGTTTAAGAAGGGGAAAAAAGCCCTTGTGCAACTGCAATTGCAGCCAGAGAGAGAAGTGAGAACATGTGGGAGAACCAGCCCTGCAGACCCCCGGGTCAGTGCAGAAGGAGGGGAGGAGGTGCTCCAGGCGCCGGAGCAGAGATTCTCCTGCAGCCCGTGGGGAAGACCCTGGTGAGGCAGGCTGTCCCCCTGCAGCCCAGGGAGGTCCACGGGGGAACAGATCTCCACCTGCAGCCCGGGGAGGACCCCATGCCGGAGCAGGGGGATGCCTGTAGGAGGCTGTGACCCCGTGGGAAACCTGCGCTGGAGCAGGTTTGCTGGCAGGACTGGTGACCCTGCGGGGGACCCACGCTGGAGCAGTGTGCTCCTGAAGGACTGCACACCGTGGAAGGGACCCATGCTGGAGCAGTTTGTGAAGGACTGCAGCCCGTGGGAAGGACCCACGTTGGAGAAGTTCATGGAGGACTGTCTCCCATGGGAGGGACCCCACGGTGGAGCAGGGGACGAGTGAGGAGTCCTCCCCCTGAGGAGGAAGGAGCGGCAGAGACAACGTGTGAGGAACTGACCCCAACCCCCATTCCCCGTCCCCCTGTGCTGCTGGGGGCAGGAGGGAGAGAGAACCGGGAGCGGAGTTGAGCCTGGGAAGAAGGGAGGGGTGAGGGAAGGTGTTTTAAGATTTTGTTTTTATTTCTCATTATCCTACTCTGATTTGATTGGCAATAAATTATTTTTTCCCAAGTCGAGTCTGTTTTGCCCGTGACAGTAATTGGTGAGTGATCTCTCCCTGTCCTTATCTTGACCCAGAAGCCTTTTGTTATATTTTCTCTCCCCTGTTCAGCTGAGGAGGGGAGTGATAGAGCAGCTTTGGTGGGCAGCTGGCCTCCAGCCAGGGTCAGCCCACCACAAACAGAAAAAAATAACCCAGTAATCCTGGACCACTGATTTGAATGATTTATCAGTTAGGACCCTCTCTTTACTCTTCTCTCTCAAATATGCACAGGCACTTTACTTTAAAAAAAACAAACCAAAATGGGGGTCCTGCTTTCAAGTGTAGTAGCTGGTAGGGGAGGTGAGGAGGGAGATGGACATTTTAAGTTGTTCCATTTCCTCCATATTTACAGCACGCTCAAATTGCAAAGATTAATCTTTAAATTTTCAAAATTTTTGTTTTTCTGAAGGCAAAATTGAACATTAAAATGCACATTTAGAATAAATGAACCAAATAGCCTGTAGACCTACTACGGACCTTATAAATGATTAGTTTTGCTGGAGTTCAAAGCACTGCCTTTCAGTTTATTGAAATGCTAATGAAATTTTGATTATAATATAAAATATCATTCTTTCTTCTAAAACATTAACGCCATTTCAGAGATTAATGTTGCAACCAGAATGCTTCTTTTTTCATTAACCTACCAGTTCACTGCTGAATTTACTTATAAATCTCCCCCTTCAACCAGTTTATATTTCATTGCTCCACCGAGTTTAAATTCTATCTAAAATTTTATGACAGCAGAAGTATATTACTGCAATTAAAATACCAATAAAACAACCCATAGCGCCATTTTCACTATCATTTATACCATGCTGGCAAGATACAAGGATTAAAGTGAACATGGGCCCTTTTATGATTTAACTGTGCACAGGGAGAATCCAGCCACAGTTTGGACAGAAAGATTTGATAACATTAATGAACACAACTAGAACCAAAAGCAAAGTGGATACCGAATCCCATTAATAACAAAATTAATTTTCACTAATACAGTACCCTTTTTTCCCCCTTTCCTGTCACTGGTAGGCCACGTACTAAGGATTAGTTTGGTTGCCATATCTGTATCACCTCTTGCTTTGCAGTCACCATCACAGCATCTAAGTTCCTGCCAGTTGTTCTTTTAGCAATCTAACTACTGTTTGCCACATATTTTTCTCTGATACTCTCTATAGGCAGAAAAAATGGAGCTGAAAGTGTGCTTTATTCTAGAAAATTGAACTTTTCAACAAAGGAGATGATATTCTTTCCTGTGCTCGGTGCTTAATTTTGATGCAGATTGCGGCTTTCAGAGTTATTACCTGCTATAAATCCTACCTTAGAGTTGGCAACGTCAATGCAGGTTGATAAAGGTTTTAGCTGTCTTGCATATCCTCAGAATGGGCTTGGGGAAAAAAACATCACATTTTGTTAAATATGTTTCAGTGTTTTCTTCCCTCTGACAGGTCTGACTTCTTACTTGCTCTGTCTCTTAATGTAGTGAAAACTGCTTGAAAACCCAGGTGATCTATTGATACTTGATCATTCCCCACTCCACCTTCCTGATCAACAGCTAATTTGAGACATACATGCACACAACTGAATATCCTGATTAGTTCAATCTGTTCTAGATTTAGTAAAGCTCACAATAATGTCAGTAAAACCTCTGTAGTGAAATGGAGGGGTTATATTTATAGACTGCAAAGCACCTTTGCAATATCTAGTGTACCCACAATGTGTCTCAGATTTTGAGTTTAAGATTTTCTGACATGTATTAATGGATAGGTAAATATTACCCTGATATTACTCAGTTTGAAGTCTGGAAATAACTATGTCTGTGGGATGTGTTGGGAAGGTAAAGGATATTTGATGGAGTGATGTTCTTTTTTTTCCAAGTCAGAAAATTGAAAGGTTTTGAGTTAAGAGTATATGTTTTTCAATTGCATTAAGTCTAATATTCTACCTTTTAAATTCCTGGTGGATAGGGCACTTCATCTAATCCTGGTAATTTACAGTTCATGATAATGCAAATTCTAACAGGATTCATGTTTTAGCAACAGAAAGAGTAATTTTTAATTAACATTTTTGTTCAAAGCTTTTTCTTTATAACTACCAATGAGTGGTGCCACCGATGCACCAAATTTGCCCTTCATGAACTTTCAAGGTTCTGATTTAGGTTTATGCAAAAGTGTTGAAACTCCCACTAATCTGAGAGAATAACAAGTCATTTTGCTGCTAACAACTGTAGGAACTTATTTATGTCGCTATTACCTGGGAGAGAGATCGTATTGCCAAGGTTAAACGTTAAGGCATGGAGTTATTGCAGAGAGCATTATCAACTTACTTTTTAAATGTAAATCTTTCTTCTGGGCAAGGTGAATTACTGTGCAGCTTTTAATTCTCATTTATTTCAAAATACCTTGAATGTATGTGAGCATTCTGTGGTTTTTTTCCTTCATCTTCCCTTCTATCCCTCATTCTTAGGTGCTTGCACTGTGCTGTATTCTCAATCATGACTTCTACCTTGCTTCCAGAAAAGTTTTATTCAGCAATTTTGCATTTCGTAGGACTGCTTGGCTATCTGAAACTGGGCACATAGATGTTTGTGTTGGCAGCCCAAATAACCAAGGGATACATGGGAATGAAAGAAAAAGGAACCCTGCCTCGGTCCGTAGTGTGGTGATGGACCTGCTCTATACTTCCAGTGCAGCATGCCCCGCAGCTGCTTTGTGCTCCATGAACAACGATTAAGGGCCTAAAGGAATTGTGACCCTACTTCCACCTTACTCCATCAGCTTTTATGGCCTCTCTGCTCTGTGACTGTATTCAGACAACAAACCTGTAGTCTGGCACTGCTATTTACTGCACATAAGTGATGTTCCTGATTCTATATAACACACATATTACTCTCCCTTCCACCTTGCTTAGTCCTGTCCCAAAACATTATCCTAAGGACAAGTCATGTGAACTACTGAGGTTTTCACCATGCTAATTAGATCCTAGAGAATATGTAACTGTGTCTTTTGAATTAGCCTCTATGATTTTGCTATACTAATAGCTAATCCAGTTTTGAAACCAGAGAAGAAAACTGCAGATCAAGACAAATTAGGAAAGGCAGCAGATAAATGGGCAAATTAGGCTGGGTTATTAGAGGCCTGATAACATAATTTTGAAGAGTTTCAAAATCTTAATTTCATGAAGTGGGAAATGGTGATGAGAGAATCTGATAGCGTGCTGAAGTTTGAGGGAAAAAAAATCTGGCAGGTGTTTAATAACCCACCCTAAAAGCTACTAACTCAGAGTGATCAACAGTTACAGTTTTGCAGGAGATACATTAAAACTCCGAGTAAAATGTAGAGCAAATGAATTCTGAGAAGAGAAACAGAAAATCAGTAACATGTGGCCTTTACTTTTGAGTGATGAAGTAGAAGAAATTTGCACTAAACTCAGCAACTCTTCCCAGACAACAGAAGTGCATGTAAGTAAATAAGTAGATTAAAGGAATAGGATTGCTTTACATGGATCCTTCTAAACTGCTAAGTATGTACACTATAAAGCTATATGGAGTTCTTCTCTCAATTAAAGCTCAAGTAGTAGACTGTCAGCAGCACACCACTTTCTGACATATTGCTATTACTTTTTTTAATTGATAGATATCTGTCAATAAGTTCATTCCAAGAGCACTTTCCGCAATGTCACTAGCAAGTGTGTCAGTTTTCTGTCAATGGTGTAACTGCAGAAATGGCATACACTTGTTAATTCTGGCAGCACTGCACATGCCGGGAATATCTGGAACATATGATCCCATCTGGTCCCCCAGTTAAGCAGAAATGGTATAAGACAATACTCTGATGACAGATAAAGAATTTAGAGCCTTCAACGCAGTGGTATGAGCTGCTTAGATGATATTCTTTTTTTGGAGTCAGTAACAGATGTGCAATGAAATAGTGGGGTTTATTCTGCCTGGTCAATCTGTGCACAAAATATCCCTCTGCAGTCTTGTTTCAGAGACCTAGTGATGGAGACACCCTCATTTTTTTAATCCCCACCCTGGTTGCAGCATGAAAAAGCACCATGAATTTAAAACAAAAATGGAAAGCCATCACAAGAAATATCTGCAGAGGCAGAAGTTCTCTCACACAGGCTGCCTCTCAGGTCTTTTGCTCTGCAACAGCTTGTGCTATTCATCTAAGTAACAAACACATGGATGGTCAGGTCCTGAGTGACCATTAGAACCACATGAATATCTTCTCATTGCTTCAATGCTTGTTCATTGCCAACATCCTTGGCAATGAGATGTACGGATTCACTAAGTTTTAATCATGCTCTTCTCAGAAATGGAAAGGAACAGTACCTTCAGTTTGAGGTGAGCTAGCTTTCAGTTGCTATGACCTCCCTACCTATAACTGCTTAGCATTTCCTTGCTAGGTGGGGTTAAATATTGTACTTAAGATTGAGCCAGGAGCTGAGGCTACACCTTGTGGAAGCAGACTAATAATATATGGTATTTAGTGATATATTGTGATCATATGGTTATATGAATCCTCCTGGGGTCCCTCTCATCCCAGTGTGTCAGCAGGGAGGCTGCAGCAGGTCTGTGTTCTCCATGTGCCAGCAGTGAGTTTGAGCCTGTATTCCCAGCTGGTGCCTGCGCACACACGCATGCGCGCGTGCACACACACACACATGCACACGGGGCCAAACACACAGACCAGCACAGAGGGAGATCAGTACCTTTATCAGCACTCACATAAACACCCACAGCACTCACAGACGTGAACATCATAGATGACCTCATCCCATTCCTCCCCCCAGGGCGGTTGGGATTGGAGGCAGGATATATGCACACCCTCGCTCTTGATTCACAAACACACATCTGTGGGTTCCTTGAATACCGACACAGATTTTAAATCCATCCAGTATCTGTGGCCCATTCCCACACACAGACTGAGGCTACGGGTGTTTCCTTATACAGATCTCTTCCTACTTACTGGCTGCTCCAACCTGAAGTTCATGAGCATTTTGCACACACAGACTCATGGAGTGACCCACACAGAAAATAGAATAGATTTAAAAGAAGTTATGACAGGCAGTGGTAGTCAACCACTAGGTTTGCCAGGCTTTTGCCTACTTGCCCTTTTTATTCTTTTTTTTCTCCCTGACCCAACTTGATATCTCCCTTCCCCTACTTGTGATCCTTCCTCTAAATGTTTTGCATATTCTCACAGTCCCCTGAAGACACCCTGTAGTTTTATACCATCTTCAAATTCCCTTCTCAAAATCCTCTGCTGCCTGCATCCTGAAATAAGTCCTGTACCCCTTTGGAAAATAATCCCCCTTAGTTTGTATGGCATTTCAGGAATAGAACTTCTTTCCTTGAGTCACCTTGGCAGGTGGGACAAGGGACAATGATCTAATTGTTCTTCTTGACAATCTTAAGAGTAGCTGACAGTGTGCTCCATATTCACTGGTCAGGTTACTTTTTGGGTGCCTTGGCCTGTCATAGTTCCTTGGATGCTTGCTGAGTCTTTGTTTTCACTGTGATTAGCTTTTTAATCACATAACCTAATAAAAACAAGTAGTCTCATCTGTCATCACACAACTATTATGAAATATACAATATATATATTGTATTCTTACAAGGAATGAAAATAAACTGTTATCAACATGAGGAGCATTCTGTTTACTACTTTTCATGGACATTTTTCCAGAATTCTTTGTCTTAAAATGTTGAGGATATTTTGAATATCTTGTCTATGTGAAAGTCTTTGTCAGAGTGGAAAGATATTCCGATAATCATTATTTTTATTCCTGATCTCTTCAAAATCTTCAGAAATAGCAATTACAAAACTCATGCATTTTCACTTTTGAGTTTAATTTGTATCAATTTTATTTATCAATGAAATCTCCTATATGATTTCATTCTTTTTATAATCACAATGCACATAAAATGCATCTATGTCTGTAAATTACTTATAACTTCTCTGCATCAAAGAAGACAGAATGATAGAATCAAAATCAATTCTCCCCCCCCAAATTACAAAAATAAAATTGTTCATGCCTTTTCTAAAATTTTACGTAAGTCTGCTGAAATACAATACAAATACAAGACTGTGACTGCACAAGTTCAATACATAAAGGGTGGAATAATGTATGAATTTAGAGAGTCAAGCAGAAGATAGCAGCACAGATAACTGCCATGTATCAAAACACTCTTCTCATGACTACTGTACATCATCTCAAAGCTCTCTTTCCCTTACACACTGATTATGCAATAACACCAAACTTTGGTAAGGATGGAAAGGCAGTCTTATTTTATCTTGGAAGCCTGACAAATCAGTCAACTTGTTTTTAAGAGAGTCTTAATTCAAAAATCCTTCAGCACATGGTTTTTTAATTTATGCAGTGCTTCAGGATTCAGAGACAGAAAAAAGACTGCAGTGTGATCCCCAGTGAATAACTGATATGCTCACATGCATTTAGGTCAATGAAAGCTCTGTAGAATTTATGCTGGCATAAACAAAGTTGACTAAATTTAGCTGAATCATCACTTCATTAGGTATTCCTTTTTATTCCTACACCAGATATAAATGAACACAGGCATTGTAAAAATTATTTCCTTCTTTTCATAGACACATCTTCTGAATTTTATGCTTAATATTTTTGTGTGATACAACTGTTGTGGTTTCCAATGTGTGGGTACAGTCTTTAGAGGCTTAGGGGAAAAAAAAAGGGTTATAGCAACATTCTTCTTAAAAGGAAAAGATTTCATCTACAAGGTGATATCTAAATGATGCCCTTTATATGTTTGATCAGCGTCAGACTTCAACGGCAGAATTCAGTTCAAAATTAAAATGTCTAAATTTAGTTCTGTATGTATAGGTGCCTGTAGGTATGCCACATATCTAAATCCCCATGGAGTCAATGGATATATAATTACTACAATCAGTGTAACTTAGAATTCTGCTAGAAGTTGACCCTAAAGTAAATACCTAGGTCTTTGATTCAATTGCCCATGTATAAGCACTTAATTTTGTATGACATGCTCTAGAACAACCAAGACTTTCTTGTGAGGCTGGTGGATCCATTACAGGACACTTGTATCCTTTGGGATGAGCAACTGACAGAGAGTATACCTTAGGGTATCTCAAATTCCACTAAACACTCATGTGTGGGCAACTGAACAAAGGCTCAGATCTCTTTTGACTGCAATGGTTACCATGTCTGTAGACAGTGATATGTGGAGAGCTGTATTTAGTTCTCTGATTTCTGAATTGAATCCTTCACTGATTACAGTGAGTAATGCAGTGACTTCTTCCTATAGGACTTCCTATAAAGTGGTCTGGTCCATTTATTTGTGGTATTTTGGATTGTACACAAATAATGGAATTCAATATAGTTAGGGCTCACCATCGAATCTACTGTTCGTGAAACTCGATTCACAAAGTTATCTTGAGTTTTTCAGCTGCCATTTTTGACTCCTGTATCTATAACTTAGATTCACAAATCCTTTTCAGCTGCCATTCAATTCTAGAAGCAGCAGCAGGTCTCCAGTTTCCAAAATATTAGATGGAAGCCATATAAACACCTTGCTTTTGATGGTGTACATCAGCTTCATGCCTACATCTTCAAAATTGCAAACATCAGTATTTTTTCAGCCCAAATCTGCTGACAGACTCAGTGCAGAAAGGCTCTCAGAGCATCCATGGCTAACAGGCTCCACACACGACTGCAGTGAAGGTGATCTATTTTGCCCAATATACTCAATGATTAAAAGAATGTCAGAGATCCTGCTTCATTCCTGTTTTGAGCCTACTGGGAGTTAAACCCCCATCACACATTTCTGAGAGATCACTAACCACTGCTTCCTCTTGCAGCACTAACGATACTTAAAACCTTGCACTTATCTTGCTAAATATCTATTGAACCCTGTTGAGATAGTTCCCTACTTCCAGTACTGGACTGTGGGCTCTGTTCTTAGATGCCTCTCCCCTTACAGATTCTGTAAATTAGTGAGGTTTTGGAGTAGTCACTATTGCACAGTATAAATCTCTTCTTGTATCTGCTCCAAGTTTTCTTTTGTGGATAGATCAGTTACATAGTTTAGTTTAGTTTAGTATTCTTATGTCACAAAAATTAAACACTGGAGAAACCATTTAGCACCATTTTCCCTCCCCAGGTCAGTGCAACATTGTTCCCTATTGAGCTCTTCACAGTATGTTTCCAGCTGTAAACTATTCTTTTGTTACACGTGTAAAATGGATTCATTCCAATATGCCTAAATATCCTTTTCTGAAAATTATTCTGAATAGTATTTGCATATCTAGAACTGAAAAATTAAAGACAAATAACTTTTCTAATTTAAATTCTCATGCTAGTTAGAAAAAAAAATCCTAAGGAAACTTCTAATTACTTGTTTGCATATCTTGGAAGTAGGCCTGTGTTTTTTATAAAAGATGCACAGGAACTTGAATAGATGAGGTTTTCCTAAGAGTATTAGCTTTTTTCCCAAAATTAAACTAGTTTTTAATTCTTCACAGATCAATGATTGACATAGCTTGAGTTTTAGTCTGCAGTCCTTTTAGCCTTTTTTTCCCTCTTGCAGCCCAATGATTGGTAGAATTATACTGAAAAAATTATGAACGAGCAATTCCTGTATTCAGAAGCAATTTCTCAAGCCAAAAAAAGGTTTTTATCTATAGCATAATGTAGAAAAGAGAGAAAGAGCTTAAATCACTCAGTGCATGAATGATATATTGATGACGTTTGTAATATACTAATGGTTACACATTTATTAAACTAAGACTAAATTACCAAAATACATCTCAAACAAATGTGTAGGGGTTAGTGCTACATGTGAAGTGTTTCTAATTTTTGTTAATCAGCATGCGAGAAATAGACAAATTGCTCCATTTGAGAAAATATATTCAATGGCTGGCAAAACTCATTCTGCAAGAGGGCTTGTTGGCTGATAAGAGGGAGGGAAAACACTGGTTATCTATTTTTTACAATAATCATTGTCATAGTACTTCTTAAAGTTCTGAAGGGAAGAGAATAATGTCTTTGACTGTTTGTTGTCACAAATGTACAGAAAGAGAATCAAGAGTTCCACATGGCTCCTAAGTTGTCATGAATATATATACAGATACTAATATATTTGTAAAGGCACAGAGAGATTGAAAAGATCCCTCTTAGAAGCTTAGCACTTCAGTTATGACAAGTGAAACACTCCAAAGAAGACAGCTCCTTTATACTCATACAAATTCAGTATGAAGGGCTGGACTGATATCTCAAAAAAACCCCAAGAGCTAGTTTGATTCAGCTTCCGCTGAAATACATCAGAATGTCTGGTATACATTGGGTCTTAATTGCAGCTGGGTTTGGCTTTGCTAAGGAAAAATGTAGACAAGACAGAGAAAATTAAAAAAATAAACGTTAACACTATGAAATAAAGAGATCATAGAATCATTTCAGTTGGAAAAGACCTTTAAGATCATTGAGTCCAACCATTAACCTAGTACCACCAAGTCCACCTTCAAACCATGTCTCTAAGCACCACATCAAGTCCACCTCCAAACCATGTCCCTAAGCACCACATCTACATGTCTTTTAAATACCTCCAGGGATGGTGATTCAACCACTTCCCTGGGCAGCCTGTTCCAATGCTTGACAACCCTTTTGGAGAAGAAATTTTTCCTAATATCCAATCTAAAGCTCCCTTGGCACAACCTGAGGCCATTTCCTCTCGTCCTATCACTAGTTACTTGGGAACAGAGACCGACCCCCACCTCGCTACAACCTCCTTTCATGTAGTTGTAGAGAGCGATAAGGTCTCCCCTCAGCCTCCTTTTCTCCAGGCTAAACAACCCCAGTTCCCCCAGCCGCCCCTCATAAGACTTGTGCTCTGGACCCTTCACCGGCTTCATTGCCCTTCTCTGGACATGCTCCAGCACCTCAATGTCTTTCCTGTAGTGAGGGGCCCAAAACTGAACACAGGACTCGAGATGCAGCCTTACCAGTGCCGAGTACAGGGGGACGATCACTTCCCTGCTCCTGCTGGCCACACTAATTCTGATACAAGCCAGGATGCCATTGGCCTTCTTGGCCACCTGGGCACACTGCTGGCTCATATTCAGCTGGCTGTCGACCAACACCCCCAGGTCCTTTTCTGCCAGGCAGCTTTCCAGCCACTCTTCCCCAAGTGTGTAGTGTTGCATGGGGTTGTTGTGACCCAAGTGGAGGAGCCATCACTGAGCCTGGTTGTATGTCCCACAACTGGCCTCTGCCCATCGATCCAGCCTGTCCAGATGCCCCTGTAGAGCCTTCCTACCTTGAAGCAGATCAACCCTCCCTCCCAACTTGGTGTTGTCTGCAAACTTACTGAGGGTGCACTTGATCCCCTCATCCAGATCATTGATAAAGATATTAAACAGAACTGGCCCCAATTCCGAGCCCTGGGGAGCACCACTTGTGACCAGCTGCCAACTGGATTTAACTCCATTCACCACAACTCTTTCGGCCCAGCCATCCAGTCAGGTTTTACCCAGCAAAGAGTGCACCCATCCAAGCCATGAGCAGCCAGTTTCTCCAGGAGAATGCTGTGGGAAATGGTGTCAAAGGCTTTACTAAAGTCTAGGTAGACAACATCCACAGCCTTTCCCTCATCCACTAAGTGGGTCACCTTGTCATAGAAGGAGATCAGGTTAGTCCAGCAGGACTTGCCTTTCATAAACCCATGCTGAGTGGGCCTGGTCACCTGGTTGTCCTGTACGTACTGCATGAAGGCACTCAAGATGATCTGCTCCATGACCTTGCCCAGGACCAAGGTCAGACTGACAGGCCTGTAGTTTACCGGATCCTCCTTCTGGCCCTTCTCGTAGATGAATGTCACATTTGCTAACTTCCAGTTAAGTGGGACCTCCCCAGTTAGCTAGGACTGCTGATAAATGGTTGAAAGTGGCTTGCTGAGCACTTTCACAGCTCCCTCAGTACCCTTGGGTGGATCCCATCCGGCCCCATATACGTGTGTGTGTCTAAGTGGTGTAGCAGGTCACTAACCATTTGCCCTCGGATTATGGTGGCTTCATTCTGCTCCCTGTCCTTGTCTTCCAGCTCAGGGTGGTGGGTACCTGGAGAACAACTGGTCTTAACATTAAAGACTGAGGCAAAGAAGGCATTAAGTACCTCAGCCTTTTCCTCATCCTTTGTCACTACGTTTTTTCCCCCCGCATCCAGTAAAGGATGGAGATTCTCCTTAGCCCTCCTTTTGTTGCTAAGGTATTTGTAGAAACACTTTTCATTGTCTCTTATGGCAGTGGCCAGATTAAGTTCTAGCTGGGCTTTGACCCTTCTAATTTTCTCCACGCATAACCTCACGACATCCTTGGAGTCCTCCTGAGTCATCCCGCCCTCCTTCCGAAGGCCATAAACTCTCCTTTTTTTCCTGAGTTCCAGCCAAAGCTCTCTGTTCAGCCAGGCCGGTCTTCTTCCCCACTGGCTCATCTTTCAGCACATGGGGACAGCCTGCTCCTGCGCCTTTGAGATTTCCTTTTAGAAGAATGTCCAGCCTTCCTGGACTCCTCTGCCCTTCAGGACTGCCTCCCAAGGGCCTCTGTCAACCAGGCTCCTAAACAGGCCAAAGTCTGCCCTCTGGAAGTCCAAGGCAGCAGTTCTGCTGACCCCCCTCCTGACTTCTCCAGGGATCAAAAACTCTATCATTTCGTGATTGCTATGCCCAAGATGGCCTCCAGCCACCACATCACCCACAAGTCCTTCTCTGTTCGCAAACAACAGGTCCAGTGGGACGCCTTCCTTAGTTGGCGCCCTCACCAGCTGTGTCAGGGAGTTATCTTCCACACTCTGCAGGAACCTCCCGGACTCTTTCCTCTCTGCTGTACTGTATTTCCAGCAGACATCTCATAAGTTGAAGTCCCCCACGAGAACAAGGGCTAGCGATCGTGAGACTTCTTCCAGCTGCTTATAGACTATATTGTCTGCCTCTTCATCCTGGGTGGGTGGTCTATAACAGACTCCCACCATGGTATCTGCCTTGCTGGCCTTCCCCTGGTTCTTACCCATAAACACTCAACCCTATCATCGCCATCATTAAGCTCCAGACAATCAAAACACTCCCTAACATAGAGGGCGACCCCACCACCTCTGCTTCCTTGCCTATCCCTTCTGAAGAGCTTATAGCCATCCATCACAACACTCCAGCTGTGCGAGTTAAGACCCGTTTTGCATCATGAGTGCTCTACCGTCATTATGGTATCCAGTTGCCTGAACATAGGCATTCAGTACAATTTAATCGCCTAGAGTCCTGAAAGGATTTTCCTAGGCCCCTCCAAGCCCCTCCTAGCCTGACAGAAGTGACGCACGTAGCATTAGGTGCCTAATTTTTCACAAATTAAATCAACCCCAAGAGTAAGATTAATTTAATGTACCTCTGCGCATTTAAACTAGACTAGGTAGCTAGTCTAACCTGGTCACATAGACGGTAGTTGGTAGAGAAACAGGGAACTTGCGTGGGAGACTCATACCGTCTGAACGTATGTACTTTGGAAGGGTGGGAAGAATTCCCTTTCTCTCTCCAGGGACCACCGAGGGAACTCAAACTCCTCAATTAGACAAATCTTAGATAGCCAAGTTTAGGGGACATCAATCTCTCCCTGAGCGACTGATAAACCAGTATGCTGATCTGACCTGACCCGACCCGATCCGATCTAATCTCATCTATTTTAAGGCCGTCTTCGCGTTCCCTGGTGGTCTAGTGGTTAGGATTCGGCGCTCTCACCGCCGCGGCCCGGGTTCGATTCCCGGTCAGGGAAACGGTCCTTCGTTGGAGCCCAGTGCGTGGGCCATGAGGAACAGGCAGTGGGAGATGGGATGCATCCCTCTGCATCAACTTCTCATGACTGCAGTCCCTCCTTACCAAAATTTATGACTCAAACCATCTTTATACCCAACATACAGATTTATATATTCTCACTAACTACCGTCCCTTAACAGATAGATAGTATTCTCCCATTCCATGGGCTTCCACCACTCCCCCAAATCTTCATAAGACCAGGCTGTGACTTAGGCCGCATCTGGCAAGATGGGTGCTCAGCACAGGAGAAGCAGCGTGTTCAAGTGTTGGGCGCCAAGACCAGCTTCCTTTGGGTCCAGCTGCCCTGTTCATTGTGAAGCTCACTCTGCATGGGTTCAGGTGGCTCCTCCTACTTTACTTCTTACAACATACAACTCACATCACAGGTTGTTTCTCCCCCAAGGTTAAATTTCCTTGAGGCGCACACTGGATCTCCCCATCCTTCTGCATTCGCCACCAAGTACACTCGGGTCCTTGAGCGAAGACAATCCCACGAATGGATTTGACTTTTCTCAAGGGAGGAGCAACCCACACCACCTTCCCCAGCCACTTCCCTATGTGCATGCACTTGTGCTGGTTTTGGCTGGGATAGAGTTCATTTTCTTCACAGTAGCTACTATGGGGCTATGTTTCGGATTTGTGCTGAAAACGGTGTTGATAATGCAGGGATGTTTTGGTTATTGCTGAGCAGTGCTTACACTGCATCAAGGTATTTTCTGCTCCTCAGACTACCCCCCGTCCCACCGGCGAGTAGGCTGGGGGTGCACAAGCAGTTGGGAGGGGACACAGCTGGGACAGCTGACCCCGACTGACCAAAGGGATATCCCATGTCATACGACGTCATGTTCAGCACTATAAAGCTGGGGGAAGAAGAAGGAAGGGGAGGATGTTTGGATTGATGGCATTCATCTTCCCAAGTCACCGTTAGGCGTGCTGGAGCCCTGCTTTCCTGGAGATGGCTGAACACCTGCCTGCCCGTGGGAGGTGGTGAAAGAATTCCTTGTTTTGCTTTGACTGTGTGTGTGGCTTTTGCTTTACCTATTAAACTGTCCTTATCTCAACCCATGGGTTTTCTCACTTTTAGGCTTCCGATTCTCTCCCCCATCCCACTGGTGGGGGAGTGAGCGAGTGGCTGTGTGGTGCTTAGCTGCCGGCTGGGGCTAAACCACAACAGTCCTTTTTGGTGCCCAACGTGGGTCTCGAAGGGTTCAAGATAATGACAGATGTGATCAGAATGTGCTAGATCAAATTTACAGCTGTTATTGCTGTTTAGCTATTAATTGCCAGGCTCCTGTGCTTGCCATGGTCTTGCTTTCCTTTACTGTATCTTAGAGTCTAGGGCTTGTTAGTGGCTGCTTTCTGCTTTCGCTGCTGGCTGTACTGCTGTACCGCTTATCCTCCTACTGTGCTGTGCCTGGGAACATTCTGATGACAGCAATGGTGATGTGCCTGGGCTGGCAGACGGCCAGGGCATCACTGCTCTTTCCGTGCTGCTGTGCTGGACAGGCTGGAACTCCAGTGTGAACTCGAGTCAAAGGGACTGTGACCTTGGATGAGTCCACGCAGGAGCAGGACACCCCCAAGTGTCTGTGGCCGTGGCTAAGCCCATGCTGCAGCAGGTACACCTTGAAGCGTCTGTGGCCGTGGTTATGTCTGTGCCGCAGCAGGTATGCCTCTGAAGGGATTGTGGCCCTAGGGTAAGTCCACGCTGGAGAAGGTACACCTCGAAGCGTCTGTGGCCGTGGCTAAGTCCATGCTGCAGCAGGTACACCTTGAAGCATCAGCGGCTGGGCATGAGGTCATGCTGGAGCACCTCAAAGCATGTGGCCATGGATAAGGCCCCGACAGAGCAGGTACACCCCTGGAGGGACTGCAGCCGTGGGTAAGGCCGTGTTGGAGCAGGTTTACTTCTGAAGGGGCTGTGGCTGTGGGTACGGCCACGCTGGAGCAGGTGTATCTCTGAAGACATTGTGGCCCATGGAGAAGGCCACGCTGGAGCGGGTGCACCTCAAAGCGACTGTGGCTGCGGGTAAGTCTGTGCCGCAGCAGGTATACCCCTGGAGACACTGTGGCCATTGATAAGGCTCCCCTTGGAGCGGGTACAACCCTAAGGGACTGCGGTCTGTGGGTAAGTGCAAGCCAGAGCAGGGGCAAGGGGAGGAGTTCACTTCAATGTTAAACGTGATGGTCTGGTCCGAAGGGACCAGGGGTGGAGACTGTAATGGAAATACCTTTAAATTCTTTTAACCCATGGTTTGAGTTACATGTTATAGACTGGGGTTAAAACATGACATTGTGAAATTGTAATACTAACAAATATTATTAGCATATTTCTGTTTGACTTCAACAATTGTGAAGTAACAAGAATTTGTAATTACTTTGATTTATTTGTATCTGTTTATTTGGAGCTAGCTAGCTACTTGTGGAATTCCCTATCAGTCAGGTATATGAACACAGAAATATACAGAAAATATTGAGATAAATAATTGCTGACATAATAAAACAAAAAAAAATCTGAAAAGGAGACTTGCCAAAGATATATATTGCAACAGTTCAGAGTTGGTTATACCTTGAAAAACATCTTGTATAAAGGACAATATTTCCAGTTGTTTGAGAGAAACCTGCTAATTTATGAAGCCATGCTACAAGCACAATTTTTTCTTAATATTATATTAAATACATGACAAGGAGACAATAACTAGTTGAAATAAGCATGCCAGCCCTATGTAAAGCAAGCCAGCAAAGGATTCACTAGAAAAAGGCAAACGATCTCAGACATTCCACAGTAGGAAAATACTGTACGGTGATCTGTGCTTACCAAACAAAACCCAGTTATTCTGGCTTCACAACACATTTGGAAACAGAACTACCACAATTCAGAAACTCTTTTAATAATGTTAACTTGTTTTGGCAACACATTTTGTTCACTGAATCTACAACTGTTTTCAATCATGAATGAACCATTTTATGAATATTATTGTTGTGAAATTTTAATATGTAGGCAGTAGCAGTGAAATGTAGGCACTTGCTATTATAGGCATTTAATGTTTTGTCTCAACAATTTTAAATATATGCATGCTGTTCCTTCTTAAAATTAGCAGTAAAGAATGAAAAATAATGCCTAATGTTGATAGGAAGTCTGACAGGATTTTATGAATTCTCATGCAGGTTTTTTTACACAATCAAATAAAGTAAGTGTTTAGTCAGAATAACTGCAACATTTCTCCATAGCTTGTTTAATGACATGCAATAAAAATTGAGACAAATGACTACAAGCATAAGAGGCACCAATATGAAATTGTCTATGTGTAAATCATTTCCCATAAAACGTTGCATCACCTGGTCAATATTTTTTTGCCCTTTTTTTTTGCCGGTTTGAATCTTCTGGCAACATGAATTTAGCTTTCAGTAATGTGGTCTTTCTACTAAGAATTAGGTAACTATGTCCAATAGTGTTCATGTCACCAACAGGTTCTTTATCATTGATTAATCATTATTTTTTTATTCTAAAAGGCATGATTACAGCTTAAATGTTGTTAAACAGATCTCAAATCTCCTTGGGGTAACTCAGATACTTGATCTGGTACATGCACTGGGCAGTACACATAGCCCCCAGCAGAGTAAAAAAGATGCAACATTTCACAAATTCCTTCTCCCACTTTGATACTTTTTTGTACTCACAAATTAATTTTCCTTTAATGAGCAAAAGATTGCTTGGGAGGAAGGGAGAAATTAAGATATGACCAATTAGAGACACTTATTAGATATATCTCTTGAGTTTTTCACTTGATACCCTTTGAACTACATTTAGAAAATCTAAGGAAAATTCTAAACTTAGTGCTATAATAACGTCCTTGGAAATACTTTGCATCATATGAAATATAACCCTAACAATTTTGAAAAAAAGCAAGTTTAAAGTTATAGATGGAAAATCTACGGTGTTGCTCCAGCAAAATGTTGTCTTTTATCTTTTTCAACTATTTCCCTTTTTACTTTTCAATAAGAAAATTAAAACATCAGAGATGTAAAGACAGATTTGACAGTCTAGCTCAGATAGTAATGTACTTCAGGACATGTTTAGCCTTAGTCACATATCCTTAATTTCCAGTGAAACTTAAGCTAATGCTTGAAATTTCACATACACCTAAATGCTTTGCTAAATCTAGGGACAAACACATGCAAACCGTAAAAGTTGTGTGGTTCTTAGTGGAAATTCTTACGTCTATTTGTATCTTTACCTGTTGCATATTGTACTATATGTAAGTATTAAATTTTAACAGTCTTGGGTTTTTATGGGGATTGCTTATTTATTTATTTATTTCAACCTTTTGTTTCTTCAATGTGTCTTGTAGCAGAAACGAGAAAGGCAAATAGTAAGTTAAAATCCCTTTTTTCTACAGGGCCTTTCAAAGTTACATCACTTAGCTGCTTCTGAAAATCCCACTGATTGTCTCATACTAAAACCTGGTCATTGGTGTAAAGCATATATTACAGAAGATCCTTTAAAAACCAAGACAGCTGCCATATATCTTTAAAAGTATCTGGATCTGATTACAGAAGTTTGAAATCAGTATGCCCCTTTTAAAGCATCTTGGAAATTTCATCACAACTAATTTCCAGTGGGTATTTTAATGTCTTTACTTTTGAACAATTCTGCATGTTTGACATATGGGCAAACATGAGCATTTCAAATAAAGCAACTTTTTTTTCCCCAAAAATTCCAACTCAACTATACTTCTGAAGCCCTGGTTGAAAGACGCATATTTCTGCTTTTGTAGATGAAGGTTTTAAGCCTCACTGTCTAATCTTTGCAAGAATCCCTGCACCTGAATTGAGCTCCAGTTATTTTTGAGACTTTTATGCAGATACCCATTTAGTCTTTTGACAAATTTACTTCAATACACTGGATTATTAAACAGAAAGAAATACATATGATTTCTTTACAAGCTTCATGATTTGGGTGTCACGTGTTAGTCACATGCTGTCACTTTTGTCTGTCTTATGCTAGTCTTTATTTTTACACTTGCATATAAATACATATGGAAGAGGTGTGTTTGAAGAAAGACATAAATGTCAGGAAAAAAATGACTAATTGTTCCTGGAGAAAATCGGTCCACCATAGAGGCAATGGTCAATCCTCTTACATGCCACATTTTGCCCTTCAGAGTAAGCAGAGTGTCCATAAAGCTCCTTTGAAACTGGCCTGTTCTTCAGTCAGTGTTTATTGTTGAAAGGAGCACAGACTCAAAATGCCTTTGTATTTCTTATGACACCAGTAACACATTTCCTGAATGTTATACCTCAGATAGGCATCTAATCACAGTATAAGGACTTAGGAAAAGTATAATGGTTTCAATCTGGAGCACAACCTTCAATAAGTTATTTAAGATAGTAAGACATATATTCATCAGAAAAATTGGAGGTTTCATGCACCAATGAGGTATTTGGAGTATTATGGTAATGGAATCAGAATAAATATGTAAACCTTAGACAGAAACTTAAATTTTTGCTTCTTTTCTAAACAGTTATAATCTCAGAATAGCAACATGCTAAAATAATTTTGATCTGATGATAAGCATCTACTGTGATGTAGGTGCTTATATATAGGCAGGGTTTGAATATTTTGGCTCCACAGGGTGGCTCAGAAAAGCCACATATGTCAGGTGAGCTGTGATAAATTTACACATGACCATGCAACTCCATAAGAATTTTATTAGGCTTAGAAGCTGTTGGTGAAATGTCTTGACTAGTGAACCACATAGTTCCATAATTGCCTTGATCTTTTTCAGTCTTCTGCTTTTTGGGGTCAGCTCCAGGGCCATTGCTTAATAGCTGGTTTACCTTCTGATATTCTATGTTAATGAAATGTTTTGTGTTTTCTGTATGAACTGTGTGAGCTCTTATTACACAAATATTGCCCTATTATCATAATGTGGAAAACTTGGAACAAAGCAATGAGTAGCTTCAAATTTTACATCTAAGTGTTAAAAAAAAGCCAACTTCCAGATAGTGAGTTGAAATAGACTTCTGCTTGTAAAAAACATTTTATACATCTTGTTTGTTATAATGCACCAGAGGAATGGCTTAGTCACCATATTTTATTTCTTACAAACATAATGCATATGAATAAGCTTTGAATAATAAGTAGATCCCATAAAATGCAATAATTAACTCCTCTCCACATTGGAGGTTTTATAAAATGCCTATTTATACCATAAAAATAGGGTAACCATTCTTGTAGGAACTGAAGGCTCTCATAGAAGTGCTCATAAAGGTGTAAAAGAGGCAGTCCGAGGGAAAGGCAGTAAAGAAGAATGAGCCTACTGAGACTGGAGAAGATGGATGTGACAATCGAAGGATGTACAATTACGTGAAGTGAGTGACATACAGTGGCCATTTCTGATAGCAGATATCATAATTAGATCATATGCTCCAGGAGAGAAATTCATAATATGATATTGTCAAGAAAAGAAGAAATTGAAGCTTATCAATTCATTAGACAAATATTAAACAGAGGGAAAAAGTTCAAACACTGTCAAAATATAAGATTTCTGGAAAACATACTTCAGGCATGTGAAAAGTAATGAAGGAGACTAAATGGAATCTCTCAAGCTCAGTGTAGAAAACACAGACATAATAGTGAGGGGAAATGGAGTCACCAAATTAATGAATCGGAAGATGGAGCCTAAAAAATTAATATTAAAGTAACAGAAACATCAAAACCTTCATAGATGCCAAAGCAAATGATCATTACCATCAAAAGGAATAGAATATGCTTACAGTGATGATTAATGCATAAAATGTGTATATTTTCAAGAAATTCTGAACTAATCAGGATTACCTTGATAGATACTGCATTGCTCCCCAAATCTCTTTATCTGCAGAGAATTATGCACTACAAATAATACTGCAAATGCTACTAAGAAGCTGAATTAACCTGCTATTAATAAAGTGTAACAAACTTCTAAAGGTGACCAATATATGACTGTCTACACCATTTCTGAAACAATGCTTGAAATGAAGAGAAAGTAGGAATGATAGTGGTTTTAATTGTCTAACTGCTGAAAAAAAATACTTGTCAAACTGCAATTACTGTCACAGCACAGCTTTATTGACATTACCAATGAATTCTTAGCCAGATTATTGTCTACAGTGAAAGAAACCAAAGACAAGAAACAAAAATTGAAAGTATGATGTTTCAGAGGAGGAAGATCATGTATTTACAAATCCTATAGAAAGCTTAGGAATAAATTGCTAATCATCATGAACTGTACTTATTTTGATGCTTTGATGCTCTTCACCAGAGCACTTTATGGAAGGATGCGGAAGCTCTGGGGCCTCCAACACAAGGACTTGGACCTGCTAGAGTGAGTCCAGAGGAGGCCACAAAGATGATTAGAGGGCTGGAGAACCTCCTCTGTGAGGACAGGCTGAGAGAGTTGGGGTTGTTCAGCCTGGAGAACAGAAGGGTCCGGGAAGACCTTATAGCAGCCTTCCAGTACTTAAAGGGGGCCAACAAGAAAGCCAGAGAGGGACTTTTTACAAGGGCGCTTAGTGATTGGACAAGAGGTAGTGGCTTTAAACTGAGAGATGGTAGATTTAGATTAGATATAAGTAAGAAATTGTTTACTGTGAGGGTGGTGAAGCACTGAACAGGTTGCCCAGAGAAGTTGTGGATGCCCCATCCCTGGCAGTGTCCAAGGCCAGGTTGGATGGGGCTTTGAGCAACCTGGTCTAGTGGAAGGTGTCCCTGCCCATGGCAGGGGGGGTGGAACGAGATGATCTTTAAGGTCCCTTCCAACCCAAACCATTCTATGATTCTATGATTATAATGGCCTACTACAGAAGAAAGTACAGAATTTTTTAGTAATATAAAAGGCAGCAGAATGCTCATGTTGTATTTGTTATTCCATGAATGGTCTGCAAAAGTTTTCCAAAGAAATTGTACAGTGGCTTAAAATAGCAATAGAAGACAAGCAGTAATGTTAAGTGCTGCTCTTGTCATTGAGACTGACTTTAGATTGACTCACAGAAGTGGAGAAACTATGGAATTTTGAGTGACAATGGAAAGCTGAAAGAATTGTGGAGAGTGTAGGTCCTCCCTCAGTTGCTATATGCAATATACAGACAAAACCGTAAAAAGAAAGAAGACTAGTTATCTCCAATGAACAAGCATGAAAGATTTCAAATTAAAAAGGTCCTTACCCACCCCACCCCCACACCCCAAATATCATACCTATTAGAAAAGTTAAACCAAAACGGATGCTGAAAAATTTATTTGTAGCCATGGTGTTTAAGAAAGAAAAGCTTGCAGAAAGAGGTATTAGATTATATGAATGACAAAAACTGATATAAATGAAAAAAGGTAAGAAGCTATTAGAACAAAAGCCTTTGTTTAAGTCAATTTAATTATATGGATTATCTCTAACATTGTGCCATGACAGAACTACAGAAATGGAATAATATAATGAATGGGGAAAAGAAGAGAAAATAGACATTATTTTTGTTTAAATCATAAGTTTTTAAAATATGACAATAAATATAGAAGTAAAAATACGTACCTTCATCCAACGCTATGAATTGCACAAAAGAATAGCAAAACCAGATGCTTATGTTACGTAGTGTTGGCCAAAAATTTTGAGCAATAAAATTCACTGGTGAGTGAACTGAGTGCTGAAAAGGGAGCTGGTTCCAGTCACAAATAAGTCACCAAAGATTCCAGAATAAAGCATAAACTAATGATGATAAAGACTATCTAAATTATGACAATAAGTCTTTAGCAAAGATGTAACAGTATGGGTGATTATCTCATAAAAGCAGAAGAATGCTGGATGTAATGATATTTTTTGAAAATCATCCTATGCCCCAGGATTCAGGGAAAAAAAAAAAACCACCAAAAGAAAGGTGAAGCCCACTTCCCTATAGACAGCCTTCACAATGTCATGGCATAGTTCAAGCCCTAATCTCAGAACCTAGGGCTATGTCCTGCTAAAGGTTGAGTTTCATCTTGACATAGTTTGCTGCAGAATGTGGAATAGGAACTGCTGAAGCATGAAAACTGTCATTTAATTCCTTTATTGTAAATGGTTCTTGCCTGCAAGCCATCTACAAAGCAGTTGTGAAGCACAAACATGATAAAGAGGGAAAGATCAGTTTGCCCTCCAAATGATAATTTTACAAGCCAAATAAACAGACCAAGAAAAGTAAGGAGGTATGAAAAATAAGCAGTATACCTAACTCTTCATTAGAATACTGGTTTATCATTATGTACCATGATGTATCATGATGTAGCTCTGAAGGTATGTCGTGTAGATGCTCACATGCCCAAAACCCACACCACTGAAGAACATTGAAACAATGAACAGGTAGACAAGGCTGTCAAAATTGAAGTAGCTCTGGTGGACCTGGACTGGGAGTGAAAGAGTGAGCTATTTGTAGCTCAATGGGCCCACAAAACATTGGGACATCTAAGGAGAGATGCAATATACCGATGGGCTCATGATCAAGGAGTGGACCTGACCATGGAGGCCATCACACAGGTCATCCACGAATGTGAAACATGTGCTGCAATCAAGCAAGCCACACAAGTAAAGTCTCCCTGGAATAGAGGACAGTGGCTGGGTTTTTGATATGGTCAGGCCTGGCAAATTGACTATATTGGACCACTGTCACAAACACACCAAGGCAAGCACTACATACTCAGCATGGTGGAAGCAACTACTGTGTGGCTAGAAATGTATCGTGTAAACCATGGCACTGCCCAAAACACCATCTTAGGCCTTGAAAGGCAAATTTGTGTGACATGGTACCCCAGAAAGAATTGAGTCAGACAGTGGGACTCTTTTCAAAAATAAACTAACATCCTGGGCCAAGAAACATGACATTGACTAGGTGTATCACATCCCCTATCATGCATAAGCCTCTGGAAAAACTAACAGATATAAAGATATAATGGACTCTTAAAGACTATGTTGAAAGCATTGGGCAATGGGGCATGGAAACACTAGAATATAAATTTAGCAAAAGCCACTTCTCTGGTTAACAGTACAGGATCTGCTAACCATCCTGGTCCTGTCCAAACATAAATTTTACATACTGTGGGAGGAGATACAGTCCCTATCGTGCTGCCATGGTTTAGCCCCAGCCGGCAGCTAAGCACCACACAGCCACTCGCTCACTCCCCCACCAGTGGGATGGGGGAGAGAATCGGAAGCCTAAAAGTGAGAAAACCCATGGGTTGAGATAAGGACAGTTTAATAGGTAAAGCAAAAGCCACACACACAGTCAAAGCAAAACAAGGAATTCTTTCACCACCTCCCACGGGCGGGCAGGTGTTCAGCCATCTCCAGGAAAGCAGGGCTCCAGCACGCCTAACGGTGACTTGGGAAGATGAATGCCATCAATCCAAACATCCTCCCCTTCCTTCTTCTTCCCCCAGCTTTATAGTGCTGAACATGACGTCGTATGACATGGGATATCCCTTTGGTCAGTCGGGGTCAGCTGTCCCAGCTGTGTCCCCTCCCAACTGCTTGTGCACCCCCAGCCTACTCGCCGGTGGGACGGGGGGTAGTCTGAGGAGCAGAAAATACCTTGATGCAGTGTAAGCACTGCTCAGCAATAACCAAAACATCCCTGCATTATCAACACCGTTTTCAGCACAAATCCGAAACATAGCCCCATAGTAGCTACTGTGAAGAAAATGAACTCTATCCCAGCCAAAACCAGCACAAGTGCATGCACATAGGGAAGTGGCTGGGGAAGGTGGTGTGGGTTGCTCCTCCCTTGAGAAAAGTCAAATCCATTCGTGGGATTGTCTTCGCTCAAGGACCCGAGTGTACTTGGTGGCGAATGCAGAAGGATGGGGAGATCCAGTGTGCGCCTCAAGGAAATTTAACCTTGGGGGAGAAACAACCTGTGATGTGAGTTGTATGTTGTAAGAAGTAAAGTAGGAGGAGCCACCTGAACCCATGCAGAGTGAGCTTCACAATGAACAGGGCAGCTGGACCCAAAGGAAGCTGGTCTTGGCGCCCAACACTTGAACACGCTGCTTCTCCTGTGCTGAGCACCCATCTTGCCAGATGCGGCCTAAGTCACAGCCTGGTCTTATGAAGATTTGGGGGAGTGGTGGAAGCCCATGGAATGGGAGAATACTATCTATCTGTTAAGGGACGGTAGTTAGTGAGAATATATAAATCTGTATGTTGGGTATAAAGATGGTTTGAGTCATAAATTTTGGTAAGGAGGGACTGCAGTCATGAGAAGTTGATGCAGAGGGATGCATCCCATCTCCCACTGCCTGTTCCTCATGGCCCACGCACTGGGCTCCAACGAAGGACCGTTTCCCTGACCGGGAATCGAACCCGGGCCGCGGCGGTGAGAGCGCCGAATCCTAACCACTAGACCACCAGGGAACGCGAAGACGGCCTTAAAATAGATGAGATTAGATCGGATCGGGTCGGGTCAGGTCAGATCAGCATACTGGTTTATCAGTCGCTCAGGGAGAGATTGATGTCCCCTAAACTTGGCTATCTAAGATTTGTCTAATTGAGGAGTTTGAGTTCCCTCGGTGGTCCCTGGAGAGAGAAAGGGAATTCTTCCCACCCTTCCAAAGTACATACGTTCAGACGGTATGAGTCTCCCACGCAAGTTCCCTGTTTCTCTACCAACTACCGTCTATGTGACCAGGTTAGACTAGCTACCTAGTCTAGTTTAAATGCGCAGAGGTACATTAAATTAATCTTACTCTTGGGGTTGATTTAATTTGTGAAAAATTAGGCACCTAATGCTACGTGCGTCACTTCTGTCAGGCTAGGAGGGGCTTGGAGGGGCCTAGGAAAATCCTTTCAGGACTCTAGGCGATTAAATTGTACTGAATGCCTATGTTCAGGCAACTGGATACCATAATGACGGTAGAGCACTCATGATGCAAAACGGGTCTTAACTCGCACAGCTGGAGTGTTGTGATGGATGGCTATAAGCTCTTCAGAAGGGATAGGCAAGGAAGCAGAGGTGGTGGGGTCGCCCTCTATGTTAGGGAGTGTTTTGATTGTCTGGAGCTTAATGATGGCGATGATAGGGTTGAGTGTTTATGGGTAAGAACCAGGGGAAGGCCAGCAAGGCAGATACCATGGTGGGAGTCTGTTATAGACCACCCACCCAGGATGAAGAGGCAGACAATATAGTCTATAAGCAGCTGGAAGAAGTCTCACGATCGCTAGCCCTTGTTCTCGTGGGGGACTTCAACTTATGAGATGTCTGCTGGAAATACAGTACAGCAGAGAGGAAAGAGTCCGGGAGGTTCCTGCAGAGTGTGGAAGATAACTCCCTGACACAGCTGGTGAGGGCGCCAACTAAGGAAGGCGTCCCACTGGACCTGTTGTTTGCGAACAGAGAAGGACTTGTGGGTGATGTGGTGGCTGGAGGCCATCTTGGGCATAGCAATCACGAAATGATAGAGTTTTTGATCCCTGGAGAAGTCAGGAGGGGGGTCAGCAGAACTGCTGCCTTGGACTTCCAGAGGGCAGACTTTGGCCTGTTTAGGAGCCTGGTTGACAGAGGCCCTTGGGAGGCAGTCCTGAAGGGCAGAGGAGTCCAGGAAGGCTGGACATTCTTCTAAAAGGAAATCTCAAAGGCGCAGGAGCAGGCTGTCCCCATGTGCTGAAAGATGAGCCGGTGGGGAAGAAGACCGGCCTGGCTGAACAGAGAGCTTTGGCTGGAACTCAGGAAAAAAAGGAGAGTTTATGGCCTTCGGAAGGAGGGCGGGATGACTCAGGAGGACTCCAAGGATGTCGTGAGGCTATGCGTGGAGAAAATTAGAAGGGTCAAAGCCCAGCTAGAACTTAATCTGGCCACTGCCATAAGAGACAATGAAAAGTGTTTCTACAAATACCTTAGCAACAAAAGGAGGGCTAAGGAGAATCTCCATCCTTTACTGGATGTGGGGGGAAAAAACGTAGTGACAAAGGATGAGGAAAAGGCTGAGGTACTTAATGCCAAAACCAGCACACACATCTATATTATTAACAAAAATTTTTTTGATTAAAAAAATTTGTAGACTGCAGGAGTAATAATATGCAATAAAATGTGATAAAGAGAACGTTAGTAATCTCATAATTGTAAATCTAAAGAAAGCAAATAATTATTAATATATTTGTTGATAAAGAATTGTAAGAAATATGTTGTAATAACCTTATTTTACACAGTGATAGGGTATCTAATTCCAGCTTCCTCAGCTGGAATGCAGAAACCAATGCAGAAACACAATACTGCAAGATGACATTTTAAAAGATTTCATGTGTGCTGTACAGCTTAGACAAATAATTCTTTGGGCAAAGTAACATTTTTCAAGACACTATAAATTAAACAGTCAAGCTAGAAAAAAAAATATAGATAGTATATACATTTCAAAAGAAAAATAATTCTGTTACTTTATTCATGTTATTTATAGAATTTTCCTGTATGGATAAAGTAGCTTTTTACTGTCTTGAAACTTGAAATGAAACATTGATCTTACCTAAAATAGAAAATTTGTTTTCCTGGGAGATGTACAAAAAAGTCTTTATTAGAATTCTTTACAAGTAAAATAAACTCTCAATAAATCAAGAACTTTTTTGTACTTGTAAGATAAGTAGAGTTTAAGCTGCAAAATACATACTAGAATCCAAAACCAATGTTTTCTAATTTGTCTTTAAACAAAATTTGGTGTAAGAAAACCTATAATATTGAGCTAATTTTTATAGTTGTCTGCCATCATTTGAAAAATTATTTTATTGCACGCAGATATCTGAATTAAGGTGGATTTATTTAATAAAACAATTAAAATGGCTTTTTAAAAACAATCCTAATTATAGCGTTCAGTACATATTTCACCGCATTCCATTTTTTGTCAGTATAAAAGATGACTGCCCTGTGGTGTTGCATTGATAATAAAATGAATTTACAAAGTGTGAGTTTTCTAACTCAGAGAAACTAATCTAAGATGAACTGACTAGTGTGATATCAATCAAAACTTAATAAGATTTAATCTCTTTTCAGATCTGACAAATGAGACATGGTTTAAATTTCTCCAGCTTTTCAGGCAGTTTGAGACATATGTTTGAACTCTTTCTCCCAGAGATGGGGAATCTAAATTTGGATTTAATTCCACACTCTCCTCAGGTGAAAATCCTATTGTTTGATGCATTGTTTGTATCAAGTGTTTAACATAAATTTACTGAGACTGATAGTTATCTCAAAGTTGATCAGCTTTAAGATCACTATGAGCCTCTATGGTACTTTGAAAGCTTTGCAGTTAGCAGACATTAATTTCCTAGTATGTATATGAAGGCTTTATCCAAAGCTTTAACAAATCTAATGTAAAAGTTCACACTAACTTCAGTGAAAATTGAGGAACACTCACAAAAAAGGTCCAGATGAGCAAGAGTACATTTAACATTAGATATGTGAATAGCGCCATTGAAGGCAGAGGAAATTATTCTCATTTTTAAAATGAGTATATGCTTGAAGAACCAGCCTTTACATTTCTTTAATCTTCTCTAGGACTTTAAACAGCAAATAAAATGAAGTATTCTGAAATAAGGCATTGAAGGAATGACCATGGAGAAACATGCAGATGTACATCAGACCTCTGTAAAGCGTATGTCTTGCCTCACCAAATATTTGGAGCAATTCACTTGAATGCAGCCTTCCTCCTGAAGAGACTGAGAACAGTTTTTCAGAGGGGCTCCACAGCCAGTCAGTGGCATCAATCTTTATGTCAGACTTGTTCAGCCGAACTAATATAATGGCATACACAGTGGTAACTCCAGAAAACAAGCAGTAGTTCATTCATTCACAGTGTCTCCAGCCCTGACAGTTCATCGCTGTCTGCTGGAGTTGCACTTTTGCGCCGTTATTATTTCTCCATAACAAATGACAGGATGTACATGTACCACAAAAGATTTAGCACAACTGCTCCTGTTCCTTTGTGTTGAGATGCCTTTCTTGACAGCACATACTTGTGACAAATAGCACTCAGTGTCTTAGGATGTACTTATAGAGCAATATAAACTTTTTACTTCTTGAAACAAATGTGCTGTAAATAATATGCACACATAGCAACATTACAAGCAATTTCCTGGCAAAAGGAGCTTTGCAACGCCCTTTAATTAAAAAAAAAAATAAAAAAAATCTCTTCCAGTTGAGTTATTTTCACAATCTTTATTATTTGCCTGGAATATGAATAAACTTATATTACATGCTGTAGAGTGGGAGGAGAGAAAGAATAAGAAGACAGCTATAACCAATTACTGGAAACTTCTTCAGATTGCTCCTTGCATCTGTTTGTGTAATTCTGTATGTGCTCAGCCTTATTAGGTGAATATATGTTCTTACAGGCGTCACTACTGTGTATCTCTAATAACAAGGTACAGGCCCATGATGCCTTGAGTACTCAGATTTATGATCAAGGAGTCAAGAGGCTAAAGCAAACCAAGACTTTTCTTGTCAGTCAGTAAAAAAGCAAATGCAACTCCAGGGAGAACAGCAGCTCAATAATTGATGTCACTGAGGAGGTACCTGTATCTGCTAAGATCATCTACATCCTTCACAGCTGCGTGTGACTGAATGGGAACAGAAAAGAGAGCTGGCAAAATCCCAAGGACATTTGACAACATTGAATTTGCCTTTTATGAAGAGCATGAACATGGGCAATTAGCAGGACTGACCCAAATCTCAAAAATGAAGAAGAGATGGTGACAGTGACCTAAGTAGCAGCATTTATTCATGAAATAATAGATGCTTGTACTCTTGGAAAACAACAGCATCTACTTAAACCAGGCTGTTTTCCAATAAAATCTATAGCATTACAGTATTACTGACATCTCCCTGACCGACTGAAACAGAAAGGACCAGGATTTGAATCAGAACCAAAATGTTTTTTTATGTTTTTTTAAAAATATATATAAAATTCATACACCATATAATGGTATGTACACATGCACACATGTAATATATATATATATTTCCTTGTATTTTTTCCTCCAATTTTTCCGGTTTCCCAGAATAGTCAGAAGTTCTCTCAGTACAGTAAAAGGCCTGTTTAATTCTCCAGTAGAATACCAAAATAAGGTTATTTATCACTTGTAAATTTTCCAATTTCAACCAGAAACCACAAGAGAATAATAAATGTTTCATGTTTGCGAATTTGCCTTTTGCCACCTCTAGTCTAGCAAAGGGAGACAAGAAAAAAAATCAGAGATCAACAAGAAGCCTCACAATTATGATCTCTTTTCTATAGGGAGAATTAACTTAATACCCTCCCCACTTCCAGCACACACTCATCATTAATATAACTACATTGTCTCTCTGGTACTACACAATTTCATAATCTTATTTGGATAAAGTAGAAATTCACACATCATCCTGATACAAGTAAAATGCAAATGAAGGCACGGTTAATCATCAGAGATCAGATGCAGAAGACCATATGCTTATACAAGCCTGCATAAAATCATGCTGGATAGAAAGACCAGGATTGCCAAAGGGATATTAAGATAAATGTTACTTAGAAATCACAAGAGAACAAATGATCAGCTGAAATATACAATCATCTGAACCAGTCACAGGGGACTCTATTCCTGCCTCAAAATTATGGATTAGTTTGAGCTACTGAGATGCCAAGGTGTGATATAAAATGGCAAGTCCCCGAACATATGCTTGGGCGTGCAAGGAATGGTGATGGGATGTTTTCTCATCTTAACTCATGCTTCCAGTGCTAGTGCTTTTGTGCAGAAAGATTAGAGAAGCTGGCACGAGAACCCTGAAGCTGGAGGGGTGGTCACGGCTCCATCACTCTGCCTGTGAAGCTGAACTCTCTGACATCCAAGTCCAGCTTTGCTGTTACTCACCTGATGCTCACACTGCGGAAATGTGAGTCAGGATCAGTCTGAGGACTCCTACCTCCTGTACTCATCTTAATCATCCCTTTTCCCCTGAGCTGTATAGCTGCAATATGGGAGGTGAGTGTGTTTGTGTGTGGGGAGTGTTAAAGCCTTTACTTTTCTGGCAATACATAGTGGTATCTTTTTGTTTGTTGCTAAATAGTGTCACAGATTGGGTCTTCTGTCTCCTGATGTGATCAGAAGCAGCCAGTACACTGTTACCCGCTACCCTAGAAAATACAGCATTGCTTCCTCTCCTGCCCTGCTAGTAGGAATATGCATCACGCTCAATCTACCAAAGGTATAAGCAATTACATGGTCTTTGGAGACCTGCACTGAAAGCATTTTCAGAGGAATTTCTGGCCTCTGAAAGAAGAGTTGTCAGTATTGATTTTCCCCATAGCAAAAGGTGTGAATATACAACACACTTAATGCTGCATTTTTTTCAGTACCTTTGGCAGTTTGCCGCAGTGCTAGCCAGAGTGATGTATAATGTTGCTAGAGGGAACCAAAGTTTCCACAGAAATGATGAATCTTTAGCACAGGAAGCTTAAGGTTTTGAAATGCAATTTAACATCAGCTACCAGTTTCTGCTGACCCCTTGTGCTCTCTTGGAAAAGAAATAAAGCTCATAGAAATGCTGCTTGTACTACAGGGAAAAGTAGTCCCCTGAAACAGGGAGCTAGCCTTGACTCTCAGTGCTCATATTTTTTTTTTCTCTTTTAAGCCAATCACCAAAGAAATTATTCCCCTGTCACTTTCAGAGTCACGTATTTCACATCACTTGAAGTTTGCAGTCATAGGTGAAAAAATAGAAGAACAAACTATAAAAAGGAAGAGGGGAGAGAGCTCTGAAGCAATTTATTCTCTCAAACTAACAAGAAAGCACAGAATTTTTTAAAGGCAATTACAGAAGAGCATATTGGTTTGTAGTTCTATAAAAGAGGAATGAGTAAGGTCGCTGTTTCAATTTTCATGTATTTTAAGTCTGGATAGAAGGGTTTTACTTGTTTGGATCTTGAGGAATGGAATTGGTTTTCGTCTATTTGTCTCTGGCTGTTTCCCACTTTTCATCTCCCACCTTCCTTGGGCTAGCTTTTCACTGCAACCTAACACAAAAAATGTCAGCTGTGACAGAAAAAAATTGCTGGTACAGCCACATGAAAATTAGACAGTGACCAGATATCATCCCCACTGCTCAGTCTTTCCAGTTTGCTCAGGTAATGTCTTTTGGTCTGCTTTATTAAGGGAGATGAGGTTGAAAAAGCTTCTTATGGAAAGGGTAAATAACATATCTGACTTGAAATGGACAGTAGGAAAGGGCTCAAAACGTCAGAAAGAGCTTCTCTTTTCTTTTCTTCTGAAGAATCTGAGGAAGAATAATAAAAATGTCAAAAATACCTATGTGGCAGATGTGTGTTTCTACAGACAACATTGTAGACAAGTATTTTTGAAAAGGACAACATACAGGTTTTTTAAATTATACATATTATATATAAATACACAAACATACATATAATTATATACAGTGCCAAAATAGATATTTTATAATCAGTTGCATTACCCTGGATGCCTTCACTTCTAATTGTCTAGATCAGATTACAAATAGGTGCCAGATGCTCCAAGTTCCAGTTGCGGTTGGGCAAACGATGGACTACCATTATTTTTCTACAGATAAACAGAATTTTTCTTTTGAAGTTTTAATGTATACTTTCCAGTTATGTTCAGATGTAAGCACTGTTTCATATCCTTCCTAAATAAGTATTTGTTTTTCCTGTCTTCATTAATGAAACAACTCTCGCATGAACAATGTGCCTACCAGGCAAATGGGATGAGGAGTGAAGATGGTGAAACACACAACATTCAAATTAGGTTAGCACTGTATGAAAGTAGATATATAATTCTTCAACTGATAAATAACTAGCTAATTACTAGAGCTCAAAATATAATAGGAATGAAACTCTACATCCATTTTGTGTGCTTCCCAAAGGCAGTATAGGAATTAGTTGCTGGCCAAAGCCTCTTTTTACAAATTAATTGAAAGGGAGCATAAGACAATGCCCAATAAAGATAGGACAAAGCCTGTTGGGCCACCGAGTCATGATGTGAACAGCCACATAAAGACAGGCTTTATTACTTGTAAGCTAGTTGCAGTCAAATGCCTCAGAATATTTATATTAAAATAAAGGAGCAGGTTACAGAATGGCAGTGAAGATGGCATGGTAGATAATTGTTAAACTTCAGTGTGAAACAAAGGCCAAGGGTATAACAAGATAAACAGCTAGTTTTACATATGCTGGTAAATAAGGAGGTGTTATTTCAGGATTGCATCTACTACCAAAAGAGAAATCTAGTTCCTCCTCTGAAATGTTAATAACATCCTACTCCTCCACTGGTGTTAATGATGTAAGGAATCCTAGCCAGGCAGCATTGATATCATTCTATTTCAGTGTGCCAGGATCTGTATTCATTGAAACAAGGCTAACTGTTACTCATTGCTATGCCTGCGCTTCTGTACATTTTATAATTCATTGAAACGAAGTAGCATATGGTGGATAATATTTTCCAATTACTTTAGTTAAACAGTGTAAAACAGATGTAAGAGATGGTGCTTCCTGTTGCTGGGCAAAACACATCCCCATTTACAGACAGCCTGGGAAGAAACAAATCCTAGGACAGATGTGCTAATATAATTGATTTAAAAATTCTGTGGCTTAAGATAACCTGTTCTGCATCCTCTGATAACAGGCTATTATTTACCTCTGGTCCCAAGACTGCACCTTATACAGAGACATTTTCATACCATCTACTGGGTCAGGTTGTCTCCTGACATTCTTCAGTTATTGCAGCATTGATTAGGAATGAATTCTTGTTCTGCATCACAAATATTGTCCAACTCCTAAGAACTAACTTGTATACCTGCATAATTATTTCAGAATCTTTAGTGCTTTAAACAGGATTTCTGCACTTACTGCCAGCTGGTGTCAGCAACAGACAGGCTCTTTGATCAGTTACAACTGTACCTACAATATTTTTCCTCCTTCACTTTGCCACATTCATGTCTTTGCTTTTGATTTCCAAGCCATACAAGTAAGACAAGTAAAAGAAGGTTGTTCACATTTTACAAGCCATGCAAACAAATGTCATTTGTTTGCATTCACCTCCTAGCCTCTCTTTTTTTCCCAGCTGACAGCATCATCCTGAGGAACATTGTCAGGTGCAGTGAACCAGGTTTAAAAGGCCAGCAAGAATGTATGAAATAAAAGAAGGAAGAGAGACAGAGAAAACTGCTGAAGAGAAAAGTAAGGGTTGCCTCCTTCCTCCTCTTTTTCTCAAAATTCTGGACATCAAAGAAAGTAAGTGCCAGAAATTTAAGATTATTAATTGTATGTGAGCTTGATAGTTCCAAAGTACCATGGAACTGCATGCCTAGAACTTGGCCACTATCAAAATTGCACTTCAATCCTTTTTTCAGAGACTGCTATAAATATGGTCTGAATTAGTTACTATCAGTATAATGCTACTGTTATGTATGTACCATGTTATTATGATGTGTTATTATCCTTGTGTGCAGGGTTTGATCAGGCTTTCCATCAGCAGAACTTTCTTGGATTGCAGCAGCAATTTTGCATGTTGAAAATTTCCGGTACAGAAAGAGAACTGTACAAGCTGGGGAGAAACTAGATACTTAGTAGATATAATAGAGGATACATAGATATAATACAGTCCCTTCAACCACCTGTACTAATTGATTGCCCCTAAGTGGCTTGCAGTGTGGCATTATGCAGCTCCAACATCCCTGTCTTAGGAAGTGCATTTGCAAATGAATATAAGAGAAGCTGTTTACTTTGAAGGGAGGGTAAGAGATCTCATCCCTTGTGAGAGATATTGAAAAATTAAAAGGCATTAACCTGTCTGATTATAGCCACCAATCAAATTTTAACTAATGAACAACTACAAGGACTAAATTACACTTTTAAAAGTTGTGCTTTAACTTGTGTGTACATTTATGAAAGAAAAGGAAAGCTTTCCAAATTACTTACCTACTGCAATGTATTTGCTAAAGTTTGATGGTTTTAGTCTGTCTCTTTTGTTTTAAATAATTTAAAGCTAGACGTCAATGGCATGAGGTTTATGAAGTACAGTTCCAGGTCTGTTTAGTGGACATTTTTACTGAAAGTATCAATCTATTGTAGTTCATGATATTGAGGTGAGATTAAAAAAAAAAAAAAGGAGAAGACAAAAGATAAAGGCATATACAATAAAACTTAAGTGAATGTTACGTTTCTATGCCCAAAGTTGTATTCCATGAACATTTTTTATGTGAATTCCTAAACTTGGATGTGCGTGAACTCCCAAAGCATCTGTTAGAGCTGAAAACCCACTTTTCATACCTAGTTTTACGTCTAGCCATGCTCAAAGTCACCCAGCTCTGTAGTAAGGCAGCAAACCAACTGACATTGAGAAATCAGGCACTGTGATGCCTTTTTCTGCTGAAGGGTCTGTACTGAGCAAGTACTAGCATTCACTGCAGCACAAACACTTCAGCATCGGCCACTTTTATCAGAACAGTTTGTTCTATGAGAAGCAGACGTAGTGGTACATGATGGCCTATATACGCATGGCAACTGTGTTGTATGTACCCTATATTCCTCACTGTGCAACCTAAACTCCTCTGTAATTCTAATGACAAACTCCTTCCTACAATTTTTGCTCCTAATATACCTGTCTCCCCGTTATCTGCTGCCTACCTTCTCTGGCTTGCTTCCTGCTGGTTTTTGCCATGTGCCATAGCTACTTTGAAATGACAAGGTCCTGACTGATGGGTCAGGTTCTGCCAACCTCAGTAGCAATTCTTTAAACAAAGACGTTAACAGAGCTGATTTCCATGCAACTTATAATTACTACCCTTTTGTCAACTGTGCTGAAACCAGTTTCAAAAATTACTGTAAGAGTCTGATGGGTAGGCAGATAGATGAATGGCATAAGCAGATAATGACCTAAGTGGAAGGCCCCTTTTCACAGACAGTGAGTGTTCATCCAGAAGCAAATTTTTTTGAATGCTATCCAGGGACTAGAGGCTGGTCAACCTCAAATTGATTCCTGGGAAGGTGATGGAGCAGATATACAAGGGACTAGGAGGTGATTGGTAGTTGTCAGCATGGATATATGAAAGGGAAATCATGCTTAACCAAGCTGATAGCCCTCCATGATGAGACAGCTGGCCTGGTGGAGGAGGGGAGAGAAGTTTATGTTTTATCCGGACTGTATTAAGGCTTTTGACACTGTTTGCCCTAACATCCTCACAGACAAACTGATGAAGAGCAGACTAGGTAAGCGGACAGTGAGGCAGACTGAACTGCTGGGCTCAAAGGGTTGTGATCAATAGCATAAAGTCAAGCTGAAGTCTAGTCACCAGTGGTGCATCTTCACCATCTTCATTAATGACTTGGAGTTTGGGACAGAATGTACCTCAGCAATTTTGCAAATGATACAAAACTCAGCGGAGTTGTTGATACACCACAGGGTTTTGCCGCCATTCAGAGGGACCTTGACAGGCTGGAGAATTAGACAAACTGGAATCTCCTGAAATAAAGGAAACTGCAAAGTCCTGCACCTAGGAAGGAATAACCCCAGGCACCGGGACAGGCTGGGGGCCAACCAGTTGGAAAGCGGCTTTACAGAAAAGGACTTGGGGATTGTGATTGACAAGGTGGTGACCAAGAGCCAGCAGTGTGATCTCATGGCAAAGACGGTCAACAGCAGCTTGGGCCGCATGAGGAAGATTGTCACAAGCAGGCCAACTGTCGTTGTAGTACTCAGCCTGGGGGGGTCATTTAAGTGCTTCTTTAGAACTGGCCTGTAGGCTGAGGCTACATCTATACTAGTGAGCTAAGCAGCGCTGGGACCCATTCCTTGGGCCAGCTGGCATAGGCGGGCCACATCCATGCTACTAAATTCTTTCACCCTCCAAAACAAGATATGCTACATGCAGAATTTCTATTAAGGATGGTTCCTGGCCTGTCGTAGCCCAGAATTTTTCCAGAAACCAGTTGGGAAAGTGTGATTTGCCCAGGGACGATGCTGTGCCAGGGACTGTTGTAATAATTAAACAGTCCAGATGGTTGGCACTATTTAGTTTATGGATACAGTAGTGGAGCAGATGTAGTCTCAAATAAAAATTTATCTGATGTAATTTAAAGGCCAAAGCCTAAACTGAACACACGAGCCTCCCTTAACCTAAATAGGGCAGTGGTAGATTAACCTCATTTTAGGTGATATCCCATTCTCACCACTGACAATGGTGCAATTTAGGGTGATTACTTAAGATCAGAAAACTAGTTGTAGTCTGTTGATCAGGGAAGAGTTACATGCTTAGGGGCAGATTGTCAAAGAATATTCAGGTGTCAGAGATGTGATGGATGTTTTGTGAGGGGTTTAAAAGCAGACAGATCCTTAACTTCTACCCAGTCTTCTACAACCATTGCTTAGTAACAGCTTCTAGTGAATTTTATCCTGGGTTGAACATGAATCAGAAGTAAAAAATATATCACAGATCACCACTAATCAGTCTTTCTTTGAGAAACTGCACAGCTAGAATATAATGGCACTTCAATCAAATTCAGTTAATTGCAAGCCCAGAACCAAAGTTATGTGAATGAGTCTGTTAGTCTTGAATAAGCAGTGCCAGAAAAGGGTATTTATTACATTGGTCTGCCTCCCAGTGAAATTCCATCCATGAATAAGGATTGCCTGAATATGCAGGGGGATTTATGATTGGTGAGGGGTTATTTTCAGTTTTCTTGATGAAAAAAGAGCCAAACCCAATAACAAATTCATCTTTGCATGTCACATGTTCATTTTGTTAAGCAGAAAGGATGATCCCTCAAAATATGAGCAAGTCCTATTTACAACTACCTGTAAAGGCAGCTTGTCCACAGGTGCAGAGAGCTGATACTATTTTGTTGAGAAATGATTTTAGAATGTTTCCAGGGACCTCATGGAAAGTAAATAAGTGTTATGATATAGGTAGCTATATAAATACAAAAAAATCACTTTCTGTTTTAAATCACCAGGAAAAACATTGTGATTTCCAGGAGCAGATCCAGGTTCTCAGTTCAAGAATTATCTGAAAAATGACAGAATTGTTACTGATAGCTAAACTCACTCACAGATCTGAAAGATTTGCCATGTGCACATTCTTTCCTTTAAACTTTGGTTGCTATCTGGTGCTAGAATAATACCAATTCTCTTTTTCTGTCAGGATATCATGTTTGAAAAAAATGACTAATTAGTAAAGGCTTTTGCACCTTCTCAGAAAGAGAATTTGGAATAAATTCTTGTCTAGAGCAATTAATTGAAAATGGGAATGATACCATATGTAAATGTGATTTTCTCCCATTAATTAGAAGATTTAATTACTTTGAGCAGAGACCTCATTATACCACTTTTGGGAAGCAATGGAGGTAGGAAAAAAAATAGATCTTGAAAAAGCTAGTTATTCTACTATCAAAAGCCCTTATTTTTTTCTTGGTGCTCCTTATAGCATTTCATAAAAGTTTTACTGAATTCAGATCTGAACTCCTGTGGAAGTTTATTTCCTGCCTGAACCTTTCTGAACCCAGAACAAATTTGTTCAATGTATATTAATGTAGTTTTGTTATTTCCCTTAGCAAGAGCAGCACATCAAAGCATCTTAGATCTTATGGGGACCGGCAGAGAGAATGGTCCTGCAGGGGAGCTGGGGTATCAGGGTTTCGTGATCTGTATTTAGATACTGCCAGCCAAAGTTTTCCTGTGAAATTTTACATTAGCTACTTAATATTTCTGTGCTTCAGTTTGCCTCCTGTGCAGAAGGATAACAACAGCTTTCTCTCATCTGTTCACCGACTTCTCAAGTGAGAATAAAGTGACAAGCGCAGCACACTTCTTACACAGAAATTCGTACAGCAGGTCACAGCAGTCTTGTCTGGAGAAAAGGGGCAGGGCAGAGGGCTCTCTGTACAACATTTCACACAAATGGCCAACAGGGAGAGAAGCTAAAGAGACAACTATTTTATTAACTGTGTTAATTATATCTTAGTGAAGACTTAGATTGCCTTAATTTTTATATGTACGGTTGTGCATCCCATGTAAAATCCTAGCATAGGTTAGCTATATGTGCATACAAGGTAGCAGTCTTCCTAAAGCTGTAATTACCTAAATCCATCTTTAGATGCATCTATGTGGTGAAAATTCTTCATTAGGATAGGAGGAAGAAAGATATCTGTGTTCTGTTTAAAAAAAAAAAAAAAAAAGAATTTCTGCTTTTTTGTATAGTCCTTCACAATACTGAAAGCAGTAGCATATTCTTATTTCAAATGAGTTCTTGTTCTCTTCAGCTGCTACTATAATACTTGTGCTACTCATGTCCTTGATCACTTTTTTTTTTTTTTTTTTTAAATCTGTGCCTCCCCTTTATCCATCTTGCAAAGGTCTGTAGTCCTGGTCTGCATTTTAATGAGGTGATCTACAGACATGTGAAAGTTTGCTGAATGCAGTCAGCAGTAAACAAAAGGCTTTAATAGTACCCTACAGCAGCACAGGTGTTTAAACTTTATGGAATTTAATATTTCCTGGTACTGTGACATTAGACCAGACTTCAACCTGTTGTTTTTCTATTGTGATCACAGCAGTCAAGTTTTTATTTCCTGTTATTCTGAGACAGCCCAGAGGCTCACATACCTTTGCTAAAGCATATAAATAAGATATTTTTCTTAATTTGCCTGACAAGTGGCAAATGTATGGTCATGCTGTGAAAGAGAATAGGTAAAGACTCTGCATTTTATTTTTGAGTGAATTTGTATAGCAGGTTTAAAAACTAACGCCTAGTATACCAAATATCAGTAAAATGTCTTAAAGATGTAAAGTTTAGGGGTTTTTTACCTCTGCATGCAGTATGTTATATTATACATGATCAGACAGAACAAAACAACTGTCACTGCCAAACACCAGCTGTGTACCATTATCTTGAATTTCATCAAACTTCCTGCAGTCATTAATTCTGTAATGTTCTGATTGTACTTCTAAACTACTAGATAGCAAATATGAGTCTAGGTTAAGATGACAAAATTGGATCACATTTAATCAGCAGAAGACTGGTCTCATAATTGGGGTTTGAGACCTTGAACAAACTCTTTGCCTTTCTTTGTCTTGATGGTCCATTAGCTGGAAGGGATGCTGAAATAGGTACTGAAGCAGAGGAGATTATATTTTAAAAAATTAGATTTCTCTTTCAGTCAGTGGTCTCCAACTTTTTCTAGCTTGCTAGCAACAGTACTTGTGAAGAAATGTGCTGCCAGCAACATCTGATCTTGCTCTGCTTAAGCATATTTCAGCTTTAACAGCAACAGCTTCCATTGGCCTCTGGTGTTCCTGAGGGATCTTGCAGAAAACATATTGCCTATAAACTATATTGAGAAGCATTGATAAATGTGAATTTGTGTTGTGCTCATCTAGCACTATGCCCTTTACAAACATGAGTGCAAAATCCCTGTTTTGTTATACACTAAACAAAAAACACTAAGGAAATGACAGGTTTTTTCAAACATCAAGTTAATGATGAGCAAAATTCAAGCACTCTTTTGGTGGAGCCTGGGAGAGGGGAAGGTGGAAATATTCAAAGCAAAACTCAAGTAGGTGTAATAAATGTCAAGTCTTGATGCCTTATTGCTATGTAGTCCACCTGCTTAGAATTTACTTCAAATGTTTTATAGTATATGCACCTTTTCCCCCAGATTTTTGTTTTGTTTAAAGTCAGTGCAGTTTTTATTGTCTGCACTTAGTGTGGATGCAATAATTTACCACAATGTGCATTTCTCCCAGTCTATCTTCTGTTTACAGCTTCAATGCAAACATATCTCTGAACAGTGCTTAAATGCTTTTAACTATGCTTAAGTTGGTTGTACCTGACCACATGTCTAAGTATTTTCCTGAAGGGGAAATATGTTGAACTGGGGGCCATACAGTAAACTGGAAATTGTTGAATTAACAGGGAATATTGCCAACACCTTAAATACAGCCAGAGTTTCCCTTGCTAAAAAACATACCTATCCTGAAGTTTATGCAAAATACAAGATTTAAAACTAAATATCTTATTATTTTTATACACTGCAGACAAAGATGTTGCTGTACATGGCAGACTGAAGCTACAGATGAATTTTAATTAGACTAAATCTCATTACATGTTTGCAGTTCAGCTGGACAACCAAGCCAAGGCCTCTCTGTGCTTGGGAAAATGTCATGGGACATGTAGGGCTTAAAGTAGCCAAGATCTTAATTTTGCAGGTCTTCCAAAGAATCTGCTGTCCTTCTGTTGCAGTAGCTGCAACTTCTGGGATGACAGCACATTACACTAGTAATTAACAAATACTGGCTCAAAGGAAACAACAGCATCCATTAAAGAAAAACTAGAAGATAGTTTATTAGTGGAGGAACCCCAACACTACCCACACTTGGATCAGTCTGAAAGAGAGGTGAAAAGAAGCATAACTAAACCCCTGGGAGTATGTAAAATTATTTGATCAATACATTTTCAAGTTTCACTTAGTGTCTGACAGCCATGTAGCTAATAAAAAATACCTGTGATACCCAGTGCACTCAAACAATTAATGTAATTCTTGCATCATTAAAAAAGAATCATTTGCTGGCCAGAAGGCAGTCCAATATTTTATAATGGCCTCTTATTTCACTTATAATTGTGTAAAGATGGTGCAATAGTTAGGACCACCCCGAAGATTATTTCTTCCTCTGCTCCTTATCCCGCAACAGGCGTTGCCTCTCACCCTCAGTTAGTCAGGCCTTGATGCACATAAAGTTAAAAAATCAAAAAGTAGAGTATTACAGGATTTACGACAAACTCCAGTGACATGATCCTCAAAACCAATGTCTAGTCTGTTAGCAACCTCATTTTTCACCATTAGGGATACTGCAAATCCAGTCCAGTAACAGCATGGGAGCACTAGCATGAGTTTGTCAATCTTGTAATTATAGTTGTGCATGTATATGTGTATATATATAAAAACAATAAATACATTTTTATGAAAATGTTTATAAGTTTAAATAGATTATACTTGTATTTATAGTTTTCACCCACATGCATAAACACAGTTCCATGTGTTTATACCCAAATACATTGGAGGTTTAGGTGTTAATTTTTAACCTTAACCAGTGTGTAAGCATTACAAATCAGCATGCACCCCTGTATTCAATTTTGGGTATGCAAAAAATCTCATTGATTCAGAAGACCTTTGCCTCTCCTGGATTTTAATGGCTGTCAGCTGTTTCATTTCATCAGCAGACTGTGAACACTGTTTATCAGATTTGTGGCATAATATAGAATATTGCTATGTCTATTACACAACTGGACAGCTTGACCGGTCTATACCAAGCTGAAAAGATCCAGTCATCAAGTCTCATTTCCTAGCTAGTACAAAAAACTCCTTCTACTGTCTTTTCCACTTTGTCCAACTCATTGCCTTTCATAAGGTCTTAGAAAACTCTGTCTGCCTCTCAAAAGGATATATAGAGAGAGATTCTTTTTATTCTGTAAAGATAAGAAAAGATAGCTTGCAAAGAAAAAAATTCCAGGATGAGGCCTTCATTTACCCTTTCTTTCGTAAGTTTGTTTTTTTCATTTTGTAGTTTTTAATATTCAGTAAATTGCTTTTTTGTGTTAATAGCACATGAATGGGTGGTGAATGTCAACATCAGAAGATACTATCTAAAATAGGCAATCAGATGAGCTTCTTGATTTTAATATGGGTTATAATCATTAAGAAAAACATTAAGTTATAAGAAAATAGAACCTTTCTTCATTTAGATGTTTCTGCCTCCCTGCTCAGTGGCCAAGGGCAAACCTGAAAGGTTTCTGATTTAGTCTGGAGATCTATACCTAAAAAGTATGGGGTCACTTGAATTTTGGGGGGAGGCCATCAGCATGTATTATCTGTAGAACAAATGTCCAGATGCATCTCCAGAGTCCTCATGGCTTCTGCTGTTTTTCCGATAGGTATCTGGGGACAGAGATGGGTGTTATACCTAAGGGAATGCTCCCTCGTCCTGGTTTCAGCTGGGATAGAGTTAACTGTCTTCCTAGTAGCTGGTACAGTGCTATGTTTTGAGTTCAGTATGTGAAGAATGTTGATAACACTGATGTTTTCAGTTGTTGCTCAGTAGTGTTTAGACTACAGTCAAGGATTTTTCAGCTTCTCATGCCCAGCCAGGGCACCTGACCCAAACTGGCCAACAGTGTATTCCATACCATGGGATGTCCCATCTAGTTTAGGAACTGGGAAGGGGGGGGCAGGGAATGGCCGCTCGGGGACTGGCTGGGTGTCGGTCGGCGGGTGGTGAGCAATTGCCCTGCGCATCATTTGTACATTCCAATCCTTTTATTACTACTGTTGTCATTTCATTAGTGTTATCATTATCATTATTAGTTTCTTCTTTTCTGTTCTACTAAACCATTCTTATCTCAACCCATGAGTTTTACTTCTTTTCCTGATTTTCTCCCCCATCCCACTGGATGGGGGGGGAGTGAGTGAGCGGCTGCGTGGTGCTTAGTTGCTGGCTGGGGTTAAACCACGACATCCCTCCTCCAAGCCCTTTGTCAGATAGTTTTCTGTGGAAAATCAAGTGAAACATTGTTACTAGGAAATAGAGGCTGAAGCAGGACAGTTTAATTACCTTTGGCAAAACAGGCAAAGATGCTCTAGCATAACTACTATTCTTGATGCTTTCGACACTTCAGTTTTGTAAAAGAGGGACGAAAAATTTTCTTGACCAAAGTAGATTAATGTATGGGTATGCAGATGTTGGAAGTCATATTCCTACCTTAGAGAAAAATTGTGGTGTTTAGAAAAGAAAGATTAATTAATTTAGGAAGTTTGGGTCTTTTTCTAGAAATGCTTTTAGTTTTGTAAAACAAGGTGACTTGCAAGGTTATGTTGCACTTCTAACAGAGCGTTAAGAAGCAATAAGGAAGCAGTAAGTAGATAAGTAAGTTCATCTAAAATAGAATCATAGACTCATAGGATGGTTTGGGTGGGAAGGGACCTTTAGAGGACATCTAGTCCAACCCCCCAATACAGGATATAAGAATTCAGTGCTCTAGTTAGTTAAATAAACCTACACTGGGAAATTTCAAGTAAATACATACATAAAGTAGATCATATAAGATGAAAAAGATACATAAGAAGGAGATATGCCTGCTGCGTTCTCTGAGGTAGTGTTTATTGATACCAGGATGTCCACTTTGCCAGGCTGTGTTATGCATGGAGACAATTAAGAAGTTGCTAACCAGTTTTGACTATTGCCATGTGTTGTACCTGTTTAAATACAGGTATCTTATGTCTCACATTCTGTTCTGATAAGCCTGAGACTTCCATGACAAATTTTGCAGTGTCTGGTCAGAGATTTACCTAATGATGTAGAATGTTTATTTAGTCCTGTTCAATCTGAATCTAACTTCATAATAAGTATTATGAATAATAAGTATTATGAAGTTATTCATAATCTACATACTTCATTTTTAATTGCCAGCCATTTTATTGCCAGATCTGAAATTACACTTCCAAATCCTATGACTTGCCTTGTCAGTTCTAGATATGTAAAATAAAATAATATGATCAATTGAGTTGGCTTTAAAACAAGGAAATAATTACTATTTTAGTACATTGATCATAGCCCCTATTATGTCTGCTACCTTTTTACTGAAGACAAATGATAGACCTTACGTGTGTTCGTATCATTGTTGAGATTATAAATTGTACTTTTCCCAACCTGGCAACAACCACAAGAGGTTTATTACATTTCTGTCAGGTTGGCTATTCAACTTACTTAGTCACAGGGTCACCTTCTTGATTTCAATACAAATGTCAGAACATTACACTTTTCCAAAATACAAAACCTTTACTGAAGGAGGAAAAAATAAATTATACCTGTTTTATAGGCATTAAATCCCAACAGAGAGACCTTGTTGCTCTTGTCATCCAGTATAACACTTCTCCTTTGTACTTTCAGGTATTAAAAGTTTGCAGGATATGTAATATGTTATTGTAATAGTTACAAGCACTGTGTTAAATAACATATTGTCTTCAGTTCTCTAAAAAACAGGTTTCTAGAGTATCAGAAAAGCCTTCTTACTGATTCCCATTTTATGTTTGAATACATTCTTAATTCTGTACATACATCTGCAAAATTTTTGTATTGTTTCTTTGCATTTACTATGCAAATAATGGTGTATGGCAACAAAAACTCACATGGCAAAAAGATACATTTATTTCTCTCCATTCTGGGTCTAAAATAATTTTAACCTATGTTTTAACATCAGAGCCAAAGATAATTGAATCTAGAGGGATTTTTTCTGCTATTTTAGTAGGTCTTAAATCTATCACAGATGCTTTGGATAAAGTAAGTTGCCATCTGGACATACTTATTTTTCTCCACTGACTATAGAAGAAGCTTAAATAGCTAGTGCAGATTTATAAACCTAACCTTTAGATGCATAAATTAGGACAGATAAGCCCATTTTCTCCTGGATGCCTTCTCAGTCTGCTGTTTACCACTTGATGTAGTTTATACAAAGCTAGTGAAAGGTTTAGACTTTAGGAAATTTTAGACATCTCATTCTGAATCTAGACAGGCAAAGCAATGTTTAGCTTAGCTTAGGGATTATATTGTACATGCATTTGCCTGTTTGTTCCTTCACTAGGTGTACTGGGTTTGGCTGGGATGGAGTCAATTTCCCTAGTCAATCTGTTACCCTGTGGGCCAATTTATTCCACATGTGCCACAGGAGTAGGTGTCTCAAGTAAGATTTAGTGAAAAAAGGTCAAGGCAAAGAAGGAGCCCTCAGAAAATCCCAGCTCTTTGTGGGGCGTCTCCAGTGTGAATTCATTCGTACATAAACGTCAGATAATCCACACAGGTCCTTGAAGAGATGCTTTCTGAATACCTCAGACATTGGAAACTTCAGTGGTAAGCTCACAGTTCAAAAGCAATCAACTTTGAGGCACACATCCAGCACAGACATGGATTTCTTTGCTCCAGGAACCACTGAACCACTTGTTTTGATGATACCATGGCTATGTAGTTTTTCTTCAGCTCTTCTATAGGAACCGTAGGGGATTTTTCCATATGGGGAAGAACATGTTGATCTTGGCAATCCTTGTCATGTTAGATGTCAAAATTTTCACTGCAAAAATATTTATATGCACCTAAACCAAAAGCTTTCTTAAACAGTCTGCTTCTGTTGTGAAACACAAACACAAAACTTTGACTTGATGTCACAAAAATCTTCTAGATACCCTAAAAACTTGCCAAATTTTCTTGAAAGTTGTAGTTTGGTCTAAATGTTGTCAGACACAGGTCAATGTTACACTTAACCAAATTGGTGTGCTTTTCACACAGTTGATCGTTTCATCATTCAAAGAATAATTTTTTTTTTTTTAGATTAAAACCTCAATTTTTCATAATTTTAAGTTCCAAGTGACAAGTTAAAATAGTATTTTTGATTGGTTTTGAAATCTTCCATAACAGATACTTGACATAAAAAAGGTTCTTTGTAATGTCAATTTTGTAATGTCATTTAAGTAGAACTGTTGATATTGATGCTTTGGGAATCAGTTTGCGTATTGTCAAACAGATCACAAATAGTGATAACCTTACATTGAAGTAATTTCTGGATGAATTTATGTATTGCATTGCATTATCTTTTGTTTCAAAGTTATTATCATATATAGTAGTCCTAAATCCTGAGTACATATAAGAAGAGATGTTGACAGTTTGACTGTTGTACTTGGCCTGGCTAGGAGAGAGCTAATTTTCTTCATAGCAGCTCATATGGTCCTGTGGTTTAGATTTTTGACCAGAACAGCACCGATAACACACTAATGTGATAGCTTTTGCTGAACAGTGTTTGCACAGCATCAAGTCCTTTTTTTCTCACTCTGCTCCCCACCAGTGAATAGAAGAGGGGGTGTGCAATAGCTTGGGAGGAGGCACAGCCAGGCAGGTGATCCTAACTAATCAAACAGATACTCCATACCATATAACATCATCAGCAATAAAAGGGAAAAGAGGGGGTTTTAGGAAGGTTAGCCATCTTTTGCTTGGGAACTGGCTGTCCATCCATCTACACATAAGAGATGGTGAATGACTGCTTTTTGCATCGCTTGTTTTATATGGTTTTCTTCTCTCTTATTCCACTTCTCCTTCACGTATTAGAAAATTTTTATTTTTATTTTCATCTTGACCCCCAAGTTTTCTTGCTTTTGTTCTTCCTTTTCTCTTCCTCTGTTCCACTGGGGCTAGAGGGGGAAGTGAGTGGCTCAGCTGCCCACTGGGGTTAACCCACAACAGCTATTTATAATTGTCACACAGAAATAAATATATGCTTAAACCATCAGTACTATCAATAAAAGATCAAACATTTAGAAAGACACATGCTTTCAAATAACTAAACATTATATTCATTTTAACTAATGAGAGGTCAGATCTCATTATAATATACTTATTTGTTTGTTCAATCTGATATTGATGTTTCTTGAATGTTGCATAAACAGAATTGCATTTCTGTGCTGCTTGCAGTAATGCGATATTGTGAAAGTTAGCAGGAATATTATTAAAGATGCAACAAGATGCATTTTTTTCCTGAATGTAATACAGACCAATTTATGCATAGATTATTTTTAAACATGGGAAAAAAATATGACTTCATGAAGAGAACTCTTGCTGTTCAGGACAAATTTAATTTCAGTAAAATGCTTATTTCCTGAATATATTTTACATGCTTCCTATTTGCTTGTTCTTATCTACTGCTTTGAGAGACTAGTTTTTGACTAAATTGGTCCCTCAATAAAATCTGAGATCACATGGAGCAAAACCAGGAGAGTGAGAAATAACTGATTATTTTTCCAAAAATACTGATGAAACACAAAGTAATTAATCAATTACCTGGGAAAACGTGGAACTGTGGACTTAATCTTCCAGCTATGCATAAGTCTTGCCAGAACTGGATACATCCTTTACAGCTGTCTTGACAGAGTCATGTAAATGGCTTTGTTGTTCCTTGTTTAGAGCAAAGAGTTGAACACAGGTCTTACAAGGGCATTGACAAAAAGCAAAATATTGTGAGAGGAGGTCAAAAGAAAGGGTAACATTTCAGACCCCACTAGTTGCATACTTACCAAAGTTGTATCATTTAACTCTTCATTTAATTCCTGGTTTGTGTTGGCAATGCCTGGCTCCCTCTCTGAGAAAACTTGTCTTTTGTAGTTAATAGTTCCCACAAACTGCTTGCATACCGACATGTGGAGGATTTTATTTTTTTCCAAGATATCTAGGAATTGGACAAAGCATTTAATTTGGTAAGACCTGGCGTTAATTAGGCTGGCTCAAGGTTTGAGTCAATTAATCTATCTGCTAAAAAGTTTCCTTTATAGTCAATGAAAGGGAAAAAATAAATAAAAGGCTCCACAGGAAGACTCCTCCCATACTGAGAAAGGTCTGTCAGACAGGTAAGATGAACAGCCCTCCAGGGGTGCCTCATCACCTCCATTGGCAATGGAAAGATCTGTCATGGCTTGCTTAAAGTAAATTCTAACTTTTAGGCAGTTAACTTCCAGTGAGAGGAAGATCTTAAGAGCTTCTGCCTCTCTCAGGCAGCTGACTGGTTGAGTAAGTACCTAATTATCTTTGAAGTTCTGCTTCTTGGGTCTTGGAGTTTCTACAGATAAAACATTTCTGGAAAAAATTGTTTTCCTGTACTGCATAAAGGAAGTACTGTTTTCCACCAACTTATAAACTTATTAGCATGCAGGAATAATTAACATTTCATGCTGCTTTTCTTATCTAAGAACTGCCTATGAATTGGTATTGTTGACTTAAAAAGTAAGCAAACCATGTACACCTTATGGCTTGATGTATGTGCATAAACACTATATACATTAGTAGCAACAGAAATCACATTACCTCAGGCAGCTGATTCTAAACGCAGAGTATTTTGCCATTGATTCCAAGAGAACCCTTCAAGCTCTGCCTCATGGCAGATACTGGGGCTTTTTTGGCTGGATCTAAAATCTACTGTAGAGAACCAAGGTCTTAAGGAGCATGAGACAAACTAAAGAGGTATTGTTGATATCTACCTGGTTTTCTCTACAGCTTTGTACTTTTCGATATTACCAAGAGCAAGACCATTTTTACTGCCTGCATGGTTTGTATGTATTGATAAAGTACAGTTTCTGTGACAACATAATATGATATTTTTCTGAGAAGAGGCAGACAAGCAACCTTGATCTTTCCCTAAAATTACATATCCCACAGTTTCTGTAATTCAGCATGCATCAGAACTGCATGTCTAATGGCATGACTCTGTCCCAAACACTGAAGAAGATCCTCCTTTTCTGGCAATAGTGTATAATTAGAAGTGTCCATGTTCCCAGAAAGAATTTTTACAATCAGCTTTTTTCTGTCAAAGGCCAATTGACGATTCAAACATGAGTGAATAGAGTAGAGTAGACTAGAGTAGACTATGTCAGTTGGAAGGGACCTACAGTGATCATCTAGTCCAACTGCCTGACCACTTCAGGGCTGACCAAAAGTTAAAGCATGTTATTAAGGGCACTGTCCAAATGCCTCCTAAACACTGACAGGCTTGGGGCATCGACCACCTCTGTAGGAAGCCTGTTCCAGTGTTTGACCACTCTCTCAGTAAAGAAATGCTTCCTGATGTCCAGTCTAAGCCTCCCCTGGCGCAGCTTTGAACCATTCCCACAAGTCCAATCGCTGGATCCCAGGGAGAAGAGCTCAGCACCTCCCTCTCCACGTCCCCTCCTCAGGAAGCTGGAGAGAGCAATGAGGTCGCCCCTCAGCCTCCTGTTCTCCAAACTAGACAAACCCAGAGTCCCTAGCCGCTCCTCAGAGGACATGCCTTCCAGCCCGTTCACCAGCTTTGTTGCCCTCCTCTGAACGCATTCAAGGACCTTCACATCCTTCTTAAATTGTTAAATTAAATTCTTAAATTAAAGTGCACACAGTACTCGAGGTGAGGTCACACTAACACTAAATACAGCCGGATAGTCACCTCTCTTTACTGGCTGGTTATAGTGTGTTTAACACACTCCAGAATGCAGCTGCAGACCTCCCCACATTCCTAAGACCTTTGGTAGATTATTGAGAGGGGTTCTGCTGTAACTTCTGCTAGCTACTTCAGTACTCTGGGATGAATCCCATCAGGCTCCATGGATTTATGAACTTTTAACTGATACAACCTGTCCCTTACAATTCCAGTGTCCACAAATCCAAAATCACTGTTCCTGTAGTCATGGTCCTCCAACTCAGAGGACTGAACAGCTTACAGTCTATCAGTACTACTAAACACCAAGACAAAAAAAAGCATAGAGTGCTTTAAGGACAGCCTGAAAACGTATCTTAAAGCTTACCACATCTCCTAGATCAGCCAGAAGGGGCAACAGGGAAGTTAAACAATAATAAAAGAGAATCAGCTTCCACTTTTTATTCACCATACAGATGTATGCTACATTTTTTTTAGCATTAGTATTTATAAGGTGTTTATTTGTCTATTGGATTATAAGAAGGTATTTATTATATTTGTAAACTAAATCTAAAAGTATGAACATTTGTTTTAAATGTTGAACTCCTCTGTGCCTCATCAGGAAACCAATGACTATCTTGCAAGGTGTTCAGGATAGATAAAAATCCTTGAAAAGAATTACATCTAGGAAGTAGAATTAGTATGTATTTTTCCAATTATATATAGAAATTTTGTATTGAAATCTTGTCATAATTATAACTGCAAGGGAGACAATGCTCTAGCATTCACATTTTAACAAATTCTGACACTGATTATAGATTACCTAGGCATTACACTTGAACTGCATCCTGTAACATATATTGCTGTGTTAATACAGAAAAAAATAATTGCTAGACTTCTCAAACATTTTACAAAATATCTTATCTTAAAATGAGCATAGTGTTTCTTGTTCTGTCTGAAAAGCTGCATTTTTAGTAGTTTTCTTCACTCAAAAGACAACTTGTTTTCATTTAATTTGCCTCCACTAATCTATGGCTGCTAGAGATTATTTTTTGATTGATTGCTTCCTCACACTCAAATGCAAGTTATCATGGGACAAAGCTTCCACAGCAAGTGAAGAACATTTCAGGTAGCCCTTTTTAATTAAAGGAGAACTATTAATTGGATATACCAAGTTTGGGAAGTTTTGTGACTATAATAGAAACAATAGGGAGAAATTTAGCTCAACTCATGGGTTTGGAGGTCATAACCATCTTTGCTGGTGGATGGTGCAAATCCCCCTGTATTAGAACCGGCGAGACCTGGTTGAATGATTATTTTTTCCTTCAACTAATAGTACCTAAGTCCTGCTATAAGTGCAGGTATTCAAGTATTTGCAGAAGGGAATACGGTTAGGGAATGTTGTCTGAAAATATGTAAGAAAGTAAAAAGAAAAAAAAATAAGGAAAGATATCTTTCAGATAATTTGCTAGCACTTATTTCTCTTGTATTCAGAAAATTTTGTCTGCAGCAACATAAGACAGTTGTTCTAGGGGAAATACCAGGTGTGCAGGAGGAGGGAGAGACCACTGACATTAGTTCAGAGTCCTGTGTATTATGTTCTTCAAGCATTTGCTATTTAGCATTTATTAGTTTCACTCTTTGGCAACAGTCTCCCTTTCCTGCCAGGGAAGTCCAGGCTCTGAATGAGCTGTTTGCAATCTGCTGTCCTGCACTGGGAGCTTGTTGGAGACCCAATGGAACCGACCCCCTAAAAGTAGTTTTTAAAATTCAGATCTGGTGCCCTGGGGAAGTGAGCTACAGATTTTCTTTGGGCAAAGCAAACCATCCCATTAGTAGTAGCTGGCACGGCATAAGGACCCACATCGTTTCTTCATAGTCTCCTCTTCTGTTTAGCTGGAGGCTCTGTGCACCCTCAGTCTCTATAACAAATAGGAGGACACAACGTGGCTCCAAGTCTCCTTCAGGATCTGTCCTTTGGCTCATTTGAAACGATCAATCAGCCCCCTCAGGAAATATACTGAGTTCATCCAGCCTGTTTTAATACCAAGAGTTGTGAGCCGCTAGTCTGTTTCCCAGCTGAAGCTATTGGACAAGTAACCATTTTCCAAATAACTTGGAGTGAGACCAAATATTAGTACATTTTATTCAACTCTCATAACTAAAAGTATTCTGGATCTAAAAAACGTTCATAATTCTCAAGTTAAATGTATAAAACTTATATGTAATCCTTTCACAGTCCAGGTACTGCATTGTCTTTTCTTTTCTTCTAATAGATGGAAGAATTCCTACTGTAAGACCTACTTTTTCCCAGGTTTTATGCATGTTTACAGCATGTATGAAAGGGAGTATATTTCCCACCACTGCCCTAGTTCTTCTCCTCTCTTTATTTTCCATTCCCACACCTTTGGTCAGTGGTATAAAATAAGGACTTGGAAAAAAACCCAGAGCTACTGCAACCTGATATGTACAAGGGCTGTGAAAGGTTTTTTGCATATTCCTTGAGGGCTGGCACTGCAAAAAGGCATGGATAAGCAGAGAACCACACCAGTGTTTCATCTGTGCACCTCAAGAACTGTAGGAAGAATACAAGAACAAAAGACCTTACAAAAATATGGTAATGAATGCACTTCCTACACTTCCACTGTCAGCTTTCTGATCTTCCAAGGCAGAAACCTCCAAACACTCCTTTCAGTGACGCAGAGGGAGTGAAAACACAATACAACCCACAGCTAAACAACCTTTCTTACCTCTTCTGCCAGATTTGCTCAGATACTTTCAGTGGATGGGCTCCCACTAACTCTGTTACAGGAGTAAGTTTAATTGTTTTTTCTGGCAGAGAAAATATGACAAGGAGTGCATTTTTAAAGTGAGACTTACATGGTTCATATTTTCTTTGGACCCTGCCTAAAAAATAAAGCTTTTGGGGTTAATCTAAAGTGGCCTTTAGCCTTCCAAAGGAGTTGTAATATCAGCTTTTTTTTGTTTTTTTTGTTTCACCCATTAAGGACCCACAGACCTCTCTTTTTCCAAGGGAATGAAATGTAGCTTTAAATTTGAAATGATGAAATTACATTTTTCCCCTCAGCAGCATTGCTCATTTTTGTGTGTGTTTAATTTTGCTGTGCTTGTCAGAGTGACTTGTTTTAAGACATTGAATGCCCTGGCCAAGCAACCTGGAAGAACTGACTGAGATTATAATAATTCTCTTGGTAAAAGATTGATGAACAAACTCTCAAGGCAATTAGAAACTCAGTTTTGCCAGTCTAATGTTTAATTCTTTCTCATGTTTTGTTAATAAACAAGAGCCAGAAATATGAGAAGAGAAACTGCAGTGCTTTTTATTATTCCACAGGCACACAGCCTACTTGGTCTAGCATAAATGACTTACTCACTCTGAAATGTTTGGTGTCAAGCCTTATGTCTGTCTCTCAGGTACCTCATTTGGAGAACAAACAGACCTTGCACTTATTCTGCTTCTGATCTGTAATTTCTGGGTAGTTTGTAACACTCATGAGTTTGCAGGAAATTACAGGTGGGACCCAGTCACCTTCCACAGATCTCTAATATTAATGTAAGCTTTTGGTGCCTAGTAAAATAGTTGCCCGAAAGATTGTTTAAAGTCTTTTTTACTGTTGGTCGAGAGATATGCTTGTCTTTGAAAGCTTTCAGAGTAGCTCTTTACTTGCTCAAGTTGAACTTTCTAGGTTAACAAGGAAATTTTGCCATTATAAGACTTCAAAGACATTTCCAAAGACTGTCTCCATTTATGCTTTCCTGTTACCTGGTCTGGCTTCAGAAACAACTGAAATTTCCCCTTCCAAGTATCCTTTCAAGTCTCTAATCTCTTGTAGGTGTGGCAGAACACAGGAGAGTTTGTTAATTCTGGCCAAGGAAGAAATTAATGAACCTCTTCACAGCCAACCATTCTATAAATATCAAAACTTGTTTTTTATTGTCACTGAAACATTAATTTAAAATGTGGTCACACATAAATTTACAATTCAGCAAAGCATCCACCAAAAAATATACAAAATAGGTGGTGTTCAGAAATCCCTTTCAATTCCATAAACTGCAAGTCACTACAACCATTTACTTCCCAATATGGGCTAAATCTTACTAATGCCGCTAATTTACGTCGCAAAGGAAAAAATGCTCTCATCTTTGTATCTCATAGATATCTTTACTCTGTTCTTGCTTAAAAAAAAACCAAAAAACAACAGAACAACAAAACACCATAAAAATGAAAAGCAGTAAATAAAATCATTTCAGCTAACCAAGTCTAAGCCACATCATTTGGGAACCTTTTACAGGAGGAGGATGGACATTTCCAGCAGGAGATTAAATAGGTAGCTAAGGCAAATGGCATGAATCTCACTCCAGAGCTACATCCATTCCTCCACATTCCATAGGAAAGGCCTTATTATCCTAGAAAAATAATTCTTAGAGTTTTTAGGTGAAAGAAGTCCTTCCCAACCACTCTAAAATCTCTAGGATGTGTATTTTCTTTCCCATAACATGAAATCCAAAGCCAGCTTCTTTTCTTCTATGGTTTAAGGTGTCTAAAATACTACTGCTTCTGTATGTTGTAGTACATAAACTAAGTTAACAGGTACTGTTTCAAAAGTGTCAAAAGTTTTATTTTTCTTTACAGGAAAATAGTGCAAAGATGAACATAGAAAAGAATTTAGAACTTCAGACACTTGAGTATGATTTGCTGATGATGTCTTAAAATGAAAAATTACAAAAAATGTTTCTTAAATTGGGGTACTAGTTACTATCACTTTTATTTTCAATCAACAATTACTTAAAATACAAACAGGGTACTTAAATGATAAAAGCAAGTACCTGCATATGAAAATACAAGGAAGAGAAAGTATTAGAGTTAGAACCTGCAGGCTTAACCATACAATCCCAGCTAAACCCTGAAGACAGTGGAAGAAATGTATGTCATGTCCCATTAATGAGAAGAACAGACATACAAGAATATTATTTTCACTAGTATCTTTGAAAAATGTCTTTTAATAATTTTACTCTCCTACAATTTGAATATGAAGCTGATACATCAGTCTGAGAGCTTGCAATATTTTGATTAGCTGCTGCCACATTTCAGCATGAAAAGTTTTTTCCTTATTGACTAAGCAAAGTCATCTAATGCAAAACATAATCCTATCCTATGTGGTAGAGGTCTTCCTTCTAGTGTGTGCTGTATTTATTTAGGCATGTCATTTGCTCCATCTTTTTAATAGCACATGGAAAGCAAAGGATAGCTGTTGATGTTTTGCGAGCCTTTCAGTTCCTTCATGTTAGCAATCTCTCATAAATCTGAAGGTTCACATCCCTTTTTACTATTTTATACTTTCGCATAAAATCTTTTTGATATCTTGATTTACACCATGTGTAAAACTCATGGTTGCAGAGATATTAGCAATATTCCATGAATATCTATCTTTCTTAGGTTTATAGGCTCTTTGAAAAGAGGTTTTTAAAGCTACCAATATATAAATTTATTTTTAATAGTGATTTCTCATTCTGTTTCTCTGTTAGATTTTATGTTAGGAATATTTAAATAATGGTAAGCTCTTAGGTATTTCAAGAGAGGTAAATGATTGTAGAAAAAAAGAAAAAACATGATTTGGCTGAAAACTGTGTTTTTATTGAAGAAATAATTTTATACATTAGGTATTCTACTTCAATAATTTTCAACTTTTTGTCAGTTTGAAAATTATAAAAAGTATTTAAAAGTTTTCTATTAATTCCCCCCCCTTTTTTTAACTTTTCCATCCCTTGTTTAGGAGAAAATAAAGGTAAGAAAAAAGAAACCAAAATAGAATTGGGAAAAGAAGGATCCAAGAAGGATTCTCCCAAACACAAACCAAACATACTTGTTTCTTCTGTTTCAGTTTTAAAGCTGATATATAAAAATCAAAATTTAACTAACATTTTCAAAAATATTTTTGAAGTGGTGAATTTCACAGAGAGAAATAGAAGAGGATTCTAGCATTGACTTGTTATAGCCTCTATTAACTTTGGTTTCCTTCCTTGGAAGATCTCGTTGGCATAATATCCTTTCTACAGGTTTAAACCTCTTCTGAAGAAATATGGTTTCTGAAGAGGACCTCAAAGAAAGTATTAGCAGTTTTACATCTGTATTCATGTTTCCTTGCAGTATCTTTCTAAGGACAAAATGTTGGCCCTGGTATGCTTTCCTAGAATATATCACTGAGAAATTTTTGCCAAATTTTAAAATACGGGCATCTTTCCACAATCCTATCACATAGTTCATTTCTTTCTGTTTATTTGACCCAGTGTTAGTCACAAGTAAACTTTAATAAGTGAGGAAGAAGCGCTACATGCTCTCTAGCGTCTCACCCAGTCATTAAGCACATTTTGGAAAAAGTGATTGATAAGGTTCAAATTAAAAATGAAATGCCCTGAGAGGAATAAGCTTTTTAACCTCATTATCACAACAGATCATTACAACCTTTTTGAGCCACCACAACCCAATTTACCATAAATAAATTTGTTCTCCACCTACTCATTGTTCCCTTTCTAGAGACCTTGAATTGATAGCTGCTGGAATTGTATACACCATTTCAAATACTCTTTAAAACAGACTGGGTATTCTGCATCCTAGTCACTCCATAAACTATTATGGTAAATATTTAAATATATACAGTACTTGTTTATATAAGACATAATGACTTTAAATTGGGCTGATTAGATATGCCTGACTGAATGTACGTTAATAATTTACTTTTCATCTATTTGTTCCAGTGCCTAGAGGGCTCTGAGAACATTAAAAAAAAAAAAAAATTCTAAAATGTTGAGCAGGAAAACAACTCAATTTATCTGAACAATGCATCCTAGTTCAAAATAAAAAACCCCATCATAGATTCATCTAGACACAGATTCAAAAAGCAAGCAACCAAATAATTTGAGATCAGGCCTCCAGGCAAATTGTAGTTGAACTACAGAAGAAAGAGGGAATAAGTGGGTATTACCTTTTTATATAACACTCTGAGTTGGATTTGACCCAGAGTTTTTGACCGAAGGCTTTTCTGCTTTCTGGTCAGCTTGACATATACAAAAGGAGTAAGTCAAAGACTTTCTCAAACACTTACTTGAAAAGAAAAATTATTAATCTTCATTTCAATTAGAGATATTCCATCCTGCACTATGTATTTCTGATCTCATTAATTTTGCAATTCTGAATAAGCCACACTAGAAACTTTGAAATATATTTTCAGACAGTATCCCTTCATGTTAATATCAATGTGGACTAAAAAATTCAAATAAAAGATCAGGTAGTTCCTTGCAAAAATGCTTTGCTACTCAGAGATACCAATCTTTAGCACAAAACTATGCATCTAAAATGAGGGTGTTCTCAGAGCCTGCTGATCAAACTCTAATTTTCCAATAAGCATGAAAGGACACCAAAAGATATTTGAATAATGATGTCATTGTTTTCTTCCTTGCCAAGTCTCGTGGGGTTTAGCTCCCCATGAAGGCACCTGAAAGCATGATTCAGAGCCCATACACAGTTGCGTTGTGTCACTTGCTCTGCATCAGGTAGCTCACCTGGTCCCCAGCTGATTTCCCACAAGTCCTGGGTCATATATGCAAGTCCCATCCAGACAGCTCTCACATCCTAGGGCATTTCACGTGGCAGTACAGATGTGTGTGGACAACTAGAAAAAGACGTCAGCGTTCACAAGTGATCAGTCAGTGGTCAATACAGCTAATGGGATCAGCAAGTATTTCAGCCCACCAGCTGCAAGAGGCTCAATTCAAGTGCTGTAACGTATTAACCTCCCTGAGGCTGGATGCGTGGAGGGCCTGAATCCTACTGGGAGGCTGCTGAAGGCCCGAAGAGGTGCTGTTAAATATTTACAATGGCATTAAGCTCCTGTGTTGAAGAAGGGAGTTTAACACAGCTAAACAGAAGTGTCCAAATGTCGGTGTTTACAAATGTGCCAAGTGTATGGAGAGGAGGTAGGTTCCACATGAAGGCACTGAGGGCCATTTCAGGTGCTCCAGAGCCCCTCAGACACAGTGTGGGTTAGCAGATCTCTCTCCTCAGCAAGCTTGACTCTAATCTCTTCCATCTTCCATCCAAAAAGAGTAACAAGATTTATCATCCCTGCTCCTTGTCCTCCTTTTGTAGCCACTAGAAGAGTATCTAAGAGTACTGTACATTTAAGACCAGTGAGAAACTGGTTCCCATGTAATGCAGAAGACTTAAGTCTGCCTATTGCTGATCAGACACTGCACAAAGTTGGCTCCTTGACTACGAATAACTGCTGAAGAAATCAAGCACTGAGGCAACAGGTTATTAAGGAAACTTTCTTGTTCTTGTTAGCTGTCCTGGTTTCAGCTGAGATAGAGTTAATTGTCTTCCTAGTAGCTGGTACAGTGCTATGTTTTTGAGTTCAGTATGAGAATGTTGATAACACTGATGTTTTCAGTTGTTGCTAAGTAGTGTTGAGTCTCAAGTCAAGGGTTTTTCAGCTTCTCATGCCCAGCCAGTGAGAAAGCTGGAGGGGCACAAGAAGCTGGCACAGGACACAGCCAGGGCAGATGACCCAAAGTGGCCATGGGGTATTCCATACCATGTGACGTCATATCCTGTATATTAACTGGGGGGAGTGGGGGCAGAGGGATCGCCGCTCGGGGACTGACTGGGCATCGATCGGCGGGTGGTGAGCAATTGCACTGCACATCATTTGTACATCCCAATCCTTTTATCATTACTGCTGTCACTTTATTAGTGTTATCATTATGATTATTAGTTTCTTCTTTTTATATTCTATTAAACTGTTCTTATCTCAACCCATGAGTTTTACTTCTTTTCCTGCTTCTCTCCCCCATCCCACTGGGCGGGGGAAGTGAGTGAGTGGCTGCATGGTGCTTAGTTGCTGGCTGGGGTTAAACCAGAACATTAGCTTACCACCAACCTGTTCATTGCTGGACATTTCCCAGCCCCAGGGTTAGAATATATAACTACAGTTCAACAGGTTTGAGTTTTTCACAAAAAAGTGAATTCTGGCATGTTTTATGAGTAATGTAGAGAGAACTGAGTCAATATGAAAATGTTATGTTGCTGAGTACAATTGCTAATTTTTTTTGTCCTTTTAATACAAACTTGCTTTGCGGAAGCGCCTCCAGCCTTGACTGTCTCAATTTCATGTTAGAGTAAATAAAACTACCCCACAAGTAAAACCACCCAGCAGCCCTCCTGGGACTTCTGTCCTTCCTCAACATGTAAATCTGATGTCTCTTTGCACTTTTAGTCAGCTCAAAGGCTGTCCATCTCCTCTTCACTGATGTGAAGGAAAGAATAACAATGTGAAGCCTCACCTTCATGCAGTCCTCAGCTCCCATGCAGGAGTGGGATATATCTGCTTTTTCCTGGCACAGTGAAGCCAAAAGGTTTAAGAGTGGGTCTGGAGCAGACTGACTGTTCATACTGTTCTCATGATTAACTTCAGTGGCCCTTGGAGTACCTCTGGGGTTTCTTTCAAGGTGTTTTGCTAAGTAATATAAAAGGAGCAACCTCTCTCCGGTGTCCACTGAGGGATTAAGTTTTGCTGTCATGCCTTAAACTAACAAGCTACACAACCCACCAAAGTATAAAGCACTATGCACAGCATGCTTTGCATCACTGAATTTTGTCCCTCTCCATCCTTCCTTTCTACCCCATTGCTTGTGGTTCCCTAGAAAGGAACAAATTAGCTCTTCAACCAAGGACCGTGGAAAAATTATTTTAATAGTACCAATAAAGTGCCTGGGTTTACACTACAAAATAGCTGTCTGAGATTTATTTTCAGGGCTTTATTTATGTCTTGATTCAAAATTTCATGTGTTTTCATCATATGAAATATTTATTTTTCCCTCCATGATACTTTTCCCTTTCTAGTACTTTCATAAAATGGTTCCAAAATGGAAAAAAAAAAAAAAGGAAAATGGGATTTTCCCTACAAAACACAACTTGTTGGGCCAAAGCCAGGAAAATAGGTCCTAATATTGCAAAATATAAATGACTGTGCTCTAGAAAGACAAGTTTCAGTGCAGCTATTGACATCTGCAGGTATATGCCACGTGAAACTGCATCAGCATTATTAAAGTCATGTGAAGTAACAAAAAATAGCTGGTTGTCTGTATTACAATGAGTTGCAGAACATGGTAATCATAATGCGGGGGGGTCTCTGTTGGATTTAGATCTTGGGCTCCTTGAAGCGTGCTGACAAATGTCTAAATATTTCTATAGCGACTCTACAGAGCCCAGCAGGATTCACAGACTTCACTACAGGATGATCAAGGGTTTTTAGCAGACAGAATGAAAATTCAATGTGACCATGGGCAGCTCTAAGTTATGCAATCTTCACTTTATCCCAGATGTTGCTAGAGGAATTTCTCTTTTGTTTAATATCAACAACATTTTTCCCTTGACTTCACTCACTGTAGTCACATGTAATCATGTCAACATTAAAATACAGATGCCCAAACTACCTTTTGTATTCATCCATAGTAACCAAGGATTAACAAAATGGAATAAATAAAATAAATGAATAAGACTGCACAGCATCTCTATAATAAATCAAACATTTGTACAGGATATTATTCAATAAATGGCATGGGAATAAGCTGTTTAACCTACATTATCCTTCATATCCTTCAAAACCCTATGTTGCTTGTACTGGTAAAAAGCAAAGAAAATATTGATGTATTCCAAAGTGCCATTACAGGCTATAGCTTGCTAGAAAGCAGGACTACCTCTCCAGTCCAAGTCACACTGAAATAAAAATTTATGAAATTTCACAAAAATGTAATTCCAGCTCTTCTGAAGGGAAATGTAAACCCAGGGCTCTCTGCAGCTGCTGCATGAAATTTATATTCTTGGTAGTTTCACCAAATAGCCACTTGGAATCCCAGGCTCTATAGCTGTAGGAAAAGCAAAGAGACTAAATGAGCTGGTGTAGCTCATATAGTGTCCCTAACCTGTGACACTACCACAAGCAAGTTTGCTGCTATGTGCAACGTGCCATTGCTGCCCTGATTCAATGTCATGATGCCTGCTTAGCATATGAACCTGCTTTTTGCAGAAAACTCTTTCTCATGGTTCATTTTGCTAGTAGGAGTAATATATCACGCTGTATAATATAAACTTATTTACCTGAGTTTTCTACTTATTCCTAAATAAATCAGTCATCTATTACATTTGCTTATTTGATTGTTTATTACAAGCCCTGGAAGATGGTCAGCTTGTTCATTGTTTGTAGCAAAAGAGTTATTTTCTTTCATTTTAGCCCAGTCATAACTTCTGCCTGAAATTTTAGTTTTTGTGTGTGTTCTCATTAATATTCAAAAAAGCTGTTCACTGTAGGCAAGGTTTAAAACTTGTATAACTGCAGTTTTTCTCACAATATTCTACAGAACAAAGAGAATTCCAGAAGAAATCAGACCTTGGTACATTGTCACCATTTATCACTGTCAAATGCCCTTTATTTCTGAAGTGAAGGAAACATAAATCAAACTTAAGGCACAGTGTTGGCAAATGCTGCCATTCTTCAGTTTCTCATAACTCAGCACCCTGTGGTTTGAGAGCACTGAAAAATGGCTGCTGCATACCAAAAGTATGAGGAGGTCCCTCTGTCCCTATGCTATTAGCATAATTCTGCATTGCAGAGTCTTTTTTTTGGACTCTGGTTTAATTAATAAAATTATGCAAAGTTCTGGAGGACAGTTGGAGGAAGCAGAAACCCTTTCCCACCCATCAGTTTTTATCCACTTCTGCAAGTGACCTCTGATGGAGCTGCAGTGTAGTCAGTAAGCTAGAGTTTCTGGTTAGTTTTTGCTCTTCTGGCATCAAGATTTTCCTGGCTTGGCTTTCTGTTGTCTCCAGGACATAAGAACCTGGGTGAAGCCCCCTTTCCCCAGCCCTGCTGCCCTTTCTGCACCCCGATGGATGGGACATTCTGCCAGGAAGCAGAGGACATGGGCTTCAGTCTTCTCAAGCTGGGAACACAGATGCGGTCTCTCATCTTTGTGTTGTGGTGGCACCATCACCATCTCCTCTAGTGTGGCTTTATGCCACCTTCATTGTTGTTTAGCAGTTCCTCTCATAACCTTTGATATTTTTAAACTGCCCTTCTGAGACATTATCTCCTTCTGTGTGCGGTATATGAAGCATAGGTAGCTGTGTGACATGTGGGTATGAAATCCATAGCGGGAACAAAAACCTGGATTAATCTACCCAGTGTTACACTCTTGTATGAGAAACCTCAATTAGCATCCTAAATTAGGATGATCCTATACTTATGCTGCAATCAGAGAAGCAGGCTGAAGCAGCTGAAATGTTTCCCCTTTTCCCACTGAGTTTAGGGGTAACCTATAAGAAATTATGATACTTATTTACGCACCTATTCAGTGTAAAGTTAGACAGGGTGAAACCAGGGCCTGATGCTTGGAAATTAATCATCGAGTCTAATTTTAAAGACTTAAGTCATTGGCTTCTGCACTACACTACTTCCAAATTGTAGAGTATCTTTCTCATAAATTTTCTCAAAATATTAGCAAGCTGAAGACACTGCCTACTGTTTTGCAAATGTCCTGAAACCATTTTTCCTCCTTGCTACTCCCTGCTGTGACTCCAGGTCCCAGTGTCTTTATGGATTGATACAGCATTTTGTAATTGGAGCTACACGTAGCTCTTTCCACATTGAAAAGGTGCCAATGAACATGTCCACCATAAGAATGTGTCTGCCGTCTTTCAGTGCTCTTGAAAACCTGGGCAAGTGAGCATCTTTGACCTCGTCAGCCACATGGAGAAAGAAAGCCAGTTTGAATGAAAGATTGCTCATTGTCTCATCTAGCTCCTGACTCACTTCTCTGAAGGCAAAATATTGGGTATTGCATTATTTTAGGACATAAGCAGTACCCCGAACACTGCATTTTCATTTTGCTTAGTTGCTGTTTTTCCTGGAGACAATGTTTCTGTATTGGATGGTGGGGGCTTTTTTTGGACAATGAAACATATTTAGTCATTCTGGAGCTCAACAGATGCTCAAATATGGCCAAGAGATTTCAGCATTCACTCATCCAGTCATGGTATATTTGTAACTTTTTCATCTGAAAGGACAATAAATGCTGCAACTGAGGCATTACCAGAGTCCATTGCTCTGCTGAGTTCCTTCTACATGTGAAATGTGAGTAATGTGTCTTCAGGTTAGGTTGGATGTTGACTTTGGTAATGACTTAAGGATCAGACAGTGCTGTGTGAATAGCAAGTATTTTCATGTCTCCATGGCTGGTAAAGAACTTCACAGTTTTCATAGTGCAAAAAGGATGGAACCTGTCTCTCTTGCTTCAGAAATCATAAAGGTGTCCAGCTTTCAAAGATCAAAACGCAATACTCATTCAACATTTCCCAGTGTAGCATAATAATAGTATGATTGAATTAAAGGGTCCTATGGGGATGCATGCATATTTCTGAACCTTGATTGAAAGCAGGTTAGCTGCTTGTTTGGCCTTCTGATGTTTTTCCTTGCCCGTCATGGAAACATCTCCCCTCCACAGGCACCTAAGTCACTGGCTATCCAGCCCTCTGGGAACGAAACAGTGTGCAGGAGCTTACTCAGGAGTTTCCTGGCACCTCAGACATTCACCTCTCCAAGCTGCCTGCCTTTTCAAGTATCTGAAGTTTGGGAATCTGCCTGACAAATTCAAGCTAAAAAAAATAAATTACATTTTCAGAACCAGAATTCTCTTTATGTCTTTTTTTTTTATTTTATTTATTTTGACCTTTTGTCCCAGTTTGGAGGACACAGGTCATTAAAAATAAAATCCAATTTTTCTGAAGAATAGAAATTCTATATTGCAGCAAACTCTAGCAATCTGTGCTAAAGTACAACAATATATTAAATGGCAGTACTGTAGCATCCTTGGCAAGGTTAAAGTAAATACTTAAAAAGTCAGTATTTAACTCTTAAGTAGTTCTCTAAAAAATTTCTATCCACTACCGGGCAGTGATGCATATTGTCAAATTCTTAACAATCATAAATACAACTTTGTTATTTATAGCCTTGAATTTATATATTCTTGACACTTTGTGAAATATTTTTATGGAATTCAGAACTAATATCAAAAGGGAAAAAAATTAATATATTCTGTATAGCACCCTGTGTATATGAAGTCTCTATAAACACTCATAGCTTACCTGAAAATAGCTAGTGTCCCATACATTAAAAGTATTGAAAATTACTGATATGTTTGGATAAAACCATCATTCTTCTAGTTTTCAAATAGCAGTTACTGTGAGAATATTTTAAAAGTTACATAAAAACCAATAAATGCTATGGGAAATGAACGCCAGGGCAAAATATTGAAGCGAGTACTCTGTCCTTACAGAGCATTCTTTGTGCACTGAAAGCATTTCAAGATGTTCAGCCTTTTGTCTTATCTGGCATAAATTCAGTTTCAAAACAAGTTGAAATATCTAGTTGAAGATATAGTGAAAGACTCTTTCTGCTCACTGTAACTTCTGTCCCAGTCTAGCCTGAAGTCATGACAGACTTTTCAGAATATACTTTGATGGTAATATAGATTGTCTTAATAGGTCAACACAGACAGGCATGAAGAAAGAATTTAGAAAACTATTTCTCGTAAAATTAACTTTGAGGAAATTAATAGTTTAACTATTGACAAAATAACACCGATCAAACAACACCATGAAATCAATCAGTTATTTTTAAAAGGTAGCACACAGACATGCACATTAAGTAAAATAACATTAGACAGTAAATCACATTAACATTAAAGATGTCATTTGAGACTAAAAGAGCAATGACATTAGAAATAATAACGTAGCAAATATGTTATAAGGAGCTGCAGACGTGTAGTCAAAGATGGTAATAGCTTTGCACTTCTGTGGTCCCTTCCATCCAAGGATCTTAATGTATTTAAAAAAAACCCACCACTGCTCTACCTAGTTTGTAGTTGAAAATGGGATTCAAGTTAGGAGCTGGATATCTTGCCTCTCAGATAAAGACAAGATAAAGATAAAGCTGCAAGGGTTGGATTTATTGCATCCAACTTTAACCTAAAAATAGGCCTCTACTTTCAGTCATCCGGGCCCTTTCTACAGTCAATGTAGACAAATAGGAACAAAAAGATGATTCATCTTACCTGTCTGACAAACCTAATTTAAGATGTAGTTACAATTTCTGAAGAATGGCACTTTCAAAATGTTTATTTACTGTATGGTAAGAAACTGCAGTCCTTACCCTGGATGCTGATGTCTACGCTGCAGAATCTTCAGAGTCCAAGGACATCAACCTCAGGTGTAAGAAGGCATCTAACTAGCTCAAATATGAGTCACAAGGCATGAAATCCACCAGGAACCTTCTGTGAGACCTACATGCCTTCCTGGATCTGGCTGCTTTAGAATTTTATATGGTAAAGCAGTGCAGAGGGAAGAATAAAAGTCCATGGTCTGATGGTATTTAATATTAAACATGAGGACACTTTAAGAAATTAATATGCAGTTATTCTCTGAGAAAGGACAAAATCAAAGCCAGAACCTTTTACATTACTGATCAATATTTTGATCTATCAGCTTACTTAACAGTCTTACTGAGATATTAAAGACTTAAAAGATACTAAGTGTTAAGAGTGTTTTGAATTTTTCATTTCCACCAAGGGGAAAATAAATATTAGTTTGGTTTTATGTGTATGTACACTGAGCTCAGGCTGCTTTGTGAAAATGAGACAATCACCTTAAATCCAAATTGTTTTCCAAACACCTTTCACTCATACCACATGAAATCACCAGAGCATCAAGACTTTCTTTGTGCCTCCCACCCCCGCCTTGGATGTATATTTTTAGTAAATATTTTTGAAATACAGGACCTCAAGGATCATCTTTTACTGTCTTGTCTTCTTTTCTTGCAGTGACATGTTCAAATGCTATAATGAGGTGCATAATCTATTGTTGTATTTCATTTTTAATATAAAGTTAGTCTTTCCATGTTCATAATTAGACTTTGGATTGGAGACTCCCTGGATATTTGCCTCTCTAACTAAACTTTTTCCCTCTCCACCTTATGTTCTTCTTTCTACAAAGAACCCCCAAACCTAGTATGATCAGAGTTATACCATCTCACAACTTCAACAGTTACACAAACGTACTTTTCCTTACCTTCATTCAGGCAGACTCTGCAAATTTAACCTTCCTACCAAAAGACTGTCTCTTAAGCTGTTGACTCAAGCGCTAGAACTGTGACCAAGACACACTTCAGTCTTAAGACAGATGTTTTCCTCCATGAATAAAGCATGAGAAAATAAATGTAACTAAAATGTTCATTCTGAGTGAAAAACATAAAGAAAATAAAGACTAGTTTTCATGCTGGGATGCATGAAAATAAAGACTAGCCTTCTAACTGTTCATTGTAGTGATGTGAAAGAAGAAGAAAAAAAAAAGATACAGCATAGAAATACTGTTGCAGAGAGGCTATATTTGTATTGCAATACGAAAAGAAGGAATGCTGTTCTACAGAGTAGAGGACCATTACAGATCTTTATACAACCAAAAGATAAATAAACTGATTAAATATCATGAGGATATATAAAATCACTGTCATTAAAAAGGTCTTTTTAGGCTCAGACAATGTTTTGTCCACAGTTATCTGGGAGCAATCCTGAAGATCTCAGAGACAGTGCACACCATGTTCAGTCTTTCCAAAACATCCTCTTTCCTCCTTGTCAGCAGCTGCTGGATTTATGTGTAGATCAGAACACTACTGGCTATTTTCTCGTTACCCAGGTGAGGGAATTTAAGCGAGGTGTTAAGAAAATTAATGAACATTGTCAATAGTGTAGATTTTCTGGTCATAATACTCCTCTGAAAGATCAAACAATACACAGTGTTTGAAGAATTTTAAGCACTTCTTTAATAGGAGGCATACATAAGGAACCAATTTTTTTGTACTAGTTAAATGTTCAGAGATGAAAAGATTCTGGTTGTTTTGTGGTTTTTTTTTGGTTTGGTTTTTTTTTCTTATAAATTTCTGTAGCAGAAACAGCGAGCCTGGAAGGAGGGAGAGAGCAGGTACAGTATTCCTCTAGAAGAAGCAAAAATTTAGTCAGAAGTGGCCATTGGTTAATACAAAAAAAAGTGAGACCTTGAATGAAAAGGTTTAATTTCAAGATTTCAGGGTTATATTATATTCCCAAATATATATCTGAGATATCAAAGAGTTCCATTAAAGTCCTTTGGAAGTCAGCTACCACATCCTGGAACTCAAATACCCCACATCTGGGATTCTTCTGTATTCTGAAAGAACAGAAATATAGATTATCTCCATATCTGATCTTTATATATATATGCTACTGTCAGCAATAGATGCCCAGAGCCTGGAGAGGGATAACAGCAGGAGAGCACCTGAAGAGCAGCACAAAGGAATTCCAGCCATTAAGTCAGCTTCATCAGGGGTCCAACTTAAATGCTTCTATGCAAATGCATGTAGCATGGGGTTAAAAACAAGAGGAGTTAGAGATGTGCACACATGCACAGGGCTATGATCTCATTGGCATCATGGACATGTGGTAGGATGGCTCCTATGGCTGGAGTGTTGGAATGGAAGGATACAGGCTCTTTAGGAAGGACAGGCAGGGGAGATGAGGAGGGGGTGTCACCCTCTATGTCAGTGACCAGCTGGGGTGCATGGAGCTCTGCCTGGGGATGGATGAGGAGCTGACCAAGAGCTTATGGATCAGAATTAAAGGGAGGGCAGGGACAGGTGACATTATAGTGGGGGTCTACTACAGGCCACCCAACCAGAAAATATTCCTGGAAACTATGCTAAGGCACATGGAAAATAAGGAGGTGATTGATGACAGCCAACTAAGGGAAGGCTTCACTAAGGGAAAATCGCACCCAACAAATTTGGTGGCCTTCTACAATGGGGTTACAGCATTGGTGGGTAAGGGAAGAGCAACTGACGTCATCCACCTGGACTTGTGCAAAGCTTTTAACACTGTCCTGCACAACATCATTGTCTCTAAATTGGAGGGACATGGATTTCATGGATGGACCACTCAGTGGATAAGGAATTGGCTGGATGGTCACACTCAAGAGACCTCTGGGGCCCCCAGCATAAGACAGACATGGACTTGTTGGAATGAGTCCAGAGGAGGGCCACAAAGGTGGTCAGAGGGCTGGACAACTTCCCCTATGAGGACAGGCTGACAGAGTTGAGGTTGTTCAGCCTGGAGAAGAGAAGGCTTCGGGGAGACCTTATAGCAGCCTTCCAGTACCTAAAGGGGGCCTACAGAAAAGATGGGGAGGGACTCCTTAACAGGGACTGTAGTGATAGGATGAGGGGTAATAGTTTTGAACTGAGAGAGGTTAGATTTAGATTAGATATTAGGAAAAAAAATTTTACTGTGAGGGTGGTGAGGCACTGGAACAGGTTGCCCAGAGAAGTTGTGGCTGCCCCATCCCTGGCAGTGTCCAAGGCCAGGTTGGATGGGGCTTTGAGCAACCTGGTCTAGTGGAAGGTGTCCCTGCCCATGGCAGGGGGGTTGGAACTAGATGATCTTTAAGGTCCCTTCCAACCCAAAGCATTCTATGATTCTATGATTTATTTTTACATAGGATCATGACATCATAATATATTTCATATTGAAAGGGACCTCTGGAGGTCTCTAGTCCAACCTCCTGCTCACAGCGTGGTCAGCTGTGAGATCAGACCATGTTCCTTAAGATTTTATCCTGTCAGATTTTGAAAACCTCCAAGGATGGAGACCAAACAACCTTTCTGGCAACCTGTTTCATTGCTTGACTGACCTAATGGACTTTTCCTTATATCCAGTCTGAACCTCTCTTGTTTCAGTTTATGCCCATTGTCACTCACCATCCCATGATGCACTGCTGTGAAAAGCCTCGCTACGTCTTCCTGATAACATCCTTATAGGTATTGGAAGGCTGCCATTAAGACCCCACCCACCAGATGTCTCTTTTTTAGCCTGAAGAAGACTGGACAGGAGCTGTTAGGAAAGTGAAAAGGAAATTAAAATTATAACTGCTCAGTAGTGGTAATCTGTGACCAAGGAATGATCTAGCACAGAGGGCAAGAAGGCCCAACTACAGAACAGGCTAACCTGGCTAGAAGCAGGAATGCCAGAGACAGAATGACTTCATGTAAAGGAGTGAAGTTTCCCTTAGTGATGAGATAGGAAACAACCAAGGCATTGTCTTGTAGCAATCCTGGAATGCAAGCACTCAGGGCCCACCCTTGGGCAGCAGAACTGGGCTGGGGGATGGACCCAAAACTGCGTTGAGGTGGCTGATGCTGATGGTCACATGATTGGTGCAGGTGTAAGTGTGTATAAGGAATTGGCTCATGATGCATCTTTGCAGACTCCTTGTAGATCCATTTATGGTGGTAGGACTCTGTCCGACGTACTGTTCAGTAATTTTTTTTTTACATTTAAGCACAAACATGCATTTAGAATGCCCCAACAAAAGCCAAAGCTCAGCTGGAGTTGACTTGTCCAAGGGTTATCAAGGACAACCAGGCAAGGCAAAAAGGTGGAAAAAAAAAGAGGAACAGTTTAATTGAAATGAATAGATTAATGGATACTGCCTCGACTAGGAACTAGACAAGGGATTTTGCTTTAAAATGCAGGTGTATGACATCATTGATAACAGTAACATCTACTGAACACTATGACAGATCAACAGTTGATGCTTATACATTTACTGTAATTCACTAATAGATTTGTCAACTACCAGAAAGCAACAAGAAAATGAGAAATTTTAAACAAGGAAAAGCTGCAAAGAATTAAGTGATAACATTCCCATTTAGGAAGCTACCCCTAAGCCCTCAGGATCCATCATGCACTTACAGGTAAATGTGTGCTTAATTAGTATGTTAAATTATAACATGGAAATTCTGTCTCTTACTTTGATACTTTTTTTTTTTTAATATACTTTTACTTTTACTCAGTAAGAAGGGCCTTGCTGGCCCAGTTGTTTGAGTCGCTGCTGGGCTGCTCTGCAAAACAACCGACCACATCTGAAAGAGTGGGTACGGAGAGGTCACCAGTGATCCTGGAGGAGCACATGCTAGTCTTGGGGGGTCAACTCCTAGGAGTGGCAACACTGTCAGGAAGTGCACATTGCTAAGTACTTTTTCCCAGATGCTCTGGGAGCTGGTTTTAACTCTCCTAGCTCTAATAAACTGGATCTAAGCACCTGCAGTCTAGTCCTGAGCATGTGAGAGCATGGAAATTCCAGCAGGCTGTGGTAATAGCTGAGCTTTCTTCTTCTAAATCCAGCCAAGAGGTTTGGCTTCTAAAATCTGGATACCCAAGAGGTTTCAAAGATTCTGCAAAAGCAAAGTGATTGAACGAAAAGTTCCCAAAACCCATCTGACTTATTTGTACAAGTGTCAAGATGTACTGACAATAGAAGGAATATATTTCCTGGATGAAAGAGAAGAGCAGGCAGCATTTTAAATAAGTGCAATAGCTTCACAGATGGTGGATATCAGATACCACACTTCATCAGATTATAATGACTCAATGAATGTGAGATAATCTGAAGTGACAATACAAACTGATGCTTGCACTCCATTTCACACTAAGAAATGCACAGTATTTTCATAGAAATAGGTAATGACTTATACAATACATGTTCATTTTAATCGTCAGAAGGGTGGAAGGAACGTGCAGCTATGGCACAGCTGACTATCTATAATTTCAGGGTTAAAGAGGGCATTCCGAAGTCTTAAAGTAATAGTTAAATTTTGTTCTAAGAAAAAAAACACAGCTATTATGAAAGGCTTGTGACGGAAACCTTTTAGCATGTGACATGCCTCAGGCATATTCAAATTTCTGTTTGACATTTTCAAGAGTACCATAATCTAACATGACTGACAAGCTGTACTGCAGAAAATGGAGCTTGAAATAAACCTGTGTTTTATTAAGTGTCACTATAGATAAAATAGTTGATTGTACTTTACCCAGCATAATTCCTAAAAGATAACTCTGTGAAGGCTGCTCACTGTCAGGGTACTTAGATCACTGTTGCATGGGCCCTGAAGAACTAGAATGAGGCAAGAATGTTTGCATTACTCTTAAGAGGTGGCTTAAAATGGCACATTAAAGTTATTTTCACATGGTATTTCTCTTTGCTATTTATCTGAATACTGTTGAGTTGTTAATGGTTTTCATTAACCAGTTCCCTGGTTCAGTCTTTTTCGAAGTGTTTTGCTAATGAATTAGGGATTTTACTTGGATAACCCAGGTAAAGTCCATTAGCAAAATTTTGATAATTAATCAGTAGGAACAGAAACAATCTAATGAAACAAAAGCATTTTCTAAATTTTACTAAGCTTCATGAGTCCCATTTCTCTTTGGTTACTGGGAAGAGTATTCATGAATCTAAGGTGCAAGATTAATTTCACTGAATCAGTGACAAAGATAATTATTTTCATTGCTCCTGAAAGCAAAGCCTTATTGCCTGTTTGTTTTCTGTTTTACACTCATAACTTCCTTAAGATGGCAAAATAAAATGACTAACAGGTGTTAAATGTAAGTATTGCCAAAAGTATCTGTTAAAAATATTAAAGAACCATTTGTCAAACATTCCTTTTGATATTACAAGACCTCTAACACGTGCATTTATGCAGTTTGTGCATGTTTACACACTATGCAATACAATTTGTCTAACTTTTTGTCTGCTTAAAATTCAATTACCTTATATTTTCATGTATTTAAAATACCAAAAGGGTCACAATGACTTTCCAAATATTTTGTCAATGCCTTTTAGGGTCACAGTGACTTGATTGATCATGACTGGTATCAGCACAAATCCTTGATATATGCTGTATTGAGATATGGTCATCACAGTGTCAAAATATCATCACATTCCTTTGAACAAAGTCAATAGTGCTACAGATTGACACATCACAGTACCTTTTTGCTCATTACCTAATTAATTAAAAAAGGCTTCTCTTGTGTCGAAGGCACATCATTCCTCCTGGTACTATTCCAAGATATCCAACAGCCACCCAGCTGTGCCAACAGCTTTCTATTAGCTTTAGTGCGACGACCAAAACCTTCTGTATTACCCACACAGTTATTTATATTGAGCATTTGCAATTTTACCTGAGCTGTTATTTTGGGACATGGTACTCCAATGAAAATAGAGACAATTTTCATGTTTATATGAATCTAAGCTGACTTCTAATATATTCAGATAATAATAACAATTATTACTATTGTTGTTCTAGTAGATGATGCACTTCTCTGTATCACAAATTAAAATTATTATTTAGGAAATTAAAATTACAAAAAAAGTATATTATTGAAAAGATTATAAAACTACAGATGAAATGCTTGGTGAAACTCCTAGATTAAAATTTTAAAATTCCATTTAATCTGCATAGATTGCATATATCCTAGATGATCTAAATAGTAAAACTCTGTTACAAGGAGTGTGTTTCTTACAGACATTTAGTAACATTTAAGCTGGGATGATATGTCATTTCATTATGCATTTAGGTGGAAGACTATTATTTCTTCTACTTTGGAGAGCAACTGAAATCCTGGCTAAAGTCCTGGTGTCACTGCTTTCCCTGAGGTTACTTCAATCATGAAGATGATGCATTTATTTTCAGTGGGACATTTTAAAGAATTGTAAGTTCTAAAGCATTTTAAACAGTAGGTTTATAAGAGTTAATAGTTAAATAATTGGCACAAAAGCATGCTGCAGAAATGAATGTTTGACAGTTCTAGTAGATGTAAGCAGAAAATGTAAAGCAATATGCACAATATATTAGGTAGTGCATAAGGGTCCTTTAACTGGCTCCGTAGAGCCATCACTGTAGAAAGAGCAACAGTTGTTTCAGCAGTGCCCCTGTACTGACTAGCCTTTGCTGGGAAGCTAACACTCTTAGGACTCCATGCACAGTGCTGTGCTTGTTCTGCAAATGCACCAGCTAGTTCTGCAGATCTCTACTCTGACATCCACTGAAAGGCACAGACTGGTCAGTCCTTGGGTAAAGCTTTCTAAGGTGTATTTGCATCCTTGAAATATGTGTTCAGTATTGTCCTGGTTTCAGCTGGGATAGAGTTAATTGTCTTCCTAGTAGCTGGTACAGTGCTATGTTTTGAGATCAGTATGCGAAGAATGTTGATAACACACTGATGTTTTCAGTTATTACTAAGTAGTGTTTAGACTAAAGTCAAGGATTTTTCAGCTTCTCATGCCCAGCCAGTGAGAAAGCTGGAGGGGCACAAGAAGTTGGGAGGGGACACAGCCAGGGCACCTGACCCAAACTGGCCAATGGGGTATTCCATACCATGTGACGTCACATCCTGTATATTAACTGGGGGGAGTGGAGGCAAAGGGATCGCCGCTCAGGGACTGACTGGGCATCGATCGGCGGGTGGTGAGCAATTGCACTGCGCATCATTTGTACATTCCAATCCTTTTATTATTACTATTTTCATCTTATTAGTGTTATTATCATTATTAGTTTCTTCTTTTCTGTTCTATTAAACCATTCTTATCTCAACCCATGAGTTTTACTTCTTTTCCCGATTTTCTCCCCCATCCCACTGGGGGAGGGGGGAGTGAGTGAGTGGCTGCCTGGTGCTTAGTTGCTGGCTGGGGTTAAACCACGACAAGTATCACTGTTGGCTACACCTGGGAGTGGGAAAAGCATCTGCCTCACATCCAGCATGCCAACTGGGAAGGAGTACTCCTGGGTATTAAAGTCTGTTAATTTGGCCGCTCTTAACAGTCTTAACAGTAAAAACCAGAATTTTACAAAAACAGTGCATGAACAAATCACAAACAAGAAAAGACTTATTTAATGAGGCTACCTATTAATCATCCCATAAGACAAGACCTGCCTATACAGACAAAGAGTACCTTCTGCCCTCAAAATTAAAAACATGCTCTTTTTCAAGCAAGTAAGAAGCCATTTCCAGCATTCCTTCCAGGGGGACCAAGTGATACACTGGAGGACATGGGTGCCATCCAGAGGAACATCAGCAAGCTGGAGGAATGGCCAGCAAGAACCACATAAAGTTCAATAGTGCCAGAGGTGAAGTCCTGCACCGGGGCTGGGACCACCCTGTGCTCTGATACAGGCTGTGAGCTGGCTGGCTCAGTGGCAAATCTGCAGAAAAGGACCTGGGGACCTGGTGGACATGAGTCAGCGGTGTGCCCTGGCAGCAGTAAGGGCTAAACATAGAATCATAGAATCACAAAATCATTTAGGTTGAAAAGACCTTTAAGATCATCGAGTCCAACCGCCAACCCAACACCACCATGCCCACTAAACCATGTCCTGAAATGTACTACATGTAGTGAGCTGAACTAGCAGATGTGTAGGCAGACAGGTGGTCGAAGGACGTGATGTTTTCCCTTTATTTTACACTCATGTAGTTGCACTCGGAAAAGTGTCGAGCCTGGTCCTCTCCTCTCTGAGTACAAAAGACATACTGAGACACTGCAGAGTCCAGCAAAGGGCCACTAAAATGACTGGAAGATGAAGCATAGGATGTATGAGAAGCTGGTTCTTCTAAGTCTCCTGAGCTTGGTTTAAAAATAAAGGTCCTGTTGTGGAACCCTTGATCATATCAGTAACGTTTAGTAATATAAATCCTTGTTTTTTTATTTCTGATGGCAGAAAGAACTAATTTTAAATGTTCAAAGTGAAAAGTTGTAATTGTGTCTTGATGAATTGGAGACAGCTGCAAAGAAAGCTGGAGAGAATTTTTTTGCCCCCCTGCCCCATTACCTCAAATACTCCCTTTTCATCAAAAGATACTGAACGTTTAAAGTCAGTAAGTGAGTAGTAGGAATAAAACTTGGCAATTCCCAAAGGAAGTCTGTAATGAGCACTTTTAAACACTTAGGGTTATTATGTAGTTGTCAAAGCTGCTATGCTTTATGACCAAAAAAAAAAGAAAAAAAAAAGAAAAAGGAAAAAAGAGAGAGAAAAGTGTTGTGCAGTGAATAAAAGAACTATTAGACTCATTTGGGGTGAAACAAAAAAGTGTTCAGCAGCAGTTTAAGCTTCTCCGCACTGCAGACCAAGCTGAATTTTGCTGTTCTAAAGAGCAAGAGCCTAGACAGGACTGAGCTGTCTGTGTGGAGGGAAGGGGCGAAGCTGAAGGAATGACCAGGGCTTAACATCGTTACAGCACTGAGGGATGGAAACTGAATCCTGTTTATGGACTAATCAAAGTTCAGAGGTAGCCACAGGTCTATATTGTCCCTTTACATTAGCAGAAACCCTGCTTTCCAGGATGCCAGCACTGGCACAAGAGATCCTGGGAAACATGTTACTCTGCGTCTCTGTCAGTCTGCTGCTATTTCACTGTTGCTGCTTTTGTTACAGCAGCTACACAATTGCCTGTGAGTAGATTTACTCCTATGGCTCACTAAGGGTATTTCAGATATTGAAACACCTACACCTTATCTAATAACTGATTAAACAGACTATTTTTGAGGTCTCTGCATTCATTTCCAGTTTCTGTCTGGTACACTCAGATACTTACTCAGGAGCATTAAACTAGGCTGGGATGTCCCACTAAGCTTTTGATGTTCCCCCCGCCTTGTATCTTGAAAAGGTAACATTATTCAAGAGGCTTTTTTTCCCCGGCCCATAGCTGCAAGAAAATAATAATGATGATGACCAGAGATCTGGCATTTTGCCTGTCCTGTGAAATACATATTGTTCACAAGGTCACTAGGGAATACAGGGCTTCGGCCAAATATGAGCAACAGTCTGGGATGCTGGAATTCATAATACTTTCTCTCTGACTACCCAGTTTACTTCAGCTTGGGTTGCTGCCATGAATTCTTATTGGAGCTGTACCTTGGAATAGATAAAAATCAGTATATCCATCCTGTGGGAAATCTCCATATTACAGAGTTTTCAGCCAGATGCGGGACAAAAATTTTTAAATTTGTTTCTTCCATTTAGTTCAATCAATTTTATTTGGAACACCATGGGCATTGTTTCCGACTACTGCAGCCACCCAGATTCTGTGTCCTTCCTTCATCACGTACTCCACACAAGGCAAACTCCATAAGGCCACTTGAAATAAATGCCTGGCATGAGACACGGCTAGTTACTTTGTGAATACTTTGTAGTATGTCAAATAGAATCAAAGCAGATGTTTAGGCTCACCTGACTTTAAACCATGGAAATTAATTAACTTACATGCCTCTACACCGGGGGCACTGTATTTGGCTAGAAGAACACATGACAGATCTTCATTTATTAAAACCATAAAGGTCAAAAGAAAAAAAAAAAAACAAAAGCATTGGCCTTGCACTCAATGGAATTAAACGCAAACCTGAACTACAAAGGGAGTTAATAAGGAAACTCACTATTTATTAGTGCTTCCAGTCTGAAAACATTAGCTTCTGAGGATTTTTTATTTGTTTTCCGTAAGTCTCATCTCCTCAGCTGAAAAACAGCCTGTAAATCCAATCCACCCTTGATCTTTCTGAGACTTGCAAAATGAATAAGCCTTTCTTACAAAGTTATGAAGAAAGGGGAAACAAATGATATGTTACTTTCGAGCAGGTGTAATTTCCAGGAACTGAGCTAAGATTACTATCTTGTGTCACGTATGAGAAAGTTTCCACATACAGTAAAAGTTTTTGAGTTCAGATTTTCCCCCATTGAGTATTACAACAGCTGAAAATGAAACATCTGGCTTTTGGACTGATATTAAAATTTATGTGTCGGGTTTTCAAGTCTTCATAGTCAGTGGGGAAAGTCAAGCGTTTACTGAAGAGGATACATAAAATCTATATACTAAATAGGTAGGTGTGGAATAAGAACAGATGGAAGGATTGTATCTGGAAATCCACCACTTGCTTAGATTTGGGTGTTTACCTGAGATGCAGTGAAGCACATCTATGAAATAAGTCAATCTGAAATCAACTTAGAACTTAGTTGTGTATGTAATTTTAGCAGCAGACCTTATCTTTTACGTAAAAATCTTCTGGTTAGAATACCCTTGCAAAAAGCAGAAGTAGTGAGGTCTAGACTCACCTCAGCTTGGGATTTTGTGAATCTACAACTTCACCATACAGAAGTGGAGTTTGCCATAGCATCAACTATCAGGCTTTCAGAGAAGCTAGGATTAGATCGTTTTCTGTCAGACCTTTAGAGGCTACCAGTTAGCATAAACTGTGAGATCATCCTCCTTGAAGAAAAGGAAAAAGTCTGACGTTAAGTCCAGTTGCACTTACTAAAGGGTTGTTGGTGGTGAGAAAGTCTTAGGTACTTTGCCTTAAAGAGAGATGGTAACCCAGGGTTGCAAGATAAGTACTACCACCCTTTGCTTGTAGAGCTAGGCTAACCCTTGCCTAGTGTCTACCTGTCCCCAGGTGTCTTTTATTCCTTTCTGCATGGGCGTCCTGGTGGGGCTGCAGAGGTCCTGTACAAGACTAATAGGTGAGTTTGGACAGTATCCTGGCTCCTAGGGGCAGTGAGTGTGAAAAGCCCAAGTGTACAAAAAAAGTTTAAAATCCAGGCTTCCTGCTCTGCAGGCGCCTCTACTCAATCATTATCTAAAAAACCCAGGAACCATATCTTTTGGTACCATCTTTGAATCAAGCTTTTTTTTTTTCTTATTAACCTCTCTCTAGTCATAGTTCTGATGAACTTTCCCAGTGAGCAGAAGATCCGGGTTCAAAGGCCCTCCTGCTGCTGAGAGTCTAAAATTTAGGTCTTTTGCTCCTTGGTTCATGTTTCACCCACCAGAATAAGGGGCTTTGCACCGACAGCTTACACAGGGGTAGTCTAAGTGGGGAATCTTGATAGAAACACACAGAGGTTTTTAAACCTTGAATAAACTGAGGTGCTGGCATGTCTTGAAATATAAGGTGTAGTAGAACTTCAGTCTGCTACGTCTTCTAATATAAATACAGCATCTTTGGCACTGGGGCATTTAGACAGGTAGGCAGGTATTTCACCTTCTTGGTCTCTACATTATGTTCCTGCACACAGGTTCACAAAGTCACTCAGGTTCCTCACTGCTGTTTAGGTTTAATTTAAACTGGATGCAAGCTCCTAAGTCTCATTGACAATCTGAATCATTAATTTTAGTTGAAGTGAAACTTAGGCACTTTTAGATTCAGAGAATTAATCACTATAAATCTAGGCTGAGTTCCAAGTTCCAGCAAGGTTGAAAATTTGATAGTTACATACTATTCCCTTTAGATTTCTATTCCCCAAAGGATATTTTAGCCTGTTTTATTGAAACTGAATATTAAAGCTGCTATTAAACTTCATACTGTCAGTGAGTAAAAATGTGGTGAAATAAAACCAGGGTATATGTATCTCCATAGAAGAACTGGCACTTTGAAAACAGGAAGGGCATACCAAACAATCCTACATCTCAAGAAGAGAAAAATACTGCACATTATTCCATGTAAGATTTAAAATATTTTATTTATTTAATCTTTTTTTTTTCTTTTCTATCAAGAACTGGATAAATCAGGACATACTTATGTAAGTATGTATATACTTACATGAGCCAGCAATGTGCCCTTGCAGTAAAGAAGGCAAATGGTATCCTGGGCTGCATTAGGCACAGTATTGCCAGCAGGTTGAAGGAGGTGATCCTTCCCCTCGAGTCAGCACTGGTGAGGCGACACCTGGAGTATTGTGTCCAGTTCTGGGCGCCTCAGTACAAGAAAAGACATGAACATACTGGAGACAGTCCAATGAAGGACCACAAAGATGAGTAAGGGATGGAGCATCTCTCCTATGAGGAAAGGCTAGGAGAGCTGGGACTGTTCAGCCTCAAGAAGAGAAGGCCTAGGAGGGTCCCATCAATATATATAAATACCTGAAGTAAGAGTGCAAAGAAGATGAATCCAGGCTCTTTTTGGTGGTGCCCAGTGACAGACCAGAGGCACAAACTGAAATACAGGAGGTTCTGTCTGAAATTAGGAAACACTTTTTCACTGTGAGGGTGACTGAGTACTGGCACAGGTTGCCCAGGGAGGTGGTGGAATCTCCATCCTTAGAGGTATTCAAAACTCATCTGCAATGTGAAGCTCAAGAACAGCCTTGGCTGCAGTAACCATGAAATGCTGGAGTTCAAGATCCTTTGGGCAGCGAGAAGGGTGCACAGCAAGCTCACTACCCTGGAATTCAAGAAAGCAGCCTTTGGCCTCTTCAGGGATCTGCTTGGTAGAGTGCCGTGGGATACAGCCCTGGAGGGAAGAGAGGACCAAGAAAGCTGGTTGATATTCAAGGGTCACCTCCTCCAAGCTCAGGAGTGATGCATCCCAGCAAAAAAGAAGGCAGGCAACAACACCAGGAGGCCTGCATGGATGAACAAGGAGCTCCTGGACAAACTCAAACACAGAAAGGAAGCCTACAGAGGGTGGAAGCAAGGACAGGTAGCCTGGGAGGAATAAAGAGAAATTGTCTGAGCAGCCAGGGATCAGGTTAGGAAAGCTGAAGCCCTGATAGAATTAACTCTGGCCAGGGATATCAAGGGCAACAAGAAAAGCTTCTATAGGTACGCTGGTGCTAAAAGGAAGACTAGGGAAAATGTGGGTCCTTTCCAGAAGGAAACAGAAGACCTGGTTACCTGGGACATGGAGAACGCTGAGGTACTCAACAGCTTTTTTGCCTCAGTCTTCACCAGCAAGTGCTCCAGCCACACCGCCCAAGTCACAGAAGGCAAAGGCAGGGACTGGGAGAATGAAGAACCACCCATTGTAGGAGACGATCAGGTTTGAGACCATCTAAGGAACCTGAAGGTGCACAAGTCCATGGGACCTAATGAGATGCATCAGTGGATCCTGAGAGAACTGGCGGATGAAGTGGCTATGCCACTATCCATCATATTTGAGAAGTCATGGCAGTCCAGGGAAGTCCCACTGACTGGAAAAGGGGAAACATAACTCTCATTTTAAAAAAAGGGAAAAAAGGAAGACCCAGAGATCTACTGACCAGTCAGTCTCATGTCTGTGCCTGGCAAGATCGTGGAGTGGATCCTCCTGGAACCTCTGCTAAGGCACATGGAAAATAAGGAAGTGATTGGTGAAAGCCAACATGGCTTCACTAAGGGCAAATCATGCCTGACAAATTTGGTGGCCTTCTGCAACTGGGTTACAGCATTGGTGGATAAGGGAAGAGCAACTGACGTCATCTACCTGGACTTGTGCAAAGCATTTGAAACTGTCCTGCACAACATCCTTGTCTCTAGATTGGAGAGACATGGATTTGACGGATGGACCACTCTGTGAATAAGGAATTGGCTGGATGGTCACAGTCAAAGTGTTATGGTCAACAGCTCGATGTCCAAGTGGAGAGCAGTGATGAATGGAGTTCCTCAAGGGTTGGTATTGGGAGCAGCACTGTTTAACATCTTTGTCGGCAACATGGACAGTGAAGAAGGAGGGGAGGAGGTGTGCCTGAGGAGGGGCTGCCCCTGCAGCCCATGGTGAGACAGCAGGCTGTCCCCCCCCCAGGCCGTGGAGGGGAGCGGGGGAGCAGATGCCCACCTGCAGCCCGGGGAGAGAGGAGCCCACGCCAGAGCACAGGGATGGATGCCCCTGAAGATGGCCGGGACTCCATGGGAAAGTCCACACTGGAGCAGGCTGTCACTGAAGGACTGCGGCCCATGGAAAGGACCCATGCCAGGGAAGTTCGTGAAGAACTGCAGCCTGTGGGAAGGACCTCACGCTGGAGAAGTTCATGGAGGACTGTCTCCCATGGGAGGGACCCCACGGTGGAGCAGGGCAGGAGTGAGGAGTCCTCCCCCTGAGGAGGAAGGAGCGGCAGAGACAACGTGTGAGGAACTGACCCCAACCCCCATTCCCCATCCCCCTGCGCTGCTCAAGGGGAGGAGGGAGAGAAAACCGGGAGTGGGGTTGAGCCCGGGAAGAAGAGAGGGGTGGGGGGAAGGTGTTTTAAGATTTAGTTTTTATTTCTCATTATCCTTGTTTTGATTTGATTTGTAGTAAATTAAATTGATTTTGTTTTTTCCCCAAGTTGAGTCTGTCTTTTGCTCAAGACCGTAAGTGGTGAGTGATGCCTCCCTGTCCTTGTCTCAACCCACAAACATTTCTTTGTATTTTCTGCTCACCCCACTGGGGCCGGGGGTGAAGGAGTGAGCAAGCAGCTTCATGGTGCTTTGTTACCAGCTGGGCTTAAACCATGATAAGTATGTTTGTAAGTGAAAAAAAAACCCAAAAACTGTATCTCAGATAAATCTATATCTTAGATATGGGCTTAAACATGTACATGCATATATACACATTATATTCATTATTCCATAAATATATGTGCTTTACTCTTTTCTTCCATTTACATTTTGGACTGGATTGTAGATTTCTAGGAGAATTAGAATATAAAGATGTATATTGTATACAGCTCGTTGAAGTCTAGTTGTACTCTATATCCAGATACTTAAATATTGAGCAATTACAAACCATGTTCATGTTTCCAGCAGGAATACAGGTTTTAGCCAAGCAAATGAATAAAGAAATAGAATGTTACCAATATGCCACAGATAGCAGCATCACCTTGTATTTGATGTCATTTCTGTCTAAGGAGTGGGAGATAAGGGATTGGTGGATACGGGAAGAGCAACTGACGTCATCTACCTGGACTTGTGCAAAGCATTTGACATTGCCTGGGAGATACCACTCTGATAATATGAGCCCTTTCATATTTTCATCAACAAATATCTGCAAATCACCCCTTTTGAGTTTGTGTTGTCCTTGCTTTTCCATCCTCTGCATATTGGCCTGGACTCTTGCACATGATGGTATATGATTCTACTTGGTTGTGAAGGGTTTGATCTGCTTTCACATACACTACCCAGAAAAACTGTTTCCCCAGTTAATCACGTAGAACTTTGCTAAATTTGAAATTAATTTTTTGTTCCTCTATTGAAAAAAAAAAGCCTTCCTGTGAACTTGAAAACTTTTTTCTTTATGGGGATAAAATTAGCCACTAGTGACAATATTAGCAAAATATGCTTGTATTATTTCTAATTGTTCTTTTTTAAATTAACACAACTATGGTCTTTGGTAGTTAGAAAATAATCAGTCTTACCGGACCTTCTGTCCTCTAAGCAAAGGAAAAGGAGGAAATATAAATGAGAAAATCTACTTTTGGTGGACTCCATCTACATTCTGACCAAAAAACTTCAGTGAATTCTTTCTGAAGTATGCAATTTAACTTTTTCAGCGTTATTGTGTTGGACCTTACTTCCAGCCCTTGAAATAAGATATCTATTTTTCTATGTCTGTCATTTGATTTCCTCATATCTTTCACCTATTCTTCATAACTACTCACAGAAATGCTCCATAGAAGAATGTCTTTGACTTAAATAAAAACTTTGATCCATTTTCTAAGAGAAAGAGTGGTATTTGTAGCATATGGTCTGGAAGAGACAGACAACAATGATAGCTTAATGTAGTCACTTACATGAAAAGAGCCATTCATTCATTAGGCATCATTAAGTGCACCTGCACTTAACTCAGTAGTTAAACTGAAGATTTAACTAGTACCTATTTTTCAGAAAAACTCCCACTTCTGCAAAGATTATGGATTGTTAATGAGTTTTCTCTTTGGAGATTTTCCCTCCAAACTTTAGCCATAGAGCATTGCCATACTTTGATCTGCAAGTTTACATAGCTTCCTTTTATCAGCTTCTGGTAGCCTAAAATAGCTCAAACTGAAGTAGCAAGGGAAATAAAGCTAATATAATGAAACCTATCTTTATTCCAATCAGAAGAGTCAATAATGGCAAGCCTATGGATAGACACTCCATTTTGTATGGAAAAAAAACCCAATTAGAAGAAAGTTTGGTGTTCTACACAGTTCTTAACTTTCTTTCATATGTATTTTTGAACGAAGAGTAAAAAAATATTGAGGTTTATATAATGTCTCATTCAGGATCACCACTTGCATCCTCACCTGCCCCAAGACTATATGAGGTTTATGCTAAGAGATATTATTGCTTCAGTACTCAGGGTTATGGGTGATAAGTATTAGCAATACTATTTAAAACAGACCTTCTCCCTGCCAGAATCTGCAACATACAGAACTATAAAATACTGACCTTTCAGGACTGTTTTAATCATTTGTTAGCTGCTGAATAGTGCATTTTCCTGTACATCTTTATTTCAGATTTTTTACAAAGGCAAAAAAAGTGTTTGGAAATGCTGATGACTTCAGCAGAGCTGGTGCTCACCTGTTACTTTCTTACATACTCATTTGATTGAAAAAATTACATTTTTTTCAGGGTTCCTCTAGCTGTTATGATCAATTACTTCTAATAAAGGTCAGGCTAGCTAAATAGTTTGTCAGATAGAGAAATTACACCTACTCATTTTGTCTAGTGAGATTTTTTTGGTGGCATTTTGTACTGTTATTCTGGGGGGTTATGAAAGATGTTATCACTTGATTCTTTGATTGATTGGTGTAGAGTAAATATACATGCAGAGAGAGATATGAAGGACATGGTGTGCCTGAGGCTGGGGAACAGCAAATGTAGGAGTGCAGGAAAAAACATCACATTCTATGAAGGAACTCAGATGAAAAAAATCAGGGAATATGACCAATATGTTGAAGAAAATAAGACAGATACCTCATCTGAAATAATGATTCTGTGAGAATTATAAGCCACATTATTTCTAAGCCTTTGTAATTAAAAGACAAACTCTCTGGAATCCCTATGACATCTTCACAAAGAATTTAACTAAGGAACAAATCAGTTATTTAGTCTTCCTATTTAATTAACCCTCAGGATTCAGCTCAAAGTTTCAGGTGTGACCAAGGAAGGGATCTAGTCTGCCCAAATAAGGCATCTGATAAATCAGTTTTCTGTATACCCTTCCCTTTCTTGAGTCTCTCAACAGCAACAAGGGCAGAAAGGCATGGAAGTAGGAGGTCAGTACTGTGTAGTCTCAACTGGATGAGCAATTTCCGTCATCCATAAAGAAGAATGCTACTTCACTTGTTGTCTTGAGCCCATTGTGCTTCATCTTACTAGCTCTTTATTAGTTACAGGCTACCCAGTCAAGGTAAGCAGTTACCTTCATTTGGAAAACAGCAGGGCTAACATTTAGTATTATTTATACAATTTTCAGATGGCCAGTTTTCCACAAAGTCTACATTTCCTATTTAACTGCAAGTGATACATAGAAAATTATATGGTTTTGTTTTTGCAGGAAATTGATGAATTGCTAAGCTGTTAAACTGCAAAATTCATTTTATCACATCGTCAGTCATCTCAAAATTCCAGTTCCCTTCCAGCTAAAGCACTGACAGCTCTATCAAAAACCACACATGGGCCAGATGCAGAAAAATGTTTTGGTGCTCAACTGTATCCTGGGCAGAATGTGGGTATCTGAGCCAAAGTCAGGAGGCCACGAGATCCTCTTCCAGACTTTATGTGCATTTTTGTGACTCAGATCTAAAGTAATTACCTTAAGCCAGCTGAGGTTCACTTGATCTTGAATGGTAATGCTCTGGAGCTTGGAGAAGGGATGTGGAGGGAAAGAGGCAGGTGGAAATTCACTGAATCAGTCCTTTTAATATATCTTGATCTCATCTGCAAAAAACAGAAATTTGAGAAGTACAAAGTGCCTTTACATGGAATACTTCCACCTATCTTGACAGCAGAAACTTTGGCAAATATATTTACTTTCACTAGGGCACAGTGCAAGATGTACTAAATGACTCAGTTTGCTCTTGTTCATGACCCTTTTGAACTTAGCCCTCTGCAAAGTTGTCTGTGAGGGTGACAGGGAAGAACTGTAATATTTCAGAGAACCTATAAAAATTCAGAGGTCTTTATTTATGTGTAACGAATGGACCCAACACTGTGATCTCAGTCTGGTAGGATGGAAAAGAAATCTAGAGACGATATTGCAACAAGAGCTTAATCCATTGGCCCATACTGGGTGAGGCAGATGGACAGAATTCTGCTAATAAACCAGTCTTAAATCTCTAGTCAGTGTGATGCATGCACAGATTTACTTTCCATTGGAGAAAAGAGTTGCTGGGAGTTCATTCTTTTTATGCAACAATTCAGACTCCAGTAATGTGTGATGTGTTCTCTTGGAACATAATGTGTGACATAAGTTATGGCATTTTCTCTGAAGGTCTTCCTTGAATGAATTCTGTTCAATTTATTGCTCATTCATACATTAGATACTGCTTTGTCTTTAATGTACTTTGTATCTAATGTATTGGGCTGTGCTTTCTTTTCAGTGAGTCACCACCCATGGGCAAGACGCTTGCTCAAAAAGAAACATCAGAATAACTATAATGTCAATAAGTGTTGCGAAATAATGTGTTGTATGAAATTACTTCTGGTTAATTGTATCATAAGACATGAGAGTATCTTTCAATGGCATGTTGGAGATGTAAAGAAGAAAGCATACAAAATAGTCTGAACTGAAGAAAAATTCTATTATTTTAATGTTTCTTTTTGTTGTTGTTGATAGCAATAATCAGATCATCAATTTTTAAAGCCAGAATTTTCCTTTCTCTGTTGTGGGTAGAAGATAAATGAAATCTTGATCAGCAAAGAAAAGCATCTTTACTTAGCAAGAGGTTAATTAAGGTACTCATACATTTCAAGTGCAAATAACAAGAGAAACACATGTTCTGCCAACAGAATAAAATAATTTGATAGTGTATCTCAGAAAGAAACTTAAAAAGCAACGTAATACAAAATTAAATACTTAACAAGGCACAGCAGACACACAAGATGAACTAATTCAGTGGCCATTTCAGACTGGTATTTGGGACACTTATTGTCAAGAATTTATTTTTCTTATTTCTGGACAGGATTACATCCATATTCACTTTATTATCATGACCTCTGCTGAAAGGCTTGCAGTATTTGATGGAACAGTTGTAGAACACTTGCTATTACTTCTTTTCTCAGGTAATGGAAAAAAGTATGGAAATGAGTCATTAAAACCTGTAATACAGCTCATAACCATTTTGTGAGATCTATCTGTATGAAACATACAATGATAACAAAATGGAAATGTTTGACATGTAATGGATGACAAAGAGATGACACCAAATTTCTGATCAATTTTTGTACAGATAGATAACTTTCTGAAGTACTTGGGTATTAAATCTGCATTTATATTTGTAGTTGTTTCAGATATATCTACCTCTTGAATCGGCACTCTATGAGCATTTCAGTCTAACAGCAAAGTACTCATTAAATGTTTCAGTTATATTTCTCTCATTCTGGTACTGATGGCACTGTTGTTTCCATCTGTTCAGTTTTATTCTGTTTCCTCATATCCTCTTGTCTCTACAAGGAACTGTTGCTTTTAGACCTATCTGTTGTTCTTTTATCAATTAAAGAAAGATTTTGAGAAATTCTTCTCTCCCTTTTTAATTACTTTTAATTGATATGGAAGCCAGACAGTGCTGACATGAATGGTCCTTCCTTCAAGTTTGACCACCTCCATTGGAAATGACTGTTAAAGGTCCTAGTATGAGTTTTTCTGCAGTACAGTACTGCAGAGAATGCGTGCCCAGGTCATATAGCAACAGGCAATCCACACCCTGCATAGGTCACTGTCCTTTTTGTTGTTTGTTTCTGATTAACTTTTTTTCAGTATTTCACTGGACTCATTTTCTTTCTGCTTCTACTTAGCCTTTGTTTTTCAGCTACATTTTGTTTGTAAACACTCAGAGATATGGAACATCTTTTTGTTCTCTTTCTATGGGGATTAATACAATGAGGTCTTGTCCATTGTAGCATCCCTATAGAAAAACAAGAATATAAAGAGCAGCAGAGAATATCAACCCGATATTCTTTTTGGCCATAATTTCTGGGAAATCACTCAAAACTTCCTCTCTATTCCCTGGTCTGCATTCTGCTAAACCAAGACATTTTTTTCTCATATTCCTGTGTTCTTAATTCCATCAGTTTTACAGTACTGAGAAATTAATGATGATCAAGTTGCTTCCTCCATTTCCCTGCAGTTGCAAGAAATCAGACTATACTGATGGCCTCTAATTTACAGGATTGCTATAAGTCTTCCATTAATCCTATTGTTTGCCACATTTACAATGACTGAGAGACTGGTTTTCCATATCTATGGTTAGATACCTTTTTTTTCCCCATTCTTGTTCTTTCTGTCTTTTTCAGCTCTTCCTTACATTATGCCAACTTGCAGCATACAGGCATCAAATACAGGATTAAAGCTATTGGAAGACACATGTTTTTCTTTTTAAAATTTAGAGCTACAGGAAGTCAGTCACAGTCCTTTTATGGGGTAAAAATAAAGAAAAAGTTATTTTTCTTTAACTGTAACTACAGAAAAAGAGTTACATTTTTGTAGCTAAGGAAGGGTACCATGTATTATCCCATCAGTGCCTCTCAGCTCCTTGGTGGAACAATCTTTTTCCTATTTTTAGTTATGTTTACTTGGAAAGACAAATATGAAAGGTTTTCATGAAGTAGTCATTTGTTCCAAGAAGATCAACTGTGAACAGGGAAAGTTTTTACATGATAAACAGCCCTTAGTCACTATCCAATGATGATACTCAGTGGCACAAGAAGCCATTCACAGCTAACTGTTAAGGAAGAGCTAATGACAATTATTCTTTTAGGCAACATCTATCTAAATATTGAGATCATTCTGTGAAACACAGGAGCAGCTGGATTTTAAAAAAAAATCATCTATAAAATAATTAACAACTGTCTCCATCAACATAATATTTTCTGTATATTATTTATGCAGACATAGAATGCCATTTCACTATTTCTGCCTGTAAAAGCATAAAAGCTCTTACTGTGAAAACAATCCTGACATCTCATTAAAAAATGTACATTTTTTAATTTCCTTTTGTGTAAGTCTAGTATTATATCCCAGCTCCTTCAAGAATTTATATTTATGTTTGTATAAGCAAAGCTTGGATAATAAGGAATAACAAAGTGCATGGAATTTTAATTTAAAATTCCTGTAATTCATATAAACAAAAAGTTATGATATATGAAATACTGCAGTATGGTTATGGATTAGCAACTGTGTCTCATTGTTTTCTTTTGTCTTAAGTCCCTGAATATTTCTCACAACTGAAGATGCCAGGGTTCTTCTCTGGACATGTAGAATGACAAATATTCACATATCCACAGGCCTTCCTGAAGGTGGCTCCATTTGATAAAGGTTAAATTAGACAATCCAGGATCAGCTAAACTGCAAATTCTTATCAGAGTGGAAAAAACAGCAATAACTGCTCAGATAACAGGTATGGATAATGTCATGAAAGAATTTCCATAAAACAGTTCTGGGGTTTAACCAACATATTCTTAAAATTAATCAACAGGGCAAAGACTCTACAAAAAATGACAGAACAGTCTTTGCTTATTTACAGTGTATGTCTCAATCTCAATTCTGAACTAAAGACTGTCTTAACTAGTATTTTTATCTTTCTTTTTAATTCTGAGTACTAAAAAGTACAGGTTTATTAGACTGTATCTCATTCACACATGACTGTTTCCAGGTTCAGTGAAATAAAGAGACAGAGAACAAAAGAGACCTTAAGAAGAACACTTCTTTATTTTAGGATAGTGCTCAATTCTATCTCGAATTACTTCAGCTCAGGATGTAGATGAAAAGATAAAATGTACTAAGCTTCATTTCAAAAGAAATTCTAAAATAGGAAATGGAAGAGGAAATTAAATTTCTGTGTACTTCAGAAGTAAAGAACTATAGATTCAAAAACTTTGAAAACCAGGGAACATAATTATATTTGGTCTGCTGATTTAAAAAAAAAAAGGAAAAAGAAAGAAAAAAAGAAGGGTGGTGAAATATTTTTAGTTAACTTAAATTCCATGTTACTAGCTGATAAAAACTTCCATCTTTATTAGCAAATAATTTTTGAACACTGAGGTTTTCCATGATGTTCTAATGGCTCAGTTGCAATGAATGAATAATGGAAAGATGGTATTTTTCCACTGTAGAAGATAAACAATTCAATCCCTACAGAACCCTAAGATATGAAGTCAAGGTGTTCTGGAAGTCAATAGAGTTCTACCAGGTTACTTGAATCTAGAGTAGCCTTTGTCTCCCAGGTCAGGTACAGCATCTCTGAAACATATTGCATCAATTAATCATTTTCTCTTTGATACATTTTTAGAAAAAGGCTTTAAACCTACTTTAGGTACTTCAACATTATTGAAAGTATCATCTACAATATTTACATATACTTTACCTTCCATCAACCAGTAATGCCTTGTATATCTTTTCCAAATCATCTTTCTCACAATTCTGTCATAATCCCCCACAAATTTATGAAGACACTATAATCAACCAGTTAAACTTGTATGTGCAGAATGCTTGCATATGAAAAAGTGTTTGTCATTGAGAGTTCAGGCAAAATCCAAAAATAATAACAGTGTTTGTGGTAGGTGGCTAAACAGATTTACAGGACAAAAAAATCATGGCTTCATCTACAGCAAGGGGCCAGAAAAGAGCTTTCTCTGTCCTGCTGAGGACCTTCTTTGATGTCTGCTCCTCTCAGACAAATATAAGATGCTGTCTACTTATAGTTGTCATGTATACATATACATTGAAATCCCATAAATATTTAATATATTGTACATGTAATGGAATTTTTGTTTTCTGATAAATACCATATATAATTCTTGGGAAAATACCACAGCATTTCCCCAGAAGATGAATCACTTCAGTATAGAATCCTTTTAAGAAAAATACTCAATCAATTCTGCCTTTAAACATTTTTCTGTCTTGAGCTGAAATGGAGTATGAATGCTACAGAATTGTGAGTAGTTATCTAAGTTAAGTAAAAATGGATTCGACAGAGTGAAGAAGAGCTTTTTGCTTTCTGTTTTTTCAATAACTTGGGAATAGGCTCCCAAATTTAAGAATCTTATCCAGCACTCAAGAAATTCCATCCCAAAGCACCCGAAGAATTCAGTCAGGAAGGAAATGATGCAGGTGACGTGAAGAGATGCGTACACAGTTGAAGACTGGGAATTACAGTGTATAATTGGAGAAATACTAGTTGTTCTAGCTGTTGGCAAAGCAAGATAAGAAAAGAGGGAAATAAAAAAAAGTAGCAGCCTCTCCATAGTACAGGAAGAAACCTACATTTAACAATTTTTTATGGTTTATTTTTAAGAAATCTTAGAAAATTCATATTCCACGTCTCTTGCCTTTGTAAGGATTTAGGAAGACTTGGAAAAGGACACATGCTAATTCTGTGAAATAGTCTGAACATGAAGACAGTTTTTTTCTTCTTTCTGTTGGAAAGTTAAAATATGAACCTTAAAAAAAATCAGTGTGCTGGTGGAAGTGCAAGGCTGTGGTTCTTACTGTTTGACCTGTAACACATCAGATGCTTTTTATATATGCATTAAGGTTACTTGTTATTTTAACTTTTTGGAGTTTTTTTAATAAGAAGTAGCAGTTAATATTTAAGTAACTTAGTGTCTTTTGGTGATTGTCTTTGTTTAGAAGAACAGCATTTAAAATCTTCTCTCCTATAAATGACTGTGTGGCTATCAAGCAAACTGCATACTTTTAAGGTTAAATAAATAATGACAATTTTAGAAGAATATGGTCAGCAAGGAGTAATGGGTTAACTAGCTCCATGTAAATTCTAACTAATAAACACCTTCTATGGTCTGTAGAAAAGACATTGCTACTTTAGTGGTTAAATAACTCTTGAGTTTAGGGGGAAAAACATTTTGAACAGATATGAATAAGCTTTTTATAAAAAAAAAAGGCTGCTCAATGTTTTTTAATTCTAGTTAATTTTTTTTCTCCTTATATCAAGATGTGGTAAACTCCAGAAAAGTTAGAAATTGTCAGAGAATTATATTTTAAAAGATTTCTATAAGAAAGTATTTCTATCAAAATCAATGTGTTTGGAAAGAAAATATTAAACTTAATTTTGTCAAACTAATTCCATTGGCAAAATAAAATTCAGTAACATACAGACGTTTCAAATTAACATACTTAAATTTTCTGTCATTTTTATTTATAATTCCACTTTGCTTTCAATTGTTTACTCTTCTGCCATTTTGTATTGCTAGTTTTTTCCATTCTACTGAAAAAAAAAAATCAAAATGGTAATGCAAATGGACATATTTTCTTTTTTTTTTTTCCAAAAAACAAAGGAAAAATTATGTCTGTTTTTTTCAAAATTTTACTGCTCATTGAAATGGAAACTCTCAATTTTTGGTATAGACACAGTTTTCAAAAGAAAAGGCTTCTTGTGTCTGTGATAAACTATCCGGAATATTAGTAAGAAAATTTTCAGATTTCGGTAGGAACCATGGAATAGTAAAGAAATTCAAATGCTGTTTTTTCTTTTTCCTTTGGATACATATTTTTCAAGTATATCCCCTTTTTGATAGTGTTTTAAATGCCATGAAATTAGTTTTCCTATTCAGAAATAAAAGCAAACATTTTTGGGTTTTCTGAGAGTTCCAAAAGTGGGAGCAGGGGAATCCTTTTTTCCTCACTTTCTCTCCATTGGATTGCAGCAAAATATAGGGATCTAAAATTATTCATATGGTGGTAACAACAGGCATAACATTTTTAAGAATGAAACACAATTTGGGGGAAGCTAACAAAGGAACAAAGAATTGGTAACTGTTGTGTAGGCACAAAAGGGAAAATTCATGCAAAATTAATGAAAATGGTTATCCTACTCTTAGAAATAAGTATTATATTCCACAGTCATTGTTTGCAAGATTGCTTTAAGCAGCAGGTTTTCTTATTCATTTCCGCCTTTCATGATCTATAGAAGGTAGAAACTAAGGACCATTCTCTTTGGTCAAGGGAGTTAATGCAATGTATTTTCCAGGTCATGAAGGCAGCAACAAATCCACCATGAGGTCTGGAAGCACAACGAAGTCATTCTTGAAGGAAATGCCTTCCTAACAGAGCTATAGCTAAACGCATCTGGAAGTGTTTTATGAAAGAATTGCATCTTTTTACATTAAAAAGCTGATCATTATCACTAATTCTTCTTAACAGCCAAATGTGAGCATCCTCACTAAGTTCTGGCCTTATCCAAATCTCATTTTCATCAGGATCCCAGGTAAGGTGAGGCACACTAAGAAAAAGTGCTTTGAATTTGAATTTTAAAGGATTCCCTTCTCCTTCTTCGGTGTGTGAAGCAGCTGACGGTGCTCTTGTACCCAGCTCCATCGACATGCTCTTCTGCAGGCAGATGCTCACAGATCCATGCTGTCTGAAATGGCCAGACGTAGGACACAGGTTTGGTGCAAAGTCACAGCATCTGTGTCATTATGCTGCAGCTAAGAAGCCTTCAGCAGGACTTGACAGTTCAAGCTGTAGTACCCCCGCCAGCGCAGCTCCGAGCTGGCTCCTGCCTGCCCAAGAGGAGGGAGCGCAGGCACAGCCAGCTTTTGTTATCACACAGCCAATATAATCATTTAGTTCTGGAAGTCTGAAGTTGTTCTGGTCTCCTAAGGAAAGACGACAAAACACGGGTTCTTCAGGAAGAATATCAGCACTGCAGTTTTAAGTTTGTGGATGAGAACAATCTAACGTCAGCTGTAATCTACATCAGCTTTTGCTCTAAGTCATTTGAGCAGAGAACTTTAAATAAAATCTCTATTATAATTAGAAGAAATGATAATCATCATAAATTGCTAAAGTACCAATGTTGTGGTAAACAAAGCTAACAATATCAGTGCGATAATTATTTTAAAAAATAAATAAATCATGTTCTGTCATGCTTGACAAGTTAAATTGCGGGATGTTTTTTATATGCAGAGGTTGCAGACTGTTAGTGGTAATCAAACTAATGATTTGTCCTTGCCACTTAGCAAAGTTTATTTTGTGTTAGTGAAAACATAAAGACAGCACAGTAGGCATACTACTGGCATCTATATCAGAATACAGAAGATATTGATATCCTTCTTATACAGAAGGATGAGAGCACTGTGGAAATTTTTATTTTGCCATCATTTCCCTTTTCAAATGGTACTCAGAAACTGAAAAGAAGGCAGAGATATTTGCCTCTGTCTTACTTATCCATGTAAATCTTGAATTCCTCTTGTGACTGCATGTGATTTTCATATGTGAGTACAAGATACGGGAAAAAGGAGAATTAATGCTCCATCCCATGTGACCAGCACAGGGCTTTGAGAGTAATGTGCAGAAAATCCCAGTTATTAATTAGTTTCATCTCATTCAAACTTGCAAGTCCCTAAAGGAGTCATCCCAAAGGCTAAACTAAACATGCTTTAAGTCTGACTTCTTTGTTTTGTCATTTGGAACAAAAGACAAGATTATTTTTGCTGGCATCTTTCTTCCTATATTTTTCCTGATCAGACAGATGTTGTTTTTTCCTACTCCTCTAATGCAGCTCTATGCTATCTTGAACTGAACACTCTATTCAAAAGCACTAACAACTCCTGTCACTTTAATGTTGGAAAAAGACTTTCCTTGGCTATACAATTATTCAGCTCAAAGTAGCTGAAATGAAAGTGGAGGTTACTATTCTTTCGTATAATGATGTATTCACTGTTCTTACTTCTTTCTCTTACAGTCTTAATTTCAGCAAGCACACCATTGCAATTTAAAACACCCTTCTCTATGAGTGGCTGATTTGAGGGCTTCTCTTTGTTTCTCTAAAAGAAGAGCTGTGACTTTGAATTTGACTTCGAGATTTTCCATCCTGCTGTAAATATATATTTTTTGTTAAAAAACTACCAACCCCCTTTCTTCCCCAATTGCTGCTTGTTTTTCGGGGGGGGAAAAATAAAGACCTGTTGTCTCTGGCCTGCCAATGCTTACAGATCCAGAGTCAAAGACAGACGCTATATTCACTGCAGCTTACGTTTTGCCTCTTGTGCAGAGCAATTGGAAAATCTTTGTTCGGTCGCCAGTAGGTACCGCGTCTGCTGAAATGTTTCCATGGAGACAGAGCATAGCCGAGCACGCAGCCAGTGCCCGAGATGCACGTTATAGCCCTTCCACAGGTACCCACCGCGTTTACTTCTGCAGCTGATGGAGCGCACGATGAAGGCATCTCCCTTCTTTAGGAATCTCACTTTGCTAGAAATTTCATGCTGATTTCCTAAAGAAAACTTCAAACCCTGTAAACTACACAAGGTGGAAACGAACAAACAAACATATAAGCTTTTCACACAAATTTCACACTATTCCAGTGGTGCTTGAGGAAACTCAAAAGCCCTGTATAGTTGAGAACCTGTTTTTTGAGTTTGGGCTTTATTTGCATTTCAGATTTATTTATTTCTAGACCTAAAATCAAACAAATACTGTCTTCTTTAGCATGAGATGACTTTAACTTGTTCACTCCTTTGCATTGAGAATAAAAGTGATACTTTGTGGAATATCAGAATGTGAGTGGTTTCTGTGAGCACTTTTACTTGTGAATTAGTTTCTCAATCACAGAATGGTGTTTGAAACATATAATTATGATTGAAAATTTTGTGGTTTTTATTTGGATTGAATTTTTCAGTAATTATTTTTTTTCACTTGAATGTACATGTTTGCTTCATCAAGGTTAATGAGTGGAAAGGAGGAACAACTAATGGAAATATGTTTTCTTTCAAGATGCAGGTATTTAGTTTTCTTTTTGGTTGTGGCATCTGAACCATGCCTCATTCCACAACACTTATTGGAACAAGATGCTCCTAGAAGAAAGGCTTTGGCATTAAACTCTAGGATGTGCTTCACGTACCACAGGTAGATAAAAAAAGAAGGGTTTTTTATGACTAGGGGAGTGAAATCCTGACCTCATTGAAGTCAGTGCTAAAACTGTATCTTGGCTTCTTTAAGGTATTTTTTAGCAACACCAGAAAATTATTAGTACTGCTACAGAAAATACTGATAAAACTTCATTTTAAATAGTTCAGACTTTTCTAGTCACCAACACTGAAATGAACTAAAACTGGAAAGAGATGCCAACAGAGTGCTAAAATGATTTTGGAAATGTATTAGGAGACACTAAATGAGTCTGATTTGTTTAGTTTGGTCAAGCAAAGGTTAAGATGAGATCTACTGATTCTTTATAAATAAAATCTTCCATACTTTAAATAATTTCAAAACTACAAGCACTTGTAGAACTTAATTCTACTTAAATCTTAGTAACATTAAATACCTACAGGTGTTCAGCTGCTCACTCAGGTCAACATGTGTTAAACCTATCATCAGATATGGGGTCCAGAGGAATTTTTTCTCCTAATTCGGAAGAATTTCTGCAGAGGCAGAGTTTCCTTTTTTTTTGTAGGCTGGAGCATCATCATCCGGGAATTTTATTGACAAAGGTCCAGGAATCTGGTACGCAGATAATGCTCTCACTTCCTCCTGCTTTCTTCCTGTGGCACACCACAGTCTTTTGGTGGGTGTCAGGAAGCATTTCCTGGCCCACGGCATTTACAGATATGTGGGATAATGTTGTGTGGTCCCCCTGACCTAGCTGTTATTTGTTTGTTAGCACAGAGGTTAGGGCCTCCATGCAGTGACTCAGGTGGCCTCTTGCAGTGTTCTGTCCCTGTGCCCGGCTGGACGGAGGATCAGTATGAATATGAAAACAAAAGTCACACGCACAGGAGCCTGTTGGGTCCCATTTAACTGAAAACATGATCTCCCTTCAAAGCTGCTGATGCCATAGGACACAGATGTTGTCTTTGCTGGAAGGTCTCTGAGAGAGGCAGGAGAATTGAATTCAGCCTGGTGCAAAAATAAGGGAACCCCAAGGCACTGACTTTTCACAAACAATGCTTTCCCCTTCGTGGTCACACAAGACACCATGCTTGAATTCAGAGGGCTCCTGCAGTGAAGGAACCAAAAACCTTTGAGAAATTCCAGGTTTGATCACTGCCCTAACATTTCCCAACCTCCCCCCGTCCCCAAATCACAGTTTGCCGGAGTGGTACTTTCACTTGCTATTCAAAACATGAAGATTTCTCATCTGTCATGTTCTTGTCTCATGTAGTATTTGCAATAAACTGTATCATAGCTGCTTAGGATTCTGCTGTAATGATCCTAAGCCTGTTAACTCTTGTTTGCCACACCTCACCATTTTCAAAAAGTTTGAAAGGTTATAATTATTAAACAAGTCTGTGTTAGATGAGTTGGAGAGTCATTCTGCTGCAGGAAAGGCTCTTAAAATCTGAGCTAGCTCACTGCAGCCTGGCAGATATGTCTAATCCATGCTGCGGTCACAGATGTACCCACAGCTCAATGTATCCTGATCCAACAAGTGTCACAGAATGATTTGACCTTTATCTTTGCAAGACAAAAGATTTGGGTCTATTCCATCAGACCTGAAGAGCCACTCAGTCTGACACAGAGATGAGGATGGACAAACAGATTATATAGAAAACATTTTGCCCCAAGGTCTTATTCTGAGAGGTGCAAAGGTGTTGTAACACATTAAATGAAGATGCATCTTAGAACAAAGTGGTTATAGCCCTGCCTGCTTGTCCTCAGATTGGTGAGCCTCGTGGGCACCAGTCAGCATTAGGCATACAGTTGAGCAGAGGGTGACATTCAGAACTGTATTTCTCTTCAGCTGAAGAGAGAAATAGGTAGGACAATATCACAGCAAAGGTTATCTTCAATCACTTAAAGGAGAATGAGCCATCCTATTTTCAGCATTCCTCTTTGAACAGTAAAAGAAACCAAAGAATTAATCACAAAGCAAAATCTTGTCTTTTGCTTCCCTTTAAGAGGTGATCAGGTGCAGAGAATGCTTGACCCTGAAGTCTCTTTAGCGTGGAGGACTGTGCCTTCACTGCTTGGACACAGGCATGGTTTCTGCTCAGCTTTGCAGTGGAATTTAACAACCATCTCAAGCTGAAAAATCACACAAGGTCTTTCAGGATCAAACTTTTTATGCATTCAGTATCCCAATACTCCATCTGCTGTTTCCTTGTTCCATATCCCATTAACAAATGCTAAGCTGCAGATTGTTTTTCACATAGTAATGAGCTGCATAAGTATGCAAACAAAACAAAAGTTATATATTTCTGTTAGAACAAGTGCCAAGAACACCTCCTGTTGCAACACTACTAATGACAGGATAGCAACAGTGGAATAAAGAGGGTAATTTGTAGTATTCCCAGGTCAGCTGCACACATGGTTTCTCCAAAAATAAGTGAGGCAGTTTGTTCTATACTTACAATGCATCAGATTCATTCCTGCTTTAATTGCAGTAGCCTCAGTGGATCTGTATCATGGAAGAATTTGGCCTTGCAGTTGGAAAGCTTCCTACAGATGGTGGTTAAAAAAAGGTGACCAGCATAAATAATGTCATTATCCCAATTAACTGGAATTGATTAATTCATCCATCCATTTCCCAAGTGATTATCTCCAATTAAAATAATTGCCTGGATAGCATTCCATTGATAGATCCCTGGGTGAAACAGAGATCTTTTAAATAGCGTTTTACCCATAGGCCAGCACAACCACCACTACCTGGCAGTAGGGAAACATATTACAATCTGCTACAGCTCAACACGAGGACAGAAGAAGCTTTGCAATGTCTCTAAGACACACAGACTCACGTATTATTATTTGTATAAGCATAGGGTTACTGTGGAACGGGACTTGATTTGTTGCAGAATGCAAGGGGATGGTGCCTGCTGTAGAGAGCTTACATTTCTAAGCAAGCACAGACACTTAAAAGGAGCACAAAGAAACTAGGAGATAATATCAGCAGGCATAGCCAGCCCTGGCAGTGGCACCACAGCAACCTCTCACTGTTGTATATTTTCGTAGGCATCACAGTAACGGGTGGTTTTTCAACCACATCTCTGACGGTAGCTAGCTCTGTTGATGCTTACAGAGATATCCTCCCAGCTGTGAAAGTGATAAAAAGTCTGATGACACCTGTCTGAAAATGTAAAGCATGGGCAGGGGAGCCTGACACCGCAGACCTACCAGAGGCAAGAGTCCACCTTCCGATTGTGATTAGGAGATGATGGGTGTGACAGGGATGCCTTGAAAAGGCAGTTTCTGAAATCGCATGTGAAGTGTGAGAGAGATATAGAGTAGTAGTTGAAAGAAAGGGATAACAAGCTTATATGAGCTGGATATGAGGAGGATGCCTGTAGCCACAGTATAGCATCTGCTAAGTTCAGAGAAAAGGCTGTTCTAATAAAATGTGAGAGTATGCATAGATGGAGATGGAAAACTGTATCTAAGAGAGGGTTTGTATAGAAAATATGCAAAATTCAAGCATAGTTTGCATCTAAAAATGTTAAATTCAGAGCTGAATAGGATGCTCAAATTACTGGGCTGCATAATCAGTACAGTAACTGGTACACTTTTAAGAAAATGAGGTGGGAGAAAGCTTGGAATAAGAAACTTATTCTTGTTGAATCTGAGCTCCTAGCTACACAATGAGAAAATGTCAAAGACATTACAATTCTAATCTGAGCAGAAAGACAGTTATATGGTACTGAAAGACAACCTTGAGTTGTTCATGTAAGTAATAGCAAATTATTTTTATTTACAAATGAGATAGTAACAGGAGAAGGCATGGAGGAAAAACATCTCCATTGGCTAAGCATTGGGGAACCCTGCAGAGAAGTGGTAGAGGGATAAGAAGGGTTGTTGATGGGACATACTAATAAAAAGATCATGGAAATATACAAGGGGTGGGGAACGGATAGATTAATGGAAACCATTGACAGGCAAATTGACCATGTAGAAAGTGCCCAACACATCATAGAAGATGAAGCCGAATTCTGGTTTTAAGCCTACACACTGTAGAATCTTTGTGGTTGCTTAAATGTAGGCATCTCATGAGAATTGTGCAAGGCTCCCATGTGGTCTCCAGCCACCCCTTCTGCACTGTGTCCTATCTGTCACTCCAGGCAGGTTTTTCAGATACCTTGTTGTGCCTTAGAGGCACTAGGTGTCTGTATTTAGGTAAGTGAATACTGTACTACAGGTGGGATTCAGTTCACACTTAAACCTCCCAAAGGTTTTTATATGAAGGTGTCTACAAACATGTTGAGAGTTTGCATTCACATTGCAGTCAGTACAGCTGGTAGGGTTTGTGGAGCAATCCATGTTCCCGGCTAAAGTACAGAGCTACTCAAAGAGACTAAATGCAAGTAACTAGTGTCATCTGAGACACCCTAGAGTATCTGGAATTTGTGTGGTGTAAAACAATGAGATTGATGTCAAAACATAAAATACGTATCACATGAAATGAAGTCAATGAGCTACTTGAAGAGAAAAACTCTTTTTCTCTCTTCCTTTCACTCCCCCTTTCCCTTCTTTGGAGAGATGCTTTTTTTCAATATATTCTCACCTCCAGCTTAAACTGTGTCTTTTGAGATTCAGCATACCCACGGGCAGTACAAGCACAAAGCCTCGGTTATGGACACCAGCTTACTACAGCAAGCAACTCCCCATAGCTGATGGCCTCTTGACAAAATTAAGAATTTTCATTAGGGACTGCTGCACAAAGGACCTTGAGAAAGGTTTATATGCACAATGTTTATTTGTGGGGTCTGTAGGTAATGGTTGACATCGACCTTAAAGTTACCTTAGGGGATAAACAAAGAGGTGGAGGGGTGGAAGGAAAGGCCAGGCAGAAAGAGCAGTGGTGGGGTCTGCAGACAAGCATTCTCCTCTGAGTGAGGTTCTTCCATTGCAGCAGGTGAAGAAGATGAAGATTACTACAATGGTCATTTTTGCCATGCTTTTCCCCTAGCAATATATACTTTCCACTTGTTAAAATTCCCTGTTAGTTGCTCACAGTTATGATGTTATTAATGCTGATTGGAGTATGCTTAATCAGGCACAGGCATTGCAAGCTGGCTGGTTGCTAAACTTTTGTGCATGTGTATTATTGGGTAATATCTAATAATTATTTAAATGATGCTATCTATTTTGTTATACATTAAGTTTTAGACTTTTTTTAACAAACTAAAAGCTACAAGATGAGGTAGGCATGAAGAAGGGGTGATTCTCACATTGGTGTTAATTTCTTCTTATGAAAGCCTGTTGGAGCAAAGGTATCTGGACTTGTAGGTGCAAAGCAGTGAAAAATATGCTCCTAAGAGGAACAGCATGAAACAAGGGAAAATACTGCCCCTGAGGCTTTTGGAAATCACTGCTGAAGTGAAAAGCTATGGAGCTGCGAGCACAAGGCAGATGACAGAGCTACACATGTGAGCAATTTAAGCCATCCTTCATCTGTCAATATTTTCTAGCCTTTACCTATTATGGTCACAGCTACATCATCCTGGAGCACTTCAGCCTGAACATGATGTGTACAGACCTGAGGACGTACCGTGACTAAAATAAAATGGTTATGACAAAGGCTGCAGGAAAAAAGTTAGTTGTTATTGGGGTTGGTTGGTTAGGGGGGATTTGGGCAGCCAAGAAGTGAAACAAAACATGCAAACAAAAAAAGTCCTTTTGTTTAGCTAGAATAGAGGGGTTTTGTTGTTTATGAAATTAAATTCCAAAATAACATTTTGTGAATGGAAAGTGTCAATTGACTCAACAGAGGACAGGAATGAAGGAGCTAGCTTCACCAAAGATAGAGCTGACAGAGCTTAGGGGCTAAAGCAGTTTTCCTGGAGTCCTAGCTAAAATTCCTTGTCTGCCTGAGGAAAATGAACCAAGGTCTTCTACCGAGCACCTAAGGGTCTAGCACATTTTTCTTGGTGCTATTGTGGTTTACCTAATGACCCCTCATTGTCTAAAGCAGGGATTCAAAGTGTTTAAGCTGCAAGTTTGGAGTTTTAACTGCTCAGATGTAAACTGAGTTCAAATAATGATTAAACTAATACAGAATAGCTGTGGAAATTGTCAGAAGTAAATTCACATCTCTTTAGATGGAGCAAAGCAGGACACAGCGGAGCTGTTCAAAAGCAGTGGCATTCAAAAGGCAGACTCTAGCTTTCTTCTATAGTTTCAGGAACACAGTCACAAAAGCAGCTTGACATAAAGTCGCTATCCATTTCAGGGCAGGTGATACTATATTTTTGTATTATTGCTATTATTACATTTTCATAAGAAGCACCCAGTTCTAAATCAAATAATTTTTCAGACACATGAAAAATGTCAATAGTGCTCTAAGCTACCTAGAAACTTGTCAGCAGTTAGAGATATGAGTAAAGATACAGCATTTTCATGAAATTTTGCACACCAGCAGCACTGTGGCCTAAGGAAATAAGAAAATGCCTATTGAATTGCTGCAGTTTAATATGATGCCAGTCAAATCTTTGTAATGCTTTTTCTTTTATATTGGGTTTGTCACAAACAGCTGTTGTATGTGCCCAATCACATTGTTTGAAATAACGTTACTAAGTCTTCTGAAAGCTTGATCAATTTTACCAGTGTTTAATCAGTTTTGGAGGGTTGACTGCTGGATCAATGGTCCTCCTCCAAGGCTAAGTCCATCACATTTTAAGACATTTGACCAAAACTGCTCAGGTCAGAGGAAATGAAGACACAGAATTGGGAGTATCTGTTTAAAGAGCCTCGGTATGGCTATGAGCCTGGCAATTCAGTAATCCAAATAGTTTTTTTCCCAAAGAAATTGAGGTTTCTCTCATGCACCATAAAAGTGAAGATATATGTTTTTATGAGAACCAAATAACATCAATTAAATTTAAAAACCCCTTTATCACATTAAGCTGAGGATTATTAATAGGGGGGTTTATTATTTTCGTTACATAAGGACATAACACAAATAAGCCTTCAATAGATATCAAAAGCTCCTAAGATCATAGCCATACAGTTTGATTAAAAAAGCTGACTAAAGAATACGAAGTACCTTTATGTAAGAAAGAGAAAACATCGCACAGATATTTTGCCTATCTATCTAAACTAAACTTTAGGATAAGTTTTGAAAAAGGAATCAAGGGATGGACGTAAATGGAATCAGATATATTGCATTACTAAAGATATACCATGATGAAATAATCCAATATTGTTCCTGGGGAACTGTTTTTTAATGATGGGATATGTATGCATTTTAATTGACCAGGACCTTACAAAGAGACCTAAGATGATGTATATGGGAGAAGAGGGAGATCGATTCAAAAATGGCTGAAGCAGAGATGATAAGGTTTACTACCAGCGTGGAGGGAGATTGGTAGTGGGCATATGCAAAGGAAGGTTTCAGTGACGAGCATGGGACTGGATCCAGTAAGATCCTTACAGTCCTGGTTTGAAGGTGAATCTCAGTAGTTATTTCTGAAATGTCAGTGATAGAAGTTACACTGCCTCTTCTAGAGTTGTACTATTTTTCCTCAAGAAAGTGAACAGTATGACTTTTCTAATACATATGAAAGCATATCCCTAACTACAGATTTTTATTTGTAGTCCCCATTTTAGAAGAATATGCATTGCTTCTTAAATAAACTGTCATCTCTCAAGATTTTGTTTCCTATTTCATTGCTAAAGAATTGGATGTCTTTTTTTTCTCCTCAATTTTACTGCATTATGCAGTTTGCATTATTGCATTATGATTTTACACGTATGTATGTAATGTGCATTTTGTATAATAATAGTAAGCAGCATAGATTAGCTCTTTAGGAACAGCATACTTCATGCTTTTTAAAAACTAACTAGCCACTTCTAATGGTATTGTCTTGTGCTGATATTTGGGTCAGGCAAAAGAAAATCTTTGGCACCCTTATAACATTGCTTCCCAAGGGAAAGTGCATGCTGTCTGTGATAAAAATATGAAGATACCTCTGAAAGATCCAGGATTAAGAAGCATTGTGATAAAAAGCCTGTATGAAATGGCCCTTTCCTCACAACTTAGCTCGCTTGCAGTCCTGAAAGTAAGAGTTTATTTTTGCAATTCTTCATTCTAATTTACAACACATTTTTATAACTTATTACTGAGGAGTCATTTGGAAAATGTGTCTGGGAACATGGTGACATTGGGTAGCTGCCAGGCATTTAAAGAGAGAAAATAAGTGTGTTTCACATATACCTGCAAGGGTGGGAAGGAGTCCCAGTTTGTCTGATTTACCATTGCATTCTGCATCACTTGCCGTCATGAACTCTAGGTAAACACTTGGTGATCAACTATGCTTGCAAAATTTGTTGTCTTTGTTTTTATAAAGTGGCCACAGTCCCAAAGTGCCTTTGTGGTAGTAAGACCAAGATTGTATACTCACGTCCTAGTTCCTTGTTACCTCACTCAGAAAGGAGGGTTGGTTGTTTGGTTTTGTTCAGAAAAGGCATTGGATATTCCTACTCCCTCCTTCCTTCCACAATATTTCTCTTCCTTGAAGAGAACAGGAATCATCACAGATTTCTCCATCCTTTTGCCTGATCCAGGACTCTTCTGATTCTGTTACAAGTTACCTAGAACATTTACATTTTCCTCTCAAAAAACCTTCCTGTCTTCTTACCTTCCCCACAAGACCCCATTTTCTTCTTAATGGAGAATAATATAGCTAATTTTAAAGAAAGAGTTAGCAATTTATATCTGAAGTCTTAACTTTGCTGTCACCACTGTGCCACCACAAAAGACATGCAGGTGGTCCACTCCCACTCTGTCTTAACAGGTGCATTTATTATTGGCTACTGTCAAGCAGGTCTGCTTATGTCTGTGGGAGGGCTGCAAGAATTAGTCCGGTAATGCCTTGTCAATAAGCACTGTCTTGCAGCTCCCTCTCTAGCGATCTGTACCGTTCCTCCCATTTCTGTTTCGTACTGCTCACTGCTCTCGTACTCCCGCTGCCCATGCATACTTTAATGACATAAAAAACTGACTATGAGTGTAAGCCATTTCTCAGTTAAGTCAGCCTTGAAATTTGATGTCCTCTTTTAAGCAGTTATCTCTGTCAGAAAATTCAGGATTATAATGTTGCTGTAGTACAATGTTATTATTGGGAATGAGTGGCTGGGTGGGAAAGCATTTCATTGTGTCCACACCACTGAAGTTTAAACCAAATGTAAGAAGGGGTGGAAAAGGACAGCAAGAAGAAACTCACCCTTCCTGTAAACCCTGGGAAAGCAGATTGCCTTAAAAGAGCCTATCTCATGGTCGTGGTCCTTTCCTGGAAAGTTACTCTTACCCTGTGTTGCTCCCAAAGGCTAACGATTTGCTGCTGAGCTACTCCGTGCTCAGCTCGTTCCCTTTGTTGACACTAAATGCCCATCCATTTTCACCGCTATGCCACTCATGGAAGGCAGAGAACAAAGGAGCAGACAGCAGCTGTAGTCCTGCACACAGACTTTAGGTGGTAACTGAACAAAGTAAAATGATTTTTCTCCTCATATTCTCATCTAGGCAGCTGGAGAGAGCCAAAATCCAGTCCTGAGCAGGTTTAGTGAAATGGAGCTATTGCAATGACAGCTATTGCCACAGTGGAGAAGGCGCAAGTGGTGTCCGAACCTGGGAGGTGATTGCCTGTGCGTTGCACAGTTACAAGCAGCGACAGACAGAACAGGATGACTCTCCTGATCTCTAGATGCTTTCAACCACTTTTAGAGCACTTGAAACGCTAGAATAAACTCAAACAAGCAAAAGATCAAACAGCAGCACTTTTTCTATCCCTGAGTAATGACCAATTAGAATGACAACAAAATAATTGGAAGTAGTGAGGCAGAAAGCGTAGAAGATAGCTCCTCCTTCAAAATCACCCTTTTATATAACAGCAGCCTATTTTAAGCACCCTTGAAAATAATGATCTGCGAGCAACAGTTAGCATGAAAAGCAGAATTATTTCAGAGAAAAGTTTGAAACAAAGGCTAAAGCAAGTAGAACTTTGTGGAGAGGGTCCTGCCAGAAGCTCTTACTTAGATTGAAGAGTACCTGGCTAAAATTCCTTGCTCTCCATTGCGAGGAGGCTGAACAGAGGAATTATGGCAAGCTTATTAGTAGTTGTTAATTTTCAATAGGAGATGTCAGCGGAATGAATACAAACCATGTGTTTGCAGCACAGTATGCTACATCTTGCTTATTTGTTTAGATTGTGAACAACACCTCAGTTGGTGTGTTGTGGACTCACTCTGCTGTGAGTCAGTGGCATGAGCCCCTGGGGTGCTGCTCTGAACTGCAGTGCAACTGTACCCGTTACTGGGCTGTCATTAAATAAGTATAAAAAGTTCTTTGAGGGGAACTGATAGAAGCCAAAGTATATTTTAATACTAGAATGATATTCTAAGTAAAAAGCTAGGACTAACTGCAAACTCCTGATTTTGAGGTGTAACACAAAAGAACGGAAAATCAATTTGAAGTATTGGGCTAAAAACAGCATCTGAGAACAATTTGGTATGTCATGCTGATATGTGGGAGGGAGCTGCTTGGTCAATCTCACAAAAATTTCAGTACAATGTTGAAGCCCTAGCGCACACAATAGTATTTTTATCCTAAATCTAGACAAAAATGCACTGTAAAGCTATATTACTGGTGGAAATCAGACTCTGCCTCATCTTTCACAGTGTTTTGCCAAATACAGAAGCAATCTATATTTATCTCTGAATCTTTGGGGCTTTAAGGGGCCTGTCAAAAGAGTTCAGTTAGAGGAGTAAAATGAGCTAAAGTTTCATAAGTTGGACCTAGTTTTATTGCCAGAATAAGAGAAAATTCTCTAAATTTTGGTAACTAATACCATCAAGTCTTGCTAAAATTGAGTCCTACAAAATGCGTCACTATTCAGACAAGAATATAAGCAAGTAATTAAAACTATAACACAAATAGAAGTTATGACCCTAGGTGATTCTCTGCAAAAAGTGAAATTTCAATGCACATTTGCAATAAAATGTATATACCATAAAAGTGACTCTGTAAACTATACATGCAGAAAAGTGAATGTCTGTGACAGTGAAACTGTGAAATGCCCAACATATATCAAAGACAGAAACTTGAATCTCTCTAGGACATGCTGATTCAAAACCTCAAATCCTTCAAATTGCTCATATTCATGAACATCAAATCTGTTTGAATATTGCTGTGAAATTTGCTTTGTTTTGTTTTCCATCAGGAAGATTCTTTTTGTTTCAATTTCCTGTAATTTGTTTCACAATCCACGAACCAGAGAACCTTTTTGGAGCTCTTGAATATCTATCCTTCTCTTACATTCTGAATACAGTTAGATTAGGTCTTTAGGCAGAAGTGGTAACTTGGTTTCATTATTTTAAAAGTACTTTGCTATTCAGCATGAGCGGGTTGGGGGGGGTGGTGTTTGTTTTTTTTTCTTAGTTGACAATAAGGAGCTCCCATTGCAGTCCTGAAATTAGCTAAAATAAAGGAAAACTGGACAAGCTGCATTTTTAGGCATAAAAAACATTACTCTACCTCTAGATGATAGTTAGAAAGACTTTGCTAATACCTGCCTAGAGTCCAACACCTCTTTCAGTGTCCCTGTGGTTAACCTAATGTAATAATGAGTGTCTTCTTGCAGGTGTGGGTTTTTCTATCAGCATATGCTTGACTGAAAGCATCTGATTCACAGTCTGTGCCAGGACAGCAGATGCTGTGCGAGTCATTTCAGAGTGATACAGTGTGTGGAACTCATGACTGTAAAAGTAACATCTTTCCTCTGAGATCCTATTCCAAGATATTTTTGAAATCTTTTCTTTTTGAAACCTTACTTTGGAAAGTTTTAGAAAGAGAAAAACAAGTTTTTTCCTTATCCCTAAGGTCAGTTCTATGTTGCTTTCTCATATTCATGGATGCTGAATGCTGCAGAATTAGTGGGTTGGGGAATCTTTTGTCCATGGCTTATCTGTGGGCTTTGTGCAGGAATAAACTCACATAAAGCCCACTGATAGAGTCAGTTCTAGCCATCTGTAATTCAAAGCCAGCATCTGAGAAAATGGCTACAGACTTCTGATGAACAGACTGGAAGAAATATATAGCACAAAGGCAAAAACCAGAAAGTGCTATTACTGTGGAAAAAAAATAATCAAAATGGAGGGTTCTAGGTTAGAATCACATCATGAACCTAAGATTTGCTCTAATCCTCACAGAAATTTAGTATTGGAGCAGGCATTTAAGTAACTGAAGGAAAACTGCTTTGATTGTAAGGCAATTGTCATTACTGAAATCACTCCCAGCTCTGTTCAGTTCCTCTCAGTTATGTCTGTGACTGCTGTGGAGTGCAGAGCTTCAGACAGGTCTTTGAAATAACTGCTAAAAATGTCAGCTCTAACCATTTATACAAGACCGTGCAAAACTGCCTGGGTTTTTTTGTTGTTTTTTTTTTTTTTAACTCACTCTTTAGGAGCTTAGGGTCAAAACTGTTGCTCTTGTAAAACCTGATCAGCTGTTGCCTATTCTGGAGAAGGTAAAATTTCTGGGAATCCAGGATATGCTTAAATTTTAGACTCCTGATGTATGAATCTCCTTAAAGCAAATGCCTAAAATACCTATATAATCTATAGTGAAAAGCAGGTGCTTTTGAAAATCTCTTGTCTATTTAAATATAGACAAATAAGCTGAAGAGAGCAATCTGATGTTCAATGGCTTTTGAGCAGAGCTGGAAATAGCAAACAGAAAATCTGCAGTTCCTGAGCTGTCCCCACAGATATTGTAGTATTAATTTTATATTCTTATATGAAAATGTACTTTAACCCTGTGCACTCCTGAGCCATTAGATAAAGTGAATCATCACTACCTCCTCTTCCCACTAACTGGAAATGTAGGGTTTTGAAAGACAGGGCCACAGCACTTAAAGAGAGAGAAAAGAGTCTGTTTGAAAATGGCTTATGACCTTTTACCATTGTTTCTGCCTCTTAGGAGACTTCTGATACTAACCACTTTTGTTGGCTGTCATTTATGACATTTTCAGGTCATTATCTCTTCCCATACACGTTATAGAGAGTTTAGACCCACATTCAGGCCTCTGCTGAAGATGTTTACATCCTGCTGTATTTTAGCTGACAGCTGCTGTTTGCAAATTCCATACTCAGTGAATAAGAAATCAGAATTGGCCAAGAACCCAAAGCTGAGACATCTTCAGTTTTAATCCTCATGCTGAAATGCTGTGCTGCCACTGCTGTTATCCAGTGTGCTCCATCTCTTTTTTCTGAACTGTAATCTGCCACCAGTACTTGCACACTACATAGGAGAGGAACGATAGTGCCTTAATAGAGCTGTTAAACACAAATCTATTCATAATTATTATTATCCAACAACTGATTTCCATCTACAGAAAAGAATTAGTCATGCTCTGCTATAATTTACTGATCTGCACTTAACTTGACTGGGACTTGATCCTCTCTGTTTGCAATTGAACTACAAAAAAAATCATATTTACTTCAGAGGGATTTTTCCTCAGTAGCATATATTATATATTCCTTAGAGAAAGTATATTTTTCTTGCGATGAAATAGCTAACAAGGAAGCTCAATTTTAGGGGCTTTCAGAGCTTAAATATCAAAAAATCCACAGCTAAAAGAAATCATTCTACAGTTAACTCTTCAGTTATCTGAATTTATTTACATATATATATTTGAATAAATATGCATATATGCCTATGGTACATCTCTATCTGTCTATCTCTGGTTTTACTTGTTTTTTTGAGGGCTAGACACAATCCCTGCATGCCTGCAGGAAGAATAGAGGCTTCCCCACCACCTGACCAGGAGAAGAGGGCACATCAGGCGGTCCTGATGAAGGGACTGCCGTCCCAATATTTTCAGTTGTAGTACCTGGCATGCACTGCCTGCAATAGGAAACAGATACTAGGAGTAAATGAGTAAGTGCACATTTCTGATTTAAAAACAAAATCTTAAAATATCCTGCAGGATAAATTTAGCTCAATTACGTTTGTTTCCTGGCTACTGAAGAAAATGACACCCATTCTTCCTTTTCTATCTGATCTGACTGGGAAATTCCATCATTGTATTTCTTTGCTGAGTCTTTCTCCTCCTAATAGTCACTGCTTTTCATCCTGTCTTCATCTGTAATTTGTCCGGCAAGCATCCATATCATTTAGGCTAATGGAACTGTTGAGAAGCAATTTTTTTTTAAGAAACTGAAGTTTAGGATGAAAAGAAGTAGAAATCAGAGTACACAGCTTGAACTCTCTTTGAGTTACTTGATTCTGAAAGTGCCTGGAACATCTAGTCATCCAAGCTCATTGCAGCAACAATGCCAAGAGAGTTATGACATATTTTTATCGCAAAAAAAATCTGTTTTAAATGTCAACAACTTGTTAAGTCAGTGCTTTCACATTACCTCAAGTTCAGGGCTTAATCTCAGGCCCATACGAACAACTTCAGTCCCCTCAGCAGACTCTAGAAGAGACAACAGGAGCCGATTTCAGTGACGAGTCTCTGGAGCGCAGGTCACACAGACTCCTGAGCTGGCTGCCCCTTTCCCACACTAGATGCAAGCACAGCACTACACCTGGGTACCAGTTCTTGGGCTAATATTGCTACCCAGGACTGTACTGCAACAAAAAATTAATAACGGGGACTTACAAGGTGCTGCACTGTTCACACTCACCAAAACTCAGATTCGCAAAAGCTTTTGTCAGTACAAGTCACGCTCATACGGCCCAAATTCTATGTCAGGCTTGCCTCTTCCTCTCCCGTTCACCATCACCCCCCATTCCAGAAGGCGTTTTGCTGATTTCAGAGGCACTCGGAGGTTTATAGGTCTGGACCTCTGGCCCAGCTGGAGAAGCCCGGTGAATGCCAGCAGAGTGACTCCGGTGCTTTGTTAGTCACCTCTCTGTAGGCCGAAGAACTGAGCTCCTGCTCTTTGGACTGCCCTGCTATCTCATTCAGGTCTCCAGGAGTTCAACAGAATGACAGACAGCTCTGCGAATTAACAGTATACTAATAGCTTCTGACATTCACAAGAGTCTTCAGGAAATGATTTGACGTGATTAATGCATAATTATTCCCCTTTGCTTTTTAAGAAGCTCGGCATTCATCAGTGAACTTTTACACCAGGCAAGGATACCTATGACTCTCTTAATCCTCTGTTAAAGTTGAACCGATTCTGAGAAATTGTCTCACACTGGCTGCTTCTAAGCTGCAGAACACGCTAGGGAGGCGGAAAACTTTAAAAATACCTGTAATTAGAAATTACCGTGTACAAACACCCACCTCAGAGGAATATCACATGTACATTTTTACAGGGATTATGGACTAGGAGCAATTTTCCCACCATCCTCCAAATGCAATAAATATTTAAAAGCTGCATACATTGCACATGCATTAACAATACAGAGGCCAATTGATGGAGCTGGCTGGCAGCGTATCCCATCCTTCAATCAATAATGTTAAGTTGGTCTTGGTCCTCAAAGCTCCCCCAATCTACCTTCAAAAAGTCACCTGTGTTCTGTTACTCTCATTTTTGACCTTTTTGAGCAGTAACAACTTTGAAACAGTATCTGAGATAAATATGTTATTACTTTAGCTGGAGTCACATCCTAGTTTGCCTGGAGCTTTATTCACTTTTGCCAAATGAATTTTTGAGATGGAATTTAAGAAGAAATCTTTTTTGTAAATATTGGTACTTGCATCATCTTCTTTAGAACATTATTTATCTCATTGTTTTTATGAAAACAAAGATTTTCATCTTTAACATAAAATACCACAAAACTTGAAATATTGACTAAGTTTCTTCCTTATCACTTTTTTAATGTCACTATCACAGATCATTGTGGCATGTTTACTTTCCTTGGTTTTTTTCTAGTTTCATTTTTCCTTTGAGCTTCATTTATGTTGGTCAAGTCCTAGAAAATAACTTGCAAATTTTAATATGATTTCATTTTTAATTCCATTATTGGATTTTTTTCCCCAATTTGTATTCTATTATTAAATGTATTTTTATCATAAAGAATGGACAGCATATTTTTATTCTATTTTTCAACTTCAGATCAACAAACCTTAAAAATAAGCAAGCAGTTCAGCATAAAAAAATATGGCTTAAATAAATCCTGCTTCCCCTCCTTTGGAGGGCCACCTCCAAGGTTATAATGAAATATTGTTATCCTTGTCAGATAAATAAGGTAAAAATATGCAAACTAGCTACTTTCCCCATGGATTGTAGTCTGCCTACTATGTCCTACTCAGATGTTAATTTTGGAAGTTGTGTAGAATCTCAGGTTAGTTTATACAGAAAACAGGTGACTGAACAAAAATGAGTTTAGGTTCCTGTTTATAAAGAAAAAATAAAACAGCACTTCTTCTGTGATGTCAAAATGGCCACAGTTATTCATGCCTTTATCTCCAGAGTGAGTCAGAGGAATGGATTTTACCCTAGCTCTGTGCAATTACTAAAACTGCAACAGCAAAACAGGTCATCCATCATCCTCATAATAGTATGAGAAATATTGAAAATGTACCTTACCTTTAGCCACATAAATCAGAGACTATTTGCTATATTGCTAGCAAGCTGCTCATAATTAGTATGAACCTCTCTTTTATGCTCTCTTCTTTTCCTTATTATGCTTTTTTATTGCTGTGTTTTTTCCTTATTTTTTAGGCTAGGAATGAAATGGGAAAATGATATGAACTAAATATTCATATTGGCAGAAAACATTGTAAACAGATCGTCAATTGATGATTAGTTGGCACACAAAGCTGTAGAGAAAAATATTTATTCCGTTGCTTTGAAAAATCTAGGGTAAAAAACAAATTTTATTTTCATATTATATATATTATATGTAATATTATATTAAAATATAAAAACATCAAGAAAAAAACCCTATTTCTCCAGTTTGCTGATTTGGCTACGGGATAGTAATACTGTTCAAGTATAGTTCCTACACTTCTTCCCCCATAAAAAAAAACTAATATGCAGTTTTAAAATAGCACTTTCTAATTAGATGCAAAATCATAGCTCTGCTGAAGTCTGTAAAAACTTATTCCACAGATTTCAATGGAAGCAGAATTTTACCTCAGAGGAGGTAAACCTCATTTTCATCCTGACTGGATGGCTTTAATTAGATAAGTGAATTAACCTCAAGGATAAGAACTTGACAGTTCAATAGCATTGCACTTGGACTCTTAATGTATACAAATTCAAATATTTAGGAAGAAAAAGCTATCTATAAAAACTAAAGAAAACAATGGCCGTACTCTGCCTACCATAGGGAAATATCTCAAGCTGTGAAGTCTGTGCTTGCAACTACTAAGGGTCCAGAATACCAAGTAAGAAGAGAAAGAAGGAATAGGGCACTTAATAACATCTGAGAAAAAAAGGGATCTTCCTTTAGCACAGCAATAACTGATTGTCTTCCCTGGGAGCCGGTCCATACCTGTGCTTGTGCCGTGGGGATAATGAGTGCTTTTTCCATTTAGGAATCACTAGATAAAATGGGAGAATGGAATTAAGTTAGCAAAGTACTCTAATTTCTGAGCTGTATACAAAGAATATTATCTAATTCCACAGCAGGGAAAATTTAAGGGTATTCAGAAAAAAAAAACCCAAACAAAACCAAAACCCAAAAGAACAAAACCAGGCATTGGGCCATCACAAAGTAACAATTAATCCAGTGTTGGTTTCAGATTATGGATTTGACCATCAACCGCTGAACACTGTGGGCAATGATCCCACTTACTGACCTGCAGGATACTTCCTCATTTTGACCTGAAAAAATAAAGTGTCTTCAACAACCTGGTGTTAATGGAAATGAAATTTAAAATCTTTCTGAAAAAAACATCAGCCTGAAGAGTGTCAAACTGATCTTTGCCAATGAAAAATGGTTTTGTCAAAAATGTCCCAGGCAACCATGAATAATCCCAAATGAGAAACATAACAGACAACATTTTGTTATCTATCCTGAGGAATAAAGGCATAAAAACATCAAAACTGACTTTAAGGGCTACTTCAAGTAAAATAGAACAGCATAATAATTCAGTGAGTACAGAATATCTTTAATGTTGACAAGGCAGATGTCTTAGGAGTTGCAAAATTTTAATAACACTGTGGGGCTTCACTGACTTTGAGCCCTGGTTCCCAAGTAAAGATTTAATATTTCTGCTTAACTGTGAAAAGCCTTTTGCAGTTTTACAGGTCCTGAAGCCTTTACATGGTTTCATACATTCTGAAACTTGAATTATAGAGTTCTTTCCCTTCTATCTAATTTCTCTTCGAAGCAAGAGGTACAGTTCAGTGCAATTGTTTCTTTAAGTATCTCACCAGGGGTGGCTGTTAGTCACTTACACGAAGTGCCTCCACTTAAAGTGCCAATTTGCACAGCAGGACCCTGCAAAGCAGTAGTGGCAAGACAGGGAATATTTAAAACAGTATTAAATACAGCAAGAAAATGAGTAGGAAAACGGAGCAAAAAAAGTGGAAAAGGAAAAAAAAAAGAGTATTGGCATCAGGAACGTGGAAAAACTCTAACCACTATAATATATGATGTTAAATGGGTCCACTAACACAACAGCTGCACAAGATCTTAAGACAACAGCAGTGTGAAATGTAGATTGGGATTCATCTTCCTACACGTGTCCAAGAAAACAAGACTTTTTTATATTTTACAGAAAACACTGCACGTAGCTCTCCCAGCCACTAATCTGGGAGAGGAGCCCTCTCAGAGCCTGTGAACTGGCAGCTCCTGCCAGGGAACATCCTACCTCTGGTAGGCGGAAAGGTCTGCGCTTGCCAGAAACAAAGACAAAACATCGGGGCCCCATTTTTCAGAAAAATGAGCTCCTTTTCCCTGTGAAAAGAGCACAGAAATGGTACTTATGCTTCTGTCCTGGTCTTTTAAAGGCAATAAATGGGGTAATAAAATGGTTCTTCGCTGCACCGAGTTCTGCTCTGGATGTCTGTCTTTCAACAAAACAAACACTGGAGAGGGGACGGCTTCCAAAGCAAGCAGCATGCCATCTGACCAGGTGTAAAAGAGGGCCACAGCAGCAGCTTTCCTAACAGGAGGAGCTAACGCTCTGCTGTGCACACTCCCATCAAGGTGCTGCTTACTTGCGGTACACGGTCTCACTCGTACCCTGTTCTGCTAAGCACTGTCACACATGATGACAAGTGGTCTCTGACGCCAAGGCCTGACACTCAGCGTACAAAAGCAGCCAACAGATATCAGATGAGGAGCAGAACATGAGGGACAATTCGTAAATAGCATAAAAAGCAATGGTCAAGACCTGTCAGCTGCTTAGCTAGTCTTCTGAGCACTATTTATTCCTAGCTACGGGGGTGGAGCTATTTTGCAGGATGCTTTTTCCAATTCACTGTGGTGCCTAGGATGAAAGCTTGAAGTAGAAAGCAAGTGTTAAACACAAAAGAGATGAAGCAGAGATGGGCACAAAAGCCAGCAGCCTTACGGTGAACACGCTGAAATACAAAGAGTCAAGAGCATCAAATGAGAATGTTAAATGCTTTTACATAGAGGTTTTGAGTGAAGTGTATTTGCAGTAGCAAATTCTCATAGCTGAAAAATTTGAATAGAATACCAGGTGGGTTATGGCAATAACCACATATTCCATCGCAGAAGCGCTATCATGTTTCTTTCATAGCTGAAGTATATTTGACTAGAAAAAGATTTGAATAGTGAAGTCTAACAAAGCATAAAAGAAGACACACATTTCAGAGCAACTTTTTATTTTCTTCCATTGACATAGTGGCTTGTTAGAGTTTGGAGATGTGAAAACTCAAGAAACAATTAAATAATGTGGAAAATAGTCTATAAAGGGATGGATAAGGAATAGCATTCTAGGATGGATATTTTCCTCACTAAGAACAAGACATCAGGAAACAGATTAAGTAAAAAGACATTGGTTTATTTGAACAGGATATTGCTTATGGAGAAGTAGCACAGCTTTTTGTCCCTGTCTCCCTTCCCTAGAAAAGGAAGGAAAATAATGCTGAAAGCATGTATGCTGGGTAAGAATTGCTCTGATCTCTACTTATTTTCCTACTGTTAAGTTAGGCTAGATCAACTGAAGGCAGGTTTAAGGCAGGGAAAGTGAGTTGGAGACTGGAGGAAAAATGAATATTTTGTTAACAAAATCTCCAGTAAAGAGGACTATTGGGAAAAACACATCTTACTTCAGCTTTGTGGGTAACGTTTTGTGAACAGTATACTACCTAAAGTTGCCTCTGGGATTGAAATCAGGAGCTTCCTTCTGCTGGCTGAATGGCCCAACCATGGAGAAAGTGGACAGATAACAGCAAAAAGCCTCTATTTGATGTTTCTGTGTAAACACACTATGAGGGGAAAAAGAAATCAAAATCCCTGCAAACCATCTTTACGCTTCTTTGAATCTAAATTTCCTTTTTCTGTGCATGAACAATTGGAATTGTATACTGTGCTGAAGCCGCGATAAGATCAAAGGTGAAGAGAGCAAGATAGTACTGGTCCTACAAGAAAGCAAGAGTCAGAAAAGAAACATGAAGGGAAACTTGCCAGAAGCAAGAAAGGAGGTGAACTGAAGAGTGTGCTATTATTTTTATTATTGTTCAAGAAATAGTAAGGCAAGTTAATGCACTACCAACTAAGCTAAAAGCTTTCGGTAAGTCAGTTTCCCTGGTAACTTCCAGTGTTCAAACAATTGTTCCTCAGCAACTCTGAAATACCTCGTCTCTTTTCACTAAGGAATGAGCTACCAAGCACTTAGTGAAGGGCTAGAGTACATTCCTAGGTAGGTAATAGAAAGGATCTGAGCTTCATTCACACTTACTTAATAGAAACTTGTAGCAACTTGTTCACAAACTTGTTCCCAAGCAGAGGTTAAGATAAGAGATAGGGGATCTGGTTAGGTAGAAAAGCTTACCTTCTTCCATGTTCTGGGTTTGACACTAGGTTATGGCTAGAAATAAATAGTAATATCAGTCTTGGGACATGCTCACTGGATGTTGCTTTTTTAATGTACAACTGATTTGGTAGACTGTAGCAGATGCTACAGAATAGCTGTGATCAATCATTTCACCAGCTGCATGCAACCTCTGCAAATGCCAATCAGATAGAGATGGATGGTGCCATTGGACAACAAGACAGGTAGTCCCTGTGAAAAGGATATTTGAAATTAATGGCTATTTTTTTCCTAGATCAACCTCAAAAGTGAGCTCTCAACTCACCTACTATTGGAAATTTCTTCATATGGATGCATTCCTGTTGAATTATGCCTATTTGTAGAAGTTGGCCAGACCAGAAACAAAATTAGCTTAAAAATTGCCTGCCTCCTCTGCACTCAGTGCTGGTTTCAGCACATTACACTTCTTTAATTCTGTCATAGGGGCAACATTTTTAACCAGGGAATGAGATCACTTGCCAAATAAATGAATTAGTGCATCTGACAGTTGAAGATAGTGCATGCAGGTCCACTTAATTTTGGCTCAAATGAAGCTCAGAAAATAAAGCTGCTCTAGTCAAAACAGGTCTTTAAAGGTCTTTCGTCATCTCAGTCGTAGGTTTGCTGATCATATCAATGGAAGATTTATTCATACTGTTACCGATTTTCCCATTCATGACAGGTGGACTAGGATTGGACCAACCAAATCATGTGTGTTTGTAATTAATTTTATGCTTTGGTAGCTTAGGGATACTGTAACTATCAATAATTGCCTTATGCTTTCATGGCAGGGATTCAGTTACCTTTAAGCAAGTGGTAAAGGTGACACAGGGTAAATCACTTCATGTTCACAGAAAAATGTGCAGGCAAACCAAATACTATTGTACCTAGTAAAGTACTGCTTTTTGAGCATCATGTTTACCACTTAAGCCCAGACTCCCTGAATAACTTGAACACCAAAAGGCAGATGCTGCAATCCACAGCACAGCAGAAGTCTACGATAGGCACCTCAGCTCCCTACACCGTGTATGGGAAGGGCTAGAAAAGAAAACAAATAACAGACCAGAGAGATGACTTAAAAGCCCACAAAGATGTTCTATATGCAGCTGTTTTAACCACTGAAGACAAATCTCTGGCTGATGTCTTTCTTTTAGACCTCACACCTCCACCTGTTATAGTCAAATAAGAAAAATCTACATCCTATAGGGGATGATGCACCTTCCTGGAACATTATTTTAAGGAAAGATAAATCATCCTACAGGGTGAACTTTCTCTCTCCACTCCCTAGAGAAGGAGAACAGACAATTAGTTTACCTTAAATGAGAAATCTTTGTAGAACAGAAGTTTGGGGACAGGAGTCCAACATAAAGTATTCTTTTACCATTGAGAAATAGAATATCCTCTCAACAAGTTAATTGCATTAATAGCAATTGTTAATTGTTAATAGCATGCAGCCATTGAAATCACTGTCTCTATCACTTTTAGGCATTTTCTAATACTTGAATTTAAAAACAGCATCCATCTTCTGTAGACTATTAATTCATTTATTTCATTTAAATTACTCCTACAGATGTTTTTGCATCATATTTATAATCATTTGTTAAAAATAATCTAGCAAATATCTGCAAATATTATCAGAATCATTGCTAGCTGGGACTCAAATCCTCAGTAACCAAAATCTTCTTGCAAGGTTTATATTTTTTTGTAAGAATTCGCAAACTCCAGTGAAGCTTTTAAATTATATATCTATTGAATACTTGCTACTTAGATTTTCAGAAAGATTTTTCCCCACTGAGAATTTGCAAATCGTGATCCCTGCAGTGTAGTCTGATGTCTAAGGCTGTGTTTTGAACTCTTTGAGAGAAAAACAGCCCACTTCTCCCGCTTCCCACCCACCTCAATTATGTTTCAAACAGTTTCACCTGCCACTCTTAAGACAGCTTGAAGCAAGGCCCACAGAAGGACAAAGCTACCTTAATCTCTCAAAATTGCCGTGCAGAATTTTTAGATAGTTTTTTGCCTGATGCAAGCTTTAGGCCTCATTAGGTGCCTACATTCTGTGAATGATATATAGGGTGATTTAGGGCAGGTTTTCCTTTGCAGTGCAATGCTGTTCAAGCTCCAAAACCAAAGGCATTGTCAATATGGTTAGTTTGCCTGAACACAACACCATATGGAATGGCTACACTGCTATAGGGCAGCCTGAGCTAATACCTGTCTTAGAACTTGTACAGACACACCTTCTCATATGGAGGTACTTGAATACTTCTAAAATCATGCTGCTTTTCATTTTTTAGGCAGTGTATATGGACAATAAGTCACTGGAACAACTAGAGAACTACATAAGCTAGCTGATAGAAAATGCTGAAGCAAAACTTGAGATAAAATGTGGCCATTGCTGTGACTTCAGTGTCTTTCTGTGAAAAACAAACAAAGTACTTTATTTCCCATCTGTATTCATCATCACGAATCTTCCTGTGCAGCAAAATGTCCAAATAATTTTTTCTCAAAAAACAGAAGAATTAAGAATAACATCTTTCTCTTAACATGTAGCACAGCACACCCATCATTTAGGAGCTCTAGATATAAATTTTGTGGCTAACAGGAAGTAGATGTGGATATTCCAGATTAAGTGTGATACCAGCTACGTTATAGGCTCACCTCCCTTTTACCCTGGCTCAAGAATATACAAGTCTTTTTCATAAAGGAGAGCAGTGTTAAAAGAAAGTTAGTGAATGCCAAATCTGGAATTTAGAGAACCCCAGAATAATTGTCCCTATGTTAAATAACATCCATGTGAGAAGTGGGAGATGGAGCTTGCCTTTATTTAAAGACAGGAGAAAAATGTGGGTCTTGATATACTAGATGAATGCTCAAAACATGGAGTTTCTGGATTAAAGCTGTGTGAATACAGGTCTCCTCTGCACGGGAGCTGATCTGGTGGCTGTGCCCCAGGACTGCAGTCAGGTAAGGACCTGCGCAGGTGAATGCTTGGCATATCTTGCTGCTCAATACTGTCAAGATCTGAGCGGTTCTCAGCATGCCAAAAAGCAAATATTGGAAGTTTACAGACCTTTGCTATTATTTTGGGGGGAATATCCAGTGTTATATGACTACTGAATTGGGGTTTTGAGGGTATGGACTTTGACATCTATAGGGAGGGGTTGACAAACTCATGGGAAAGTCTGAAGGTTTGTGAGGATAAAGCTTGTGTGCCCTGTTTTCTACTGGGGAAAAGGCAGTTATTCAGAAATAATACTTTGAAGTACAACTGAAAATCAGTGTGGTGCTAGAATTAAGACTACAGAGGGCTTGATAGTGGAAACGATGTGTACATCAGGAAATTTGATTTCTAATATAACCTAGGAAGAGCAATGGTAGTACATTTATAATTCTGGAATAAATATGGAAGTCACTGTTTTGACTTAGCCCAGGGATTGCCCTATAATTATTCATCAGGAAATGTAATAATTAGGTTTAGATATCAGCCATAATTTGGCAGGCTCGCTCACAATACTGTTATGTTATGGACATTCCCTACTTTGGAAATGAGGAGGCTGTACTCCACCTGAAAAAAATTCATGGATTGTTTTTTGAGTTATTGATATTTCAGAAAGCTAGGTCTTGGAATGTTTAGGGATTGATTTTCTGACTGATGAGCTACAGCACAGGTGACTAATATGGATCAGTCACAAGGAAAGAACAACAACAGCAACTCCAAACCATAAAATGAAAAATTTATTCTGATGTTCTGTGTCATCACTACTAAAACATCCCTGATTTGCTTAAAAAAAGAATAAAAAGCACAAAACAGTAGCATTCAAATAGGAGGATTTGATGTCTTAGAAGTATTTTACTTATTAAAGATACATTTCCAAGAGATAAAACCAACAGGTCATTCTAATAATAATATTTCCATCATTCTATGTGATCATGATAAAATTGCATTTATTATGTGCAAAAATACGGTTTGCAAATCAATATATGTGTTCTCAGTACTTCAGAAAGGCAAATTTCACAAAGCTGGAAACGTGAGCAAAAGAAAGTAGGAAGAAAAACTTAAATGACAAAGATAATGCCGAATTGCTTAAATAATGCTTCGTTGCATACGTAATATCAGTAATTGTTTAATAAAGAAAAAAAGCATTCTAATGATTAAGAATTGAGATGATGGTAAAAGTACAAGTATTTATAAGAAGAACAGAAAAATAAGTTTGACAGCGCACAAGTTAAGATATGTGGATGAGTGATGCAGAAGTAAAAAAGTACTCATGAAAACTTTACTAAGAAAGGTTAGGGCCCATAAGAGGTAGTGTTTTGCCTACACCAAGAACAAGAGCAGTGTGAATCATCACTGGATCAGACAAATACATACTATAGTACAAGAAGGAAGGAAGTTAAAGGCATATCAGGAATTGCTTGCAACTCACAGTGCAGAGCTCCAAAAATCATAGCTAGATGCATCAGTGCAAAGCTCAGATACAGAATGTATGGTGTCATCTTGATCACTGGAATCAGAGACGTATTTTCAGTGTGACCAGACTAAGATGTATCTGAAGATAATAGAATCATGTGGTCTAATAAAATCACCAAAGCTGCCTGTTTTGAAAACACTCCTTTCAGGCAAACCAATGCCTCAAAATGTCCAGCTCAGACACCACTGGACTAAAACCGGACATAGATCTGCCTCCTTTAGGGCTCTAGGGATGCCCACCTGAATCTTCAGTTCCTAATCCCACATAATTTACACTGAAACTTCACTCAGAACCACCATTACTTCTTGTAGAGCAGGATCGTCCCTGAGCAGTCATCAGAAGAGGGGCAAGAACAACTGGCCTTACAACTAAGATTATTTCCTTATACTCAGAATGAGGTTTAATGAGTTTCTCTGGAGAATGTATTTTTCCATGAATGGGCTGGTCCATCAACATGGTTTATTTATTGCAGATGCAGTGACAGACCGCTTTTTTCTAACTTCCACAGGCATATGGCTTCCCAGCACACCATGAAACAGTATTTATCTTTCTCCCTTCTCAGCATGGCTCGGATCCATAATTGAGCCCTTAATTTCTTTTCTCAAAGAACTAAAATCTGCCTGTTAAACTGCCAGGTGCAATGTGATGTTAATGATAGAGTAGTGCATAATTCTGTAGTATTAATAGCTATTTCTAGGCATGTATGTACCTGTCCTATTCATTAATTCCTTTCTGACTGTTACATTATTCTTTCTCAAACAGTATTTTTCCTTCTATCTATTGAGAAGCTCTTTGTGTCCCTCTTCATTTTTCTATTTGCTATAATTAGTTTTAAATCACATTTCCTTAAATTAGAGAGTTTTCAGCCTTCTACGCTGAATGAAACTTCATAGCTTTGAGTTGGATATCCCTTTTCATATTTGATAAAAATTTTAAAAACCCTTGCTAATCACTTATCACACAGGTCAGAAACTTTAAAATTGTATGTTCAAAACTAATCTATAGGTAGCTCTTAATGTTTTTAATGCACACTGTTTAATCAGTAAGATGGTAACTTCTGAGCACTCGAATTTGCTAGAGAAGCTCTCAGATGTGAGCAATTGTAAATGAGGGCATTTTATACACTTGTTAAACATGATCCTTTTTAAAAAAAAAAAAGACAGACAGAATCCAGATTTTTTTTTTTTTTCATGATTAATCAGGATAATATAGTCCATCTTTTGTATTCGGAAGTCAGGCTGCAATGCTATTTTCTGCTATCACAATCTTTCTGTCTGAGAAATAAGTGGTTTGCACCACTGCAAAAAGCTGAAAAGACATTAAAATGAATACTTCTTCAGTTCCATTTGCATAGTTTCAGTTGCTCTGAACATGATCTCAATGACCACCTCTATTCTGCTCTGTGGGGGAGGACTGCCCATACTGGAGCGCTCTTTCTGCGTTCCTAGTCTTGGTCTCGAAGGCATCTCTAAGGGTCACCAGTTGCATTCAACTCCAAGCCAGATTTGTCCCCTTTCCAAATTCCCGTTTCCTAGTAATCATTCCTTCTAGCACCTGGTGCCACACCCCACCTGTCTGCACCATGCATGACCTGTAGAAGGTCCATTTGCTGTGTCCCCCTTAGATGTCCAGGCACGGTACAGATCAGTGGCTAGTAACTGAGGTGTGAGGGAAGGACGGAGGAGGCTATGCCCATGAGCCATATATAGACACCTTCAGAGAGGGACTCCGTAGAGTAGCACCGTGGAGGATATATTTGTTGAGCAAAGCTGTCTCCTGGGCTCTGTCTTTCATGGCAGCCAATGCAACCCATCACAAATTCAGTGCTGTGCCCGGAGTGCAGCAACCTCTTCTGTTGCAGGGCCTGTGCAGATGGAAGCATGCATATACATGCTCTGATATGCGTGTATCACATCATCCATATGGTCAGCCACTTGAATACCTACATAGGCCAGACTTCATCTCTTTTCTCTCCCAATATCTGAAGTCCCAGGAGCTCAGGAAAGAAAGCAGTTTGAGTCAGCCATGGCTCTCCTGGATACAGATGTCATATAAAGCACAGTACCTATACTGAGCACATCTGGTGGGCTATGTGACCAACGCTCTGAAAGCTTAGCTTTAGGGCTCAGGTTGTGTCTTTGGATTGTAAAATGATAATTTATTTCAGTTAAACAACTTCTGATTCAATGGGAGCTGTGCTTAAAATCAAACCTGTAGAATTCAGCCCTGTAACTAAGTTACTTATTTCAGGACTAATATTGTATTTCTTGCACACCCACATCTCTCTCAGAATTGCAGAGATGGGCTGACTGCCAGCAAACACTGGGTAAGCCCTCAACCATCATAACAAATCAAGAACAGGGCTTCTTTTGATCAATGATAATAGAAGTCATGACATTTATGCCAATAAAGCACCAGTTCACATCTGTTGATGACGGTGGCTGAACTCGTAGACACCACCTGTTTTACCTGTGAGAACGGACTATATGTGCCACTATGACCGTGTTCAGTGTCACTGAAATGCATAGCACTGCATCTGTTTGCTGGCAGTTCTCCAGCAGAGCAGGTGTGCCACTTTTCAGGTTGCTAGTTAAGGGAATACTGCTGTAGATCCCTTCGGTCCATTAGCTATGAGGATACGTAGGCCTCCAACAGTGAGACAGTAGGGCCCCTGGCAGTGAGATACAAGGAAGAGTTTGTGACTACATGAGTTTGTAATATCCTGAATTAAGATGTATAGAGGATAGAAGACTGGATAGGCATATGGACTAACAGATCACATAATTCAGTATTTTTCCATTCCTGAATGATGTATTTTCTGCCTGCAGCTAAAATAAATGCACACTTTGCACATATGGATTTCTGACAGAAAAAATATGTTGTAGGAAGAAGACATAAAAATCTGAATGATTATGCATGGTAATTAATAATGAAAGACTTGCAGAGAAGCTTAATGAGAGTGAATCAAACCCAAGTGGGTTCATTTATGTTTGACATGAATTCTAGAAAGAAATCTACCTGCTACACTTATACAAATTGTACAAGAAATCTCACAATGTTAAGTTCATTTGTGGCACAAATCTATTGATTACGTTGGGGTTTATTTTTTGTCATTATTACTCCCTGGGTTAACTGCCAGTATGGAAACAACCCTTCCCACAAAGAACCTCTGAGTACATGCTCTTTGATCAGAGGGTCCAGGGGAGCACAGCTACAGAGCCACTAACTCTCTGAACTAAAGAAATGCAAATAGTGCAGTCGTATTTTTTAAAGGATGACCTGGATCCATGTTATGCCCTGAATAGTGCTTTTCACAATGTAGTAGGGATAGCATAAAAAACCCCAATTGTTTGATTTTAGATATATAAATGAATGTTCACAGAAATGTGAAGTAATCGTGTTTGTGGTATTCTATGACCTGGGTGTAGATTTCTTTCCAAAATTTTATCTAGATGATCTCTCTAGGCAAAACTGTTAACACTGGACTCTAAGTCAGACACAACAAAGAGCATCATCTCCGGATGAGGACAGACAGCATTACTCTCTGGCTTCGAGGCCATGCATGTCAATCAAACTGCAATTAGCTAGTAGCAATGGCAAACCATAATACTACCTGAAAGGTAAGACAGACCTCACTCTCTCCTTCAGGTAAGTTATTTGTAGACTAATCCTTGCAACCAAATGCCCCAGTGGTCTGTATAATCAAAGAATGCATGTTATTACTATTAAAATGGTGGTTGTTAAAATATTTAGCTGATTTTGTTATATGTCAAATTACAATTATCACAGCTTACAAGTAGTGTATTTATATGCCTGTAAGGAACATATACATACATTTCTCTGTGTTTTCAGCACTACAATAATGTTACTCTTACCAGTTGCTTAGCTTAATGAAACCAATTATTTAAACGATGTCCTGAATGTACTTTTCCTGTCTTCTCATAATCTCTTCAATAAATATAAAAACAAGCAAGAAATTTGTGTCAGTATAAACAAGGGACTGTTTATGCCTTTTCTTTGACATCTTTACTGTGACTGTCATGGGTAGACACCCAAAGTCAATGTTCTTCAGGTGAAAAACAATAAATCAACTAATTACATTTTCCAGTTTAGTGAAAGACTATTTACATTTTGATGATCTACAGTTGATTTAGTAGATTTCAAACCATTTTCTTTCAAAACACTTTTTTTTTTCAAAACTCTGGTAAACAGAAGTCTAAAAACAATCATTGGAGCCGTAAGAAATGAGCTCTAGTGGTGGCTGGTAGGTAGTAAAACAAAAGGGAATGATAATTTCTTGTTTATCTCTCCTCAGTTTTTTCCTCTGACTTCTGATGATAGTCAGTCATACAGCTGTATTTTTTCTTACCAGTCTATTTTGTGATAGGATATGTCCTTATTCTCAAGGCAGCTTTTGAAATCAGTTCTGGGTGTTTGGTTGGGTTTTTTGGTTTTTTTTTTTTTTTTAATATGCTCTGAAAAGTTCACAATTTGCTGAGGATTTGGGAGGTTTCTGCTAAAAAGAATTAATTCAAACATCTTCCTAAAAGCTGCATTGTTACTTCTCAGAATGCTTTTATGCTTTCTTTATTCTGTATGCCCTTCAACAGCAATCACCATTCTGCTTCCTTCAGCTTTCTTCCTGCCTGTTTCAGTGGCATAAGGAAGTGACAAGCTCTAGTCTTGATGTTGTCGCTATAGGGAATAAAGTTGCAAAATATGAGTAGTTGCCTATGTCACAAAACCTGTGTAATGTGTAGTGATCACAGCTATAGTTAAGCCCAATGAACAACTATTTTTACAGAGATCAGCATTTTCTAAATCATTGCTATTTTCAACTGGAAGACCATGGAAAATGTCTTGCTTGTACACTCAGAAACATCATTGTACACCAAATATAGCGATAACGTTTATGTAACTCCAGTCAAGCTACCACCTTATCTTTGGGTAGGAACGCAGGAACTGTGAGAATGATCAGGGCAGCCTATATTTGGGATCTTATCTGCAGTCTACTCAGTTAGCACCTTCCCAAAGTCTTTAATTGGGAGACAAAAAAGTCAGAACTGCAGTAGCTTTTCTGACTGCCTAATAAAACCAATATTGTTTACTTTCTTAGTGTCTTAGAGGTCACATTATATTAGTGAGGTGAGAAATAAAATCAGGAGAGAGATGAAATGAAAGTATTAAAATAGTCTGAGTTCTGTGATTAACTTCAGTAAGAAGCTGAAATCCTTCTGTGAAAATAAAGCCGTCTGTGTGAGACTGTCTTGTGGTTTAAACTGTCATTACAAATTCTGAATCTGAAAGTAACCTAGAAATTCCAGGCTCTTTAGTGAGTATCCAGATTACTACTGAATCAATATACTTCTGCCATTAAAGGAAAAAAAAATCCACTTTTTGTAAGAAAATGAAGACTCTTGCAACTCTTCATAGAAGAAACATTGAAGATTTGCCAACAGACCAACACTTAAACAGCTAAATTCTTTGTACTATAGACAAGGTCAATAGATCTAGAGAAGTTACATCAGGCATCTAAGTTGTTCTGGCAATCAGCTGCTCACAGAAAGAAGCTCGGTACCCTATGGAGTGTTGTAGGAATATTTGTGCTATATCAGACCACCAAAGAAAAATCTTAACACTCTACTTCATTGAGCTAGGAACCTTTCTATAGCAACCAATAAAAGAAATCTAGACAAATCCACCTGGATGCTCAAGCAAAGCCATGCAAGTCCCAAGGACACAGAAGTCCACTGTTGCAATGGTGCAACTTGAGTATTTGAGAAAATAGCAAAGTAACAGCTTGATAATAACATGAAACCATAGTAGTCGATCGAGCTAGTGAAGGTTATACCAGACACACATGGTATTTCAGGAAGAAGATACTCAACGGGCTCAGATAATCAGTGTTTTTAGCATGTAGCATGAACAAACAAAGGGAGATCAAGCAGTCAGTGAATAACAGGTGGAAAACTGCTGGTAGAGAGAAAAGGTGAATCCTGACCTAAAGCATCTCACAGTTAACAATTAAAATATATCTTTAGTATATTTAAGCTGTATTACAGTCACATCAGTAAGGAATATACTTTTTTTTCTGGGTGAATATTTCTCTAGTATTGTCTATAATAACTCTGGATCTCACTGAACCACAATGATTTTTGGTTAATAAAGGCACCACCAACTAGTAATTAATGAAAGTGGCTGAACTGTTCATACTTCTGACTTTGAGTCTTGTATGGCTCCAGAAAAGGCAGTTTTATTAACTCCCATCTGTTTTTAATTGGTTAAACATGAAGTTTAATTTTCAGGTAGCAAGATAATATAGAGAAGGAGTGGTATTCATTTCAGAACGTTCTGAGTCTCTCAGGAAGATCTCAAGATTCTCAAGTCTCTGACGAATATCAAAATTTTCACAACAAAATGTTCTCAATATAGCCTTCAATCTGTTTAGAACTTTTAAGGCAGTTGGATTTACATTCAAACTAGGGTTTTTTTAAAACAACTGAACCGCCTTTTGAAATTATGTACTGTCTTGTAAAATTGATGGACAATACCTTTCTTCATCATGCCATAGGACCTTAAAATGTATAGGGGGACATTTGTTAGTGCTAAATAAAAATGTAGGCGTCAAGAAAGCAAATGTACATTAGTGATTAAACACTCCAATTCCAGTTTGCTTCTTATTTATGAACGTACCCATTGTTAATCTAATCATGCATTTTTTCCATATTTATATAGCAATTAACAATTTCCCAATGAGTTTATTGAAATTATTATAGAACACTACGTCCACCTACACCTGTAATATGTTAAATGATTCCATAAGCAAGAAATTATCACCCAAATAGTACTTGATGCTACTTGAAACAGATAAACTGCAGTTACTCACTATTTTTCCTTTTCCTGAATATAACAGGGTGTTGTGAACCTTTCTAGCTTATGGTAAACTTTATTTTTATGTGCATTACCTTATGTGAGTGAAGAGTTCTTTCTTAACCCCTTATCTTGTATCATAATGTACTGGATAAGACTGTTTCATTCTTTGTTAAGATCAGTTTTACCCAACCAGGAAAATGTAACTAGCTTTTTGTTGGCAGCGGATAGCATCCTTTTTCCAATCTTCGTGAATAAAGGCTTTAGGAAATAATTTGATTCTACTACTTTTAAAAATATGGTTTTGTAATCTTAACTCCAGACTCAGACCTCGAAACCAGATGCTGCAAGCCTTAGTAATGTTGCCTGAAAATTAAGAAGATACTGAAAACTGAAAAAGTTGTTTGATTTCTAGCAAGTAGAAGCTGCCATCTGAAACTAAGGGATTAGGGTGATAAACTTCCTTAACTTTGAGTAAGACAAACAATTTGAAACACAGTTTGGGATATGAAACTAAATTTGAAATGAGAGGGTGACAGAAAAATGTATCACATTCATTACAACCTGTCCTCTATATTGATTAGTTGGTCATTACTGTTGCTTAGTGTTTATAACTAAAGTCAGTAATCATATTCTGAATACTAACATAAACAATATTATATTCACATATTGCAACACTCCAAACTCACTGTATAATGATTTTTAATTCCAAGACTGCATCATTTATAAAATGTCTGTGATCAGATCCAGTTTAAGCTCCTCTGTGTAACCACACATTAGTTTCTTAGCTCAGGTGTCTTGCCTTTGAAATTAGTAATTAAATTTTAAAATAATTAAGCTTATTTAATTAGTAACACTGACTATACATCATACCATGCTCTCCATCAGATAAAATTCTTCCCTGTCATTAGGGATAATATTTAAAAGTCAGTATGTGAATTTCAGATCAAAAATAGTTCAGAGTCATCAGTATACACATCTGCTATCATCCTTTCACTGTATGCTTTTAATTCGTATATTATTCCTGGTAATTGCTTGTCAAAAGCTGAGTATGACTGCAAATTGAATTTTCTGAGAAGATGTCCCTTTCCTCTGAGGAACTGTCTAGTTTCTCCAGCTATTTTGGTGTTTTGTCAAAAAATGAACATACAAAGTTTTGGGATGACTGTTTAAAAATAATTAAATACTTTTTGAGGAATCATTTGATGCCGGATAATATTGCAAAGATATCAGACATCAGCAGATATTTCAGCATATCCACAAAGTTTAGTGTTTTCTGGAGCATATCTGGTTTAAAAAGAGGTATGCTATGCCACTTTCAACATGTACTTTCAATGTTAAATCCAAACTACTGAGGCTTAGCACACAAGCTCACTAAGTTTGAGTCAATGATGATGAACATTTTCAGAATAGTGCCCTGACCCAAGTTGGCCCAGCAATCTTCATTTCATGGCAGAAACAATTCTGTGTATTTTTCTATTCAGTTCAGACAGAAATCAAATGCTATAAATATATGATATAGAACGATTTCTATGGCAGATGATGCATGATTTCATGTGTTATGGAATTACAGAGTTTCTAAAACTTTTTAAAACAACATATGGCCGTATGAAAAAAATCACCTTAAAGAACATTTCCTACTACGCTGCCTGATGAACTTTTTTCCCACAATTTCTTTTCCTTAAGAAAACAGCATCTCCATTACTATTTTAGTGTCTCAGCCTTTTCTGCAAGTACCTGTGCATACCATATTGTTCTCGCATTATAGCTCCAGTGGAACAATATTTGCTACCTCTCACTGCAGAATTCACACAGGCCTAAGCATCTTTGTCCAAAGATCCCCTTTCTGGGTCAAAACCTAAGGGATGTATAAAGGTCAAGATGAAAGAGAGATTAATGAGGAATCAGTACTCCACAGGAACTGAAGGAAGCTAGACTTAATTGGGACCTAAATTAGCCATCCTTGCATCTTTTAGCCTGCCTTTAAACTGGAAAAGGTTAAGAGGAGCAGCAGATCAGGAAAGCAGGTGACCACAAAACTAGTGAAAAGACACAAGTGTCTAGGCGATCAAATGATAGAGGACAGTTCTCAGTAGGTTCAAACAGTGTGGGTTTAATTAGGAGCAACTGTGATAACAAGCAAGAGGAGAAACCTGTGCTTTCCTAATCATTGAGTTCGGGTTGATGTACATAGTACATGGTGTTTTATAGAAAAATAGCCACAAAACTTGGGTACTGAAACTATCAAGGTTGCACAGATAAAGCTTTTTGCAAAGCTTTGAAGCTCTGCAATGCAAGTCTCATCTTCTAAGCATCCCACAGTGAGTCAGTAGAGCATCAGGCCTGTGGCAACTGAAAGTGAGATTTAACTCGCCCAACTTTATCTATGCTTAGGTGTCGTCCCTAAACCTAGGAGAAGAGAACTGAATACAGGATGTCTGGAAAACCCTGCAAGGTCATGCAAAGATAGATATGCACTAATTAGTGTGTTGCGTATCTCACACCTTGGATTTGAGCAAGAGATACTGCCAGATCCCCTTGGGTCATAATGCAGACGCAAAGAGAGAATCTAGGACAAGTACAGGACTTTTTCTGATTCTACTTCTTACCTTTTTTACTAATTAATACCGGAAATATTTTCCAGAGACTGATCAAATGAATCTAGACTCCTGCCTACATTCAATATTTTTATTTTAAGCAACATCTGGGAAACCCACAGAATATCCAAGGAAATTTTCTTATAGAAACATTGAGAGAGATGAGTCTGACTGTTAAAGTATCCAAATGCCAACCAGAAGCAGGTGAAGCAGTTCACTTACAAGTATAACCGGAGAGGAAGGACCAGGGAACACAACATGCTCCTCTACAGGTGATGCCACTATTAACCAGACAGTATCTAGGACTAGCATTTTATTAACAGCATTGGCATACTATTACCCCAGCTTTCAGCAACATTGTAACTGTCATTATAAAAATGGGGACTTCTCCATTAAAAAAAACCAAAACCCAAACAGCCAGGAAATAAGTATGCTGAACAAATTGAACAAGTAAAAGACACTCATTCAATTTTGATAGCATATTTGAATTTTGCATCAATGCACCAAACAGCAGGCTTAGAAAGGATTATTCAAACAGGGAAGGAAAGAAAGAAATAGGATGAGGTTTTTGCATTCTTCTTCTTTTCTTTGCTTTCAGCAAAAATGTTAACCTTTTGAGAGCAGCAGGTTTTGTCACGTAGTGGGGACATTATGCTATTGTAGGGATCAGGCAATAGAAGTTTTGCTTGTTTAGCTATGTTCACTGCTGAAATGTTTATAGAAAAATAAACCCACTAATTCAAATTTGTTTAACTAGATTTTACGAAGTGAAGAATATGTCATCAATGTCTTGGATGAGAGAATGAGGTAGGGTCAACAGCTTACAGTCGGGTGGACTTGAAAGCAAATCAAGAACCTTATGGAGCAGCATGCAGCCAAACTGCTGCATGGTGTCGGAGGGAACGTGTAAGAGCCTTAACTTCTCCAAATCACAAATGAAGGAAAGTGAGGTACCTTAGTAAGCAGTAAATTTCTCATTTGTATCATTGTACTTCATGGGATCTCTCCAGAAATGGAAATATTTTGTATCGTGAAAGTATGAAAATTGTATATAGTATAAATTTTTTTGTAATATTACAATTCTCAGTTACAGAAAGCCTCAAACAGGTTATAGATTAAGACAAATTGTCTGGAAATAAGGCAGTCAGAAGAATTTCAAGTGCATCAGCTTTCCTTGCTAGGAAGAGGATCTTGATGTAAGAAAACTTATCACAGATGCTGTGTGCATATTTCTACTGAGTTGGACACTGTATTTCATTAGATTTTTTTTTACAGGATTGTAAATACAGCCTACTAAAACTGCACATTTTGTTAATTTAATCTAGTAAGGAAGAAAGGAAAACTGGAAGGAACCAGAATACCTTAAGCATTAATTAGTATACAATGGCACTCTACTAGCACTCAACAGTAGTTAGAGTAATGGTAGCTAAAACTAAGTCAGCTCTGGGAGGCTATTTTTAAGAAACATCCTAAATGACAAGTTGCAGAGAATTGGTTCACACATTGAAATATACAGTGTCTTTTTTGTGTGCATTTTTACATCAGTTTCCTACTTTACAGTCAAGAACTTAAGCCTTCACTGCGTTAACGTGTTGGTTTTTAATTCTGACTTGTCTAGTTTGTGATGATCTTAATCAGATCTGACAACCACAAAGCATGCTCCTTTCTGAAAGCAACAATTACCAGTAAGGTGTTTTCCAGATCAGCTTTTCAGAATACTTGCAAATTAAACCCAAAACAAGTCTGGGAAACACTGAGATTGGAGTGTATTTTCCAGCGAACTACAAAGTCACATTTGGGCCATGATTATCATACACTGGGTAAAAGGAAAGTCACTCCTTGCAATCCGTGACCAGTGATCGTCCACCAAACTGAAGAGGAGGCACGAGAATAACTTCATGTCACTACAGTAATGTTCCTTACTTGCACAGTACGATCACTTTAAGGAGGGGTGGGCATAATTGTGCTGCCCGATTTTGAACCTACTTAATGTTGTAGATTTGCAAGTCAAGACCAAACTCCCTATTCTGTGTTGTCTTTACAATTGAAAAAGAAAACAGGAAAAAAATAGGGGAAGAAAATAAAACAGAAAAAGTAAAAGTAGTCAATGAAATGAAGATCAAAGGAGAGCACTTTTTTATGATTTAAAAAGATAACATTATTTTAAGCTGCTTGTTGCCTAATATTGAGTGCAGATAGGCCCTTTGGCTTTGCTGTTCCATATTCAGTAGTTCAAAACTGAATTTAAATGTAATTCGTGTAAGGATATACTGGTGCTTCAGATAGTCTTGTTATATAAACTGATTCCAATTTCTAACATTTCTTGGTATTAACATTTCCAAAATAGTGTGCTTTCATGTGCTGACAGTAAAAGAGTTTCATAAAAGACATGGTAAACACTATCTGTACATTCTGAAAATCCCCAGATTACAGAATGGGTGCTCCAAGACCTAGGGGAAAAAAGAGAGGAATTAATTTCTCAGAGACCTCCAGCATACCATGGGCAGATCCAGGAGCCAAATGCCAAGTCCCAATCCACCGTTAAAGACTATTTGGCCTTTACAGTGAAATACTTCAAACTAAGAGAAAAAAAAGGACTTGAGACTTACAGCTCATGCTTCTCTATCACACTTCAGTACTCCAGTTGTTGATCTAACAAGATAAATTGTTAATACATTGTTAATAATCCCACAGCAGTGCAAGTTATGTTTTTCTCATGACAAACAACAGGACAGAAAGAAGATTATTATTCCCAGTTCAGTTTTGGTTACCTTTATTTCTGTTCAGAACTTTCCCTGCTTTTTTCACAGTGGAGAGTGGTGATACCCTGTGAACCATTCATCCAATTATTGCCTTGTGTGTTTCCCCTGCTAATTAATCACTTTTTTAGAATTATTTTTTCAGCATATAAAATATACCTTTTCTTTTTTTACGTCTTTTCTTATTTGCAACAAGGCAGTCCCTCCTGATTCCCTTTGTTGATCAGAATACAGCTGGTTTTGATATCCTTAAAATTCTTCCTTGCTGTTAGGAAGAAGACAACTAAAGTACATGTTGCACAGTAATCTGAGAAACAACACTAATAGGGATCAAAAGGAAAAACTTTAAATTCAGCTTTACAAGTGCACACAGCGGCATCAAACTGTAAATGAACACAGATTTCTTGGAGATAACTCACAATGTCCGAAATTTCCTTTTCATTGCTTTTGGGGTACATTGATTCATGTTCTGACTTCCTCAGTATCTTTTATTAGAAGATACGTATTTACAAATCCTTTCTGAGAAAATTCTAGTCCTTTTTATTTCCCCATCACTCATTTCCCTAAGCACGTACTTGATAGATTGATCATGCAATCATCTTAAAGTTACCTGCTTGCATACAAACTGCCAGCTTGTACAAGAAATGAATCTGAGACCCATGGATGCAAAACATAATCTGAAATGGCAACAAAAAGATTTCCAGGAAGAAATTTAACACAGTCACACAATTCTTTGTAAGGAAATACTCAGTGATAATAAATTTAGCTCCTTAAAATATTTTCCATGTTTGTAAATGAAAACAGGCTATAAGTATCCTATCAACAAGAACAGGCAAGACTATTTTTATCATGGTGAGCATTCCTGAACACAGTTTTCTACAGCATTCATCTTGCTCTTTCCCTTTCCTTTTTGCAGGGGAAACTGCCTCAGTGCCGGTTTGGGTGCCTGGTTACTCTGAGTACCTCCAAGGAGGCTGAGATGGCAATCTTGTGCTTATCTCTAGAAGAAAAAGAGTGCTTTATTTCTCAAACTGTTCCCATGCCACCTCTCTTTTTAGCAGTGATAACAGAAAGGAAGTTTCTCAAGCCTGGATCTCCTCCGGGAAGCTCAGTACTTACCTGTAAGACTAACTGGTAAAGATTTGCCCTACCATGACATTTTTTAATAACATTGCATAACAAACCACCCTGTATTTAACAAAAGTGGAATAAGACTTAAAGGAAGCTATTGCTTAGTGATTGAAGAAGGAAACTGTCAATAAGATTAAATGGAAATATTTAAGAGAAAACACACATTCATTCACATTAGTCCACATTTAGCTCTTCTCTTTTCTCCTATATATCTATCTGTCAGTACACAAGTACCCTTTCTGTTTAGTATCTCTTGTTCTTTTAAGGAAGACAGAAGCAAACAGAAAAAGAAATATTTCTACATCTTCCGAAACAAGATTCTTCAAGTACAGGATAGCGATTTGCAGGCACAGCAAACAGGTGGTGAAAGAGATTCCACTGTGCAATTATTGCTCTGTGAAACGCACCTATGTTGGGCTTAGCTGTACTTTTCCTATCAGTTTTAACCCTATTAGGAAAAAAAAAACCCCAAACAATAAACAGCTGTGTTTTGTTATGTTTACTTGTCATTATTCAAAGCCATTAGTTAGTTTTTCTTATTGAACTCATGGAATAATTGATTATAGAATGGAGTATATCAGTATGCTATGGCAATTACCTTCCAGAATGTAATTCAAGACCATGATCATTAATCCCGTGAACTGTTGCAGCCAATTAAAAAAACAGGAAAAAAATAAACATGTATCTGTAAAATGTCAATTATATTTCTAACAAATACATACTCTGGACAGACCTACTGAAAAGACATTTAATCAACTGTACTTGGTTGTTAATAATAATAATAATACTTATGCAAGGGGAAAGTTCTATTCTGTATTTTCCTATTGATGAAATCTTGCCTCCAGTGACATTGAGTTGGGAATATGGTTCAGATGCTACAGTTTTGCTCATGGATTTGATGAGATTGCCTATCCAAAATTTTGGAAGATAAAAATTGTCTTCTTACTGTTTTGCTTGAAATGATCCTCACAATAAGTCCGATTAGGAAACCCAGCAATTCCTTCATCCTCTGTCACCTTTTATAGACACTGGTCCTTAGTCCTTTTCAGGGTTTAGCACATTCTGCGAAATAGTATTAAGCTATGAGTAGCTTTATGTTCCGAAGTGTCCAAAGGTCATCTTTTTTTATAAGCCTTCTTAGTGGATGCTCCAGGGCATGATATCCTTGAGTTGTCAGAAGGAACTCATCTTATTCTTTCTCTTGAAAAAAATATACTTTACAAGTTTCAGGCTAGTCTTAAAATTTTCCCTTTATGCTCCCAGCCCTTTTAAATTTTGATCTATTCTAACAGTCACTTAAGGGTGATGCTTTGTTAATTTTGTACAAAGGACTATATAAAGAATAGAATTCTAGTCCACATAGACTTGATTTTCTCATCATGTGGACGAAGTCAGGCTAGCAAGAAGTAAAACAAAAGAAAAAACCTGTACAACAATTACATATCAGAAGCAGGAAATGAACTGAGACTTCCCAGCAGTGGAGGCTGGAAAATAGACTTGTATACTCTAACAAATAGGCATAAGAGTTAAAATTATGTATTGAAAAAATTGAAATATACTTTCCATTAAACTTGTGTTCACATTTCCTTTGCAGAAGCCAGAAGACCTTGACAGAATGTCTACAGTGGGATGTAGTTCCATGTTAAGACATATTTGAGTATCTACACATGATCTAAGTGTATGAATTGTATTACTGAGGCAATTAAGACAATACAGTCAATTGAAGCTAGAGGAGGATTCAATGCACTGTAGACAACACAGGGCACAGTTCAGCTGTTTAGTGCCTTATGAAACATGTAAGTACACCGTGTGTGGTTTCCACCTACTGTTCTGGAAAGATACTGGCCTCTTGTGGGTCCTATGTCACATCTATCAGCTTTGTGCAAATTTTTCAGATGTGAAAGAACATGAAAAATGGCACTGGACATGTACATCTCAGAAACCGATGCAAGCCTCTAGCGGCTGGTCAGCTAATGCTTTCTAGACCCAACTGACTGCTGCCTCGATCTCTACTGCCCGTACTGCCCACCCAGACATCTTTGCTTAAACTTCTTTGTCCAGAGCTGGATCCCACTTGCAGGGCTCCATTCATCTGCCCACACACAGGCATCCAGACAATTTGAGATAGCCAGAACTATCCACAATCTGCTAACATGTAATATGGGACTTGTTGAAAAGTTGAGGTATTCTGGAGGAGCAACAGGACACCAGGTACAGTACTGCAGAGGATCTCTATGCAAGGCCAACTGAACTGAGCTAATCTGCAAATTAGGAAAGTTTTCTCTCCTAGTAGATTTGATCACCTGTCACTTATTTTCAGAAGAGAGGCTAGAGACTTTCCTTTAAAGAAATGTATTTTTTAATGGCCAACAGGTTTACATGCATGTGTTCCTTGTGACTCATTCACAGTGCATTATTCTTGATTTTCTCTTTAAATCATGTGTCTAATTTTTTTGTTTTTAAAACAAAGTGTTGTAAGAGCTTTGTCTCTCTGGGGCAAGACCTATTCTGAGTAAAAACTGCAGGAGATAAGGCTGATTCTTAAGGGTAACTCACAACTCCCAGGACAGGGAGCCTGTTGATTGGGGTCAGGCAGGTTGCAGGGCAGACTATTGTAGATTTTCCAAGCAACTCATAGGGCAGCCTGTTGTTCTGAGCAGATCCGTTTGACCTAAAGTGCTGTGGAAATTAATGAGATTTAAGAACAACCCAGGAGACAGAGGACTAAATTCTTGTTTGAATGCTACCTTGGCTGTCCCTTTCTGGGGAAGGTGGTTTAGTACAGGTCATACAGAGAAGCAGTAGAGGATCTCATCCCCAAAGCTCGACAAAGCTCTTTTTATATAGTCAAGTCTGCAGAGCCATTCAAAAATAGCTGTTCCACAAGGATAAACAGGTTTCCAGTTTTCTGAAGTTTAGCACATACAATAAAACTTCAGACACTGTGTTATATGAGAGAAAGATATTTATAGTTCCCCTTTCTTCGTGTTGCCTGCAGGAGAACAAATAGTGCACAAATGCTAACTAAAGAGATGTAGACAGAAGGCAAAAAATATTGGTAGATATCAGGGTAAAAGAATTCATTTAATTTTTAATCTATGCATGAGATCAATAGCACTCTGTGAAGAGCATCTCAAATGGTTAGTTTAATCATCTAAGCAATAATGATACATCCAATACCAAAAAATTCATTAACTCTATAGGGACATTGTGTGTATACATGAGCTCTCTCTTACTCTCCCTTTGTCAAAAACTAAGGGCATTAAAGAGAAAAAAAAAGGAACAAGGCTAAGGTTCTTCACTCAAAGAATATGAAGAATAACAGTTTCTATTTTGCAGAAGGAAAAAATCTTCGTTCTTCCCCCATGACAATCAACTGGAGGCTTGAAGAAAGGCATCTTCAATTTACATTCCTTGCTTTCTTCCTCCTTCACACACTGATTTTCTTTTACTTTTTGTCCAAAAAAAGAAAAATAAGAGTATGAAAAAGTCATGGGAAAAAAATTTTTTTTTTTTTTATGTTTTACTGTGAAGATTTGGAAGTTTTCCTACTTTGGGGAAAAATATAATTTTGTAAATTATTAGTTTTAGGCACTGGAAATTAAAAAATATAATATTTTCCAAAAGGAGGAATGTAAATAGTCGACACAATATATCAGGTGAATAAAACATAGAAAGGGATGGGGGGAAAGATTCACTGCTTGAAATCAGTCTTTTGTACGGTTACTGACTTTAAGAAACAGAAGTCACTTTGAATTTGTTTCACAGGTTAATTATTAAATGAAGAAAATGAAAATCTTTTGTCACATTTTGTTCACTAAATTTTAGTCTGGTGGGATATCTTTTCAAACCTCATAAATCTTGATATTGCCTTGATAATAAACTGAGTTACTTAGTTTATTTGTTTCATTTATATGTGTAAGCAGAGCAAGCAAACAAGTGGCCATCATTTACAACAAACTTCCTGACACAACTGCTAAAATACTAGACCAAAAATCAGGTTTCATTCCAAATTACAGTTACAAAATGAGGTCTTGACACAACATGTCAGAGTCTTTCTATTAAATCAGAGATTTGCTTTTGCTTTAAGAACTTAGTGTAGAAGACAGAAATATTGTTTCAGTCCTAAGAGGAAAAAGTAGAGTGACAGGCAATGAACAGCATGGCAGCTCTGCTATCTAAAAGTTTAATGTAATAAAGTTCTTGCATGAAAAAAAATCAAGGAAAATTGCCCTTTATCAGATTGATGAAGGGCTATAACAGGACTGTAGTAGTGTGAAAAAGGGCAAGATTTTTTTTTTTTAATCATCAGAATTTACTTATGCTGATATGAAATATCATAGATCCAACAGCTTGTTGCATCTATAGGTGATGCCTGGAAGTTATCTGCATGCTTGAAGTCACGTGTGCACAGCACTTGTTGGCAATTCAGTGCCTGAATATCTCTGCTCACACCAGGTGATAAACGATCCCTGTGCTAGCATTTGCATGTCCACTCTGAGCAGGGACAGAAAAGCCCAGCTCCTTCCACCTCCCTGTCCTCTGCGTTCCCACGAGGTTTGCGTGCTGTCATGACTGCATCTATGCCCTGAACTGGACAAATGGAGAAAGTTAAATCAACCCAGGGAGTTAGCATTATTTGTGGAAATAAAAGTCACAAAGCCTGATCCCTTTGGCAGTAGCATCCCTTTTGTCTGCTCATGAAGGTCACAAGGGCAACTTTCCGCTAGCTCCTGAGAGAATCCTTAAACCTTGGAGCGCTGGTTTTGGTGCCAGTCAAGGCAGAAGCAGAGGAACCCCCTGCTCCGTGCATGCTTTGATTCATGGCCATGCAATTCCAAACTCTCCTGGATATTCTCACTGCACTGCTGCTGCTGACTACAGATAGAGTACAGAGAAATTAATCACTTTCGATCTCACCATAAAAACCTGGCACGGCAGCTAACTTCTTAGCATTCTGGACATCCTGGGCAGATTTTAACTGGGTTTATCTGTTTGATGGCTTGAAAGCCAGAAAAAGCAGTTAGATTAGGCCTAGTTAAAGGGCAGATATGAACGCTTTATGCCTTAAGTCTATTTACATCACCAATTTACATTAGGTCGGCCTCTATCTCTGTGACCTTCCTTTAGAGCTAGTGAGTTGGGATAACCTGGTTAAAATTCCCTGTGACAGCTGCTGTTGCGTCCCCCACTTGCTATACAAATAATGATTTATTATAATTATTGAATGACCTTTTCTGCCCCGGCCATGTTCATCCGAAGCAAAATGATTTAAGTGATTTTCAATCAGGTTTGAATCAGAAATGTGGTCAATGTATGTTCCCATAGCTTTAAATAGAAGGGCATTTTTAAATAAAATCTATGAGTTTTTTTATTTTTTCAGTTATGTTAGTTTTAAGTGGGAATAAAATAAATAAACAACACATACAACTTGGAAAAAACCTAACCTCTGCAACATTTTCTGCCTCACAAATGGGAAATTCAGAGAACACATTAAGAGATTTTGCTACATGCAATCTTTCATGATGTATTAAAGTGTTGATCAAAATGAACTCTATATCAACACATTAATTTAGTCCTGTGAGGAATAAAAGCTTTGAAAAACTAAACAGAATTTGTTTTCTCATTTATATGGCTAGAGGTTCCTGACAGAAACCTATTTGTGCATAGAAGTGAAGCAGCTACTACCTAAAAATCATCTCAGTTTTGTCAAAGAAATAAGTGCAACTCTTATTCAACATTCTGTATGGAAGCAAAATCTGAGATTTAACTCTCCTTGCTTAGTATATTTTATCAGTTGATAAACAAGATTTTAAGCAATGACTTCAAATTATATCTTTTCAAAATTGATAAATACGTGTCCCCCTTACTTCCAAATTTATTTTTTTCAGAAGATACTGATCCCTGCCTGATTAAAGCAGGATGAGGAATAGTGCTGAATCAAGCTTTCCCAGACACTGGGAGCATTTGAGGTCTCTGTCACACCTCTTCCTTCATTCCTGTATCCTCTTCTCTATTCTTCATGCTTCCTAGTTGACCTAAACTTTCTAGTCCTGAGCGTCAAGAGCAACTATTAGGATTTTTTTTTTTTTTCCTTTCATTTGGGTGTGCTTCCTGGTAATCAGTTGTGGCAGGCATCTCTCACTGTATCCTTGCTGCTTTTCTCCTTGGGGCTCAGGTATGGTATAGAGCCCAGAAAAGTGTTTTCTCAAGGCAGACTTCATGGACATCTGAATCCTTAAGTGGTTTTTATTAAATGACAAGTCACTAAACCTCTCTGGGCTCCTGGAAGCTTTATGACACAGAGGGGTCAAAATGATTCAGTGGCAGGTGGTATATCAAATCAGATGTCATTACATGTAATGTAAACACATACTGTAATGTAATGTAAAGACATACTGCCATTTTTGGCAGTGCAGGAATTGGTACGTAGTGAAATGTCTCACTTTTCATTCTGACCTTGGCCAGGAGAACTGTGTGATGCTTTAGTAAATTGCAATGCACACATGGAGCAAGATTCATCTAGAAAGCCACTGCCTAATCTGAATAAATTTGTCACGCTGTAGTCACTGAAAAGAAAACAGAAGAATTCTTATTAAAAGGGGCATCCAAAACAGGTCAGCAGAGCAAATTTTAGAGATTCCTCTTTTTCTCCACTAACTTCAGAATGAGGTTTGGGATAATTAATTCAGACCTAGACAACAGACTTTTAACTACCTACAGCTAGGCAAAATGATTCCCCCTTCGTACAGTGCAACAGTTTGTAGAAGATATGACTCAGCTTTCCATTTTCCAGCCTCACTGGGATTTCCTAATTGGCTGATTTCAGCTCATTCAGCACCTCTTCAAACTCCAGCCAAGAACTCCCTAATATTCCGATTATGAAACAGAAATCATGTATCATTTTAGAAGTAATGTAAACTAGATTACCAATTAAAAATAAAATAATTAGGGGAAACTAATTATGTAACTTCATGAAGTGTTCATTTGTTTATGGAATATTTATCATGAAATCTAGGAAAAACCCATAATTTTTAACTTACAAAGTGGAGATGATTGTTACTACTGGTTAATAAATACCTTGAACAGTGGCATAGAAGGTGCAAGAGTTTTTCCGGGCTTTTGGCAGTACATATTTTTCAATTTTACACCTTCATCTGAGACAGATAGATTTTTGTGCTCCACCATTCCAAAAGGACATGGAACTCATTAATTCTTAACAAACCTCCTGCTGTTTCACTGCCCTAGAGTTAATCGGCAATTTCTGCCAACTCATTTCTGGTCAGTTTAAAAAAAAAGTTGGGTATTTGCTGGGAGACAGCTCAAACACTTGGATTTCTAAGTTTGTTTCCATGTTGGTGTGATTGATGATATTGATCTTAAAGGAGAGAGAAAGGAACACACTCGATCTCTCAGATGTCTTTGAAGGGAGGGTGGGAAATAACACTTGGGAATGCACGTGCTGTTACCAGCTTGTCTGGCTCTTTTGAACTATTTCCTTTCACTCTAAGGGAAGACTTCTTGGATTTGTGACATTGCAAAGGTAAACCATCTCTCAAAAAGTAAAATCAATTACTCTTGGGGTTCTCATTGTCAATATTTTTAAAGGCATTATCTTCAAACAAGGGTTTTTTCCTCCTACTTCTGAATATTTTTTTTTTGGTAACAGTTTACCTGTTCCAAATATTATTTAATCTGTAAAACTAAAGTGAGGAATAGAGGTGAAATATTTGAAATATGTCAGATAAAATGCAATTCTTCTGTAGATCATCATATGCTTGCCCAGTGTCAGGTAGCACGAAGAAGGGAATTTGTGCTGCTATGAACATATGTTTTAAAGTGCTAAGATAACCAGTGCATGGAGGTGAGTAGGCTCAGGTATGTTCAAGGCCACTAATCAAATGAATGACAGAACCCACATTAAAACCAAATTTCCCTAGGAAGACATGCCGGTTGCTTCCCCTCCATTCAAAGGAATTTGATAAAGTTCAGGATTCAACTTCTGACTTTCTGAATAATTTTGAAGGCAGCCCTGTAGTGGAGGTTTTGTGTTAGATGCAGATGGTAATCCATAATTTCTTGGGGTTAAAAAAGAAGATACAGTTAATAGATTTTTTTTTTTTGTAGAAATATGAATGTTTTGAAGACTTTTGAAATAAGAAATTCAACAGCTGATGAGTTTGGGACCATTTCTCTAATTCTAGAGCACAAAAATTGTCTTAAAGGCCTGCTATATTAAAAAAAGTATTGTTGCTATGACCCTGTCATGTTTACATGGGTATTGTCAAATTTGGTTAAAATCCCAACTTATACTTCTATGACATTATGTTGAATAGTTAGTGATAAAACTAGTCTGAAAGCTAAAAACTTCTCATATCAAGTGAGGACAGATAATAGTGCTGACTTATGAACAGCTAATTTTACACTCGTTAGAAGAATGCAATCTATTTTGTTTGCAACCCAAAGTTACTTTCATATGGAAATTAAGCCATATTGCTTCATGATGTGTTCATTTGTTCATGAAGTATTTATCATGAAATCTAGAAAAAAGCTTAGAAATACTGTGATAATCTCAAGTAACTTCAAGCACAACCAAAGTCATAGGACTGTGATTTGAGGAAGGAACCTTTTAGAACAAAATAATATTTTGATTGAAAGTCTTCAAGTGATGGAGAATGTGCTGTATCTCATTACACTTATTCCAATAAAGTGACCAACAAGTTGTTCCAGTAAGTAATTGTTCTGTTCACTGCTCACTGAATGCTCTCAGACTAAAAATAGACACAAGATGTCACAAAAATAAGGCACACTTTCTGCTTTAACATTCTAACCATGTGATATGCCTTTTTCATTAGAGAAAACTTTCTTTAGTCTTGGAAAAGTTAGTCTGCTCACTTTTCAATCTGTCAAATCAAATGGCACTTTTTAAAACTTTGATAGTTGTTATCAAACTTTCTACGGTCAGTAATTAAGAAGAGTTTCCTCATTTCTGAATGATACAGTGGCATAAACCTGCTCTTTTCCAAGCAGAAAGAAGAAATATTTAGTCAATATTATCATTGCAATAGACATTTTTATCATTATTATTGAATATTTATCATACTGGAGTTTATTTACTTTCTATATATTATTTCAATATCTTTTTAATGTACATAACATCCTTAAGTATTTGGCTAATTGAAAACTAGTCCAAATAGACAGGCAATGCAAATAGAAGGTTTTGCCTTTTCAAAGCATCATTCACAAGAATAAAAGCCACAAAGTCCATTCAGTATTTGTTTAGTGAATTAATTTCACAAAATTTTAGTCCAAAAATTCTTTCATGGTAACAGTCATTTTAAATCATTGTGTATTTTCATAGCCTGCCTCTAGGTAATGTACATAAGGAATATATCTGTTCGTGAAAGGGCTTCTGAGCCCTTCTGAGTCTGTCAAATATAACCAAACCTATACTTCATTCATGGAGTAGGAGCATGCCCATGTTCCTGCCTGTCAGGATAAGCAGGCTAGATGCAGCAAGCTTCATTTTGCCAGAGAAAAATTAATTAAAAAAAATAAAATCAAACATGGGATTCTAATACTATGTTCTCTTATTCTGAAATCTAGAAAAGTACAGTGAAATAACTTAAATGTAAGAAGTACAACAAGCAAACAAAAAATAAGGCACTGTAAAGCATTTTTCTTGTGGCTGAAATAAAGTATACTTTCAGTTTTGATTTTCAAACTCATAGAAATCTTACTGTTAAAAACAAACAGCTAACCAAACAAAAATCTGTTTCTATATCTTTCAGACCTTAAGTGTCAAATGCAAAGTATGTAAAAAACTAGTAGAGTACCTGAGAACTAAGGGGAAAAAAATATTTGACTCACATCCAGCAGTATGTCATGACTGAGTTCATTGAGTGAGATACAGATTTCCTACAATCAAATAACCCCATCAGTAGTCTAAGTAGGTGTCCCATTTCTGACAAGAGAAGTTGAACCTGCTAATTAAAGGCTTTCATTAAGTTTTGACAAAAGAAAGCAAGCAAAAGTCCCTGAAGTGTTGTGACTAACTCAGGTTATTTTGTTGTATTTAGATTTTTATTGCTGCATTCCAAAAATAACATTGCCTTCTTGAGTTCAGAGAACTCAGGATTTCTTGAGGATCTCAGGTTCACGTGCAAAACATCTGTGCAGCACTGTGCCAACTGGAAACGTTTCTCAAGAAAGATGAAAAATACACTAATACTCAATGAGCATTTGTATACTATACCACAGTGTTCCAGCTGAACTTTCTTTTGATGGACTGAATGTATCAAAATAGGGTCCCACTGAAGTTAATGCTGAATACCCATAAATCCTACCTCAAAATCAGGAGAAGTCAGGAAACTTCTAAATGAAATCTGGATTTGTTTATATTAAATAGGAAGTACTGTCAGGTAGGATCAGTTTAGGATTTGTAGATGGGAGATGAGGATTACTGTTCTCCCCACAGAAAATCTCAAAGATCATCTCCATAGCAGAATTAACTTCTCCTAGAATCTTGATCAGATAAAACAAGACGCTACTATACAAAACAAACAAAACCAAAAGACCCCTTTCATTAATTTTGATCCTTCTCAGGGACAGAAAGGATCATAGATTGCTTGTAAAACTGCATTTTATTTCTTCTTATACTTAGAACACCCTAGGAGGGAGAACAAAAGTCCAAACTCCTAGCTTCCCATGTTTGTTACCAGATTGCTAGATGAATTTGTCAGAAAAATTTGTCCATCTCCACTTACTCAAGTGTAATGACATCTATGTCAAAAAGAGGCTTTACTTAAATCTCAGTTAATGTGCAAAAATCACTGAGAACTTTAGAAAATATTACACAATTTAAAAATAGACGATGTTAATTTACAAAAAATAAGTAAATCATGCTTGAAGTTGACCATGTATATTGACAATAACTCACAGTGATTTTCATCTTTTCAAGAGAAATATAAAAGAGTGAATTACGTTTTTCATCCTCTGATCTTACTACTTTCTGTCTCAGAACTGATATACTGCTGGACTTCTACACCTGAAAGCTGAAACTCTGGAGAGAGCATTTTTAATGCAAGGTTCCTGCCATCTGTATGGAAAATCTCAGAATATCTCAGATGCAAAATAAATTAACCACTCCCTTCCACATTGAATCCCCTTGTTTGACTAGAGTCTCTCCATGTGGCCTGAAATATTTTTGTTTTCAGACTCAGTGGATGAATGAATTCCTGCTGTTGATCAAATTTCTGAGTTCTAAATAAACACATACATAGGCTTTCAGGTACTGGTATAAAATCATCTAAAGGTGATGCATAGTAGTCTTTATATGAATTTGAAGTCTACCCTTCCCTTCTCCTTTCCTTTCTTTCTTTGATGTCCTATGAAACAGAAAGCAAAGCTGCAACACACAACCTCAGCTGAGCAGAAATGCTCCTATCCCCAGACATTGCTTTGGCTCATTTCTGAAAAAAATGCTGGACAGAAACTGCAGATGAATTCCCAGTGTATCATGGACAAAAGAGTGAACCTGTTTGTGATTGAGTCACATTCATATCTATGTGCCCTTGCACCAAGCAGTTATAAAGACTCCAATCAGATCCATCGTTTTCCCTACATTCAGGGTCATTAATGACAAGTTTTCCGCCCAAGTTTGATTGTCTGGCCACTTATGGGATACAGTGCTGTATTTCAATGGGGGTATTTTAAATCCATGCTGAATTACAAGGATTCCCTTGAAAAATGCTACAAGATAGTTTCCCATAACCTTCATCCTTGTTCAGCTGCTTCTTCAGAAATATTTCATTTCAGAAATTCAGCGCCTTGATTGGTGTCATCATTTCTGAACATGGATGCTGTAGTTCTTGTAGTGATGTGAGGTATCAAGCTCTGCTAAAGATTTTCACATGGGTCTTAGCTTGAAAATTAACTATCTTTACTCCCCAGGGTAAAGGGCAATGAAGGCTAATAAAATTACAAGCTTCAGAAAAGGTAATCTTTTTGTTATGCACCATAGTCTATGTCAAAAAAAAGGAAAATTTTGGAAGGTTATTTTTTAAAATTTCTTCTCCCACACAGAGGAAGGCTCTCAGACCCAATTCAGGGTTAACACATGCAGATGATGTCTTACAGGGTAGCTACTGGGTTTTGATTTGTGAATAAATTTAATCCATTTGAAACAGCATGACATGCACCTTGGAGGGCAGAAGCAGGAGAAGTTGCTGATCAGTGAAGGCAGTGCAATGGAGCTTCTCCCAGCCTGAAGATCTGATCCGCCCTTGATTTCATACATGGGAAGGAGATTTGTGCAAGAGGCTCTCCCTTAGCTATGGAGCACAAGTGAAGCTGCTGCTTGTGCATGACCATGGAGGCACTGGGGTAAGGTGGTCATGTAAGATTCCCTCATGGGCAAGTCTTGTTTCTATGAATGTTGAATCCAGGATTTGTTTTTAACTGAGCCCAGGGGAACAGACAGAAACATTACTTACAGTCCCTAGCCATACTCAGAGAGATTCTGTGTCTTCTTCACACGAGCTAGAATAATGCAAGTTGCCATAAAACCATCAGAAACAGAGGAAGCATAAAAAGAAGCAAAGCCGCTATTTGCATTAGAAGTGGTGGCATTGCCGTAATGTTGAGGAAAGGAAAAACAGATTCAGCAATAGAAATATCTGGAGAAGTTTTTATTAGTTTTTTATTTATTTATTTTCATTGACTGTGTCAGGATGAAATTTCTGTGAGACACACAATATACAGAATTCTGCCTTTCACAAATCCTACAGCAGAGAGATCTGCCTACAAAACCACAGTACGCTAATGAAGGGAAGTCTTCAGAGAGAAGCTGTTTAAATAATTAAAATATCTGGCATGGTAGAGAAATTAGTTCTGTTGCCACTTGCCATTTATTTTTAATCTATTCAATCAGACATTTGAAAGAAATTACTTTGAAAAACTTAAAGGAGCAGAATTTATAAAAATTGTCATTAGTAACATGTTATTAAATTTATGAATGGTTCTCTCATAATTATAACCGTGGAAAAAGGGAAATACTACCAGGTGATGAAATGAGTATGGCAGATTCTGAAAATGGATGACAGGGGTACCTGATCCTGGCAAAGTTATTTGACAACATGCAAGTAAACAGAGTCTCACGGGGACTTTCATACTATGTCTTTACATTTTTGCTGTTATAACTATAGCTATAGGAAAAAATGGCATTCTTTTTATTAGACTGCATTCGATTAGCAGCAATATTTGAGGAGATCAAGAAAGAATATGTTTCTTTTGTAGCAAGGTAGTAATGTAGAGCTTGATACAGGCTGTTTCTGCTACATCAGCTGACGCTCAGAACTGGATTAAGCTTTATTAGCAGCATTAGCATGTCCATCCACCTTGACTGAATAAGTCAGTGAGAACATGAGATAGCTAGTTAGAGCTGCTTTAGTTATCTGCACTTCTTTGCATTGTGTCACACAAGCAGACCCTAAACGTGAAAGAAAAGAAGTGGTACATTACTGTAGTATTGCCTTAAGAGTTTCTTATTTTGAAGAAGTGGAGATAGCAATATAGCGTCTTGATGGAGAGAACAGAACTTGCTGGAATTTTTCTTTCTTTTTCTTTCTGTATACAATGTAAAGATTTAAAACATTCTTCCCATTTCTACCTAAGGAGAAAAAAAGTCCTGTAATTGAAAATGTGAAAAAAGGAAGGTGGAGTAAGGATATGCCTGGCACTGACATAGAGGAGTTGCAGCATAACAATGTCATTAGAAAAATTTCTTTCTGCTCTTCCCAAAGGAAACAACTGTATAGGGTAAACCAGAGTATTTAGAAACTAAAAAAGAGCCACCAAGAATCCCCAAGATGACTGATTCTTTTCAGTTGTTTATTTGTATTTTGGGGCCCCATATGATTTTCTACATCTTGCAGGACAGAAAAGCCTATGCTGTAGCCTTGTATTGTGCTTGTGTATAGCCTTGTATTGTGCTCACTCTAGGTAACTAAATTTTCATGAAAACCATTACAGAACTTGCACTGGCAATTCCTATAATGGAACACACTGAGGACATAACTAATAAGTACAGAAATACACACAACCATTGTAGTTTTATTTGTATTTTCATGCAATCACTTTTCCCTCATTTGATGTACTTCACATTCTTTTTTGTTGCTATAGCAGCTCTTTTGACAGTTAGGAATTTCTCACTTTCATACTAAAGGCTTTCCTATATTTGCCACAGAACTAATATGAAAATATAGTATGTATATCTAAAGATGACAGAAGATGAGATATGTAATGCTTACAAATTGGGAGATTCCCTGGGTTTGAAGTTTCATTAGGAAAATACAGATAGTGAAATAATTTGGTTACAAATTATAATTTCACCATAACTGCCACATAATTTCACCAAAGTTTTATAATGCTGGGAATTCATCTTGCTTAGTAATTACTGCCTAGGAGCTGGAGTCAGGAATTATCTTTTTGTTTGTTTGTTCTCATCTGTACCACTGACTTTGTTACATTAAGATAAGTAGTTTAATCTGTGTACTGTTTCTCTATGTAAAATATTGCCTTGTTTCACAACACTGTTGCACATTATAAGCATTGTCTGTAATATACTATAGATCCCTTATCTAACTGATAATGCAGAAGAGTACTAATACAATGTGCCAAGAAATTAATTAGTATATTCACCTTGTTACACAAGCCAGAGCAGTGCCTCTGTAAATAGTTTCCCCATTCCTTCAAGACCTGCTTTTTTTCCTCAAGTGAGGTAATTCTTCCTCCTTTCAGCTATGTTTTATAATGTTAATATGTTCTATAATTTTAATGTTTATAATCTGTGACCAGATTTCATTTAATATCTCAAGCACCTTCAGAATTTTCTGGGTACTTCTATTTGCCTTTAGCTTGCACTATTGCATCCTCAAGATTGCAAATCATGTTATGCTTTCTTCTAAGAAAATTTGCTTTATAGTTGCCACAGTAGAAGTGTCACTACCTCAATGACCGATACGACTGACATTTTAATCTTATCTTTATGGCTGATACTTCAAAGACCTGGACATTTCCAAACCAGCAGCAATATCTGCAGAAAAAAATAAGGCCCTGTCTTCATATTTAATAAGGTGATCAGTTTTTCATCATCTCTTATTGCTTTATCTTTAACATTTAAATTATTTAGCATTTTTTCTCACTGAAAATGGGAAACAGGACAGAGAACTTCACTGATAAAAAATTAAAGTTAAAATGACATAATTTTTTAATAAGATACCTGAGAAAAATTACATCCAATATGAGGTTGTTAAAGCTAAGAACAGTGGATGAACCCTTTAAAATGTATAGTATTTTCTCTTCTCACATCACTCATTCAGCAAATTCTTTATAAAGCTAATTACTACTTAATTTATTGTAGACTGAAGAGCAGGAAATCACTGCTCTCCTATGTAGTATACCAGATAATCCATTAACTAGCACAGTAGGATATGAGGCCATCAGGAGCATCTCCATGAGAAATGATCTATATCTTCCAAAGGCAGGGAAGAGGCTGGCTGTGCAGAGGTATGTCCTAATCAAGTCACAACTGCCTGTTGCACTAATCCTCACCAAACCACATTTATCATGCTGCAGAGCTGTAAAAGAGGTCTGTGTCATTAGACGTGGACAAATTTGCGTCCCTCTCCCTCACGCTGCAATGCAGGGTAACCACAGACCCAGACCTAGGCTGTAGCACAAAGGAAGAATCAAGGCACTTTAGTTATTGATTTGATAACTTAATCCATCAGTAATCTTCCCTGCTCATGCTGCAGCCTTTTCATTACAGGTGATGATTACAAGGTCTCTGTCTTCTTCCCAGCTACCCATTTCCATGAAATTGTAGGAAATTAACTATTCTGAGGTCTGTGTTAAGTTTTTTTGACACTTGATTAGGAGGTTTAGAATTATCTAGGGCACAAACGTATACACAGTCAGCATGATCATGTAAACTTCCTTTCTCTTAAGAAATCAATCTCCAAATAGAAATAAACATGAAGGCTAAATTGTTACAGTAAATGATAGAATAACCTCGATTCTCTGTTGTACAGGCTCATGGTGATCTCGACAGAAGACGACCGTACAGAAATATTCCTACTGCGGCTTGAATCTGCAGGAAGGCAGAAAACTTTTCTTGATTCTTGGTTGTGTTATGTCTGAAAAACAACATCCCCTGATATTTTCACATGTATCCATGTTCTTGCCATCTATTGCACGGTGCCTGTATTGGATAAATATGTAGGCATAAAAGTCTTGCCTCTTTTTTAATTTTGATTCTTGGAATTTATAACAATCATTGCTTCCGCTCATCTGGGAGTCAGAGGAAAGAACTGTAACCTAAGTAATAACAAATCATCTCTGTGGGCCACAAATTTCACCTCTTCCCACCTCTGAGCCCTGTGAGACAAAGAAGTAGAAAGTGAAAGTAAAGGTTTTTATTAAGCAGGGTGTTTTCTGTTTTCAGAACAGTGCTGAAAAATTAGCTTTTTTTTTTTATTTCAAAAGGGGTCATGTTTGGATGCATATATTTAACTGAATTAAATAAGTTGTATCATAATTGTTTAAAAATACAGATATCTTGGCAATCCTGAAAATTTTAAATAATTTTTCTTCTACTAAATATGTTTTCTTAGTATATTCATAAATAATATTTTCATCTAACTAGACCCTTCAGTCAAAAATCTGATTTATTTTTTTTTTAAATCAAGTTCTGAAAGTCAACCATGTTAGGCTTATTTAGACATACAAAGCTAATAGCCTTCAAAGTGAGTGTTGTTGACCAATACAATGAGGCAAGGTGGCATTCTTTAAAAAAGAAAGTTTAAAATTGGTAACTAAATATGTCAAAACTGCACTGTGAATGTAACTGCCCTTCATGTTCTCGAACTGTGTTCTACCAGGGCTGTGAACTGTAAAAAGAATGAATATATCTTAACTTAGCCTAATTTGGAATACTAATGAGCATTATATATATGATAGAAGAGGTCATTTTTTCCACTGGACCTTTCTTTTGTAGAAGCTTCATCTGAAAAAAAAATTGGCTCAGTCTGGACACAGCACTTTTAAAATTCAGGCAAATCAGGAAGAGTTCAGGCGAGCACAAGAATAACAGATACAGAAGACACAACCTATGAGAAAATGCTGAAGGGGCTGGCCTTTGTAGACTATAAAAGAACAGCCTGAGACATCTTGTAATACATGAAACATCATTAGATAGAGGCTGGTGAACATTTTTTCTCCTCACTCACTGAAGGCAGGACATGAAGAAATTAGGTTAGATACTAGGACACTATGGGAGGTACTGTCATTAGACATGGTAAGGGTAGTGGAACATGCAAACAGGCTATACAGGGAACAGGTCAGATAGATGTCTCCCTGGACTGATTTGGTCCCAAATGAATTAGAATGATCATTTTTGAGCCTTTTTAACCATCCTTTGCTCTGATCCTGTGAAGCAGTTAGTTGTCACCATCAGCAACAGGCTTCTGCCAAATTCTGTCAAATTCCTTTTCCAGAGTCACTTTTCCAAAGTCTCACACTTATAACTGCATCATGCTGATTAAAGAATAATTGTCCTCATTAGACAATCAGCCTGGTGAGCCATTTGGAACTCAATCCTGTTACTGCAAATGAATTTTTAACTATTCACCAAGCAACTAGGAATACAGAAACAACTGGAGAAAACCAGACCATTGACAGAGATATTAGCCTGTCACATACAAACACCAGTATAAACTTCTTCAAAGGAAAGTGCAAGAAATCTTGCAGGAGCCTGGCATGAAGACACATACTCTCAGACTGTCTCCTTAGCCTTAGACAGAGACATGGAGCATCAACAGTTATATCCTTTCAGCCATTCTCTTCGGATCTTCTCTTAATCCTTTCCAATTGAAATGTGGACATTCTCATCATCTATGCAAATCCTTAAGTTTTCTTATAAACCTGCTTTAGTCTTAGTCTCATTAGCATTCATACCAATGAATTCCACAAGTTGATTGGGCACTCTTAAGAAAGTATATTCTTACAGCTTTAAATATTCCTGTCCATGCTATTGAATCTCTATTTGGGGTTTTTTTCGTTAGTTTTGGTTTGGTTTTTTAATTATGAAAATAAACAAATATAAAAATAAATAATTCAAACTTCCTATAGTTCCTTTTTTCTTTATCTTTATCCCAGACTATATGAAATGAGCATCCTTCACATTTTCATCCTGCCTTCATACAAATTATATGTTTCTGTGGTGGGTCTAACACTCAAACTCCCACCCAGATGCTCACTTACTCCCCCTCCTTAGCACAACAGCGGGAGACAATAGGAAAAAACAGGAGGGAGAAAGCTCATGGGTGAAGATAAAGACAAGGACAGTGCTTAGCAATTACTGTCACTGGGGAAAATTAACTTAATTTACTGCCAATTAAAAGAGATTCAGGTAGCGAGAAACAAAAAGACAAACATTAGAGGAACACCTTTTCTCCCACTCTGCCAGGCTCAGCTTCATTCCTTTGCTCCAGGCTCTATCCCCACCTCAGACAGCACAGAGGGGATGAAGGAGAGGTTATGGTCAGTGCATAGCGGTTTCTCTTTGTTGCTTCCCCTGCTCTGGCATGGGTTCTCCACAGGCTGTAGTCCTGCAGGAAACCTACTCCAGCATGGGTTCTCCATGGGCTGCAGGGAATATCTGCTCCAGCACCTGGAGCATTTTCTCCTCCTCCTTCTCTCATCTCGGTTTTCCCTCTGTTGTTTCTCACTCTTCCCCTCTACCTCCTTCCTCTATCCACTCGTTTTTGCCCTTTCTTAAATGTTTTCCCAGAGGCCACACGAACTTCCCTGATGGGCTCAGCTTTGACTTGCAGGAGGTCCCTTGCAGCTGGATGGCCGGACAGCTGACCAGCTCAGGAAGCCTACCTCCTCCAGAGGCCATCCTCCAGCTCCTCCTCTTCCCCTGTTAAAACCTTGCCATGTACACCCATAAGTGTCATCGATCACTTTTCAGCTGTTTGGTGATTATAGACTGTTCACTTTGAATGTAAGTCATTTGGGATCTTATTGCCTTTTACTTCAGCCATCTAAAACCCTATTCATAGGCAGCTAGAACACTTTGCAATTCCCCGGCGTACCTAAGGCAATCATATGTGGCTAGCAGATATTCCTCAATACAAAACATAGCTGTGCACAGACTGATAAGAGAAGAGTAAACAGGAAGATTTTTTCGGGGAACACAACAAGGCTGCAATGTGTTTTCTTCATGCATCATGGGAAAGCTTGGTGGTTTCCCATGCTGTGCCAAGAAAATACACTTCAGTAAGATAAGGAAGGAAAAAAGCCATAGCAAAGATATATAAGGTACAAGAGAAAAAGAGTCTGATAGTCCTGTAAAGATGCAGGTAATATGCTGCACTAATGCACTAACATTGCATAGTTAATGCACTAATGCACTAACCTATGCAACCATAGCTAGAAGAATTCTGGAAAAAACAGGAACAGACAAATAGGCATGAAAATAAATGAAACACATAAATTGTCATACTGAACCTGGGCACTCAATCTTCAACTCAAGCAAATGAGGAACTCCCATAATAGGAAGTTATTCAGTAGATCCTCTGTGGGGATGTTTCTTCTTAATCCCATGAAAACTACGCTAGAACAGTGTTCTGGGGAAAAAAAAAAAGTTTATAAACTAGAGATTTTTGAGCAGTGTAAACACAGATGTTGTTGACAGATCCAAACATTTAATCCTTCCTTAAAACACCCTAAGGTGATAGCTACTGGAATTTACTATTGCCTTATATTTTCTGACAAACACACTACATTTATTCCATGCATTAAGTTATTGTCGAATATCTTCATCTTCAACCATCTACAAAAAATCTTGGTACTTTGAAAAAGGCAGTAATTATGTCATTCATGAACAGTCACAAGATGGCATTCAGTGGCTGATGCAACTCCAGTATTTATTTTTAACCTCAAGGTTCAAGATATGTGCCTTCCAATTTAATAGAAAATAACATTCTATTTCCCTGTCAAATCTAAATCATTGTATTTATTGTACTGCATTTATCTTAGTTCTTCTGACTGGAAATATTATCAGACATGGTGTTTATGAGGTAGCATATTATTTCCTCCTTTACATTTCACTCAGCCTGAAAATAGACTGCAGAGTTTCACCTTTGGGAGGAAGGTTGCATTACTTTCACTTGATTGGTCAATCAATATAATTTATAAACCAGATCCTATCCACTTTCCTATAATAGTAAGCTTCAGAGCACCTTCAGTTCCCATTTCACTTCCAAAATTTGCTGACTGCGGCCCCCCTAAAAGCTATATTTTGGCTTCAGTGGCTTTCACAGGCAATAAAAGCATTTTGAATTTCCAAACTGAAGGCAATTAGTTCTGTTCTGCTATATAGATAGACAGATTAACCAATTTAAATCCCTTTGTCACACTGATGCATATCACTGTGATCAGTCAGCAGAAACCATTCTTGAGGCAGCACAGTAACCCATCTAAAAGAATCATCTGTAAAGGAAAGGAATCAAGTGATATATTATCAGTATGGTCACTGAAGACTTTGCTGAAACACATTAGTAGACATAAAATATTGCACTGAAAAATGCATATTAGAATATCAGGTTAGGAAGAAACCAATAGCTCAGCAAAAAATCTGAAAAACCAACCTTCTTTTTAATCAGTAAGAAATAAAAATTATGAAAGGGAAGATCTAACGTATTCTTTGCTTAGTATAATACCCTTGCTGCAGACATTTGCGGAAGTTGAAATTTTGTAACGAATCTTTTTTGGCAGGCACAGCTGCATAGAAGCCGAGTCTGTAAAAGATAAATACAGAAGTGAGTTTGGTAAAACAGAAACCCCCAGCAAAAATCAGCTGTAGCAAAGGAGAGATATAATCAGACCTCCTCTCAAGAAAAGGTTAGATACCAGAGGAAAACATATGAAGTTCTTTGTTTACCTTCCCAGAAAAATGTTAGAAACCAATCTAATTTCTTATAAAGTTGCATTGTTGTTGTACCATGACGGTCTGAGAAAATACATGAAGCAAAGCTACTGCGGTTAAGTTTTCACCTTTTCCCATTCCTTTTCAGAGCCTCTGCAGCAACTGAGGTTAACACTGGAAACCTACCGTGAATCACACCACCTTCACATCTCCTACACGTGTAGGCGATTTTAGTCTTTACTCTTGTTTTCAAAGTGCTGCACATATGCACTGTACTTACATAAAAAATTGGGGGTGGGATTACACTGGAAAGATCCAATTAGGATGGCGTCACTGCTGTTATGAATCAGTTTTGTACCAAACCTGACTGTGATACAGAACACAAATACAGATTACATTTTTTTTGAAAGATTTTGCTCCAGAGCTGGCCTTTAGGAAGGCTGTGCATCCGTCACATAGGAAGAAATTATAGGGATCCTGTGCAGTCCTTCCTAATGACCAGGGCTGCAGTAATGGAAGACAATTTCTTCCTGAAATTTAACCTCATCTGAAAGGAAGTCTGCAAAGATCTGAACATTTATTATCCTTTGAAGGTTTTGAACCACTGATCAAGGGAATCTTGACTATTGATCATACAGCAGAATGAGTGAAGCTGTCATACTGGTATTTCATGAACATTTGTTGGCAAGTCACAATGGTAAAAGTTATTCCACTAGGGATGTCAAGGAATTCCTCTCATTTTGTTTGGTAGGACTCAACCCAGCAAGCTAGAGCCAAACTTTATTATTTCTTTCTTTGTAGAAGCAAATTCTACTTATGTGAGTGTTGTCAATTTTGTGAGAAATGCAGACTTCGTAAATAATTCCTCCTCTTTATTAAACACTGTCATGTTTTTCACTGTTATACTACATTTCTATGCACTTTTCTTGTGCTAAGCCATTAAGCCCAAGAATAACAAACTACATCACTGTACTTAGCAGGGTAAAGCCTACCAAAATGATGGGGGTACTTAAATATTCATACTTCACCTGAGAAATGGCTTGCATTTGTGCTTGACTTGCTACAACTTTTAGTTTCTACTTTCTTCAGTGCTGCGCCTGAGTAGGTACAAATGCAGGAAATTTACCAAAGGGACTCCGCTAATGGCAAGTTGTCCACAGACAGCAACAGAAAGATTAGGATAGGGCCCCCATTCAACACAGGTGATGAGGTAAAAGTAATCACTGATGTTTTTAAACTTCTACCTTTACAAGGATAATAAACGCCAACAATTACTTCACTGTGGAGGAATTTTGGCTACCTTTCTTGTCTACTAGTTTGTCATACATTCAATATTATAACATGCAAAAATATCATGAGGAAGGGTCAACATACGGGATTGAACTAAAATTCCAACATTTTAATTAACAAGCAGCATTAACCAGTGGTATTAAGAACTTAAATCAAACGCTGGTAGAGGAAAGTGCTCAATTAGAAAATGTAAAAGCATAAAAAGCCTATATGCTTAATTGCATCTATTGTTTCATCAAATATCGACCACAGATGTACATTCCTCTTCTCTTGTTTACATGTTGTAGAACTGAATTTCAGCACTAGCAGTGAGCACTGGCTAATTAGAGCAGTCAATTTATTGTCTTATTCAAGGGATCCATCAAGATATATGGTTTCCCAATAAGCTATTCTTGGGAGTTGCCTGTCCTTTCTGATTTTCTTTGTGTATACACGTCAGCACCTCATTAATGGTGATGGGTCCTCACAACGAGTGGGAGAAACAAAACTTGTTTCTTTGATGCCCTAGGCAGGGCTGTCACAAGCAAGCAGGAGACAAGGACCAGATAACTCAGCAGTTTCTGAAATCACCCCCACCACACTGCTGTTACAACCCCCTACAAGCTAACACAGCTGGCTGGACACGTATCTTGGCCAGCATCATCATAGCACTCCCAAGTACTCAAACTAGCAATGGTTCTGGAGGGGATCCACTCTGCTGTGCTTTGCTGATACTTAAGTACAATATGGATACTGTTCAATAGCAATTGAGGTGGTAAGTAGTATCAGTAAACAGTTAAGTAATTCAGATGGTAATCAGAGCAAATTGAAATGTCCACAGAGATGCACAATTATCTGCTTTCACTGTGAGAGACATGACTGATTTTGTATTCTAGATCTAAAAGGAAAAGTTCAGGAAAATGTGGGAAATTGTAGGTTTTTTCCAGGACGTTGATTATTGAGGAGTGTTAAAACCATCACTGATTTTTTGAGGAAAACAATTAACTGTGCAAGCATAGTTTTCTGCCTCACCCTTACGCATTTTCCACATCTATGCCATAAAGTTTATTTTACAAAATGCTTGCAAGTTTTTGCAAAATTGCTCAGCCTTAGAAAAATGTATCAGCCCAAAATTATGAATAAGAATGAAATCTGGGTATGCATATATAGAAATGAGGCTGATGTGCAAAACAGCTGAGTAGAGCTGTTCCTTGTGTAAAACACTTTGCTTTAATTGAATCTCATTTTCTAACATTTCTGTTACATACTGAGGTTTACAAGACTGTAATCTGATGAGTATTTATTGTCTCTTTCAACTTTGTATCAGCTCACACAATTGTTATCAATATTGTCATTGAAAAAGGGGAGGAAATCTTCAGTACTGATTTTTAAAACACTAGACTTGAAAGAATTTGCTATGTTAATTATGAACCATAATTTCATACTCGGGATTTTGGTCAATTTTAGCATCCAATCCTCATTAACTTTCACATGGAAACAAATTGACAAAGGTCAGTCCTATGGTCTTTGTGTACTCACACTTCCTTATCTTTTCTGAAGAATTGTTCATACATAAAAATGGAAAGAGCAATGTTTTTACCAAAGCTAAGTTCCCTTTGACTGAGTCATAGTAATTTCAGATGTTGGCTTTATATTACTAAGTCCTCATTTGCCTTGATATGCACAAAAGCTCTCTACTCTATTAGAAGGTATTGCATTTAAATGTATTGCCTTGTAATTATCTTGGGCCTAATTATATGAACTCTGTTATTCCTAATGAACCAATGGGACTCCAACACTACCACTATTTCTCTATTCCTTTTACTTAAAAATAACTACTGAATATTCTACTGCATATCTTTCCCCATGTATTTCTGAAAATATCTGACACTTAATGAACTGCTTTAGACAGTTCCTTCCTGCATTACAGTAACTTCTCACAGAATTTTAGGAGAAATAAGGTCATTCCTCATAGCTGTACAATGTATTTCATTCGATGTTGTTCATAGAAATGCTTTTATACCTATGCTTTGCCTTCAATTTCCTTTATCTTGACCACTCCCTTCTCTTTTTAGCTCTCTAAGGAATTGTTACACAAAGTGTTCTGTCAGTATTTTAACATATGTATCAGTATATATAGACAGAGAGCGAGTGAGAGAGATCACAGAAAAATATCTTAGTAAGCATTTCAGCCTTCTCCTTAGCATCTGTTATTTGCATTCTTTCCTTGGAAGGATATGTTCATCTAGCAGAATATGATTGATTAACTGAGCAGAAGGGATATTTTATGTGTGTCAGTACTTGGAAATGCCATAGTCTGCATCTATTTTTCTGCCATTCTCTTCTCTCACATGGTTTAAGGCAAAATGCCAATCTTCGTAGGGCCCTGCCATCTTTTCTCTAGTTTCATCATTATAATTCTGGAAAATTATTCTTATTTCATACAAATAGGAGTGGTCTTATAACCCGAGGGAAAAAGATGTACATACTATTTTGTAAAATATCTGTTTATGAGAGGTTTTAAAATATTTTCTTATGAAAATAGTGTTCACTGAGTGAGTGAGATGAAGATGAGGCTGTTTTATTCATCAACAGAACCCACGTAGCACAAGCAGCAACAATGAAAACTTCTTCAACTAAACTGGGAACATTGATCAATCTGTGCCTAAGGTTGTGCTTTCTTCAAGTTTTCTGAAATTGTTTTATTCTGGCTCTATTAAAAAATTGCTACTAATTGTTACACAGTTCTACTGTCCTTGTATAGTATCTTCAGAGTAACAGACTTGAAAACAAAGTACACATATAAATGGATTATGAGTGTGTTATGTCCCATGTAATAATATTTCACCATCTTTATTATGTAGATGTGTGCTTAATCCCAATTTACTTCTTTCCTTCATTGAATATACCAGTATTACTATTTATTTCCCTTCCTCAATTTCAACTTAGATAATCTCCTGGTATTAATATAGTCATGCCTGAACTAAAAATTAATAAAATTATTTATTCATTATTGTATCCACACTGTTAGAGATAGTGTAGACCCACCTAATATCCAGAGTCAAACATGGCGTTTTCAATCAAAAAAATAAACAAATCAGATTTGCTGTTAGTACAACGACTTTAAAAGCCTTCTGGTCTTACTAAGTAAATGAAGAAGCTTAAATGTAAAATATTCCCAACTCCTGTATTTCTTAGTCATATCTCTGGGAAAGCTTTTATGATGGGCTAGGGAAAATTATAGAAACTGAGAATAAAGTCTTATTTCCCTCATTTTAGGCTGTCAACTGTAATTTCCACAGCACTATAGACATGGATTGCCAGAATTGCAAACTTTTCATATCACCACATTATAGATTTAACTTGGTTTTACATACACAACTTGAAAATATAATTCTGCACCACAATTGTTTGGTAAATTGGGGTGGAATTCACCTCACCTCGTTTAAGCCAAGACAAATGTCCTATTAGCCATTGAGGCTCCCACTAAAGTCAGTGGAGAAAAAAGGGTATACCAGAGGAAGATTCATCCCATCTGTCTTGATCACATATCTTAAGAGTGGGATGAATTGCCTTCGAATATGCTTATCACTCTACTGATCTGCTACATCACTTGCTTACCTAGTATGTCTTTTAGATCACTGAAATTAGGTGAAAAGAATTTCACTTTCACTCAACATGGCAGAAAGCCAAGTGAATACTTCTGTGCTTATGTTTTGAAACCTCAACCCTTCCTTTAGTCTCTGCAGTTAAGATTTGTTATGTTTGAAGAATAGGCATGGATGAAAACTAAAGTCAATGAAATAAGTCCTATAAAACTCTTTGCTTGAATTTCATGATGTCTGGATTTTTGTGTTCAGTCTCCACCAATAGTTGTTTTACCTTCCAGAATGCTCATAGAAACCAAACAACAATGACATGTTTTATATGGATAGGATGTTATTATTATGCCAAGGGATCATATTCCCAAAGTTCCTACAGCAATCCATTGATAGAGAATTGAGTAGGATGGATCTGGTCCTTCATAATTTTGATCCCTTTTGCAATTAATTTTTTTCAATGCTTTAAAGAAAAAAACTCTAAGTATTGAGTTATTTCTGTATCTAGTACAAAATATTTTCAGGTTGACTAAATCTTACTAGACCAGAAAAGGAGGACTGTAAAATTCCTTGATTTGCTTTCTCTTCCATTTCTTTCAGATCCTAAGTGGGGCTTTTGACATGGTGTCTCACTAAAAGATGGATTCACCTTTGTATTAGATTCAGTGGGGGGGGGCAGGGTGGTGAGATATATCCAGCCACGGAGCAGAAATGATCCCATATCATCATGAACCAACTGTAACTAAGCAACAGCTCACATTCCTCCTGTGAAATAGTTTTGCAGGTTGGTGTGCTATTGAGCCCTAAAGGAAAAAAAAAATACATGCACACACAGCTGCTCTCACAAAAATGACAAATAATTTCAAACAAAAAAAATTATTAACTTTCTAATATATTTTTAAGATTTTACAAGTTAGTCAAGGCCATTTTTAAATAATGGAAAACCTGTTAGATCGCTGCAAACTTTGAGTAACAAACTCAATACAAAAGGACTGAGACCCTAGGGAACTCAAAACAAACCAGTGCAAAGCACTATCACTCTCACAAAATCATAACCCACAGCCAGAATATGCCACTGGCTGTCCCATGAAGTAGTCCTCCAGGCAAATCTGCACTGAGACACAGACACAGAGGTTACAGCCACAGGTGTCTCTTTATAACTCAGTTAAAAAACTCTCGTGTTAACAATTCATCTAACACTGAAAAAATAGCATTGCCTAGTGTTCAATTCATAAACTCCTAAGATTTATTCCTACTCTGCTAATCAGATGCAGTTAGTACATAGTACTGTCTCAGTTCTTTAAGGAGATCCAGCCATGATGAAGAGGATGGGATGGAAAGTTCATGACTTTTACTGACTTTTATTGTGAAACATTTCATTCAGGAGCCAAGACATTTTGCATAAGGCACTTTACCTAACAGAGTAGGCAAAGTGTAGATCATTGACCTTACAGGCAATAGCTCTATTAACAGAGATTTCTGTAAGGCATTTGGATTGGTACCACATGTAATTTAATTTAGAAACCAGAACAAAACTGTGTAAACTGTGTAAAAACACAGTACACAATTGTCCTGGGTTTGGCTGGGATAGAGTTAATTGTCTTCCTAGTAGCTGGTACAGTGCTATGTTTTGAGTTTAGTATGAGAAGAATGTTGATAACACTGATGTTTTCAGTTGTTGCTAAGTAGTGTTGAGTCTCAAGTGAAGGATTTTTCAGCTTCTGATGCCCAGGCAGCAAGAAAGCTGGAGGGGCACAAGAAGTTGGCACAGGACACAGCCAGGGCAGCTGACCCAACCTGACCAATGGGGTATTCCATACCATGTGACGTCATGTCCAGTATATAAACTGGGGGGAGTGGGGACGGGGAGATCGCCGCTCAGGGACTAACTGGCTGTTGGTCGGCGGGTGGTGAGCAATTGCCTTGCGCATCATTGGTACATTCCAATCCTTTTATTATTGCTGTTGTCATTTTATTAGTGTTACTATTATCATTATTAGTTTCTTGTTTTCTGTTCTATTAAATTGTTCTTATCTCAACCCACGAGTTTTACTTTTTTTTCCAATTCCTTCCCCCGTCCCACTGGGTGGGGGGGAAGCGAGTGAGCAGCTGCGTGGTGCTTAGTTGCTGGTTGGGGTTAAACCATGACAACAATAAATACCAAATAATTAATTAATAGAGTGTTATAAGGGGGGGGGGAATCTTTTAGGTTTTTGGGGTTTTTTAGAAAATCTTTTTTTAATAGTGTCCTCTAGCAGTCAATTCTTCATTCTGTATTATTTGGTATCTCTATCAGTGACTTGGATATAGAGTGGAAAAGCACTTTTGGTAAAGAGTTGGAGATGACACATAGGTTGAGGCTGTAATAAGCAATGAAGATGATGGATTACTGAAAAAACAGCACATCAGGATCAGCAGCTAAATGGGATGCTCTATTTAATATAGGCAAAGAGAACATTTAATTTAAATTGGTCATCTGTAAAACCATTTATTTTAAAGGATGGAAAACTATTCTAGGAGGAAAGAAAGATCTTAAAGAACAATTTAAAAGTCCAGGGAACCAGGATTTGCATATGGTCAGTTAGGACATTTTTGACTGAAAGAGTGAACTCCATGTTAAGCATAAGGCATTTTCCTTGATGGATGCCACTGAGAGAAATGGTTGTACTTATTTCATACACAGTGAAAATTAGAAATGTGTTTGGAAGAGACCAATGGGGATGAGGTGCCAATGCCTTAAATTGAGAGACTCAAACCTGTCTGAGTTTGCATTGGCAAGTTGTAATATGCAAGTTGTAGCAGTGAATCTGCAGAATAATACAGGCATTGCTGGATGCCAAACGTCCGCGCTACAAATGGATGAAAGTTTTATCTAATACTACTTCTAGGCTGGTCCTGTTGTTTGCATGCTTATAAGTGACAGGATCACATTAAAAAGTCTCCTGAAACACATACTCATCCAGATTTGGGTTCATCTAGAGTCCAGTCTGTGCAATTCAAGACTGACAAGAGGAGAAGCTAGGAGTCATAAGTGCGGATGACAGGAGAATTCCTTCAAAACAGCACTTCATCTCAATTAAAACACATTTGGTGTATTTAGAGATGCAAAAATATGAAATAGCTTGATGTCTTTGTAAGTAACTGCTTGTGGATGGATCATTTGAAAGCAGAAGTTTCTATCGTATCATTCACCAAGTTAATATATCCAGTGGCTGGAAATTCAAACTAGATAGATTTAATATATTAAAAACTGGATAAGTTGAAGATAGAAGCAACATGTCCATGTTACCCGTAAGTATAAATGAGATACACACCAGTTTTTAACAGCTTCTACAGTGATTCTCTACCACTTAAAATGTTTTAACCAAGGTTTTCTTTAAAGATATGAGTTTAGGTTTGTGACTGAAGACTTGCCTCCACAAACACAGAGATGCACAGAAGAAAAATGGCAAGTAGGGCAATCCTAATAACCAGGCCTGTCACAGGAGGGTGACCAGTGGACCCAGTGGACAAGGCCATCTGTGTTTGACAGAGTGTTTCTTTATGTGTTGATCTGTGTATGTATATGCATGTATATATGTGTTGCATACATGTGTTCTTATGTGTGCTTTTTGGGAATACAAGCTCACCTTCTCTGCTGGTTAGACCTGGGAGCATGGAGCCTCGTGCCTATAGGCTGCAAGATTCAGCAGTCCCTAACAGTATATGGCAGTTTAAAAAAAAAGGATACAAGATGAAAAGTGAGAAAATTGCAGTGTTGTCTTTAACCCATAATTTAAGGATATATGAAGAGAGAGATCTTATTTATATCTTCGCTCCAGCTCAGGCCTGATGCCACAGACTTCAGGAAAAAAATACTAAGAACCAGCTGGTCAGAAATGAACATGGGAATTAAGATACATAGCTTAAAATTTCCAAGGGAGCTCAGTGTGATGTGTTCTGGTGATGTTTATGCAATCAAATACTGTAAGAATCCTATTAGTGCCCTTCCTTCTCTCCCTCTCTCCCTTCCTTCCTTCTGTCTTTCTCTCCCTCTCTTGGCAATAACCTAATAATGAATGCCTAAGACCATTATAGTTTGTTTTGAGAACAAAAATTTCTTATTACCACAAAATGTTACCTTCTATTTCCCTTTTTTTCCTATTGTGTTCAGCACGGACACTTATTATTTGTAGGTAATTTACACTAGTTTGTGTAATAAAACTAGTTGTGACTACAATTAATTTCTCAAAAAGGGCTCGAAACATTTTTTTTGTTTATTTCTAAACTCTCCATGACCATAATGTATTTTGTTAAAAATCAGTGAAAGATGTGTTAACATTTTTCAGAAATCCAATGAAGTGAATAAGAATCTTATGCATTTGTCAAAGACAAGAAGTAGTTTCAGGACTCAGAATGTTCAGCTTACAAAATTAACCCACCACTACATTTTTTAAAATAAAAAAAAACCTGACAAAACCAGACTTTTACTTAAAACTGTATTATTGAGCTTTATATCCTAAAAATACTTTGGGTGTTTTGTTTCATGTAGGTTCAAAGATAATTTCTATTGAAAGTAGTTTGATGAAATCATTCCAACATTCTGTCACATCAACTAGTCATATCCCATAATGTTCAATGCATTTGCAGTCCCAATGTAGGTATGAAATTATGAGTTTGGCTTACTATTTTCATACTTCCCTTGTAGTTTTGTGGTTTATTTTCTGAATCTGGAAGTCTGAGAGAGCACCTAGCTTTGTTTTTACATACATCGTCATGGAGGTAAAAACTAGGGAGTAACAGACAGGAGATAGTCTGAGCAAGCAGAAACAGAGAAATGCAATTAGAAAAATTGAAATTAAAATTTTATCCAACATACAGCATCCAATCTCCAAACTTCAGTGAAGTATATCAGAATGACAAACTTGACAGTGAAGAAGAGGTCTATACCCTGGCCCAACTAAACATGACAAATAATAGATTGGTTTAATCTGATCAGTGGTATTCATATCAATTTGAAGGAATATTGGGGAACTCCCAGAAATCTATCCATCTTATCCTGTTTTCTTCTGACTTCTGTAGTCATTTATGTGGCTCTTTTTCTATCTGAATAGAAAGCTGCTGTAGGTTGGAATTTTACTGAATGCAATGTAGAGTGATTGCTTGTCAGGATTGTTGCTGGTATGGTGGCACATCTCAGTTATTACTGCCATGAGGTTTGTTTTCACATTCTTTTGAGAACTTGGAATTTTCCTCAAGAGAAAAAAATGGGCCATTATCACAGCTTCTGTTATTGCATCTGGCACTATTAGTACTGAAGCATTTCCATCAAGTTTCATCCAAAAATAGCAGAAAAAAAGAAAGATATTCCAATGGCTTTAGGTGACTTTTTTTGTTGTCTTATAGTTCAGGATAGAGTCTGAGCCTGCAGTCCAACACCTGCACACAATCCACTGAAGCAGGACACGTCACTTCTTATCCTGCCCTGGCAACCTTCTTTCTGGATGCAATACAGAAATGTCTGTGAAATATAGTCCAGAGGAGATGCCTTAAGAACAGCAGCATCTCTTTTATGCCATCTTCCTCCTCTGTGGCCTTTCCCTGCTGCACCCTACACAAACATGAGAAGAATGTATCAGTCTGGCTGTGGGAAGGAAATCTGTCACTTCTGCACACCAGATTCTCTCTACGATTCTCTCTACGTTAGCTGAATGCTGAACAGGCACTGTAAATCTACTTACTGAGGACACTGCATGCACAGGGCTTGCACTGGAGTTCTGTCTTATGCATACATTAAGCCCACAGGATCTATGAAAGTCATAGGCCTATATTACAGTTCTCAAAACCTGTCTTATTGCATATGCACAGTGAATCCACCACTTGGTAGGGAAAATATGGAATATGCAGCTCTTTCATGATGCTAACACAAGACATATGAAAGCAAAGACACTGCTGGTTGAAATGAGTAGAGTTCAAAATAATAGCTATATTATCAAAGCTTAGTATTTTAGGAGGAACTAGAAAATTGTAACTGTGATGGACAGAAGTTGGAACCCTTGTCTTACATTTGGGACACCTAGTCAAGGCAGAAGGTTAATAATAAAGAACTGCCTTTTTTACTAGTGATGTTCTGCTACAGCTCTTTTTACTCTTGGGTTTTCTTTGTTGTTTTTTTTGTTTGGGTTTTTTTTTTTACTTTTTACCAATATATTCCAGGACACTGGAACCCATTCCATATTATGGCCAACGTTGAAGTCGTCTGTGAGGGAAAGTTTTTGGAATGTAAGAAAGAACCTAGTTCTGACTATGATCCCTAGTAAGGTGTTCAAAATTGTTGTGCCTGAAATTTGTTTTGTTAGTTTGTTCACCACATGTTGAATGCAGTTCTTCATTTGGTTTTGCTGAAGGGTTGCCCAGGTAGGAAAGAAACACCTTGTTCTGGCTGTTTAACTGTGCCATGCAGACCCTGCAGAGGGAAGCACAGATTGTATCTTCCAGGAGGAAAACCTGGGGAAGGAAGGCGAGGGTGCTTCTGCAGTGCAGAGAGACAATTGGAGCAAGCAGGGAACCTGGGGCACAAGAAAACACTGGGAGATGAACAGATTTGATAACCAGGTAAAACTAAGCCAAATCTACGTAAAGAATATTTTACTTGAATCCAGAAATAAACAGGCAAACTTTGTGGTGACTTAAAGGCAGCAAGACTCAAGAGAGGAAGGTACCTCAGGGGATGTAGCTAGCAGGGAACCATGAAGTGCTTTTTAAGACCAGATGTATTTTCTCACCCAGAAAATCTGGGTTTTTTTCTATTTGAAATTTATCTTGTTTTAATAAAAGTTAGCTTCGCTGTCGGAAAGTGTATTTATCACTTTTGCTCTTTGCTCATTAAGGAAAAGATGCAGGCAGACCTCTCTCAACCCTCTAGGGTGTTATCACAACCACGGAAAGAAAAGACAAGTCCAACACAATGGGAGAGCTCAGGCTGGAATTTAGCACAGTTCCATGAGCACAAGAGGTATTCACTTGACTTTCTGTAAACCATTTGCTCATTTACATTTCCCAAGAGGCGTAGCTTTACAGACTTTATCCTGTGTGTTTGTGCCAGTGGAAAGTAAAGCTGAGCAGAAGTTAACTTTCCTGAGCAGAAATGAAACCTAGAAATGAAATTTAGGCTAGTGTTAATGCATGTTTTGGCTCAAGCAATTTTGCACCCTTAAAAGGAATCCATTCCTTATGTTAAAAAAGTAAAGTTACTGAAATTTTGTGAGCCAAATGGCATGTAGGAAGTAAAAGGTTATAAGGCTAGAAAAAAAGTCCTGAGATCCCTTACTGGACATACAGAACTCAAATGGACTCAAACTAGACCTTTTTCTGCATCCAAAGTGAAAAGTATTAACACAGTGGCAGAAGCTCCCCAGATAAGGAGACTCAATTATATCAGGATTATCACAAGCCAGTCTTAATAAAACTAAAAATGAACTGATGCCAATATCAGCCCAACAAAAAAATGTCACTAAAGATCTTCCCAATGACAGTTTAATTAATATGCCAGGGAGTAAAGTTAGACTAAAAAAAATTTTGTGATCTATTTTGCAGAGAAACAGTTGCAGCTGTTCACATGTAATTCTTTGAGTTTCTAAGACAAGTAGAACAGACTGAAACAGTGGTGATAGGATCTGTAATTGATGGTAGACTTTTATTTACCAAGCAATGCATTCTTCATGAGTTGGCAGGAAGGTTTGATTCCATGACAGTGAAGAAAACCTGTTCAAATGGGCTTGAAGTAGAATAATTTCTTCAGGGTGCTGAGGAAGCTATGTGAGAAGTATGGGATGTCTCAAAGCAATGCAGCCACAGTGTTGACAGGTCCATTTTTCCTGGGAGAGGGTAACAGGGGCTGTCGCCTGCTCATTCACAGGGCGTGTATTCTCCAGGGTATGTGCCGCAGGGATGTCCTTCCTTCTCCCTCTTCCAGACCACAGATGAACCTGGCCATTACATCACCAAACTTACACTTTTTTGGCAGGAGTGGAAAGTTAAATGATAATGAGATTAGAAACACAAAGTGTACCATATCTGTAAGACTGAGCAAGTGTCTTCAGTTAGAGATCATCCTAAAAAATTTAAAGGAAAAAGAAGTATAAATCTCAGTGAAGTCAATGGAATTACTTGCCCCTAAGTTCTGTGGGATACTTTAAGAATCTCCCTGTGAACTTTCATGACTTATATTTCTGAAGTTATGTATACAAGCTGAAGAAGGGAAGTTTTGAGGAGGCAACTAGGTATGATTTTGCACCTCTAAGCACCTAACTATAACTTTTATCACTTGATTTGAAAGGAAAGGGAAAGACCTTATCTTCTTTGGTCTAACTCTGTCAGATCAAGTGAAGCTTACATGAGAGTGAATGTGTTATTTACATATTGATCTCAAAAGAGTGCTTGGGATTTATTTGATAGTTGCTTCTGACAGGTTAAGTTCAGAAGGATAAAATAAGTGGGACAAACATCTTTTGAGGTGGGATTTGGATAACATACAGGCCTGCTAGTATTAAAACCTTAGTAGAGGACAGCATATTTTATCTGCATGTAGTTCTCCTTGTAAAGGAAAATAAAGGACGACCATAAAGAAGTGCTATCCCAGCACAACTATACTGAATTAATGAAACTGGCAGCTATGTAACCTCTCTCTGTAATTATTCCTTTTACAAATTGAGATAATATTCCCAGATAAGTGTTCTTGAGAATGAAACCAGAACTCTTCACAGAGGTGTTAGCTACTTCTTGAAATAAAATTGTATTGTGGGGCATACCACAGGCTGCTGTCAAGATCAAAACCCCCTTGAATCAGGTGCTTAGAGAAGCCTACATCCCCCATAGAGACTCAGGATTAAGAAAGCTAAATGAAGAAAGGTGGGAGACATCTGTCTAATTCATCACCTTTATTTGCCTCATTTATTTTTGATTTATTCATTATTGGTAGAGAGATGCAAGATATGAGAAGAATAGTGAGAAAGGTTGATAAAAGGAGAGACAAACTAAAAAGCATAGAACAGCGTCAGTACCTGGAAAAGAGAGATTTCCAGGTGAAGACCATGAAACATTATGCCAACATTGTTTCCATCTAGAACCAAAGGAGGGAGCAGGGCTCACCTAACCAGTGACTTACCCACTGCTTTAGATAGCTACAAAATAAATTGCTATAGGTACATCACTTCAAGGCACCCAAAGAATTGCAGCCACATGTATCGTGGACAAGTATTGTACAGGAAGGCTAGGCAAAGGTTTTGGAATATCTAATTTCTGTTGTTCTTGCTGGTAGTTGTGACTGGGAGTGTTTAACTTCCTGGTTCTTAAAGTCTCATCTGTTGCTATGTCTTCTTTTCAATAGTAAACTGGTAAGTTTCTTGTCTGAACAGGATCCCAGGGCAGTGAGTTCCACAGGTTAAAAATGTATTAGGGGAAATTCATATTTCTTTTTACAGTTTTATGATGTATTGCTTATTCATGAGTAATCCCCCCATTCTTGTCTCTCAGTTTGACCACTTCTTCTGAGTCAGTTCTTTTCTTTTTTGTTATAACTCTACCCTCATTAATGAATTTGTAATATGACTCAGTAAGGAGTTGTGCAATGGTGGAATGATTTTTTATTTCAGTATGATAATTTATTCTCATGTGAGTGGCTTTGATTCTGCCATGGGAACTCTGCGTAGCTGGCTCTCCATTCTCTCCTTTGCAGCTTCAGCTCAGTATTTCTGATGTTAGTTTATATATCACCTCATTGCAGAATTGAAACATTATCATTTTGAGTGTGTTCAAAACACTAGTGATATGTCTGGAATACCAATTAAGAACAAAATGGTAGAAATTGTCATGTACTACCGAAATTCAATCTGGTGTCAACTAAGTATTTAGTTTGGAAAAAAACTGTTAGACAGTTTGTAGCTGCTGTTAGTAGGCTATAGTGTACTGACTTGATTTCTTTTCAGGTGGGAAGAAATTGTGAGGTTTTCTCATTGATGTAAACCACATTATAATCCTTTTGATGGTTGGCTGCTCTCAATTTTTAGAATGACCTAATATGAAACTTTTACTTACAAGAATTTCTTGGTCTGGAATAATACTACCAAATACAATGGAAAAATGTAGGAAGTGATGTATTTTCTAGCATAAGCAACAATATTAATATTGGTCTGAAATGATAACTCAGTTCTGAAAAATATTGACAGGTTTCCCTGCCTTTCATAATGTGCTAGGGACTAAAGGTTTGTTCCACTTTATTTTAAAATATTTGGGGGTTACTATAATTAAAATGACCTCTTAATGAACAAAATAGTTGTGGCTACTGAGATCACATTGATAAATATTAGTAAATAAAAAGAACCTTTCCCTCTGGAAAAACCATCAAAGTACCACCAAAAATACCATTGTAGGTACCAGCTTTATTCATATTTCTGAGAGATTAGATTAAAGATTTTACAAATCAATTGCTCACACTACAGTTTCTTGGATGAAGCTAGGATGGTCTTATATCACTTTTGGGAAAACAATCTTAAGGAACTCGTCCTCACTTGTGTGTTACAGAAGTGAAACATAAAAAATATATCACAAAATTTGAGCTTTGTCCATGTCCTCTTTTTCACAGAATCATTTTCTGCCTTTATGCCTGCATGCATTCAGCAGAAATGGCAAGAACGAACCAGTCATTTGAGGGGCCTTATAGGAGAGGTATCTTCATGTACTAGAAAGGCTTGCTCTGTGTATTGGCTTTGTGTGGCAAGGTTTTGGTAGTGGGGGGAGGTTATGGGGTGGCTTCTGTAAGAAGCTGCTGGAAGCTTCCCCCATGCCCAACAAAGCCCATACCAGCCAGCTCTGAGACGGACCCGCCGCTGGCCAAGGCCAAGCCCATCAGCGATAGTGGTAACGCCTCTGTGATAACATTTTTAAGAAGGAAAAAAAGTTGTTGGGACAGAAACGGCAGCCGGAGAGAGGAGTCAGAACATGTGGGAGAACCAGCCCTGCAGACCCCCAGGTCAGTGCAGAAGGAGGGGAGGAGGTGCTCCAGGTGCCGGAGCAGAGATTCTCCTGCAGCCCGTGGGGAAGACCCTGGTGAGGCAGGCTGTCCCCCTGCAGCCCAGGGAGGTCCACGGGGGAGCAGATCTCCACCTGCAGCCCAGGGAGGACCCCATGCCGGAGCAGGGGGATGCCTGAAGGAGGCTGTGACCCCGTGGGAAGCCCGCGCTGGAGCAGGGGAAGAGTGTGATGAGTCCTCCCCCTGAGGAGGATGAAGCGGCAGAAAATAACATGTGATGACCGTAAACCCCATCCCCGTCCCCCTGTGCCGCTGGGGGGGGTTGGTAGAGAATCCGGGAGTGAAGTTGTGCCTGGGAAGAAGGGAGGGGTGGAGGGAAGGTGTTCTCAGATTTGGTTTTATTTCTCATTACCCTACTCTGGTTGATTTGTAATAAATTGAGTTAATTTTCCCCAAGCTGAGTCTGTTTTGCCTGTGATGGTAATTGGTGAGTGATCTCTCCTGTCCTTATTTTGACCCACAAGCCCTTTGTTATATTTTCTCTCCCCTGTCCAGCTGAGGAGGGGGAGTGATAGAACAGCTTTGGTGGGCACCTGGCGTCCAGCCAGGGTCAACCCACCACACTCTTCCACAGTCTATTTTTTGTGGTTAACTGATGCTGATTTCTAAGGCTGTTAGTATTTTAAAAGAACAACATTCTCTCATAGGAAAACAAAATAAATAAATTATAAAATAATTGCTAAAGCAACCATATGTCACATCCTCTTCTGCTTCTCTTTCATATTTTTTCCATCTGAAAGATTCATCTTCTGAAGCACAACCTTTTCTACTGACCTTTAAGAAATTAAATAAAAATGAGGATTTTCCCTCCTCCCCACTTGGAGGATGACAAATGTGCCTATAATATGAAGTAAAATAGATTAAAATCCTCCTTAATAAGTTATCAAAACCTCCAGAATGCTTCTGACAAAATTTCCTAAATGCCTTTTTCATCACCTGGGAATATGTGCAATTAAGGAATACTGAAAAAAAAAAAAAAGATTTCTTAATGGATTACAGGCCTGATCCATGATCCATGATTAACATACACATCAACCTTTTTGGCTTCATCACAGACAGTTCTTTCTGACATAATTTGATGACACAAAAATTTTGGTAATAGCACAAAAATGAATCAAACTGCATTTTAACAATAGTTTTAGCTGGCTCTTGTGATCTGTCTCCTATGAGAGCTGTGACGAATGCTGCAGCTTCCTTTCAGGTTGGTTCTCCAAAGTGCATGTGCCCTGCACCATTAAATCATTTACAGCCTTCACAAGGTGTTCATGTTTCATGTCCTTGCTTTACATGCTAAGACTGATGAACACCATGCTCATTAATGAGCTTGATTATCCTTATATGGATTCCCATTAACTAGGAGCTGGATAATTTCCAAAGCTATTTTTCGAAGACATTAGCACAGGCATTCTTGTCATTGTAACTTTTGGCCAATATCTGTGTGGGCTGCTTGTGGTGACAGAGATGAAAGAATACACCTAATTAACAAAACAGGGACCTTCAAGCTCCTCAAGGAAAATTTAAAGGGGGGGGGGGGGGAGAAAAAGAAAAAGAAAAAGAAAAAAAGAAAAAGAAAAAGAAAAAGAAAAAAAGAAAAAGAAAAAGAAAAAGAAAGAAAAAGAAAAAGAAAAAGAAAAAATTAGTGGAAAATACCCTTAATATGCTAAAATATGGGTCCACTGCTTGACTGACAGGAAGATGATGAGATTTTTAAATAGACCAGATCGTGCCCCACTCTATCACGCAAGATCCTCCAAAAATCAGGAATTGAGACAGGAATATGCTGCTGTATGCAGGAATGAAATCTCTCTTCTTTTCTTCTGTTGAATGATGCCTAAAGCCCACAGCCAAGATTTCTACCAGCATTAAATCATGTGGGTTTGTGCTTTGAAATCTACAGGATTTGGAAGCAGTATTTACTGTGTGGATTCACTGGCACTTGACTTCCTTTCACTCCTAAAAAGCCGCAATGTGCAGAGAGGGGATTACTTACAGACATAGCTGTAAGTCACAACCCTTCATCTACACAGAGAGCTTCCTAAAAAGGATCAACTGAAAACAAAACAAAATTGTGCTACTGACTAGGGAATTGTCTAATATGCCATGTGTGAAAATGGCTCTGCTCAAAACGAAGAAATGCAAGAAGCAGAGAGAGTGCAGTATCACACAAAAGTCAGCTTGGGCCTAGTGAAAGGCAGCTTGAACATATGCTGATATTCAGTGTGGGATAGATACAGTTCATTCACATCCACCCTAAAAATATCATGCAGCATATTGCTGAGGAAGTAGGAGAAGAGCAGGCAGAAGCAACATTCATATCCCTGTGCCAAGAACTGTGTTAGGAAGCTGGGAAATGAGAGGTGGTGATAAAAGTGGTGGTGTCACCTTCATTTCTCTTGAGTAGATGAGCTCGCTGGTGGGTCATTGTCCTTCACTGCTGCCACGTCCCCTTTCTACAGAGAGCGAACGTTATTACTGCAATTGCTAGTTACTAAGTGATACCCTTAAGGGGGACACTTATAGAGAAGGTCATATTGACGATATTTGCTCTGTGTGTCCTTAGAAGATAAGGAGCATGGTGACATTAACCTTAGGAACATGGCAACATTAACTTTAGATTACAAAAATGTCATGTAAATCTCTTAAACACAGTATCAAGACAACAGAAATTTTATGCCAGCAGCTTTGCAACAAATGCTGTTAGCTATGTTTTGTACAAGTGTGTTTCATAAACAGGAGAAGACTGGCTCCAGCAAAACACACCTGGAAGATTTTTATTCTTTTTGCCCTCAAATAAGGTTCATGATTTTACAGATAACAATGCTGAACTGTTGCTTGCACCCCCCAGGGACTCCTGTATACAAGCTCCTTAACGTCATATATGATTTATATATGAAATCGCAGGGGCAAGCATTACAGTATGAGGAAATAGAATTTCATCTATATAGTTTTGATTATTACCACTCTCTCGCCTTTGTTTAAATCTAGATCCAGTATCTCACAAAAAGGCAAATATTTTCCAAAACAAATGGTCTGACATCCAGCCTACAAAGAGTGGGAGAAGAATTACTGGAGCTATTTGGGACTGTGGCTGCACCCCTTTTGAAGCATGTATTTTGCTGAAAGAATTTGACACTTTTCTAAGTTGCAAGGCATCTGAAGATGCTCCTTGCTGTCTAATTACCTACAGCTGGCCCTGAGGAAAACTTCAGATCTTATATTCAGGGGAGAGCCTCCAGGTGTAACCCGCGTGTTTGTTATATCCAGATTTCAGGAATATGCCGAGGTTGTGATGCCTGGGAGTGCAATTGAAAGTGCAGCCACTTTCACATGGTGAAAAGAAATCTGTCACACAGTAAGGGACACCATCCACAGATCAGATTAACTGCAAGCACCTTCAGGGTGGCTGAGGTGTTTGATCTGAATACATTTCTGTTATTTCCTTTCCACAAGCAAGAGGGGAATACAGCACTGAACACTCATGTTCGCCTTTGCTTTTCCTCTTTCCCTCTTTCAATACACTGATGTTGCACGTGGCACGGCCTATTTGAAGTGTCAAACATAGGCCGGCCCTTCTGCTTTGATCAGCTGGGAGGAGTTGCTCCGGCTTCCTTTGGTCCAGCGTTCCCCAACTGGCCACAAGGTTCATGCACCAGAGAACCTGCCACCAGCCCCTTAAAATTACTCTCTCTCCCAAAATGTAGTGAACATCCTCAAAATGCTTTCATTTTATTTTTTCATTGCTTTTTCTTACTAACACTTAGTGTAGATGCTTTCATATCTGTTGTAGGTTGTTTGGCTTGGCTCTCTGTTTCACCCCCCACACCCCCTTTTGTACGAATAGTTTAGCCGTCAAGAGACAGATACATTAAGCAGAATCCTTTTAATAGAAAAATGGATTTGAGTTCTTGTATTGTGTTGCTTTGGCAGCTCTGATAAGGAGAAAACACCCGCAGTGTGGTGATAATGTGGGAAAAGCTTCATCATCTGCTATTTCTCACTCCTTTGCTGCATTTAAATTATGTAAGAGTCTGCTTCCATCTCAGCCTACTGCACCCCACTTAGCAGCCTGCATGACTCTGCAGTTAATTCTTGCAGCTACTGTAATTCCCTCTTGAAATTATTTGACAGCTCACCCTGCAGAAAAGGGCATATCTGGAAACTGCGTTTTCTGCAGTTTCACAATGTCTGCGATTATCCAGTTTAAGCCAGAGGATCATACCCAAAGGAATTGAATTTCCATACCTGACTAATAGCTCCTGTCTGTGCTTCCATTTCTAGTGGGTCTTTCATGAAGCAGCAAGTTTTGGATACAAAATTCTGAAAAGAGCTCACTGAGGAATAATTAAACTAAAATTAACACAAGCACTGAGTGAAAACTGGACATTAACATTCACACTAAATCTCTTAAGGTAAAGATTAGACTAAAGAGCATTTGTTCCTGGGAGATTTCTCATACAGTTTAGTACCTCCTGCAGAAAGAGATTTGATTTTGGGTAGTCAAATTTTCTGGCCAAAAATAGAGCCAACACAAGCTTTGTCAAAACAGTGTTTGGGGGAGATTGTGTGCACAAAAGCATGCATCACTCTCCTCTTTCAGAAGGTAAAGAAACAGTCCAAAATCGCTATATTGCAAGCAAGCAACACTGGGTTTCCCAAAGTTCAAATGAGAAAGGACTGCCGTTTTGGAATATGTGAATTGCACATAATCCTGGTTTTAGGGTTTGCCACATAATAAGTATTTTGACATTCCCAATCAGATACCCAACATGCTTAATTTTCAGAAAAAAGTTTGGATGTTGAAGATTTTTTGCAGCATGGGAAGACAAAAATGTGAGTGTTCTTATGCTACTCGAAACTGGTTTGTCCTTTCCTAATAGAGTGCTGGTTTTGCTATTGAAAGTTTTCCACAGCATGTTACACTGGCATTTAATGTCCTGGCAGTTGGGACAGCTTCATAATAGCAGATTGGTTTTTTGTTGGCTTGGTTGTTGGGTTTTTTGCAAATATTGTCCAGTCTTGCTGAAATGCATCAAAAGACTGGTATGGCTTTAGGAGCATAAAGGTTAATTGCTATCATCTTCCATGAAAGTGCCCAGCCCATGGTTCAAGACAAAAGTTAGTTGTAACAATTTCTCTTTGATTTGGAATCATGATGGGGTATAAGAAAAACAGATCCTAATTGGTTTTTGGGATTATTTTTTAACCCCAGTCTCGCATGAGATTCCATGTTCAAGCAGAAGGAAAGGAACCATTTCTGGCAAATTCTTCTTGCATCAGCTGTGAATAAGTAAGAGTTTACAATTAAGAATCATATACTCTTATCTTGAAGGGTGCCGGGTACATCTTGCAATGTGCTAAGTACCTTCAGTTCCCATAGAAACTAAATGGGATCAAAGGACACCCAGCACCTTGCTAGCGCAGACTGTTGGCTGACGACCAGCCTAGATGTTTATTTGCAGATGTGCTACACCACTAACTGCTTTCATAAGAGTTGTAAGTTTTCCATTAGATAGACAAGACTGAGGACTTTTCAAGGACACAGTGCTTTAAAGCTTTTTGAAACCTATGGGCTGAAATAGCCTCTCAGATACATGTTCAGCTCATACCAAAAAAAATAAAGGTGCAGTGCAGTTAGTGTGAATACCTTTGCCTCACCTATTAAAAGAAACTCTTTCTTATTGGAGGGACTTTTTTTTGCAGCAGTGTTTTACATACTGGCCACGGAGAACACTGCACCAATCTGCAGAGCTATCAGAATCACAGGGAACATTTTAGCACTATGAAGCCAGCAGCAATAGTAGTGGGATGCAGACCTCATTCAATCCACTGTAGCACGATTTTATGTGCCATACTGTTATAGGATAAAAATACGTAGTTTAAAATCAAAAAAACACAACCCCTCCCTCTAATTCTGCCTCTGTATTTTGTAAGTATAGTACAAATTTTTCTAGCACTTTTCCTATACAAGGCACGAGCACAGAGATAGCAAACATGGCACACAGAGCCCAGATATCCCTCGTGTATTTATGTATGCAGATGTACCCATTCTTGCTGTAATACTTGTTCTTTATTTGTTGTGGTGTAAATTGTCCAATCCATATTGATAACCTCTTGTGACACTTTGAACAGTGATTTTCGGGGGTGTTGGACACCAGTAACTCCCAGCCATTCCAGTAGAACTGTGAGCACTTTATAGCATTTTAGGTGAGATTTGTCTGATCGTATCTGGACAGCTACAGTACAGAGGCCTACAGCTGACTAAATCACCGTATCAATGGAGAAAAATAAGCACCAGAATGGGAAATACATTCTACTGTGAAGCTGATACTAAAATCAGTGAGGAAAACTGTACAATAGAATAACCCCCCCCCTTAACCCCCCCCATTTCTTCTCATTGAATACAAAAGGTATCCAAGTGGTAACTGAGCTGTAGATGAGTACCTTATGGTTTTCTAAGACTACATGAATCCCACTTCACAGCTGTCTGAGACAGGGTATCCAAAGCCAGCTGACATTTTATAACATATATGCTTTTTTTCTGTTATTGGAGTGACACGTTTTGGTGACCTGTGGGTGTATTCCTCAGCAGAAGCTGCTGCCTTGTAAAAAAGCCCTCGATTTCCCCGAGGGAGGCAGCTCCTCCATCCAGTGGGTGCTGCAGAGCAGGCTGGCTCAGCCGCTGCCTCTCGCATGCAGCAAGGTGCTTGCTGCTGTGACAGGCAGTCTGCCCTGCAGCGAAAGATGGGAGCTGCTCCTTCTTAGGGAATACTGGCTCTGTTTCCTCCTGTATGAGGTAATAGGACCCACATCTCACTCATTTCTGTAAATGGGAGGAAGCTACTGTTTTGCACGGGGCAACTAGTCTCTTCGCAAGGCAGGAGTTCCCAGTTCTCATGTGCTTCTTGCTTTACTTTCCCCACTTTGAGTAGTGTTGGTCTGCCGTAGCAGACCTTACATTGCTAGCAAGAGTGCTCTCGTTTTATTTATAATATAGCCATGGAATAATTTAGGTTGAGAGGGACCTCCAGAGGTCACTTAGTCCAATCCACTGCTTGAAGCAGAGCTAACTCGAGCGGTTTTCTCAGGGCTGTGTCTCAGTGAGTACTGAACACCTCCCAGGGTGGTTCCCTTCACACCCTCTCTAGGCGACACGCTCCAGAATTTGACACCCGGCATGGTAAAAATATTTTTCCCTCTGTCTAACCAGAAAAGAATCTGTCTCTGCCTTTGTGTCCTCCCAGCAGGTAGTTGCACAGAGAGCACTAAGGTCTCCCCTGAGCCTTCTCTTCTCCAGGATGATCTGACCCAGCTCTTTCAGCCTCTCCCCATACACTGTGTGCTCCATCCAGCTCCCTGGTCAGCGTGGTGGTCTCTGCTGGACTCATTGCAGAATATCAATATCTTTCTTGCACTGGAGAGCCCAAACCTAAATGCAGCACTCCAGATCTGGTCTCAGCTTACCTTCCTGGACCTGCTGGCTACACTCCTTCCCCTCTGTAATTGAAAGACAAGTCACTCTTTTCTTTAAAAAATAAAAATGTCCTTTATAGCTTCAGGACAATGACAAAGCAGAGATAATTTTCTTTTCCAGTGCTCATGTTGTTTTCAGCTTCAGTAGCAGGGATTTCCAAACCTCAGTGGTAATGTCAGTGAACACACAGATTTTTCTAATTCATGCCTCTACCCATCCTGTCACTCATCCAGCTCTCAGAGAGCTGAGATATCTTCCCCTTCATTCTCTTTATCTTATCCTCTTCCTCCCACAGGATCCCTAAACTGTTAGTTCCCTGAAGCATGTAGCACCCCACCCCCAATAAAATAAATCAATAAATAAAGTAGAATAGCTGTATTGTAGCATCAAGGCTTTATGAGATTTTTCCCTCATGTTGGGTTTTATGAATAAAATTCAATTTTAATCAAAAAAAGGTTTCTGTGTTTTCCTTTGTTCTAAAATTGAGGACAGGATTGAGCTTCTTAAAGAAAAAATTTTGAGCAAACTGCCCTTGTAATCAGTGTAGTCCACACCCTCTGACACTGTTTCTTACAACATCTCATCCACCCTTCTTGACTGGCATCTCAGCCAGCAGGTGGGTCTACAGTGAATTCAAGAGGGCCAAGGAGCGTTTCAGCCCTGTCCCCAGTGCCGTTGGCAGAGGCTGACAAGTACTGCCCTGAGCGGCTCCTGACACGGCCAAAGCACAACTCACACTAAACACCTTGGGGCCGGTTACCTTCTTTTGGAGACTACGAGAGTTTAGCAGCATAGGCATGATGACATTTGCCATTTGGTCGAGGACCAAAGAGTGGTCTTCAGTTTCTCTTAATGTAGGAGTGCAGAAACAGCAGACAGTCCTCAAGGAGAAGGAGGTGCATCATAATCCAGTGGGAAAGAGAAGGATAACTTTTCTAGGACTTTTCCCTGCTTCAGAATAACCAACCAAACAAACAAACAAAAAACAAATTAGGTTTACATAGACTGTGAAATTGTGATGAAATTATTTTACTTATAGGGCAGCTTCTTCTGAATGTGTTTCCACAGATTCCAGAATCAGCCTTTGTATTTGTCCTCACCTCCCTAGTGAGAAAAATCCCCCAACTCTGCTGTTTCACCTGCTGGTACTGTTTGACTTTTCCCCTAAATGAATGAGGTTCCAAGACTGTTTTGACAGCCTCCGTCCCCTTTCTTTTCCATTTCAGATGATTTCAAATACGAGTCAAAGGGTCTTATCTGAATTCATCATTCCCAATAGAGAGCAGAATTCACCTGACAGCACTTGTGATTTGAGGGTAATCATTAAAATTATTGGGTCACATTTCATCATAATCATCTATTTAAATGTTTCTCAGTTTTGCTTCCACCTTATTGAATTTTTACCAGTTACTATCATAATACTGAATTTTTACTTTACATTTCTTACCCTCTCACTTCAAAAGAAGTGAGATATGATTCAAAAGAATTTGTTCTATTTTCTACTATGAATCCAGTTTTCAGGGTTGTGTTCAGTTATATGTTATTGTCTACCTTTATATCTGCATTTATATTTTTTATCTGTATAATCTGTCAACATTCCTTAACTGTTATATTTATAAATAAAGTTTTGGGAAAGTATAACATACAAAAGAATAAGCTGTCTTCTGTCATGACTCTTCTTTATGGCCCAAAATATATGTTCATTATGTAACTCAATGTGCCTACATATATCCATAGTACAGAAACAGCCATATAGAAAAATACTGGTATTAACAAACAAGCAGCTCAAAAATTCTCTGATCATCATTCATGCATAATGGCCCTATATCCCAGCAGATACCCCAGTTCTGTCTGGTTATAATCTCTGAGTAGGATTTTCAGACAGGATTTGTACCTGCCATTTAGGATATTCTTATTTTTCTATTTATTTCTCTAACTGTTATACACCCCTATTTTCATTCAAAGAAAGCTACCATTTATGGTCAAAAATTGATTTCAGGAACATTGATTCATAGTCCAAAAAGAAACTTATGAGAAAGTACATGGTAGGAGATAAGGAGAAAATGTATTTATCAAAAGCAAAATGCAGCAATTCTTATCTAGTAACACGGTCTGTTCTGAAGATTTTCATGTATATGAGATATATAAAGGAATGTATATGAGATACATTACCTCACAGAAAAAGGAAAACATCATTCCTAGTGCTAACAACAGAGAGCAACTGTAAAATTCAACTGGAGATCATTCACATCGGAACTGGTAGACTGGTTCAACTGAGTGATCTGTTATCCAGAGAGGAGACAAAATCCAGTGCAAGAATGAGGTGAAAGAAAGGTCATAGTGAGCACTTATAGAATAACCTGTCCAAAGCCAAGTTTCCTTTTAATCAGTAGCATTGATTAAGTCTCCAAAGCACAAACGTTTTGATTCCTTTGTAATATGGGCCTTCCTATTTTAATTGTGCATGTGGTCATTGCCAGTGTAAATGCAACAAACATTCTGCTAGGCTGTTATCCTCAGTGATACTTAGTAGCAACAGTTATATCATTACTTCTGTGGTTTCTTCTCATCAGTTTTGTAAGTGTTTTTTCTGACAAAGGACAAAAAGGTACACTTAGTTCATTTTCTTTACCTCACGCATTATTTAGCATAGTATTGTCATGTCTGCTCTCACTAATTTCAAAGGGAGGACTCTAAAAATTGTTACTGACAATCCCTGAACTTTTCCTTGAAACTTTTTAGTTTTATCTGGAAGTGAACTCTTTCACATTTTTCTTGACAAACAGCTATATTTTCTTTCAGGTCTTCTGTGCTGTGAAGTCATTCACAGGTACTGGAGAGCAGTCATAGAATATCCATTTTCAAGTGTGACTACTTAAAAGGTGAAATTTGACAGTTTCATAGGTACCAATCTGACCTCCACAGCTACTTTGCAGAGAAGTTGACTTGCATGTGAGGCCAGTTTTAGAAACAAAAACTACTAGTGAGATATATAGCCAAGAATCTAGCCTCTGGAATGGACAGCTGCCAAATTTAACTCTTTGCTGCAGCTGCTGTCAGAGACAGAACAGGAAGAGAAAAGGGCACTAAAGCACAGCCTGCCAAGCTAATGACAGATGGCAGCAGCACAAATGGAGAATAATATATCTGAGCTCTGGGTAACAACCAAGAATTACCAGTGTTTTACCCTACACAGCAGACTGTGCAAATGGACAGAGTGCAAATGTTAATGGAATATATGATGAAGCATTTAATAAAGATGTCAATCCTTTTTAAAAATGAAATCTCTACCCCATGCTTATTTACACATCCTCCTCTATTTTTTTTAATTTGCATTTCTTTTCATAGTGTCAGTATTGTTTTATCTCACCAAAGCATACAGCTTACTTAAAATATATTATTATTATCCCAAGACGGATAGATGCAAACATTAAATGACAGCACAAACACATTATGGAACCCTTATTTCCCTTCTTTGGCTTAATTCCTTCTCTATTTGCTGTTTAGTTTATGCACAATAGGAATCATTTTAATACCTTAGAGGTTTTATTGTTAGCATGAGAGATCAACTAAAATAGTCTTCATGAGGGGAATGAAAATTCTCCATTGAGGATCCACATTTCATTGGAGGCATCAACTCAACCTCTGCATCCCACACGTGCTATTGTGAAGGTCTTCTGAACCAATTGGTATTTATTGTTAGTGCACATCTACCTAAACCCCATCAATTTTGCTGTGCACTTTATGGTAACTGCTTCATAAACATGGTCTGCCTACATGAAGGCAATTCATTCTAACAGACTAAATGAATTTGAGCAGATAGGAAGACAGAAGCTAGCCCAAAGGAGCAAAGCTTACTGTCCAGCTTTTCTGATACCCAAGGATAACAGCTGATAAAGAAAAAAAAAAAAAAAAAAAAAAATTAGTGCCTTTGCAGTTCAGAAAAAGTAGTGAATCTGTGAAAGGGAAGATAAAGCGTGAAAAATTTATTTCCGTATTTCCCAAGCAGAACAGCAGTAGCATGCCCATAAGTGACAAAGAGTAAAACTGCAGAAGTTTTACAGATAGGTATGGAAGCATCTTCCTCTGCGGATATAAGAAGTATTCCCATCACCTAACTTTAGAAAGAGGTGCTGGCATCCTTAAAGAAATTATTAAGATAGAATGGAATGAATCATCCTCTGAAGATACCTGTCTGTCTCCACAGACTATACAAGGAACCCAGACAGCTAACTTATGCTTGGTCTCTAACTTAATTGCTAGTTAGGTGAGACAAATTTACCTTTTTAATTCTCTTCCAAAGGAATTCAGCTCATTTTTTGTGAAAGTTTGAATCACTTTCACATCCCTTTTTATTTGGAGACAATCTGACCCACCTCTCTGAACATTAATGATCTTTTTAAACATAATTGACTGTCATCTTTTTATTTGTAACTTCCATCTTATGAATTTTAAAAAACACATTCTCCCTAGCCTCTTTAATTTGAATAGCCTACTTAATTTCACTACAGCATCATGTTCCCTAGCAACCTATTCTAGCCTTGCTGGGCATGCTGGCTTATCAATGAGTATGTGTTTTCTTCAGAGGAAATTAAGTCACCACTTGTGCTGCTCCAAGTTTTCCCCCGAACAACGTTCTGCCTTTCAAATCACTCTGCAAAATTGTCTCACAACTCCTTAACCGTGTCCATAAAAAGCTACATTGCCCATACAGTAACTGTTGCTATGCAAATAGATAGCATGGACTTACTTAGGTAAGAATCAGCTATAGCAAAGCCACAGAGTCTAGAAAGACTGGTTCTAGTGTATCTGAGTTTGATCATAATTAATGTATCCTGGTATGCCTTTTGGAAACTTTTCGAACATTTCCATAGCATGGTCAATTTGTCTAACATCATGAAAAAGCATTTCATAGCAATTCAGGGTGGCACTTTTCCAAGAAACCTTACATGTGCCTGTATTTCTCATTTGGTGCCCTGGAAGTGTTGGGTTTAGGTGTGACTTTGCCTTATGTCCATACTCAGTCCTGTGCTATGCAGTTTCCCTCATGGTGTAACCACAGATGAACTCATGCATGGAGATACCATCAAGGGCTTCCCATTTGCAATGGGAATGGAGCCCCCTGTAAACAGTTACCTTTCTCTGAGGACTGGAAAGAACTTCACTGATGGCAAAGATATGTCCACAATGCAGATACCATGATGTATTTGTAACAGCAAACTGAAGCCCTTTCCTCCCATCCCTGTGCCACACCAGCTGGTGATATAGACACACATGCTGTGTTTGCTGATTGAGTGAAATGGAGCAGGAGAACAACACCTATGCGTAGAATCAAAAACTGGAAACTAGAAAATGTACTTACCTCAAAGTTTTGGAATCTTTTATGAATGTCTTCCTCCTTGCTTTTCCTTGTAATTTAAAAAATAATGAACCATAATTAAAAATGAGAAATGAAAGTGAGGAACAGCCTCAACTCAACTGACATTTCATTTTAACATTTACTGGAGGCATTCTACTTTTGTTCAGAAAAGCAAATGAAGAAAAAAAATCATTGTATTAAGTATTTCTTTAAGAATACCCTTCTGCAGTGGATGTTTTCTACATCAAAGATGATTCCTCAAGTCATAAAAGTGGTGTTCTACCCTTGTCTTCCTTTGCCTAGCATTAACGAGAAATAAAAGCACACTTCCTTTCTAGACTGACTCCTTAAGACAGGGAGAGCCTTTAGGTGTCGCCCCATTGAGGATTCACCACCAGACAGGTAGCACATGCTATACACACACTCAATCTGGAGGCTGCGCTTTTGGCTACTGCAGACGGGCACTGACTTCAGTGGGAAAAGGTACTGGTGAGACAGGCTTAGTAGCTGATCCCAGTTTGTTGTACAAAATCCTAAGGGAAACCTTTATGTGCTAAGCAAATAAACTCAGCTTACAGTTAGTTCAAGGAAAGGCTACAATGTTCTAATTACACTCACATTTTATTTTAGTAATGGTTTCTTCTCAAAACATAAATTTATAAACAAGTTTTCATTGTCCCCTAATTCTTTCCATCACTCCCACAACAATCTCAATTCCTATTTTGTTCTCTGTGATACCAGGATAAAAGAGAGGCATTTGTAGAGTGTGAAACACCTTGGAATATATGGTTCCAACAGACTTATCTCAGGCTGACTATTTAATAATATTGAGAGGCACTGTATTAGCAACTTCTTCTGAAATCAACCAGATCAGAGCTGTTTAATTCCTTCAGGAAAATGTAAAAAAAAAAAAAAAAAAAAAAAATAGTTGCCCTAAAATATTTATTTCACTCCCTCTAATGTATTTCCCAGTCTTTATCCTGCATCGAATTATATCAATTAATCTTTTGGGGTATATCTAACCCTATACTATTGAATGGCATCACATCCAAGGGCATTTCAGTTCAAAGTCATGCTGTTGAACTATGTCAAGTGGAGGGTAGTTTAATCTTTGGCAAAAGTTAAGTAAATCCACTTGCATTTATTGCTGAGCAAGGGTACTTACACAGCCAATTACTGCAGAGAAAGTACCATCCCATGAATCCAAACCCTACCTCACCTCAATAAAACAAAATAGTAGAGCCATAATCTGGGCCCTTTTCAGGGCTTTACTGAACCTCTCTGCTGTGTCAGTTCCTTTTCCCAATAGTTATAAGCTGGATGAATGGGAACTGCTGGACAAAATTCAGGAAAACATGCCACAAAGAACAATCCTACAAGGACTGAATAAGCCAGTGCAATGGGTCTAATAGTTTTCCAGATTCCATTTGGCAACTCAGGCTCCTAAATCTATTTGTTTATGCTTCAGTAAGCACCACTGGGAATAACGCAAGCGGCTTGTATTTTGCAGGCAAAACCAAATGCTGTTCTGAGCAAGCCCACTCACCAGTGCTGAGGCAGGTAATGTATTTTTTACTTTGGAAAGCCACAAACCTTCCCTTTGTAATGGTATAAAAATCCCTAACACGTTGAAATGTGAGCCTTAGACTTTCAATTATCTGTCAGAGGATGTAAATTGAAGAGTTTTTTAAACTGCTAGAGTCCTGGAAGAAGTAAATTAATAGACAGAAAGCAGAAGCAATTTCTTACAGGTTTTTTTACTATACACACACCCACACAGAAGATATAATGAAAAAATAAAACACCTGTCATAAAAGGAAGTTATGCAGCACCTTGCAAACTCTATCCTATTTCTACAGTCCTCCAGTGGCCTATCTAAATCCCAAGAAAACCTAAAATCAGTAAGAATCACTGTATCAGCTGTTAAAAATGTAACACCGTAATACTTGGGGAAGAACAATGGAGCCACTTTGAAATTTACCAGCTTTCTTTACAACCATTAGGAAGATAATGTGAGGAGGAAAACATAACTGAATGTACAGGTTTTTCCAAGAGGGGACGTAGAGAGGTTTTTCACTGTGGATTTTGAAGTAAATTCTAGCAAGCATACCAAAAACATTCCAGTACCAACAACAAACCCCAAGTGTTTGTGATGTTCCCAAAACCATGCTGGTTGTCAATTAGGTGATTTGTTTTGTGATGCAATTGTTATCTCAGAAATCACCAGTGACACTTCTTCTAGTCATTTGATTTAGTTTGGTGGATAGTCCTTGCAGTACAAATCAAACCCCAACCTTTCTGTCATGAGACTAATAATGCAAAGATATCACAGAAATATGTCTCTCAATTCCACGAACAGGCTTTAGGATTTAAACAGATTATTTTCAATTTTATATTGAATACTTTTCATTTTATTGTCATTCTCCTAGCAAACTAGAAGCAGTGGAAGCAGAGCTAAACTGGAGCAGCTACATTCAAATTTTCTTTCAGTTATTGCAAAATGTAATTAACATCCAGAGTTTTAAGTCTGACTTCTCCTTCTGTTCTCAGGAGGGTCTGATGCATGATAGCCTTTCTACACATGTGGTTATTTTTACCCAAGAACATTCTGAAGTAAATGAAATTTTAAATCATTACACTTAATAATGAAAAAATTTTACTTCTTAAAAAGAAAAAACACTGCAATAGATTGATAAAGATGGCAGTGTTTTCAATCTTATGTTAAACGTTTTCATACTTGAACAACTGTGAACAATCCAAAGTGCTGAGAATGTTTTTGCATGTGAAAAGCTGTATTTAATTGAAATTTAGTTTTACATGTAAGAGGTAGTATTTAATTAGCCTTTATTACCTTGCTATGCAAGGACGATGGCTTTCCTGCCATCCTTCCCAGGCATTGTAATACAGCTTTTGCTTTTTTAGTTGCTGGATGAGATTTGGGCTTAGCTTGACAGACTAAACCTTGAGACAAGTTTACACAGACATTGCTTCATGTCTTTCAACCAGTCTTAGTATAGTGAAGTGATTATTCTTCTGATGATTAATTATCTTTCTAGACTTTCCTATGTAGGAGAGATACATGTGCTCTAGCTAAAGCTAAAACTGTACTGCAGGGGGATTTTCTGAATTGGACCTGGACAGTAGACCCCAAATTTCATAAGCTTCTAGACATCTGCAAGTGCCTAAAGAAATCAGTCTGAGGCTGGGACTTCAAAGAATCATGCCATTTTTCAGATACCTACTGGAGACTAATGCTAATTTGGGGGGAAAAAAAATCTAAAAATGTTAAGGCATTGAAGCATCCAAATCCCATTGGAATTTGAAGTCATTTGGGTGTCTAAATTACAAGATATTTTTCTAAAATTTTCAAGCTAAATGTAAGTTTATATTTCTTTGAAGATTGTCAGATACCTTTGTTCACATCATAAAAGGAAGTCAGGTTTATATATAAGTTTTTAATACTTCAATATTGAAACAGATTTTACTGCAGAAGGCTTTACTCTGATACTTGAAGGCAGCGTTAGGTTATGTGGGCTCTTTCACAATTGCACATTCTAATGGATGGAAGGACACTTTGCCTCATATCTCTTAGGTCACTATTCTCACGTTTTACCTCCAGTGGTGCTTATATGAGACTTTCCTTCCTAAATCACCTCAACACATCAAATTCTTGATCGGCTGCTCTTTCGTTCTCCAGTGAGAAATCACTTCGTACCCCAGGAGTCTGACTCCTTTCAGAGAACTGCTGCAAATTTGGCACATGTACCTGCTTTCTGAAGGATAAATAATTCAATAGAATTTTCCCTGCATTATGCATTCAAGAGAGTTCAAGTCATATATATTATTCATTGAGTGCTATTTAACCAGCTCTATCATTGACTAAGTTATACTCTGTCACTTACCTTAACATTCATTTCAGCACTTAATTTATCCCTTAATGGTTATCTCATAATTATGTTAACTAAGGGTGTTATATAAAGTAATGATTGCAATATTTTGCATTTCTATTGATCCCTCCACCATCAGTCTGTCTTAAAATGTTCTTCTACAATTTTCGAAGTCATGCAGTGTTCCTTAAAAAGTCTACAAAGGACTTCAGAGCCATCAACATTTTCAACAGAGAGAAAACGCCTGGAAAATTATTATGTCAGATAAGCAAAATCTTTTTACAAAATTAGATTTAAAAATTACAGGAAAAGTGATATTGAAAAGGGCAGCAATGTAATTTCATTATCTGAATTCTTATTCCTCATTTTGAGATGCTATTTTTTATGTTATAATAGTCTGTCCTGGTTTCAGCTGGGATAGAGTTAATTGTCTTCCTAGTAGCTGGTACAGTGCTATGTTTTGGATTCAGTATGAGAAGAATGTTGATAACACACTGATGTTTTCAGTTGTCGCCAAGTAATTTTTAGACTAAGTCAAGGATTTTTCAGCTTCTCAGGCCCAGCCAGCGAGAAAGCTGGAGGGGCACAAGAAGTTGGGAGGGGACACAGCCAGGGCAGCTGACCCAAACTGGCCAAAGGGGTATTCCATACTATGTGACGTCATGTACAGTATATAAACTGGGGGAAGTTGGACTGGGAGATCGCTGCTCAGGAACTAACTGGGCATCGGTCAGCCAGTGGTGAGCAATTGCATTGTGCATCACTTGTTTTGTATATTCCAGTCCTTCTATTACTAATGTCATTTTATTATTGTTGTTATTGTTATCATTATTAGTTTCTTCTTTTCTGTTCTATTAAACTGTTCTTCTCTCAACCCACGAGTTTTACCTTTTTCCTTCTGATTCTCTCCCCCATCCCACTGGGTTGGGGGGAAGTGAGTGAGCAGCTGCGTGGTGCTTAGTTGCTGGCTGGGGTTAAAGCACAACACACCCTAAGTGAAAAGAGAGAAAAAAAAAATTAAACTGTGTTAAATAATGTGAAAATCAAACCAAAATAGAAAAATAAGTTACGTTTGGGGGGGGTTTACAGGAAATTTCATAAAGATAAGACAATCTTTTCTAACTGTTTACCAGATCACTACCAAAAAGTTAGCAAAAGAAGGAATACAGAATATTTAATCTTATTAACATTGAGAAGCCTTTTTCATAGGATACTGTAAGGCAATCATCTTGAAAGGTCAAATTTTAACTGCATTCATCACTCACTGATATTTTCAATAACACAATGTTTTGCCAAGAATAGATATGTCATACCTGTGGGCTGATATAAGCTTTTTCATGGCAACTACTGTGTTAAACTTAATCGGAATTCAGACAGGAGTATCCAGATCTTACCCAAGAACAACTGAATTTTTGCTACCTTGTCTTAGGCCATGGCTCTGTCCCATTGGTAGTACAACACTCCCAGAGGCACTCAGCAATTTTGAGTATGGAAAAGCGTCCTCCACCTCATCACCAGACTCAGATCTCTGGCTATTAGCTGCTCTGCATCACTGAACAGACAAAATCTCCTGGGGGACAGTTCTTGCCATCTGATGACAGGCTTCTCAAGATGGAGGGATGAGTTACTCACTGAAGATGCTCTCTGTCCCATGGACTACAGAGAAAGCTTAGGCTGACAGCTTAAGAGATGCCTTATTATTAATTACCCATCCTTGGAAAGGTCTGCATAGCAAAAATTAAGCTCTTCTGAGGTTCTGTCCAAGTGGCTTTATGGCTGCAGGAAACCTTTCATCTTACATAAGAAGCAAAGATTTCCTTTTCAAAATTCTTATCTTAGTGATATTCAAGATAGTTGTTTAAATCGCAAATAGTAAATTCAGTCATGGTGGAAAACATTAATCTGACCACTAAATTTCAGTTTATAAAATTAGCAATGTTTTAGCAATTAATCAGTTTATACAAGCACTGCAGTTCTGGTCATAGTGGTTTGGGTTTTAGTGCAAATGTGGCTACCAGGGCCAAATCAGCGCAACAGTACTAGTGAATGTTTGCGAATGTTAACTTGTAATTACCAGCGTGGTATAAATACATCTAAAAGGCCAGAATAAACTGTAAACATTCTGCAAAATTGTAAGCTTCAATCATGTTAAAACTTGCTGCTTTGCTGTTCATTGCAAGTATAGCTTATATATGTACACTTTTATGTTACGCATGTATGTTTTTCTCCTATTGGTTTATAATTTACTCAAAAATATGTTCAGCATAGCTACATAGAGCAGCTAAGCAGAAAAATCACACCAACAGCCAAACTGACAAATACTTTTTCCCCGCTCATCATTTTTATTTACATGGAGTGATTTTTGCCATTTGCTTAGAAGCTAAAGCTGTCTTGCAGCAAGAACTTGGTGCCACTTTGGTGAGCAGAGGGCTCAGAGAGAGGTCAGCAGTGAAGTTCAAAAGCAACATTATTTAGGAAGCTAAAAATTTGGTGGAACCTGTGAGATGAGAGTCAGACCTTCCTCACAGTCAATATTACAGCTGTACTATGTACTAAAATATTTTTAATTCTTATAGTCAAAGAAGTGGGTCTCATGGAAAAAAGGGTTATTTTGAGAATATCGGAGACAGGAATGGTACCTGTGTCATCAGTAATGACTGTTGATTTTGTCACATTTCCCTAAATGTGACTACATTAGGTGGTTCTGTGACATGTAGCAGGTAAGTACCACTTGTGAAAAAACACTTGTTCTTCGAAGTGTGCAGAGACTAATTTTGTTGTTTTATTAAGAGCAGGAAATACCCAAAATTGTATAGTCCCTTGCTGTGAGAGTGAGGATGTGGAACTTAGACTTAGGCCAAGGTAAGAGATGGAATTAGATTTTTCTAACTGTAGAAGTTTAAGCATTTCATCCAAGTCCATCATCTGGGCCCCACTGACATAGTCACTGTGTAGAAATGTAGAAAAAGGACTCAGTTCTGTTGCTTAAATATAGGTATCTAATATCCCTTGGGTGTCTTAGGACATGATGACTGGGCTGACCCAGGTGAACGCTTCCAGATACTGTGGCCACATGTGGATATCTTGTAAATCCCAGGATACCTCAGATCTCACAAGACACCCCTCTGTGGACAAGTGAGCCTCTACACAGTAACTTCTTCCACTTATTTTAGATACCTGTTTTCAAAGCCTGTCCTACCTCTTCCTTTTGCTCTCTGCGGGAGCCTCATTAGTCAGTTGGGACCAAATGGCTAAAGCTAGGTGAGAAAAGCCCTACTCAAAGTGATATAGAACAAGGGGATCTTTCAGTGCAATCTTAAGGTGTGTATCATCATTTAACAAACAGAGAAATGATAGGGAAAGCATACATTCACCTTTTGTTATGAATTAAAACTATTAATATTTATGCATATGAATCATTACATATTTTAAAAATGTAGGTAATACAGCTTGAGCTTGATCTACAAGGACAGTATTTCAAGACCAACCTTTCCACAATGTTGATATTTGGATTAAAATAAAATCACTGAAAGGCAAACACCTCACTGAAGAGTCCTCCTTCATTTCAGATTAGGTGTAAGTTACTGTGGTCTTCCTTGTACCCTTGTTCACTCCCTACAAATATTCATCCAATTAAGACTACTTGGCATGAACCTGAGCAGGAATTTCAAATTTCTGCACTTAAAATCTGTCTTTATGCATGGAATTAGTCCAGTGATTTTGGGAAAGTGAAGATCTGCTAAGTAGGTGACACCGAGACGTAAATGCTGCAAAGTGGATATACAGTTCATCCATTTGAACTTAGAGGTAGGTCTGAAAGGCAAATTTCTGATTATGCTTATCAATTTATCAACTAGCCAGTAAATCTGCCAGTGAGGCAGAAGGGAACCAAGCACAAATAACATCCCAGACCTCAGTTTGGGATTCAAGCCTCTCGAATGTTTTCCAGCATTTCAGAGTTGGAGGATGAAGTTTTTTCTCTCCTGGTAATGGAAAAATAACATGTTCTGTTAAAAAAAAAAAAAAAAAAAAAAGAAAAAAGAAAAAAGAAAAGAAAATGATTAACAAAACTCCAACAAGGGCCTTAGCAAAACAAATCCAGCATCAAAGCTATAGACATGCTTGATGCTAGTGGCTTATCTTTCACACTAATTTATTAATTTTGAATGCTGTGCATGTTATACAATGATCTGTTCTGTAGGGAAGCTATCAAAGCTTAGACAAAGAGATCAAAGAAAGTCTTTACTGTAAATGAGCATGAGCATTTCTCTTGATTTTTATGTCTGGCTTCCCAGTTTACAATGACATTAATGTAAAGGACCCTTTAGGGGAACGAAGGATGTATTTTCTTTAGGTTGCCTCCTATGGCAAGATCTTGTACCATTATTAAGAGCTCATAGTCAAAGGAAAAGAAAAGAGGTTATTTTTACAGGAAACTGACTTCATCCCTCTTTAAAGCTTAAGTATCTGAATAATGTGATGTATTTCCTCCAGTGTTGCATGTGTCAAACCGCCTCACTTTTTGACAAAAGTTTTAAGCAGACCCATTTTTGTCATTACTTAATGGATCTATTCTTGCAATCAGTGTATTCAACAGGAATTTTCTTCTGGCCTTACTAGGAAAGAAATGGAAATTACTGTAAAACCAGGGAATTTTATTCTGAGCTAAATCACTCTGCCACCACAGAAGGCTTACAGTAATTAATACATTTCTGTAAAAAGTTTTACTTTCAAAAAAAAAAAGCTATAAAATAAGTAAGATGATGATTTAAAGACATGGTTTGATATTGCAAGATACTAAATATAAATTAAATCTTAGGGAGATTGTAGTTGTTATGACTACTGAGGACTGCAAAGGATCTAACTCAGTCTAACATGTTATTATCTGGCTTGGTTCTAGACTGCTAGATCTGCAAGAAGAAAAAACACGATTACTTTCAGTTCAAAAAGTGTCTTGCAAATCCACACTGGTGCTTTCTTTTCCCTCCTGGAGCTTCCTTTTGGCTCTAATGGTACAATTAAGCACCTAAGTTAAGTAGTTATAAGTTCTTTTCTGAAACGGCTCATGAAAAATAAATAAAAATATAAGTTTTCCAACTGAATATTTTGGATCTTTTGCCTCCGCTTGAAACTCAGCTTGATTTAGTTTTCTGATATGTGTAACGGCACGCAGCACTGCTGTGAGCTCTCTCCAGACCTGCACTGCAGTATGCTCATGTTGTGCCAGAGCTGAGAGGCATGCTGAACATGGGAGGACTCTGCCTATAAAAATCTTATGATGAAATGACTCATCATTTCCTTTGTGCTTCTCCTGTTATTTTTGACGAGGGTGAATGAACTAGTGTCTGTCAATAAGGAATCCAAAATCACTTCCCTATCTCTCTGTGCTTTTCCTGTTGATGTTTAACTTCTAGTCCTGCTTGCCAAGTTTAGTGTAAAATGAATTTTTAGTCATGTTAATACATTCCAGTATTACAGCATTTTAGACTGAAGATACCCTCTTTACAGTACCAATGAATAACCATTACTGTAACTTTTAATAGCATTAATGTTTTTCACTATTCATAAACATACTTGGAAAGAAGACAAAATCAAGGAAATGAGGACATTTGAGTCTCACTCCTGGATCTGCTGCTGCAGTGATCTTTCCATACATTATCATCTCCTCACTTTTTTGCCTTACAAATAAGCATAGCAGTACAGACCTCCTGTGTAAAGACCCATGATAACTCTTAAGAATAGTCATTATTTACATGCTAGAGATCACACCTGCATTCTAGACTTTTTGGCTAAAACTAAAAAATAAAATTAAACTAAAAAAACCCTCCTCCCCACAACCCCTCCTTCCCAGGCTTAACTTCCCTACTAACTCTTCTACCACTTTCCCTCTGAGCAGCTCACGGGGCTGAGGAATGGGGGTTGTGGTCAGCCCATAACCCTTTGTGTCTGCTGCTCCTTCCTCCTCACACTCTTCCCCTGTTCCATCGTTGGGTGCCTACCACAAGGTACAGTCCTTTGCAAATTTCTCCAATGTGGGTGCTTCCCACGGGCTGCAGTTCTTCATGAACTGCTCCAGCGTGGATCCTTTCCATGGGGTACCGTCCATCAGGAACAGACTGCTCCAGCGTGGGTCCCTCAAGGGCCACAGCTCCTGCCAGGAGCCTGCTCCTGCGTGGGCTTTCCAAAGGCTGCAGCTTCCTTCAAGGCATACTCACCAGCTCCCGTGTGGGGTCCTCCCCGGGCTGCAGTGTGTATACCTGCTCCAGTGTGGTCCTCCATGGGAGGATCCAGCTGGAACCGGCTCCGTCTGACACAGAGGCCACTCCTGCAGCTCCTGCAGCCCCTGTCCCCACTACCAAATCTTTGCCATTTAAACAGGTTTACTGGGAATAGGCAAATTCTGGAGCAGCAAGAGAAGAAACCCTCAGTCTCTAGACTGGTGCCTTAACACAAGCCCAGACTCTCTTATTATGGGCTTTGAATGGCTTCTATGTGGATGGGACAAAATGAGTCCAATTTATGCTGTACTTTAAATGGTATTCAGTTGTACCACACATTTACACTGCAGCTATATGTAGCTATACATATACACTATCATTAAATTATTTTGAGTTGGAAACTTGTTATAGTCATCAATAGACATTTCTTAGGGCATAACTATCTCATTAGAGATGCCTAAAATGCTTGTGCCTTGATAATCAAAAGAGAACAGATGACTTTTTCAGATATAGACATCTAGAGTTAGAAAGATTAATTATTGTGCTTGAATCAGGTTGACAGCCAGCAATATAGGTGATGATCATGAACTCATGGATATATGAAGGCCCATTGGGGACTAGGACTATCCATATAAATGGTTCTGAATTGTACCTGGCCTCTATCAGCTGACAGACAGGTGTAAATTCCCTTTAAAATCGTGACAGAAGGAATTTTCTTTGTTTAGGGTTCAATTGGGAGCTCTGTACAATCGGATCAAATTACCAGAAATGTTGCTTTCTGTAAGAAAATGCTGCTGATAATATTACAGCACCAGTCAGGTTTGAACTGTCAAAGCTAACATAGATGCTCTCTTCCAGAGTCAGCACTTTGGGGAAGTGACCTTCCTAGGTGTAAGCAAAACAGTCATCGCGTATGAGTAACAACCTCCCAACAAGCCATTTACACTTTTCTTTGGATCAACAGTATCCCGAAGTTTTATGATTATGGATGTTTCTCTTTAATCCTCAAGAATGCCAAGATCTGAAGCACTATTTCAATTTATTTTCACACTGCCTGTTCCTCAGCAAGTGCAAGATTTGTGTGGAATCGATGTCCCTTGCTGTAAAATGGTTCAATTTCTCCCAGTGGAGCAGGAAGACATATGGGGACTCGTTGAGCTTGGTTTTTTTTAGCAGACTTGCAAAAACATGAAAATTGTTTTCACTGATTGTTTTCAGTTTGTCTTTGCTGAATCTCTCAAACATATAAGAGCAAAGGTAATTATAGCTGTGAAGCTCTGGTGAGTTGTATCTGTCTTTTTTTTAATCAAACAAGTGAATTTCTACAGTTCGCAGAGAACAACTATTGGAAAACAATCCCTCTGGCTAGTTCATTTCCTATCACACCTGCCAGCTCCTGACACTTCGCCCTGTCCAGATTGTTCAATGGTTATTCAAAAAAACGAGACTTAATTCATTTTCTCAGATATGATATGCCATTTCTGTGAAGGATCTTGTACCTCTGACATTTCAATTAGAGGGATGAAACATCAACATCCGACCTTTACTCTGCAAAGTCGGAAAACTCTCAGCCTCTCACTTTCTGCTTTTGCTTCTTACTCACCCTTTCCACATAAGAAAAACTTCTATCATATTCATAGACATTGCTAGAAGCAAGAATAACACCATAAGTGGGATTTTGCAGCCTAAGCATGGCAGTCCTTGTCTTTCAAGGTGACCTAGGTTACCTGAAACATTTTCATGGGGCTCGACACAAAACTGGCAGGAGACACCTGCCTTCTGAAGGCAGGGTGGGAGGCCAGGGACCTATCCTAGAGCATCTCAGGTAATGATAAACTATGTTTTGGCACCTGAAACTCACATTATTGATTAGCTACAGGCCTATGAAGTTTTTTGCTCTATATCAGATTTGGTTTGCACCCTCCAACCATCATCACATTTAGGCTCCACTGGTCTGTTCCACATATACTGTCCCCGCACAAGCAGAGTCCTTAACTGAATTACAGTAACGCCTAGAGGTGCTGCTCAGAATAAATAATATGCTGTGCTAATATTCACTGAAGATGGAGCAAGAACACAGAACTCCCCACTTGCTGCTCTGGGCTCCAGGAGGGCTTAATTTCCAAGGAGAGCAAGGGATGGGAACAGGTCCTCTGCCAGGACTACGGTAGGGGTGAGATGGGTCTTTGGATCCTGACCCCAGAATAGGAAGTCCTTTCCCCAGTCATGGTGTGCTTGCATCCACTAAGACCCAGGTGACCTCATACAGTCTGTACGTCTGTCACCACAGCTTCTCACCTCACTGATGGCACCTTCCAGTGTTAGCAGCTGAGGGAAATTCCTGGGTTGAATATGGCCCATTGCAATGAGCAATGGACACTTTTGGAAACAACTATAAAAGACATAACATTCATTCACAATTAGATATTGGTTTGTTGCTGTAACTTTAACAGCATTACTTGTCACTGGTAAGTTTGCTGTAATGTTACAAAAAAACTCCACTACTGAATACTAGCTGCATTCTGAGGGTACACGTAAAATTTCTATGTGAATGAAATAGAAATTTTGCCATTTCTATAAAATGAGATATCATCATTTCAGATAATTTTGGAGCATAAGGTTGATCTTTAATTAAATAATAGCTCACAGAGATGAAAGTCCAGATAATTCCAGTGAAATATCCCAAACATTTTTTTCTGTCTAACTTGTGCAATAAGAAAGAAACATCCGTTCTTATATTTTTCTTTAAAATATTTTCTTTAAGTCTTTTCCTTGTTGTCATTTGGACATAATATGCTTTTCAGTTTGAGCAACAATATATTTTTCCTTCAAGCATCAACATCTCTCATAATTACTTTCCTCATTTGATTTACTTCAATTATTATGCCATACATCTAGTGGGTTTCCTTGGATGATATTCTCTGAATATTTGCACACAGCAGTCCTAAATAGATGAAGATCTATAGTGGCCTGTATGTAGAACACAGAGAAAGTAGCAGGCAGGGATCATTTATGAAATCTAATTTAACAGTACGCTGGTTAATGTTTGGATGCTGCCTGTTTCTATGCTGCTCATTGCAGTCTAGTTTTTTTCATGAAGTAGTTGCTTAGGATCTGCAATGCAGTAAGAGTCATTTTCACTTGACTGCAATTTTCTTGACATTTGTTTTAAATCCCAACACAATTCTTTTCATATATATATGGAAAATGTTTCTAATATTCTTTTTAGAGTACAATTTCGAGGTGTTAATTGTTAATGAATAACATAGCTGGAGACATTACAGAAATGAATACACTAAATGGACCAGATAAACATTTTTGGCAGAAAGAATCCACTGAAGACACAGAGCAGTTTTGAGATTCATATTATTCATATCATGCCCTCAAATGAACCATTGCAATGAGTTTTCTGATGGCACAGCATGCAAAATAGTTCTTGCCCCCAAATGATGCTAAGCTGTTATTTCACAGCGTGGAAACCCCACCAGTCTGTTGTACTGTCTAAATGTAAATGATTTACAAACATAAATAATGAATGACTCTCTGTTTTGTCAGCTTATGGAATATACTGACTCTGATTACAATAACACTATGGTAAAAGATGATAGATTGTTTCTTTACTGAGAATGTAATCACTTCCATTGCTTTACAAAAGAAAAACACAACCCCATGCATTAGTTCCAACTAGCTTGTACTCTAAAAGCTAAATATTAAAAACAAGTTACCAGAATGAAGTAATCCAATGAAGCAATTACTTCTGTTTACATACATCAAGAGAAGCCTCTAGGGTGCTTTAAGCTTGCAATCCAGTTGAGGATTCAATGACATTCAGCAGAGGAATGTGGTAGAGTAGAAGATACAATGTTGTGCAAAGGGAAGGAATTAGAAGAGTGGTTAATTTGGGATACCTCTCAACATGAGTATTTTCAACTTTTCACAGATGCTCAACTGCTCACTAAATAGTGAGATTCTTTTGGCTACAGGACACTTCAATAAAATTAAAGTGTCATATTCTAGCACTATGAAGTGAGTGCAGCAAAGATGGAGACTATTGGGGAGAGTCAGACCACATTCTTCAGTTGACCAACTTGGGTGACACAGTGAACCGAAAATAGGTATCTGGAGCTAGTAGGGTAATTCAAAGTGACCACTTAAGTTAAATGACCACTTAAGTTTCCCACACACTCACTGGAGAGACTTTGGTTTCAGACTGATGATCTTGAACTTTAAGAATAGTGCTTAAACCTGGCCAATGACATACATAGCAATGTGTCGGACCACTTGCTCCCTTTAGGGGGAGCAAACCATGGTCACATAACAGTTTGCCTCCTTCCACTGAGGATTCAGTGTCAGGTCCTCTTCAAAAAGCACGTGCATACACAGACAGGGAACAGCAGAACAGCTTGTGATCGCGCTCAAGGCCAGGAGCACTCACCCGCTATGGATCAAATATATCTGCAGTCAAAAGAAATTCAAATCCCTGTTCAGCCAAAATTCAAAGCTTATTATATAAAGGTAGAAGGGGCAGGAAAGTTATTCTTCGCCCTTCTCCCTGAGCCTGGGAGACTCTGCAACCAGGAATGCAAGAGTCACAGCACAGAAGGAAAGCAAATAAAAAACTGTGGACACAGCCTAGTAGGTAGGGCAATGAGCCAGAAGGGAGAGGATATGAACAATTTAAAGATAGAAGGCTTTTATTAACTTTGTTTTGCCCATGCACTCCCCAAAAGAAGTTACTGCAGTAAAATTCCTTCATTTATTCCCAGAAAGCCTGATAATGCTTCTAAATAGGACACCATACACTTCAGTAGGGATTTGTCTGTGTAACTTCTATTATACATTTCACACTGAAGGATTACACTTGTTTCCTGCAAATGTGACTGTTATTAGTGTGCAAAGGGGTGAACGAACAGATGGGAGAACAATACATGGAGAAGTAGAAAGGATTCCTTTAGAAACCCAGAGATCCTGAGGGATTATTTGTGGAGTTAATTTATTTTCCACAATAAAGGATGATGATTAAGCAGAATTGACAGATAATGAGAGTTAGAGAGAGAGAATTAGAGATTTAGTTCACTTGAATTCAAGTGGAAATTAAACATGAAACTGAATTTAAAATGACATTATGAGGTGAAAATTGGAAGAATATTTGGTACAGTATCACCCAACTCCTATTGTTCTATCCATGCTAATCTCTACTTTTAGTTTGAAAAATAACATTTACAAGCTACTGTATTACGGATTGAGCAGGTGACAGGGACTGGATCCAACATAACTACAAATACTTACGTGAATGTGACCCTAATTATTTCTAAAATTTATTCATTAAATATGTGGATATAACAAACTCAGGCAAACATGTAAGAAGTGTATTGCACTGTTTAAAGCAGCACAAAATGTGTTGCTTGTTCTATATAAGAAACAATTTATCTCTTGAATGTTCTTCTAAAATATCGGTAGGAGAAAGTTCTAACGTGGGATATTTGGATATACACACGGTCCTGAATTTAGAGGAAGACAAGGTACAAAAAAAAATCTAGATAAAGTGTTTCTAATTCACCATAAAGTCAGAAAAATGTAGGAAAGACTACAATTGGCCCAAAGTACTATTAGGCCAATAACAGAAGCAATTGAATAACAAACTGTATACAAAACTGTTAAAATCTGGACAAAGATAACGTTGTAGCAGACAATATATTAAATGAAATATGGTGAAGGCATGAAATATGAAACATTTTTTCCCTTTCTCTAGTGGCTTTAACAACATTTCCAACATGACGTGATAGTCCAATTTTAATAATAACAAAAAAAAAAAACATTAGTCAACTTTCTGAAGTCCAATAAATTCACTAGTGTACAGAATCCTGCACAAGTATTGCATGTGGAGAATTTCAGAAAGTCAAACTTAATTCCACAGTTAATCACTAACTTCGTCTTGAACAGTAAACTTGCAACAGTCTTATCCTCTAAGCTCAGTATTCTGTAAGACGTACATAAAACTGGATGTGAAACAGCAAAGAGAGAGATAAAATGGGAAGAGAATGGATTTTTCAGCTGAAAAAAACTTTTTTTTTGAACTCTTGGAAGTTATATTTAATGTAACTCTATGAAAACTTGCAAGACTCACAATACACTCTGGCTGATGGTGGTAGGGAAATGAGTGTGCAGTAAAGAATATAGGAGTAGCCGAAATAATAGGATCAACAGACCATCTAGAAAAGTGTCTTGTCCCTGGCACCAGACAAGTAGCAGATGCTGAGAAGGATTACAACCAAGAAAGCACAACATGAGACTTCCTAGTACATTCTCTCATCATGCAGCAGACTGTGCCTCAAGAGCTGCCTAATCCACAGCTATTGTCTTTTCATTTAATGCCCTCCGAAGTCTTTTCCCCCCATGATTTCAAAAACCATGTTTTGAACTTATATTAAGCTTTCAATCTCTGCACATCCAAGAGAAGTTTTGTAATGTAACTATGCCTGTGAGAAGAAGTGTTTCCTGTTTGTTTTGAGTCTGTGTGCTGATAGTTTTGCTTGGTTTATTCTACTTCTTGTGGAAAGGATAATGAACCATCAATCCTTATTCACCTCTCTTCTGTTTATCTTTCAGATGACTTCTTAGTTATCTCCTCCTAGCTGAAGTGTACCAGTCCGTTTAGTGGCTACTCGAAGACCCATCCACACTTTTGATCCTCCACGTCATTTTTCCAGTTGGGATGTGTTTCTTCTGAGAAGCAGGGAACATACCTGCCTTCAAATGCAGGTGCACCGTGGAGTTATACGCCACCACCAGGACACTTTCTGACATGCTGTCTAATCCTTTCCTATTAATTCACGGTTTCACTTGTTTTTTGACTGTTCCTGAGTATTGAGATGACTTTTCCTATGCCATGATGACTTGTGACTCAAAGACCTTATCTCTCGGTGGCTATAGTTAACTCAGAACTTATCCCTGTAAATAAATATATTAAAAAAAGTACTTTTTCCTGTGTGACATATTACATTTGAGTTTTGTCAGCAATCTGTTACCTAGTGATACAATGTTGCAAACATCTGCAGTTCTCCACCATTACCCATCTTTTTTATTATCCCAATTAATCAAGTCTCATAAGCAAATTTTTTCACTGCAATATTAATATTGATATGTATTTTGAACAGCACAGGTCACAAGTCAGACCTCCATGGAGTCTGTGAGCTACTTCGCTGCACAGGAAACACTTTGAAAGTCTGTTAAAACTACGGATTTTTCGGATAGCATCGCCTTGTTCCAGTGCTGTTTGGATTAATCCGTGACAAATGGTAGGACTGTGCTTCCACCCCTGGGGCAGTCGATTCCAGGTGTATTGGACACCTCTCCATGTGAAAGCAAACTGTGGCCTGCACTCTGCTGCCAAAGGAATGGAGAAAAATGCATTGGCAATATCAATTGTAGCATACCACGTGGCTGCCTTTGATGCCAGTTCATATTGGAGCTCTAACATGTCTGGTACAGCAGCACTCAGGGGCGGTGTCACTTCATTCAGGCCGCGATAATCTACTGTTAACCTTCACCCTCCATCAGACTTTTGCACTGGCCATATAGGACTATTAAAAGGTGAATGAGTCCTGCTGATGACTCCTTGGCTCTCTAGGTGATGAATCAGCTCATGGATGGGAGCCAGGGAGTCTCGGTTTGTCCGATATTGCCGACCGTGCACCGTCCTGGTAGCGATTGGCACCTGCTGTTCTTCAACTTGCAACAATCCCACAATGAAGGGATCTTCCGAGAGGCCAGGCAGAGTAGATAGCTGTTTGATCTTCTCTGCATTTACAGTGGCTACACCAAAAGCCCATCGGTACCCCTTTGGGTCCTTGAAGTACCCTCTCTTGAGGTAGTCAATGCCAAGGATACAAGGGGCCTCTGGGCCAGTCACAATGGGGTGCTTTTCCCACTTGTCCCCTGTCATTTACAATACATAGATGACATCATCGTGTGGGGCAATGAGGCGGAAGAAGTGTTTGAGAAGGGGAAAAGAATAATTCAGATTCTTCTGAAAGCTGGTTTCTCCATAAAGAAAAGCAAAGTCAAGGGACCTGCACAGGAGATTCAGTTCTTGGGAATAAAATGGCAAGATGGACGCCATCATGTCCCTATGGATGTGGTTAACAAGATAGCATCTATGTCTCCACCAGCTAACAAGAAAGAAACACAAGCTTTCCTAGGCTTTGTGGGGTTCTGGAGAATGCATATTCCAGGTTACAGTCAGCTTGTGAGCCCTCTCTATCGAGTAACGCGGAAAAAGAACTATTTTGAATGGGGCCCTGAACAACAACAAGCCTTTGAGCATATCAGACAAGAAATAGCTCGTGCAGTAGCTCTTGGGCCTGTCCGGACAGGACCAGATGTGCAAAATGTACTCTACACTGCAGCTGGGGAGCATGGTCTCACCTGGAGCCTGTGGCAGAAAACACCAGGAGAAACCCGAGGTCGACCATTAGGGTTTTGGAGCCGGGGGTACCGAGGATCAGAAGCCCACTACACCCCGACTGAAAAAGAGATACTAGCAGCATATGAGGGGGTTCGAGCCGCTTCAGAAGTTGTTGGTACAGAAGCATATCTCCTCTTGGCACCACGATTGCCCGTGCTACACTGGATGTTCAAAGGAAACATCCCCTCTACACATCATGCAACCAGCGCTACATGGAGTAAGTGGATAGCATTGATCACGCAACGGGCTCGACTGGGGAAATCTAACCGCCCAGGAGTTCTAGAAGAGATCGTGGACTGGCCAGAAGGCAGAGATTTTGGAGCATCACCTGAGGAGGTGGAAAGGACCCATGCTGGAGCAGTTCGTGAAGAACTGCAGCCCGTGGGAATGGCCCACGTTGGAGAAAGTTCGTGGAGGACTGTCTCCCGTGGGTGGGACCCCACGCTGGAGCAGGGGAAGAGTGTGATGAGCCCTCGCCCTGAGGAGGTGAAGCGGCAGAAAATAACATGTGATGACCGTAAACCCCATCCCTGTCCCCCTTGTGCCGCTGGGGGGGCTTGGTGGAGAAATCCGGGAGTGAAGTTGTGCCCGGGAAGAAGGGAGGGGTGGAGGGAAGGTGTTCTGGGATTTTGTTTTATTTCTCATTTACCTTACTCTGGTTGATTTGTAATAAATTGAGCTAATTTTCCCTAAGCTGAGTCTGTTTTGCCCGTGATGGTAATTAGTGAATGATCTCTCCTGTCCTTATCTCGACCCGCAAGTTTTTTGTTATATTTTTCTCTCCCCTGTCCAGCTGAGGATGGGGGAGAGATAGAACGGCTTTCGTGGGCACCTGGCGTCCAGCCAGGGTCAACCTATCACAGTCTTTTTGGTGGAGAATGCGGGCAGTGTGAGGAATTTGAGATAAGGATAGTAATTGAGAGAGGTAACGGGCAAAACATGGACTGAACGCAGCTAGGGAGTTAAGAGCTGCTTGATGAGTGGGGAAATTTTATTGTTGTAATTGTGGTGAAGGGACAAGGGGTGGAATGTGTGTAAATTGTCCACTTTTTGTCGGTTTTGTGATGATATTATTTTGATTTTGGTGTGGGGAATTCTTTTTGTTAATGTGAGTGAAGATTTTGTGTGATGAATGTAGATTTTAATAATAGTTCTTAAAAATGTGATACACAGAGGCGAGGGGTGGAATGGAGGCACCGCTGGGATACGAACCCAGGATCTCCTGTTTCTCCACCAAAAAGACTGTGATGGGTTGACCCTGGCTGGACGCCAGGTGCCCACCAAAGCCGTTCTATCACTCCCGCATCCTCAGCTGGACAGGGGAGAGAAAAATATAACAAAAAACTTGCGGGTCGAGATAAGGACAGGAGAGATCATTCACTAATTACCATCACGGGCAAAACAGACTCAGCTTAGGGAAAATTAGCTCAATTTATTACAAATCAACCAGAGTAAGGTAAATGAGAAATAAAACAAAATCCCAGAACACCTTCCCTCCACCCCTCCCTTCTTCCCGGGCACAACTTCACTCCCGGATTTCTCCACCAAGCCCCCCCAGCGGCACAAGGGGGACAGGGATGGGGTTTACGGTCATCACATGTTATTTTCTGCCGCTTCACCTCCTCAGGGCGAGGGCTCATCACACTCTTCCCCTGCTCCAGCGTGGGGTCCCACCCACGGGAGACAGTCCTCCACGAACTTTCTCCAACGTGGGCCATTCCCACGGGCTGCAGTTCTTCACGAACTGCTCCAGCATGGGTCCTTTCCACGGTGTGCAGTCCTTCAGGAGCACACTGCTCCAGCGTGGGTCCCCCACGGGGTCACAAGTCCTGCCAGAAAACCTGCTCCGTGGGCTCCTCTCTCCACAGATCCGCAGGTCCTGCCAGGAACCTGCTCCAGCGCAGGGTTCCCATGGGGTCACAGCCTCCTTCGGGAACCCACCTGCTCCGGCGTGGGGTCCTCCCCGGCTGCAGGTGGATATCTGCCCCACCATGGACCTCCCTGGACTGCAGGGGGACAGCCTGCCTCACCAGGGTCTTCCCCACGGGCTGTAGGGGAATCTTCGCTCCGGCGCCTGGAGCATCTCCTCCCCTCCTTCTGCACTGACCTTGGTGTCCGCAGGCTTGTTTCTCTTACATGTTCTCACTCCTCTCTCCGGTGGCTGTTTTTCCGCGTCCCAACTTTTTTTCCTTCTTAAAAAAGTTCTCCCAGAGGCATTACCACTATTGCTGATGGGCTCAGTCTTGGCCGGCGGCGGGTCCGTCTTAGAGCCGGCTGGTATGGGCTCGCTCTCTCTCGAACACAGGGGAAGCTTCCAGCAGCTTCTTACAGGAGCCACCCCTGTAACCCCCCCCCCGCTACCAAAACCTTGCCACATAAAACCAATACAAGATTATCACAATTTTTTGAACACACTGGTAAGAGATAACCTGAAGTTAACCACCTAGTCTCAGAATCATTATTAAGGGAACAATTTAGGTCATTCAAATAGGAGTACCTAAATTGGCTCTAGCCATCTCTACACATCCAAAGGAGGTTTCTGTTCCTCTTCACTGACTTCAGAGAATATGCATGACCAGCCTGGATCAGAACTTAATCTTTCAGGTGAGTAAAATAAGGAAAGATGAATCCTATCTTTCTGATGAATACTTTCTTCCATTACCTAAACTCCATCAAAAAAATCTGGCCAAAGCAAGGGGCTGAAAAAAGCTTCCTTACAATGCCATTTGTTTTTTGATTCTCTTCATAATCAATAACTTCCAATTCTGTGGGTTTTCTTTTTCCTAATTAGTGATAGCCATTAAAACCACATCACTTCTTTGAGGTGAATTTTTTTTCTTATTCCTAATCATTACTACTGAAGTAGCTAGGTTTATTTGTATTTAAATTAGACTTAATTTGATGTATTCTAGAAACTAGAATATATTTGGTATTTACTAGACATCAGCTGGATTTGGATGAGAAAGGCTGAATCTATATAACCAAGTAAACCTCAACAAACACACAAACATCTCAGATATTAAGTTTCAGACCATGCTGACCCATGCCATTACTAAAACTAATGCTTCACCTTTTCATTTGTAAGCAAATGTTTTGTACTATAAACAGTACTATAGCTAGTTGCAGACAAGAATAATATCATAAGCCACATAATAATAGGAATCTTTGCACTCACTTAGACTGAATTTCAGTGTGATTTCTAGAATTCTTTCTGTTAGTTTATGCATCAGGCAAAAGGCTATAAAGAGTTACAAATTCTGTGTGAAGAATGTGTGAGATCCCAATGGGAACTGGGATATCAGCATTACAATGCAATACACTGCTTCTATCAGTCACGTGCAGACAGTGATCTTTAGCTTCAGTAAACTCATATATTCTGGAAGACAAGTGAGAAAAGAACTCTCTCTTACTCCTAGGTGTAAAGAACTGAGAAATATCTGCATTTTACTTATTACTCATAAAAATTTAGATGTGCATAATGCAGTATAGATATCCAATGGTTTCCTTGCTAAAAAATATATTATTATAGGGGTGTTAAGGAATCAAGAGAGGAAACAAAACAGCCAAGGCGTGAACTATCCCAAGGCAAACTAGAAAGTCTAATAGCTATTATGTAATGATCCTATTCCTCAATATATTAGCCTATACCTGCATTTTTTGCCCCAAGGCTAGAAGAATGGGCCTACATTCAGTTTATAGTAGATGTAGGTATACCTACATTTCAGATCTCTGTCCCTGGTTGTTTTGATAATGTCTATACAGGTGAGGCAGAACCTTGCTTTCACACCTCTTTCCTGAAGCTGCATATGCATTTTATCAGATCACCAGAGCAAAATACAAAAAAAAAGTCCAGGAAACAGGAACTTTTTCTTCTCTTCCCAAGTAAGTATCCAAATCCCTTGTCTGCTTCCTGCTTTCTTTCTGGTCCTGCTGCTCATCCACCAGGGAGCAGTTTTGAACACTTCAGTCCCACTGCGATTTTGTTTCTCTTATCCTTCCCTGAATATAAGTTCTTGGTAACTCTATCTCACATAACCCTCATTACACTGAAAGATTTTTGCAAAGTATTAATGTTTGCAGACAAGAGAATGAATGGTAACTTTTTAAAAACATCTCACTGTACTCCCAAAAATAGGGGGAAAATGCCAAAATGTTTGTAAGCAGAAAGCACAAACTCCACAAAATATAAAAGACTTTCTGCAGGAGTGAATCCTGGAAATCAGTCTGGCTGTCCTTCCACTTGCCTACTTTTTGTTCTACTTTCCATCACTTGCAGCATCAAACTGAGTATAATATCAATTTTTTCCAGAAGTCAATCTTCTTCAGAGCAGCACTAGAACAGAACATCACTCCAAAAAGGTGTGGAGCCATGGCCTTATCTTTTGGAAAGAGTATGCCTCCGGGACTGGAAAAGATCTTTGGAAGAGACATCTTACCTTCAAGCCATAACATCAAGGTCTTAAAGGCAAAGGAATTTTGTATTTTAGAAAAATCTTCACAGGGTTACATCAAAAAATTAAAAGAGCAAGTTAATCTAGAGGACACAGGGAAGGTGGGAACTTTAGGCCAAGGATCAATTAAAATGGCTGCAGTGATGTTTCAAATGGTGTTAGAGAAAAGAATCAACATGGGGTGGGATGAGTTTTCACTTCGGTCTAACCTCCTAGTGGGATAATCATTTTTAAAGGTACAAGAACCAAGTACGAATATTCTAGACGCTGTCCTTCATTCAGAGCCAAGATTCAAACAAGCAATATAAGGGGCAAATTAATTATGGGAAATCAGGTCTTGAGAGGCTCACTTCAACCAGAAAACAAAATAAAGCAAATCTCATGTCAATATGCACACAATGCTCTAGTCAAGTAATGGACAGTGTATGTGTCAAAGGTGATGTTTATTGAAGTCCTGAGTTTTGGTGAAAGTTTTCTTAGTCAAAGAAGATGTATGCAGCATCATTAGTTCAACTGATTTCTACAGTGATTGTTTAGAATTGTAATTAAACTGCCAGAGCTGTAGATTTAAGATGATGATAAAACACTAAACTGAGAAAAATATGGAAAAACCAACATGACAGGAAGAGATTACTGTTAGAGCAGGGGAGAAGGGCAAAAGAGAAAAAGAATATTACAATGCTTTTTAAAAATGTTGCTGCACATAAGTAACAGCAAGCTTTTCTACAGTAGCTTTTATGAGGTAATCTGAGTGCCATTTTCTGAAATTCTAAATATTGACTGCCCTTGCCTGTATAAATTTGCAATCTGTCCTATGAGCATAGGAAAGCTATAATAAAGAACAGTCAACTTTTATGTCTATTATTGAAATTTTCTCCTGTTAATTTATCTTCTTTTTAAAAATCTGTAACTAAGAAGAGTAGGGAAAAATGGGAAAATTAGAAGAAGTTGGAACAGTCTGGATATACCTTATATTTCTATGTAAGCATATGGAAAGTATTCTTATGATGTTTTTGTTTATTGTGGCACATAGGAGTCCAGTCCTAGGTTTAGATCAACCTCCTTCATACAGTAGTTACTGTATGAAGGTGGTCCTCTGGAAAGCATTCCCCTGAAGAGTTCAAAACAAACTTCTGCATTATTAGGTGTAAGCTATGATCATGCCTCGTCTTTGTTAGGGAATGGAAAGTTTCGGTCCTTGATTTTGGGCTCCTCTGCTTTTGCAAGCTAAACACAAGATTTTCAGAAGCTATTTGTGACCTTCAAAGTCCAAGTCAGATTCAGTAAAACTGGTTGTGTGAAATTTTCTTTTCCTGAAAATTTATTTTTATGATTTGAATGTCGGAAAATGAAAGAAGCCAAAATCATTTATTGACTGAGTGTCAGGTTGCTCGAGGTTTTTTTAGGTGTCAATCCAAATTCAAAACACCTTTGAGCTGTTACGGGGTTTTTAAGACCTGAGTCCATAGCAATTTTAAAACAAGCTAGTGGAAGTTGTGAGCAGTCAGCACCTATGAAAGTCAAAATTGATCTCTTGGTAAAGCATGAAGAGAAAATTAAACTGAAGAAACTATTGCAGACATCATTTGGAACTGTTGACCTTAGCTTGGCATTCAATTTGTGCCTTACATGCATGTTAAACATAAAAAACCCAAAGACCCAAAGAGAAGAATAATAGAAGAGTAGGACAGAAATGAGAATAAAGAGAAAAACAAAAGAGGAATAAGGCATTTGTTAAGAGAGAAATCTCATTAACAATGAGCTACTCCAAATGTTTCTGTCTCTCTCCATCTGAGAGCTGTCATCTCAGCAAAGATTATATGCATGAAAAAGAAATTGCAATGCCAACCTCTCCATTTTCTTTCCCCTAACCTCAGACAGAATAAAGGGTTTCCAACACAGGTTTCTTCAAACCTCCCTGAAGTTTCTTCAAACTGAAGAACAATTGCTTGTTTGAACATGCCAATTTATTTTCAGTCTGAGGTAAAGGACAGTCAATGTGAAGTGGTGGCCCTCAAACTGATTAAGGAAAGCAGAACTGCAACTCCAAACTGATATGTTGGCTTAAGGTACAGTCATCTGAACCCAAGGTGTACCTTTATTCTAATACATCATGAGAAAAAAAAATAATGTTCATATTTTGCAGTTTGTTTATTTGGATAGAAACATTGCTGAAGAACTGTATGCTCTCAAAACATGGTTTATGATATGCAGCAAACTCTAATTATTGCAAGTTTTCCTGCATTTCCCCTTAAAAATTCAATACAGGCAATTCCCTACAGTGTTCAATTAAATTCTTCTTCATCTCAGAATCTGCTTGTTTTCGGTTTACTAGAAATAATTCTCAACATTTTTTTTAAAAGTAATTCACATGATTTACTCTCTGTTCTACTACTGCTACATAAGAAAGAAAAATGAGGATGGTATTTTCAAACATGGAGATTTTGAACTTTGATGACTAAGTGACTGTCCTAACTCTTCTTGAAGGTATTTGGACATTAGCAACTGATATTAAGCTGGCCTCTCTAACCTATTCTGGAAGTTGTAAGTGTTTGGATTCCAACCCTGGCTCTAATAGCTTTATTTTGTGCACCTATCTTCCAAACACATTTTAGGGTCCTTTTGAATCTAACGCTCATAAAGAAACTTCCTATGTTTGTTTGTAATTACTGGTGATATGTCAGAATTTATTCCTAAAGCTGATTTTGTTTAACTAAATTTAGGGACTTATTTTGGGTGGGAAGATCACATTCAAGGAGTACTTTTACCTTTTCTTCACTGCCTATACTGGTCTTTACTGCTCTGGCTAACCTAAACTTGGAGGCTTGTTGGAGTCTTTATAAAATGTGTTGATTCCTATCCCTGTATTTTTGTTAAGACCAATCTCTTGCTGTTGAATTCTGGTGAAAATTAAAATAGAAAAGATGAAAACAAACTGATTAAGCTGAGAGCACTTTAGCGCATTCTACATAATTGCTAAACAGTTGTAGAGTTAAGTCTTCCTATTAGGAATGCATTAGCATTTAATAAATAAAGATGCAGCACTTTGTTTTTCATTTTGAAGAACCTTGAGCCATAAAAGCACATTGTGAAGCAGAGATGTAATTACAGTACATCCAGCAGCAAAGTCACTATACATTCAATTTCTTGTTCATAATTGTCTATCTGAAATACAGTGAAGTTCTGACAGGCAAAGTGCTTTCCATTTCAAGTGTTTGACTTTTTAGTGAGATAATATTTAAGACAGAGTGTGCACATCTTCTTGTTGCCATGGATACAAGAATATTGAATTTATGAGCAAAACAACAGAGTTGGAAAACCTGAAATCAAAATGAAGTTAGAAATTATTTCAGTTAGACAACATAACTTGAGCTTAGAATATACAGCAATGGACAAAACATACAGCAAGATAAATGTTGCTATGGGTGACTTATTTTCTTATATTGTCTTCTGGTAAGAAAATGACAGGATCACCAAATTAAGAAAAGCCTGCATTCAAGTAAAATGCAAAGAATGGTAAAGATCATTCACCTGATTTGTGTTTTGTAAACAGGATTAATATTCTGCCAATATAGGCTTTTCCCTTGTTTGTGATAGTGTAAAAGAAGCCTAGTTTTAACTTAAATACTTAGTATATATATTCCCTAAATTACTGCTTGAAAACAAACATTTTCCTCTCTTTTTCATATTAGATATTGCTAGAATTCATATCAAATTATCTAAATATATTGTTTTCCTTGAAGAGGGGATGCATGGACGTTCCTGTGATCTTCCATAGCTACAGCCACACTAGAAACACCTATCTGTGGAACAAAGAAATGTCTTTTCTGAGTTGCTGCCATTTTCTCAGTTTTCAGGGACTGACTTTGCATGCTCAGCTTGCCAGATGGAGAAGAATATGCCTGCGTGATATCAACTGCCAGGAAGACATCCTCCAGCCCCTTCCCACTGCTATTTGAGAATAGATGGGTAACAACTTTCCATATCTTTCAACACAGCCAATTTTTCCTTTTCTAATTATGCTTCTGACCTGTGTTTTCATTTGAGAGGACAGATGTCTTTGTGGTGAATGCTCCATGTTGAGACCGCAAGGACATCATGCCATCTCAGGTTGCCTATGACAATGACAAACTGCTTGGCCTCACTTTATTGCAGTTTTTCTGACAGACCTTTATTGCCCACACTACCTCCAACAGTCACCTCCTAGTCATCTCACCTAGTTGTGTGTGAAGTGTAATCTCTTCCAACCATATTTCTCTAGTCTTTTTATATCCTAAACAGTGAGCGTGAAGCAAGTAAGGTTCACCTTGAGAAAAAGTCATCTAGAGGTCTCTGTTTTTACATCTCCAGTGCAGTCAATTGACATTGAATGCACGTAGTCAGAGGTGTCCAGAGAGGGATTAAACCCACTAGACATGAAAGCAGGACTCAGGTGTCCAACAAAGGAGACTGTTGCCATCTGAGACATCTTAGAGAATCCAAGCCATCTCCAGGGAGCTTAGCAAACCTGGCAAAGTGGAGGCCCAGCCTCAGCTGAGGTGCCAGGGACTCCCACTTTTTTGTTATTAGTAATTCTCATAGGTTTGATCTGGAACCGGTTTTACATTTCAAACGAGTCTACAGTTCCCCATCACTTAAATCCCAGCCTGTAGTTACCTTGACAGGGGAAGGGTAGCACTCATAAGCTGTGCAATGTTCCCCGTTACAAAACTTGATGATTCTTATTTAATATTTAGTAACTCAAAGTATATCTATTTTTCCTTTGAGCAGACTGGAGTGGTTCACCAGACGGGAAGGAGAATGCAAAATATAACACACGAGTAGGAGTCAAGAGCTGCAGTGGCATGCTGAAAACTGTTAATTTATCAAATATATCTCTTTGGTTTTAAGAAAACTGAACACTGTATGTGTGTGACTGGTAAGCTGATCAGTTCTGCCTCTGTGAACAGTAGAGGTTTGTGTTTGGTGCAGAACAGAGCACCGAAGACATTTGTGTCACCCTAACGATTTTGGTTACATCAGTCACCTGAAAGATAGACGCTCCCTGTATTACCTCAGTCTTTCATTCTCCATTAACATAAAAGAAGGAAAATTTCCATGGACAGATGGAATTTAGAAAAAAAGAATCACGGAAAAACAAAGTAAATGTGTAGGTGCCCTGAGTATTTTGGATACTTGTAAAAATAAAGTTAAAATTTAGTACTTTGGAAAAGTTTTTTAAAATATTTTTTGACCAAAACTAAAGTGTATTAGGAGTACATACCCACTGGTAAACATATTACAGTTGCTCAGCTTCCACACTCATATAATTATTTATTCATCTCTTCAAGAACTCCTGTTTTTAAAGTAACTCCATTTGTAACTGTGGTAAATTATATAATTTCTTCCTCAATTTCATTAACTGAATAATGGTGGTGTTAGAATTCCATACACTAGATAGCAAGGTTTACTTAAAACAACTGATGGGAAGCGGTGAACGAATGTAAGAATTACTGTTATCTGAAATTTCACATTGTTTGAATAGATGGAAAAATTTTGCTTGATTATGATTTTACATAAGGAAAGTCATTGTAATGCCCGTGATTTTCATATTCAAATAGATATATCGTCTTCTTTTGATTGTAAATTCAGTAAGCATTCATTTCAGGTCTGTCAATAAAGAATTGCTGAAGCAAAACATATTTGACAAAGAACTGTAATTTGGTTTGCTGTGCACTGTTCAGAATAGATCCAATAATTTTCATAATGCAATGCCTGTGTAATGGAAATATCTGAATGTGCCTTTGGTGATAATATTGATATACACTATATAGTAATTAACAGCCTTAACAATGGGTCAAGGTTCACAGTGCTTGAAAGCTATCAGTACAAAATGAAATGCTGAGCCCTGCTTTTATCCATTCATGCGTGCTCAGCAAAGAAAGATTTACAAGGGTTGAGGAGAAGGCTGTAGGTATCTCATTAGTGCTGGTTCTTGCAGGGCGCTTTCTGCCACATGACAAAGAAAGGCTGGATCATTGCAGGTGCCTGCTTTGTCCTATAGAAATGAAAACTGGGGAAGAAAGAAATTAAATAAGTCATCAATGAAACCATATTCTGGGAACTATTCACCCTATGCAAGTTTAGGCAGGAAAATTAGCCAGCACCTCTCCTTAACCTCATCATACTCACAGGACACCCACACGGAGCAGTCCCAGCTTCCAGCTGCCATTGCGGACGGACACAGGGCTGGTATTTGCTGTGCCATAACAGCCAGCTTTTGAATTTGGTACCTCTGGTTAGGCAGCCCCGAGCAGGTTAGGTACCTGCCTAGCCTAAGGCAACAGAATCACGTATGAGGCTCCTGGTCAGCTGAATCAGGTCCTAAAATCCAGCAATGGTATGGCTATGGTTTCCTTTGGCAAAGAGTTTAGACACCTATAATCCCATAAAGACAACCACATACAGGTATCAAAATGCAGGTGTCTTAACCTTCAACTGAGTCCTACCTCTAAATTCAGGTGTGATAATCCCCCTTCATTATAAAGGTTGAACGCAGCCTTTCTGATGCCTTCTAAGCCCTGTGGTGGGGCTGTTCTGGGAAGATTAGGGGCAGAGCGGTCTGTTTATAAAAAGGGGATTGATCATGAACATCATTTTTAGATTACTTAGCAGTCATGCCCTTTGTGACAGATTTGGGTATGACCCAGTTAGACAGTGAAGATACATGTTTCTCAGCAGGTATCTACTTGACTTATTTTAAATATACATTTAACAAGGTACAGCAAGCAAAGCATTCACAAGCCCAGTGGGAAGCATGCACTTGTTAGTTTGGCTTTTAAAGACTTTTTTTTCTTTCTTTCTTTTCTTTTTATACTGAAGGAGCATTGACCTCTGGGAGAGTCTCATGAATTCCCAAGAAATATTCCACAGCTAGTGTCAACTGCCAGTTACAGGAGTAAAACCCCCTCATCTTTATACCTTTTTTACTGTGAAGTCTCTTCTTGGAAAGGAAGCTAATGCTCATATTAACAAGGCACTGTGTAGGATAGATGAAAAATCTATAAATTAGTTGAAACTGAGATTATTATTAATTGGAGCTGTTTGCACAACTGGTGTTGACAATAGGAATTCAGGTTTTACAACCATGAGATCCTCTTTGAGGATCAAGGACTGCTAGGAAGAAATGGGAACCATCTGACCACACAGGGCAAATGCATCTTTACTCAAAGGGTGGCCAACCTGGTAAAGACAGCTTTAAACTAGGAACAACGGAGGAGAGACATGATGACCCAAAGTCAAGTCAGGTAGTGGACCACGCTGGCAAGCAAAGGACATAGGCTGATGGGTGATGTAGACAAGAGAGACCTTAAAAACCATAAAGCAGGGCTGAAGGGAGCCAGCCCTGGGAAGTTGATGCAGTAAATCATCCTGAAAACATTTTCAAAACATATGAAGGATAGACAAGAAGGTGACTGGGAGTAGTCAGCATGAATTTACAAAGGGGAAATCATGCTTGACCAACCTGATAACCTACGATGAGATGACTGACTTAGTGGGTTAGGGGAGAGCAGTAGATATCGTTTATCTCAACTTTAGTAAGGCTTTCAAGACTGTCTCCCACAGACAAACTGAGAAGTACAGATTAGATAAGTAGACACCTGGAACAAAGTGCACCCTTAGCAATTTTGCAAATGATATAAAACGGGGAGGTGTGGTTGATACATCAGATGATTACACTGCCATGTGGAGGTGCCTCAACAGGTTGGAGAAACGAGCTGACAGGAACCTCATGAAATTCAATAAATGGCAATGCAAAGTCCTGCACCTGGGCAGTAATAACCCCATGCATGTGTACAAGCTGGTGATCAACCATGTTGAAAGCAGTTCCACAGAGAAAGACCTGGCAGTCCTGGTGGAAAAGGTGAACATGAGCCAGCAGTGCACCCCTGTGGCAAAAAAACAAACAAAAAAAAGGAGCCAACAGCATCCAGGGCTTCATTAGGTAGAGTGTCATCAACAGTTTAGGAGAGGTGATCCTTCCCCTCTGCTCATCATTGATGAGACACCTCCAGAGAGCTGGGTCCAGTTCTGGCTTCCCCAGTGCAAGAGACACATGGATGTACTGAATTGAGTTCAGCTAAGAGCCATGAAAGTGATCAACAAATTGAAGCATCTCACACGGGGACAGGCTGAAGAGTCACAGCTCCCAGCTGTAGAAGAGAAGGCTCAGAGAGAATCTTATCAGTGTATATACATACTTGATGGGAGGGAATAAAGAAGATGGAGCCTAGACTCTTCTCAGTGGTGCCCAGTGACAGGACAAGAGGCAACAGGCACAAAATGAAACACAGAAAATGCCATTTACACATAAAATCTTACTGTGAAGGTGGTCAGACACTGGAAAAGGTTCTCTGAGAGGTTGTGGAGCCTCCATCCCTGGAGATACTCAAAACCCAACTGGACACAGTCCTGAGCAGAAATGAAGACTCTTATGAGGACTTTCATTAAAGAAGCATTTCTAAAGGTACAGCTAAAGATTTTTAAGAAAAACAATAGTTCTAGGGAGACCACAAAGGAGTAAAGCTAAATTCCTGATGTTGATCACAAGTGGGACAGAACTGGGGGGCATAAGTCCATGGCCTATATGGTCAGGAATCACTGAAGGTTTCTCTAAGGTGATGCTAGCTTACATGAGAAGCCTTACAACTAGATTACAAACGTGATCATGTTTGAAAGTATACAAGGTTAAAACTTTAAAAGCAAAGGGATTCCATTGTAGGATGGTTGTGTTGGGGAATGAAAATACCATGGTACCCAAACTTAAAAAGAGGTGATAAAAAAGGTATGATTTCAGGTCATTTGTTTATTTATTTCCAGTTAATCTAAACTTTTCCATAGCTTCTCCAAACTTTGAACTAACCTTGAACAAGGTTAGTGCCTGAAATCTGAGTTCAAAATGGCAGTTGTAAAGTCAAGTTTAATTCAAATTTAATTCAATTACATTTTGGGTTTATTTTGGCACTGATCCTAAAGTTGGCAAAATGCCTAAATAGGGGATTTATGCTAGTCTAAATACATGAAAGGTCTGTGTTAAGACAGTTATGTTTTCGCTGAACTGATATTCTAAAGCAATAAAAGATGATTATAAATCTTTGATGATGACTAATTATAGTCTAGGCCCTCTGTTGCTTATTTCATAGCAGGTGATTCTGTTTATTTACTTCGCTCATCTGAATCTCCAAGCATGACTGGAATGAGCTTCCACCTCCTGATCATAGATAGCCAGAATTGTGGGTATTATACTCCTGCATGCAATGTGTTGTGTCCTTTGTCGTGGTTTAACCCCAGCCAGCAACTAAGCACCACGCAGCCGCTCACCCACTCCCCCCCCACCCAGTGGGATGGGGGAGAAAATTGGGAAAAGAAGTAAAACTCGTGGGTTGAGATAAGAAAGGTTTAATAGAACAGAAAAGAAGAAACTAATAATGATAATGATAACACTAATAAAATGACAACAGCAATAATAGAAGGATTGGAATGTACAAATGATGCGCAGGGCAATTGCTCACCACCCACCGACCGACACCCAGCCAGTCCCCAAGCGGCAATCCCCCCGCCCCCACTCCCCCCAGTTCCTATACTAGATGTGACGTCACATGGTCTGGAATACCCCATTGGCCAGTTTGGGTCAGGTGCCCTGGGTGTGTCCTGTGCCAACTTCTTGTGCCCCTCCAGCTTTCTCACTGGCTGGGCATGAGAAGCTGAAAAATCCTTGACTTTAGACTAAACACTACTGAGCAACAACTGAAAACATCAGTGTTATCAACATTCTTCGCATACTGAACTCAAAACATAGCACCGTACCAGCTACTAGGAAGACAATTAACTCTATCCCAGCTGAAACCAGGACAACCCCCCAGCCCACTCCCCATTTATATACTGAGCATGACGTCACATGGTATGGAATATCCCCTTGGCTAGTTCGGGTCAGCTGTCCTGGCTGTGCCCCCTCCCAGGTTCCTGTGAAAATTAACTCTATCCCAGCTGAACCCAGGACAGGTAAATCAGCTTAAGAGTACATTTTTAAATTTATATACTTACCTGTGTAATAGATGTTTGTGGTCAATAGTGATCTAATTAGCACAATGGAGCCTACTGGGCTATGTCTTGAGGTTGAAGTCTAAAGTTTGGGGGCCCACTCTCATAATTCTATGTATGTAAGGTGTCCTGGTTTCAGCTGGGATAGAGTCTTCCTAGTAGCTGGTACGGTGCTATGTTTTGAATTCAGTATGCAGGAATGTTGATAATGTTTTCAGTTGTTGCTAAGTAGTGTTTAGTCTAAAGTCAAGGATTCTTCAGCTTCTCATGCCCAGCCAGCGAGAAAGCTGGAGGGGCACAAGAAGTTGGCACAGGACACACCCAGGGCACCTGACCCAAACTGGCCAACATTGTGTATTCCATACCATGTGACATCATGCCCAGTATATAAACTGGGGGGACTGGGAGCAGGGAATCGCTGCTCAGGGACTAACTGGGCATCGATTGGCGGGTGGTGAGCAATTGCCCTGCGCATCATTTGTACATTCCAATCCTTTTATTACTACTGTTGTCATTTCATTAGTGTTATCATTATCATTATTAGTTTCTTCTTTTCTGTTCTACTAAACCATTCTTATCTCAACCCATGAGTTTTACTTCTTTTCCTGATTTTCTCCCCCATCCCACTGGATGGGGGGGAGTGAGTGAGCGGCTGCGTGGTGCTTAGTTGCTGGCTGGGGTTAAACCACGACAGGCTTGTTCTCTTGGCTTTCGGTGGGGGAAGTGGTGGAGCGTCAGGTTCCGGGTGGTGAGCAGTTGCACTGTACATCAGTCATTTTGTATATTCTTTTATTAGTACCGTTGTTGTTGTTGTAACTTCTCTTTTTGTGTTGTCCCAGTAAATTGTCCTTATCTCAACCCTTGAGGTTCCATTTGTTTTTTGTTTTTTTTTTTTCCTTTCTGATTCTCCTCCACATCCCACTTGAAGGGGGCAGGAGGAGTGAGCAAGCGGCTGCGTGGTCCTTTGTTACCAGCTGGGCTGAATACACAACACTACCTAAGACTGGAATTCATTTCACCTGAATTTAAACACCTAGAAATTGGACAGAATCATTGCCCTATAGAATAATTTAGGTTGTAAGGGACATCCATAGCTTATCTAGTCCAACCGCCTCCTCAAAGCAGGTTTAATCATATTAGGGTGCTCAGAGACATGTCTGGTCATCTTGAACATCTCCAAGGGTGGAGATTCTCCAGCTTTTCTGGGCAGCCTATGTCAGTGTTGATCACCCTCTTGGTTATAAGTATTTTTCCGTACATCATTATCAGAATCTCCTGTGTTCCGACTTGTGTCCATTGCTTCTTGTCCTATTGCTGGACTCCTCCAGGATGAGAGTATGCCTCTCTTTTCCGTATGCTCTGATCAGGTAGTTTCAGACAGCAATAATGTTTCCCTAAACTTTTTCTTCTACATGCTGAACAGACCTAGCTCTCACAGACGTTCCCTGCACAGCCTGTGCTCCAGCCTGGCCATCCTGGGGGACTATGAGAGACTGTCAAAGCCCTTCCTAAAGTCAAGGTATAAAAGATCCACTGCCCTCCTTTGTCCACAGAGCCAGTCACCTTGTCATAGAAGGACATAAGGTTTATCAGGCCCTTCTTAAATCCATGCTAATTGCTTCCAACCACTTTCTTATCCTTCATATCACCTGTATCATGAAATTGTATTAATATATTTCAAATATCTTCTGGATCGTTTGTGCCCAGACATATTGCTCTTCCAGCAGGTGTTGGTGTGGTTAAAGATGCCCACAAGTACCAAGCTCTGTGGTGAAGAAGCTTTCTCCAGCTGCCTAAAAAAGGCTTCAGCTACTTCCATTCTAATCTGGTTATTTATACCCTCTCTGGAGTTGTCATTAGAAATGACAATTTATTCTGCCTGCTATAGATAAATATGTTAGGATGGCATGATAAATCTCCTGGAAGTGCTTTTATTTCAACAGTGACTCTCACTATGGTCTACATAAATAGCTTAAGTGTTTAACTTACAAGTTTCTAATTTTTAGGCAGGTAACTCTTAGCTTCAGTGAAGTGTGATGAATCTAATCATGAGCACAGCAGGAAATAAATTATGGTACATTATGCTGAAAATGCACAGCTATTAATCACTTATAAGATTTATTCTTTGTATTCACTTTCCATTAGACCACAAAAAAATGCTTATCTCCAGGCTAAAGATACCAATAAAGATCTGTGAAAATTGTTCTATCTGTAATCATTTCTCCATTTCACTTTGACAGTTGTGTTCTTTGAAAGATTATATTGATATAGTTTATTTTCTTTATATTGAAAAAAGGTTAAAACAAGAAGACACTTGAAGTGGGATTCATCTTCTTCCAGTTAGGTATCAGAAAACTAGTTTTAAGTCCAAGTTTTTAAGTCTGATTTAGTCACATTGTGATTCATTTATAGTCACAGGAGAGAACAGGCACCTTCAGAATGTGGTTCATCTCACCATGACATACATCTGGGACAGCTGAGATGAATCATTCTCTGGAGCCCCCCTCTCTTTCCACTGATGACAGAAAGAGCTAAGGGCTTAGAGTAGATATATAACCTTTAGATATCTTAAGTGAGATGAATCTCAACCTTCCAGCATCATTTCTGCATGTTACCACAGAACCCTTTATCTGAAGTCAGTCCTGCCATCCCTAAAGCAAGTGTAAAGGGTCTTCATTTAAACAGGAATCAGGGACTTCTGAATTTTAATAAGAATATTAATAGTCTGGATGGGGGTGGAAAAAACCCTTTTCTTACTAAAGAGCCTAGATGCACAGCTTGTTTCTTTAACGGGAGATTCACTAACTTCACCACATCCTTTAGTTACAGAACAAGGGGGCATTGCTATGTAGTTCCTCTGCTTATAACAGAAATCAACACTTGCCATTGAATCAGTGTTGAATACTGCTTACCTAGAATTTCACAGAACTTTCAAAATGGTTAAGTACTCTTACAGGACTGTACTTAAAACTGAATTGCCTCATGGCAGACAGTAGCATGGTTCTGAATGCAGAACTGTGGTCCAGCTATGGTCCTGCAGAATGGGTTACAAATGCCTTTGCCTGTATCTGTAGCTCCTTCCTACTACTAGATACTGTAGTAGCTATAGTTATCTATAACACAATTGAGATAGTGTTTTATAATAAAGAAATAACATCAAAATATTTGCAATGCTTTTCACAAACAACTCTACCTTAATTTGTAGGAAAGCTTCACTCACACGCTAAATTCAAGAGTTAGTTGCATGGGAAAAAATTGAGACCTGGTCTTTCAGCAATACAGGACTGTGGGAACCTTCTGACATCAACAGCTTGAATTCCTTTCCATGAAATTACATGTTAAAAGTAATTTTCCTTTCTTTTGCCATTTTTTTCAGTTAAAACAGTTTCTGTTAGCTCTCTTGCTAGCCAGACCTCAATGTCCTCAGTAGACAGACACAGGTACATGCAGAGGGTGACTCAAGAAATCGTCTTCTCGTGATTGTCTCTTTTTACCATAGACATAGCTTAGGAGACTTACACTAAAGGCCTGTCAACTAAACAGAATGGAAATAAATTCATATTCAGCCTGAGTTTAACAATGATGAGGACATTTGATGTCTATTCTGACCCCATGTATAGCACAGACTATAAAATTCACTTTTATGTAAGGCCAATAATAGGTCTTTGACTATGGAAATTCTGCTTTTTTGCTGTAGCAGATTATCTGTGTCAACATGGAAGGCTTGATTTGAAGACATCACTAGGCAGGTGCTGACAGAGGAAATAGTTTATTGGTTCCTTCTGATTCAGAGTGCAGAGGGCCAATACCTAGCAGAAGTTATTCATGTTCTCAGTATTATCTTCAGGATGGCTCTGTAGCGGTCTGCTTGATCATCTGTAGATGTGCACCAGCTATATTCATGTCCCAGCTCATGGAACACAAGCCTGAAAGAGTTTTTTCTTCTTTACGCTGCTTCAGCTAAAAAAAAATGGGGTTTGAGTTCCTACACTAAGGGAGCTTTGGGACTGCAGTTGGTTTGCTTGCCACTATCTTAACATGTAGGCAGAGGTTGAGCTGCGACTGCCTACACTTGTGGGGCTGTTCTGGACACTGGCCATCTGTACAAGATTGTCTTGGAGATGAGGCTTCTGAGCATTTTCAAGCAGATGCGCAATTTCTTGGAAAAATGGTTTCATAAATCTAGAAAACTAAATCATATGGGAAAACGTTGGTTTTCTAAATAATCTCATTAAAAATACTATTGTGGAGTTGAAATATTCCAAGAAGCCGTTTTATCACAGGTTTTATGAATCCTTTTCATAGACAAGCTTTCGCAACTCTTCTACATACTCTGAAATATTCAGTTCATAACATGTAACTGTAATTAAAAAAAATCCAACAATCTTCCACAATGATTTTACTGGAAAATACATCATTACAATACTATGTCCCTTAGAATTTTAGTTTCTCTGACAACCTGCTAAGGAGCTGAAATAACTTTAGCAGCAAAATAATTCCTTTCTTGATAAGGCAAAACAATGGGAAAAAATATCATTCAGTGTAGTGAACTTTTCACTTCACTTTGGATTTTGGTACCATATGCCTATTTCCCATATACTTATTTCCACTCTCCCCTTTCCCACATAGTAGACTAATTCACTTGGATGAGCACAGCTGACAGGGTACAGAGAAAGTGTGTTAAGAGAAAATCTCTCTAGTAGCAGTTATTTTGCTTGGCTTTCTATTGTACAAATTGTCCTGAATCAGCTCTGGTTTCTCAACTGTGCAAGGAAAATTGAATTTTGCTGCCTCGAGGATGAAGGCTGGGCTCTTCTTACAGTGAGAGGAGTGGAAATAGTAATTATTGCTTCTGAGAAATTATTTACAACTGTAGCAGGGGTTATTGCCTGTGACACCCACCCTCCCATGCTGGCACAGCAACCCAGGTTTCCCGGGGCTTTCACATAGCAAGGAGGTCACCAAGACTGTGATGGTTTTTCTACCCCTTGTCACAACATGCTGTCAATATAAAGGTTAAAACACATATTATCTTGATGTCTACAGCCAATTCTAGCGTTGTAAAAATCACGAAGGTGTCTAGAATGACCAGAATCCTTTGTCAGCTGGCTGTTAACCTCTCTATACCTGACAAAGTCCTGTACATGCATGGCAGCTTTGAAGGAGTCGTTTAGCTATAATACACCGAACCGTTGACTGACAGTGTCTAAAATGATGACAGAGGTTAACAGTACTGCAGTATAATGAAGTTAGTAAAAATAAATGCTGTTTCTCAAGGTGTGCAAAGGTTCCATGCTGTCTTGCTTACTGAAGAGTGTATATCTTGTTTTCTATGCAAAAAACCAAGTTTTCTAATCCTGTCCTTTCAGTGATAATACAGACAGGTACACAGCTACCTATCCATCAATAGGCAGCAGATAAGTCAAAGCTGGTAATCAGATTTCTAAAAAACATTTTGTGCTTAGTAAATCTTTAATGACAAATTCAAATACTACTGACCTGATGCAATGTAAAAAAAATTTCTTCTGCATGGATCAAGATGAAGTATTAATGCAAGATGATATTTAAAAGCCCCTACAAAAAGGGTGTCAGGGAAGACTCAGGGAACTGCAGACATGTTAGTCTAACCTCAGTTCCTGGAAAAATTATGGAGAAGATCATACTGAGTACTATTGAAAGACATTTAAAGAATAATGCAATCATCAGGCACAGTCAACATGGGTTCACAGAGGGAAAGTCCTGTTCAACTAATTTTATATTCTATGATAAGGTCACTCACCTAGTGGATGAAGGGAAGGCTGGGGATGTAGTTTTTCTGGATTTTAGTAAGGCTTTTGATACTGTCCCTCACAGCACCCTTCTGGATAAGTTGTCCAACTGTGGGATTAGCAGATCCATGGTGTGCTGGGTGAAGAACTGCCTGAAGGACAGAGCCCAAAGGGTTGTAGTCAATGGGGCTACATCTGGCTGGTGACCAGTCACCAGTGGTGTTCCTAAGGGTTCAATTCTAGGGCCAGTCCTGTTCAACATATTTATCAGCAATCTGGATGCAGGAGTTGAATGCACCATTAGCAAGTTTGCTGATGATACCAAACTGGGAAGTGCTGTTCAGTCTCTTGAGGGACAAGAGGCCTTGCAGAGGCATCTAGATAGATTGGAGTATTGGGCTATAATTAATGGGATTAAATTTAACAAGTCAAAATGCCAGATTCTGCACTTAGGATGGAGTAATGCCAGACACAAGTATAAATTGGGAGAGGAGTGGCTGGAGAGCAGCCCTGCAGAAAAGGAACTGGGGGTGCTGGTTGACAGCAGGCTCAACATGAGTCAGCAGTGTGTCCTGGCAGCCAAGAGGGCAAACCCCATCCTGGGGGGCATCAAACACAGCATGACCAGCCAGTCAAAAGAGGGGATTATCCCACTGTATTGAGCGTTGGTGCAGCCTCACCTCGAGTACTGTGTGCAGCTCTGGGCCCCACAATTTAAGAAGGATGTGAAGGTCCTTGAATCCATCCAGAGGAGGACAACAAAGCTGGTGAAAGGGCTGGAAGGCATGTCCTCCGAGGAGTGGCTAGGGACTCTGGGGTTGTCTAGTTTGGAGAACAGGAGGCTGAGGGGCGACCTCATTGCTCTCTACAGCTTCCTGAGGAGGGGACATGGAGAGGGGGGTGTTAAGCTCTTCACCCTGGTACCCAGTAATAGGACACGTGGGAATGGTTCAAAGCTGCATCAAGGGAGATTCAGACTGGACATTAGGAAGCATTTCTTTACTGAGAGGGTGGTCAAACACTGGAACAGGCTTCCTAGAGAGGTGGTCGATGCCCCAAGCCTGTCAGCGTTTAGGAGGCATTTGGAAAATGCCCTTAATAACATGCTTTAACTTTTGGTCAGCCCTGAAGTGGTCAGGCAGTTGGACTAGATGATCATTGTAGGTCCCTTCCAACTGAAATAGTCTATTCAGTACGCACTTAATTCTTAAGAAACCTTGTTCCAAGTGACACAAGGACAACTAAACTCAGCTAAGCACAGTAAGCAATTTATAAAACCCTGTTATGACAGCTGAATGAAACAAAGAGCATACCCAGAGAATGTGTGTATTGGCTGACATACTACAGCAATATCCCTTTGAAAGTTATAAAGTTTATGAAATAAATGGTGTTTGTTTTACTTTGTGGATTGTCTTGCTTGGACTATACACCAAAACACCCACAGAAGGCTAGCATATTTGACAAGGGACTTTTAAGAATCATAGAATCATAAAATCATTTAGGTTGAAAAAGACCCTTAAGATCATCAAGTCCAACTGTTAACCTAGTTCTGCCAAGTCCACCTCCAAACAATGTCCCTAAGCACATCTACACATCTATTAATTACCTCCAGGGATGGTGACTCAACCACTTCCCTGGGCAGCCTGTTCCAATGCCTGACAACACTTTCAGTGAAGAAATTTTTCCTAATATCCAATCTAAACTTCCCCTGGCACAACCTGAGGTTGTTTCCTCTTGTCCTATTGCTTGTTACTTGGGAGAAGAGACCGACCCCCACCTCGCTATAACCTCCTTTCAGGTAGTTGTAGAGAGTGATAAGGTCCCCCCTCAGCCTCCTTTTTGTCCAGAATAAACAACCTCAGTTCCCTCAGCTGCTCCTCACAAGACTTGTGCTCTGGACCTTTCACCAGCTTTGTTGCCCTTCTCTGGACCCACTGAAGCACCTCAATGTCTCAAGAAATCCATGTGCCTCCCAAATGGGAGCTGGAGGCAGGGTAGATTACACCAGGTACTACAAAATGTCCTGGAAACATGTGTTTAGTTAACTAGATCACATCCTTACTGAATGGACTTGATTCAGTTGTCTGCATATAGATGTCTACTGCTATTTGTTGTTCAGGAAGTCATAAAAGACTGAAGACAGCCTTTCATGGGTGGCAGATACCACACAGATGACAGGTCTGACACCTTTTTGGAGAGACTGCTGGAGGTGAGGCCAGTACCCAGGGATCCCTCTAATGGTACTACATGCTATGTACAAGCAGGTGGGTAAAACCTAGTGGAGTCTAGAGACAGATTCAGATGAAAGGCCATTGACAGCCTTTTCCAAGACTACTAAAACTTTGGCTCCAGTGAACTCCCATGCCAAAGAGCTCAGCAGCCACATTACATGGTGTGTTTACACTTTTAATGCCATTGAAAGTTCTCTTTACATTCTATTCTGAGAACTGGAAACATGATTTCTTTCTCCAACAGACTATTATAATTATTATTATTCAGCACTTTGTATGTCCTACCTATTCTATGCAAATAATGTTAAACTTTTCATTCTCTCCATATTAGAAAGTCATCCATACCCTTGTACATCACTTCCTTCCTTGAGCCACCTTTAATCCTACATAAACTTTCTTGAAATGATCTGTAGAAAATCTCTCTAAATGATTCTGCACTATTGATAAAGGCAGATATGCTGATCATTTTAATAATTTTCTCAGTACCACATTCTTTGGTTTGTCTTTCAACCAGAGAAAAACATTACATGCAAGTTCTCACTGACCTGACCACAATAATACCAGGGTCCTTTGTATACACCTATATAGTTTAATTCCATGTTTTAAAGACAGGATTACTTCTCCCTGATTTCTTCTGCCTGAATATTAGGTGCATAGTTTTATATATCTGTTTATTCCATCTATAACCAAAACAGGAATAGTCACATAGAAAGGACAGCTTATCATCTCACCAAACCATGTTTAAACAAAACTGAAATACAAGAGAAGTTTCTTATAAAGATAAATAATCAGTTAAAGGGCATGAAACAGAGGATAGGAGCACATGGTGAGTTTTTTCAGTAGAGCTCCTCAGAAACTGTTGTTGAGATCTGTGCTTGTAACACATTTACTTAGGAACAGGGAAAGGACAATATTTTTCTAATAATACTAAATTAATTAGTATACTTAAATTGAGAACCAGCTGTGGAGAACTGCAAAAGGATCTTAAAAGCTCACTAACTGGTCAATAACATGGCAGATGAAATTTAAGGGAGGTAAATACAGAAATAAACACAGGAAAAAAAAAATCCAACAAACCTAATTTCCTGTGCAAAATGCTATGCTCTGAAAAAACTACTAGGTAAGACAGACTCATGAAAAATCAGCTCAATACTCAGTAAAAAGTAATTTTTATGAATTATTTGAAAAGTTAGAACAATACAGAACTTCATTATATTACTGTTCCACCCCAGAATTTGTCTGCACCTTGAATATTGTGGACAGTTCTGGCTGCCCCACCTCTAAAAAGATTAAGTAAAAGTTCAGAAAAGAGTAGCTAGGGTTATCAAAGTCACAGAATGTCTTCTATTTAGGAAATGAATATTTAAGGTAGGACTCTTCAGCCTGGAAAAGGGACACCTGAATGGTGATATGTAATCATGAGCAGTATGGAGAGAATTCTCACTGTTCCATTGCAGGAACAAGGGGCATTAAATGAATCAGCTGAAGAGAGATATCCAGTGTACAAAAAGTTGTGGCTTTTCACACATGTAATCATAATGAGTACCATAAACAATAAATGTTTGTTTCTGCTATTTAGGAAAGCAAAGGGAGAAAAGCTAAGGAGGAAAAATATCCAGGTTACTAAATACAGTAACAACTCATCACATCTCTAGTCACCATTTCAGATTTTTATTGCCAATCATTTAAAACCCTGCTCTGATAACCATCATCATTACTCCACTTTTCCTTCCTTTGCCCATGGTTGACTTGATTGACTTTAATGAGCAGTAGACATCTAACAAAGATTATGACAATACTGGAAAAGTAACTGTACAGAAAGAGGCAGCAAGAACAGTAAAATGTTGACATCATTTGATCTTGCCTGATAAAGTAATCTACCAATCAAAATCTGAAGCCACCAAGCAGTGGTGTATTGATTTATATTTTAAAAAGCAATCAGCACTCCAGCCTCCAAAAAGCTGTTTGCACAATGCCAGCCTTTCCTACAGTTGGTGATCCTGATGGTCCTGTACATGTTTCTGTCTTCCATGTCATATACATTGTCCTCCTGTATTTAAACGGTGTATTTCTGTAGTCCCTCCATACATCTCCTTTCAATTACATTAATCTTTATGGGGAAAAACGATGTGTTGCTATCTGTCAAATCATTAACACTTATACCTTTTAGGAATGCATCCTCAATGAGTAGAGAAACTACAACCAGCTCCAGAAGTTCCTGACCTGAGAAATGGAGCTGGGGAGGATGTGAGGAGGAAGTGTGGCATATGCTCATCCAGGCATCCACTTCTGGTCAAAGTTAGAGACAGAGCAGTGGCTGGACCTTCAGGGCTCAATTCAGCAATACAGAAAAATCCATTGCCATTTGACATCTACCAAGACATCAGACACTGGTTTCTCATTTGAACTGCATAGTACCCTCCATGCTCTTGTAGATTTCTTGAATAATCTCAGGTGATTCAAATGTGTGCATATCTAGGTCATGCCTTTAGGCTGATCCAGTATAATCACTCCTATAGTAGTATCCAATCTTAGACTTCTCTTAGCATGGAATAAATGACTGTATGGAGGTGAATTTAACTGGTTAAAAAAAAAAAAAAAAAGACCCTAGGAAACGATCTTAGACTTACTTATATTTTCTTTTAAACGTGTGAAACTGTGAGGCAACACTTTCCCTAATCTATTGCTTATATATGTAACACAGGTAATTTAATTTCCCCCTCAGTATGCATTGCTGCACACTTACCGAAAGTTACCTTTGTTTAATATTGCTTTATTCTGTTTACCTTTTAATACCCCTTTGAAAATATAGTCCTCTCTACACTGTTAACCTAGTTTGCAGTATCTAGATCATATCTCTTTGCTTGATCCCCTTATTAGAGGTATTATATAAGTTTAGGCTATCCAGCATTAGTATTCTAACAAGTTTTTATGATACCCTTTACTATATACACTGCTCTACAATAGCAAAGCTAAGCATATATCTTTATAAATAATTGAGGCAAAAAAGTGTAGCAAAACTGTAAATTTTTTTTTCCATCAGACTGTATATAAATTAAATATTTCTCTGCCTTTTAACACCTTAAAAATAAATTTCTTATGAACTTTTATGAGCTTTTATGAGCTTTTCAACAGGAGATGGAAAGATAATGTTGGTTTGATGAATTTACTCTGTCCTGTATTAACACACAGGTTCATGGCCAAATCTCCACCTGGAATATACTGGCATTGTCCCATTGACTCCATTAAGCTGTGGGGTTTTTTAAAATGTTAACATTGTAAATAGCATCGGCATTGATGTCCTGTTGGTGCTGGCAGGCTTAAAGTAGTACATTGTTGGATTGCTGAGAGCAAAGTTATTTAACAGGAGAGTTTGTCCTCTTTTCCTCCTCGTGGCTATCACAATGTAGGCCAGGTGCTACTAGGTAATATCAAGGGTGTGTGGCACTGGCACGTTTACTTTCTCCACCACCACCACTTCATTAGCTGTAAGTGCCATACTAGCTTTGTGTGGCTTCATTGTCTGTTAGTGAACTCCAGGTCATAGTCGACTTCAAAGGTGTAGCTGACTCTACAATGTAGTTTTCTACTTGTAAGCTAATTAATGTAGCTCCCTACAGCCATTTCAAAGAGATTGGCACTTCAAAATACAGTTCCTCACTTTAAGAGGTACATTTAGACCAGACCAGATGAAGATCTCCCCTGGAGACTAAGGACTACCTCTAATGTGGACACCTACGTTGTGAGTATCTCAAGTTAGCTGTCTAGCTGTTAGCTTACTCCTACCATAATTTCCCAACAGTGAAAGAACACTGGAGGTTTATTCTCCTCTCAGTCTTTGGAAGTATCTCTTGAAATTACTTATCACCCTCAAACATGACACAGTGACTTCATAACACTGAACAGTCACTCCAAAGTTATATCACCATTCAGACAAGGGGAATTATCTAGTGACAAGAAATTAGCTTAGAAATTATACACATAAATTTTATCATACACATAAATTTTATGCTATGTCTTTTAAAATACAACTGACAATCAAGAAAAACAGTGAAAGTAAAATACAATTCACTTTTCTTTTAAAGAAGACAGAATCTGTTTGTTTATTTTTTATTTTTATTTCTTAAAGATGACAGAAGGACAACATTGCAGCCAAAAAGGCGATGATTCCACCTGTCCTACTTTTTTCAGGCACATTTGGTTGTTCTAGTGTCTGTTGTCTGAATGCAGAAATGCAGCAAATATTACACTGGAGAGTGCTCACAAATTCAGGTTATTTTGAAGGAATTAGATTAACATTTTAAAAGCTGTTAGTGATTCTAGACTAATCTTTTTTTCTTGTGACAGCGTGATATCATTAATGTCAGGATACAACAAATGAATGATTTTCAGATTTAGTTTGATAACTATTGAATTTCTAAATTAAAGTTGTTTTTATTCCCTCTCAGAACAAACAAGGACTCATTTTATTAATTTAATCTTTGAAATAAATGTAATATATATATATAGGAATTCCTACCATTATCGCACACATACTTGCTACAAAATTAATGTGCATTCTACAGAATTGATCTTTTAAAACAATTATTTTAAAACATTTCATTTTCAATTGCTCTCTGCTAAAATAGATTTATAGTACATAACTGGTTGTTCTCAGGTATATTAGCTTTTTCAGTTATGCAGAAGTTTTAGGAACTGTATTAAAAATAATTAGCATTACAATAGGTAGTGGCAGGGAAGGATACACTGGTAAGATGGAGAAATCAGAAAACATTTCATATAGTTCTATATTTCTCAGAGACTGCCTGCCTCATTTGAGAAGCTATTCTGCTTCTGCTTTTTAATTAGGCAGCTTTACCTGTTTGAGTTATGAGCTCTAGCTTTTCCTCAGGTTGTGCACTCCTCAGCACAATGGGCTTGAAACACAGACGGAGATTCTCTGCATAAATGTGACATTAATAGTACAAAAATAATGACATCAAAAAACTGCAGATGGATATTTGCTTGTTCATTTTCCCCCACTGTCTAGGTGGAGAAAGGATGCAGACTTCCCAAGAAGAAATCAGGATAAACAGGGGGCTAAACATAAATGGAAAAGTTGTATGATCAAGGCCTGGTCTCTTTTTTAATGCTGTTTATTTGTTTTATCCAACAACCCCTTTATTCAAATTGTGCAACCCCCAAGAAACCCAGGACGTCCTTCCACCTGCCCCAGACTTCCAAGAAGAATCTGTGTCACCGAACAGTGCCGGAGGAGCCTGATCCGCTTTGCCCGGCAAGCCTTGCCTTCCTTCCTATGTGCTGGCACAGCATCAACCACAGAGCAGAAAATACTGCATACTGCTTAGGCAGTGAGGGCTCCCATAAGGAGGTAAATACATCATTAGCCCCCTTATATTGAATAAATCAGGGACCTCAAATGTCCTTCCTCCTGTGCAACCACCTTCACATCTCTGGTACAGTTTGTTTGGCTGGTTAATGGAAGTGGCTCTGACTAGTGAATCTGACGCTGTTTGATGTGATAGGTAACATATCTACTAGAATGGGGAGGTTCAGCTGAAGTTTTCCTGGTTTGTACATCTCATTTGTCAGTAGATAGGAGACAAGAACTGAGAGACTTCTCTCAGCAGCACTACTGCCTAGTAATGGGATTGCAAGGGTGTGAGCAACTTCATCAGCAAAACCAGAGGTATCTTCATATTCTTAGGAGTACAGTCTGATAGCAGCTTGTTGTGGGTCATTCCACGACTTTGGAGAATATGGCTCTAATTTCTAAGTGCAACTATACTTCTATGAGTAAAGGAAAAAAATCCCTTCTCTTCCAGCAGAAGATGCTTTGAAGGGATTTGTAGTTTTCCAACACTAGCCTCCAGCAGCACTAATCCATATCATCTCTTTTTGCAGGATTGATTTAAGGGTAAGAACTTTCATTCTGTCACCTGTATGTCCTTAGATATCTTCCTAAAAGTGGTTTCCTTATGTAAAACTTTTGTAACCCTTTTTATGGCATCTATGATCTCCTCTTTTGATGGTTTGAAGCAGCAGAAAGAGACAAAAAATATTGTGAGAAAGGAAAAAATGCATCAAATCAGGAAAGAAAGGGGACCAAAAAGAACAATGTAGAAAGCCAATGAGACAAAAATCAATAAAAAATACTGGAGAGACAGAAAACCTGCAACAGTAGGGTACAAAGGGAAGAGACAGGAAGAAGAAACCCCATGGAAAAATTTGAAGTGAAAATTTAATTTTTATCCATTCATTTCCATCCCAAACTTCTGCTGTTAATTCTGAAGGAAGAAATGATACAGTTTTGTGCAAGCACTTCAGGATTTGGCCTATTAACTCTAGCATATATGTAAATGGGATGTTGCACATTTTGAGATACTAAGGGTTGCAGATGAAGCTTCCATCGCTTGCACTGTTTGTGACTCAGAAGTCTGCATAATTTCAACAAAATAGAAAGTCAAGTCAGATCACATTTAAATTGCACGAACTTGAGTTCACCCATTGGGATCCAAACATAAATTTGGGGTTGAATTATATTTTATGAGAAAGGCCTACCAGAGGGAAGAAGTGGGCATTGAGTGGCATTGGGAAGAAAGAACTCAAATTAATTTTCCTTCTCAATACAAGGGCAGATGAAAAAAAAAATAAAAGAAATAAGGAAATGGCTAAGTGAAATACAACATTTAGTTACTCTTCAAGCTTCTTTGAACCAACTGGAACTTGTTACTGAAGACTGGTGTGGGTAAGGCTGGAGGTTAACATTGATGACCAGAGCCTACTAACTAAGCAGTCTCAGCTGTAAAGTTTACGTACATTTGTGTTTTCCTGTTGATGTTACCATCAAAGCTTCCAGCTAGACTTGATTTCAAGTGGCCTGTCCATTTGAGTAGGAGATTATGAGTAGGATAAAGCTGAAAAATTTCTTAGAAATAAAGTATATTTGCAGGTAAATAGAAATATATTAATTTTAGCAGATCAACAAACTATATGAAGATGGGTTTTCTAATTTATGCATCTATATGGCATTAGGACACACACACAAAAAAAGAGAGTGAGAAAAAAAAAATATCTGGAATGTAATAGATTTATAAAATCCAGTTCACCCTCTACTGAGTCCTTCACAGAACTCTACAGGAGTTCATGTGACATTTTCATAAGTGAAGAATCATTCAAATTTATTCTATACAGTATAAAATCAGTCCTTAACTATTCAGAAACTGAAAATGCAAAGGACATCAATCATTTTTGCTGTGCCAAGATATATTTACATTTTCGATGGTCGTGTTTCTGAAGGGCATTCCTAGTAGGTCAACAAAGGTACACTGGGAAATTTCCACATTTCTAAATATGGAGGCTTCTTACTTGATGAAGCTCACACACTTTCCTAGGTTATAAGATATTGCATTTGGGGGTACTTTGCTTTTTTTATATTTTATTTTTGTTTTGTTTGTATTTTATTTTGGCTTATTTTTAACTAACTGCTGGTTTTTATGAGACTTTCACAATGAAGTTATGTTTCTATGCTTTCAAATTTTACCAAAACAAAGTTACTGGCTGACATATTCCCATGTCAGTGAAACTGGCATTCAGCAAAACTAGAAGAAAGATTTGTAGGTTTGCAAGTCTTTTTTTTTTTGGTTTGTTTCCCCCACATACACCAGGTTCATCAGGTGATCTATTAGACCACCTCTTTGTGCAAGCCTTCCCTCTCCTGTAATCTTTGTCTGTCACAGTTACAATGGTACTATTACAAGACAAGTAATACTTTGTCTGGTAGTATCAGAATATCCTAATAGTCCTCTTCAGGCAGTAACTGTCTTGACCTCAGAGGCAATAACCCAAATGAGCATTGCCAAGGTCAAGAGTTCAGAAGACTGCAGCCTTTTCTTCAGGAGCTAACTATGGTCCAATATAACACTCTAGGCACTTCTTGAACAGCTGCTCTAGAGGAAAAAAAGGAAGAGCAGCTATGTAATGTTTCTGTAGGAATCTCCATCCTTAGTGATATTCAAAACTCAATTTCACAATTCCCTGGGCAACCTAATTTAACTTTAAAGCTTGATCTAACTGCAAATTTGGCACTGCTCTCATCAGAGGCTTGGACCAGATAACCTTTAAAGGTCCTTTCCAATCTGAGTTTTTCTTTGACAATAAATATCATCTGGATACTTTCTGTTCTATTTCTTAATTTTAAAAGGGAAAACTAAACAAACCAAAACAGTTATCATTGTTTACATTTAATCTTCATAATAACACAATAAAAAAAACCACTTTTCTAATGTGGTTATCTAACCAGTTATCACCCACCTCTGGAGACTTGTTTTCCTGTATCTCTGTTTTAGCATTTTCCTAATAAAATATTGAACAGACATCTGAAGTGTCATATGTGTAAGAAAGACCAAATATGACTTAAGTCTGGGAGAAGTGGAATAAGAACAAGACTTCTAAGGTTTCTTAGTTTCCAGCATACATTTAAAAAATAGTTCCAACCCTTTTCAACCCATTTCAGCTTGACACTGCTTGCCTCTCTACAGCTTAACTTTCTCACCTCACCCCCCAAGAATCAGAATAATTACATCCAAGTTGCTTTGTGGGAATGGTCCATGGTCCATGCTATCCCCATGGGCTTGAACCATGTCTGGCAGAGGTTAAAATTACATCAAGAACCATGCTGACAATCTTATAGCTCAGATGACCTCTACCAATGCTCAAACCTGTGCACATGCCCTGTTTAATTTACTAACATAGTTATAGTTTAGAAGTCCTGGTTATGATACTTAAAGCATAATTAGCCAAAAGCAAAACCAGGAGGTTTACATCTGAAAATGCAAAAACAAATAATCTCTACTCATTCATTCCTCTGAGTCCATCTTTTCTGCCTCCATTTCCAAAACTCAAGAATGGAGCCAAGAGGGCAGGCTGGACATGAACCCATCCTGCCTTCCACTGCTTCCAAGATGAGGAGCTAATGCTTGTGTTTCTAATCAGCTAATTAGAACACAAATGAGTGGTCTGAAGGGATTAGTCTTGCATTCAAAGAAAATCAACTACCTTTGTTAATAACTTAGTTTACTGACCTGGAAAACTAAAGCATTTGATATAAGGAGCAAAGGCAGTATTTTTTCTAGATGAAAAATTTATTGAACTGCAAAACCAGTGCTTTTGCTTTCCTTCCCTCCTCTTCAATGGCTAACTCCTTCTGAACATCACTAGTACACATTTTTCTGTTATAATTCTGTCACATATGCTTTTCTTGCAGTCAGGCCTAAATGAAGCAAGGTTTCCAAAATTCCTTTACTCTTGAACTTAAAGAAAAAGCAAAAAAGTACTTAATGTGCTTGTTTTTTAAGTAATTAAAAGTACTTAAATAAAAAACCCCCATCCTCTATGTGCTTAAAGAAAAAGAAGAAAAGCAATAAAAATGTCCCAAAATTGACTATATAGTATTGATATTTCCAGACCTACCTTACCTATTTACTTTAGAAGTTTGCAGACTAGTATGTGTATTTGATTAAGGTTCAGAAACACCTTTTGTCATGAATTCTCACATTTCCACAAGTTTTCCTGCTTTGTCTGGGAACCTTGTTGTACTTCAGAACTCAGAACCTGTCAACAAGTGAAAATTTCAGTCATTTAAAGTATAGCTTTGATTTTAAAAACGCCTTTGTAAAACTGGCGCCTGTGAACTTGGACAAACCTTCTCAGACTGCATGGAGGCTAGCATTTGCTACATCCCAGAATTACTGGGAAAAAAAAATCATTACTCAAATACACTTGGTAAAATACATTCACATAAAAAACCCCTAGCATTTTAATTGATGAGAAATGCTTAAGAAAGTCCTTTGTCAGTTAATGCAAATTTGTCCAGGAGTGAGAAAATCTAGCCTGAGTGCTGAAGCATTTCATTTGCATTCTTTAGCACCTTGCCCTGCAAGGGGTCCTGGTGGCAGCCACACTTAATGAGCTGAGACTTGCATTCTACATTAGGGATCCTTTCTGTGTAATACGAAAATGTAGTATCTTTGGAGCTCATTTTCTTAGTTCAAATGAAGAGGTAAAGTTGTGCATAACCATGATGAAATACATACTTAGACGAGCACATTCCATATTGCTGTAGCAGTTCTGTTTACCTAACGAAACACAGAACAACGCAAATCATCAAAACAGTCTGCTGATTTAGGTAGTGAAGCTAAATCACCCAAACAGGTGATAATCACAGCTTGACTTAGCTACAGGAAGCAGAGCAATCCGAGTACCTGCAGTGAATCCACTTAAATGTTTCATCTCTAAATCTTATTGTTATTATTAGTTTGTTGTTCTTATTTGCCCTCTTCAATTAATAACACAGACTCGCTACACTGACTAAACACAGATGGGAAGGTTTCACCCAGACAAAATAGCAATTTCTGAAGAATACTTTAGCCCAGAATGATCCACTACCTAAAGAAGTTGAACTTCTGCTCCGTGATTTTTGATCTTCATTGTGGTTGTTGTTCCTTTTCCGGAATTGAGTAGAAAAGGCTTGGCTGGACCTCAGAATCACCCAGGATGTATTGCTAGATTAGAAGCTTACATCATGTTTTTCTGTGACATTTTATCTCTTTTTCCACTGGATGGCCCTTTCTAAAAAAAAAAAAAAAACCCCAAAACCCAAAACCAAGATAGAAATGCTGTCAGATACTGTCAGTGTTGAGAGAAATAAAAAAAAACAGTTCTCTTTTATCCTGCTTTGTTTTAATTTTTATTCAGGCTAGTTTTGCATTTGCTTTAACTCAAGCACAACCCTAACTAAGGTTTTCTATAACTGGGAGATTCAGTATTCAATACAAACATTGTAGTTCACCTCTATAGCAGAAAACCTCTAGATCTAAGACTGTCGGTGAAATTTACACCACTGAATAAACCTTACTTTTACAACATTTCCCACTTTAGACCACTTGAGGAGTCTGTGCTGGTAACAGGAATTTCTTGCTACTCTGTGTCATAACAGACATAAAACTCACCATCATCAAAAATAGTATACTTTTTTGAAGATTATCTAATGACTTAATCAACAACATTGTAGGCATGCATGCCTTCTCCTCATTGTTTCTTCAGAAAACACAGAACTAGAAAACTAGAATAAATTCACAACTTCACCTAGTGATTTTTTGATATAAGAATGCATGCTGGGTTTACATTTCATGAGAATCACTTGCTCTTCTAATTAGACAGTTAACTTTTCTTAAGCTCTTACAAACCTGCACTGTGCTTTTCACATCAACATCCCCTACTTGCTGAATTTTCAAGCAAACATTCCCATGTTATTCAGGATAGTCTTCATGTTCAGGTGGAACTTCTAACTCACGGCAAAACCAATACACATATTCCCTAAATGCCTCTTCTCTCTTATACTTCCAAGAAGATGCAAGTACATTTAGCCCACCCTTTTTTCATGCTAATTATATTAGTTTGTTTCTTTATGATCCCCTATTTGTAATTTGTCATCATCTGCCTTGATTTACACATCTAGATGAAGTCTGCAATGAAATATGATGGAAACAGGATTTACTTTTTGTTACCTCAGATTTGCATGCATTCATAAACCTATTTGTTCCTCATCAACAAAAGCACAGATTTTCAATCAATCACCAGATTAAAGCCACTTTCCTGAATAGCAGAAGCACCCAACCATCTCTATAACAGAAGCATTCAAGCACATTTCTCTTAGCACCTGTGCTGTTCTACTTGTGCTTATAGAAAGAATTCTCCAACAACAGTCTCCAAATGTTGTTTTGTCTTTGACATTGACTGATCTTCCACAACTGAGTCCCACTTCACATCATCACAGTCATCAGAATTTCTCCTCTCTTAAGCACCTAGCATGTTTTGGTCAACATGTTCTACCATCCCCACACTGGGGCTGACAGTCATGACAACAAAAATAAAGCTAAAACTAAAATTCCTGTAGCTGCATGAATTAGGATGAAGTCCTACAACTTTTTGGTCTGCATGGAGCATCAAGTTTTAACATCCAGTCATGAGGTAATATGTGCTTGAATCATATGGAGAAACCACTAGAAGACAACTGAATCATTTCTTCTCAACTTTACTGAAATGTTATACTCATCATTTAGAAATTGTATAGCACCATCCCGTGGTGAGAGATTCCTTACAAACTCTTGATTTCAAGTACCACGTGCTGGTACTTCCAGTTGCCTTGTCTTTGAGATAGATAGAAATTTTCTTTTCAAACTGTATTTTAATATAGGCTAATGGAACGATAGTCTGGTTTGTAGCATAGGCTACTAGACAATGTCAGTACATAAACCTAAATAAACAAAGATGTAGTTTTTGGTAGGTCCAACACCCAGAAGGCATTGGCTTAATAAATGAATGAATGAACAATTTTTATGCTAATTAAAATGGTATGGAAAACACTGATTAGCTCAAATTTAATAAGATAAATGCCATATAAATTCAGTGAAGGGACTTTATGCACCTGAATTTCAATTCATAATCAGCAGTTCATCATCAGCACCTAAAAATGTTTTGTAGCGCAAATGTCAGTACATTTATAACCATAAATGTACCATGGTTAATCACATTTGGCCTCTGAGATTAAACCTGTATGTCTCATAGGACTGTTTAAAATACATGGAAAGATAGGAATGAGACTGCTCTGTTACTGCTTTTTGATACATAGAAATTCAGCTCAGCTCCCTGCTGAGCTGGACGTCTTTAGAATTCGTAACTGTCAGAATTCAAAACAGTTTTATTCATCTGCCTTTAAAATGTTGAAAACTTCTGATGAGAAATAGCTCATTTAAAATGTGACTTTGATGAAACTTTCTCTCTAATATTTGGAACACAGAGAAAGGAGGAGTCATTTCTATTGTACTGGGGGAAAACCTCAATTTTTGTATTTGATTCTTCCAGAAATGCTGCCAAACCACTTATCCCCTGGAATTTGCCAAGCCAGAAACTAATGGAAGTTGATCTAATTAGACAGGGTCTTCCTTTTACCATATACTCTATTTTTCTGAATACATAAAAGAACTTCATCGGCATCTACAAGCTTGAGAGTAATGTAATAAAGTAAAACCACATGGAATCTCACACTCAAAAACTGTAAATAAACATAATTATTAGCAACAAAAGATCAGTTCATAGTTCTGGCAGTGTTAGTAATAGCAGGAATTGGAGTATGATAGCTCAGAAGAATCTCCAGTCTATGAACAAAGACTTCACAGTATTGGGCATTGAACAACTCTCCTTTCCACTTATAGCCTATCACTATTCACTCTGAACCCCAGATATTAAAAGATCCCAAAGCAACTTAAAAATAAAATAAAGTAAAGAAAAGACATGATACATTCATATTCTGGAGCCCTCAACAATAATTATCAATGTCTTGAGTTCTTACTTCTGAACCAAAATCTGACCCGACCTGAGAAATCTCTCTGAGACTGGCCCCAGATCTTAAAATAATTTCCCACAGGATAATCATCACTGTTGTCAATTTTAAATAAAATTGTGCAATTCAAAATAAACCAGCCCATAATAAAGCAACATTTTTGTGTTTTCAAAAGTCATAGTTGAAGAAGGGAATCAGAATAATGAAAAAATACATGAAAAAATGCCAGTTCCACTATTTTATAATGAATAGGGACTGGCCAGATACCATGATGAGAGTAACAACTTAAGAAATTGAATGAAAAGAGAGAAAAAAAGAGGAAGAAAAAATGCCAGTGGGAGAAAATATTGTTATTATAAAAATACTTTGAGTTACTTGAAGAGTGTTGCTAGGAAAAAGGTTAATATCCAAATAGCTGTCTTATTATCAGGAATTTTCACACTCATCCAAAAGGACTTCATGCTCCAAAATATTTTTTTGGCCTAAATCTGTCACTCAAGTGAAGAAGTTGCAATGCCCTTTAGCACATCTTCAAATAGCTTTCAGTAACATTTTCACTTTCTGTCAGAAGTCATGAAAAACAGTCATTTTGGAGGTTACTGTGGGCATTATGAAGCCAGTCATTTGGGTTAAGTACTGTGCCATGGCAGTCAGTTTTCTAGCTTCACTGGCTGTTGGACAAAATAAGATAGAGATAATTCTCTGGTCCTGAGACTTGCCGGCATGGCTTATGCAGGACAGTCAGCCTCACAGACACAAGGAAAGGGGCCTGTGCCTGGACTAACTCCTCTCAGATCAGTATTGTCCATGTTGTCTTTCTTTTCTCACTATTCCTAAAGTTTTTTTAAAGTCCTTGGAGTTAGGGAGGTGTTTCTTTAGGAGGGTACTTTACAGGTCTTTTGTTTGAAGCTAATAGGATGTGCACAAGTTCACAGTGTGCAAGAACTAAGGGTTATTGCACAGAAGAAGATTGACCAATTTCTGACTGATTTCTGAACAGCACATGGTACTAAGGGTAGAAGAAATTACACCGGTACACTCAAGAGAAGAATACAGTAATTCACTTCTTTGAAAATGTGAGGAAGTAGTCAAAGTTAAATTTGCTCTTCATTCTATAACTGTAAATAATGATCACCAATAAGAAGAGTGAAAAAAACTTTCTTAAATATTCAGTTGATTTCCATTTCTTTTTGTTAATTCAGAAGGTGATTTTGGAATGGTATTAGAGACATTTGAACAGTGGTTGTCTACAAGTGAATATAACGGTTGTGAGCAAAACGGTTCCTTGTCTTTTTTTTAGAATGGATATAAAAAAAAGAGAAGATAGAAAAGACCATGAAAAGTCTTAGATTAAAATGCTTGTAATATTATAAATTTTGCAGTTTGGGAGGACTTACTGAATCCTTGACTGTCACGATTGTTAGCACTGAAGCAAGTAACCGAGTCTTTAAAAATAGGTAAAATAACAATCATTAGAGGAAAGAGCATGTAATGAAGGGACAAACATCATAGTGGCTCATTTAGGCTGATAATCATTTTTTCTTTGAACTAGAATTCTCCAGTCACATTTTAGCACAGACCTCTTAATGGAAACATTGTAACTGAATTTTGGAAACAGCAGTTAAAACCAGACTACTTAAATACACAGAATATTAACAAAAACAATTAGAACTTATCTAGCAGAGAAATCAGCAAGTGATGCTCAAAAGGAAAAGGGAATTGTCTGACACTGTGGATGTTATGAAATATCCATAGCTTTACAGTGAAGGATTTGAGGCTGAAAAGTCAATGGATTCACTGTCAGTTTGAAAACAACAGTAAATATCACAACTCTGTTTGATTCCTGGCATTGCAAAAAGCTGCGAGAACCCAGTAGACTACAACACTTTGCAGGAGCCAGCATAACATACACAGCAGGGATGGAGAGGATGGTAACAATGTCTCTGGATTGGATGAATTCCTTAGGAAATCTTTGGACAATATTTCAGGAGAAGGTGAACAGCCCATCAGCCTGAAGTAAACTGGTTACTTAAACATTTTCAGTCAGGCAAAGTTAGGTAAGCAAGTATGATATCTGAAATAGAAGTAACAAAAATGAAAGAAAGCAGTAGAAAGTCAAGATGAGAGAAGAAATTATAGCTTACATTTGTTTTGTGGTTTGTAACATGCAAAGGGGAATTCAGAAAATCAAGCTGTTCATATTTGTTATCCATTGGGATTAATAAACATTTTATTATGTCTTGATGTCCTTTTCAATATATGATTTGTTTGTCAATTACTTCTGAGTGCTAGCAAAAAAAAAAGGAATTTATTTCAGCACAGCAATGCAGTGACTTTGACTAATCAACCCCCTTATAAGAAAGACTTTCTGATCAGTTTTCCACTGGGTATATTTATCCCGTAGACTTTTGTGAGTGTAGCATTCCCAGTGCTATTTTTTACCCTCTTTTGCAGGATTGTGCATTGTTTGCCAGAAGCTCCTGTTTCACAACTGCAATTTCATGTTATTTCACAGGGACATTGAAAAACTAACCAACAAATACTATAAATGACTCACATTCAAACTGGAGGCAAATAAAGTCATCTTTTCTACTGCTGTAGCTACCAGTGTACAATTTTTCTGTCATTGTCACCAGGGTAAATTTTTTGTGGCTCTTCTGAATTCAGTTTAATCTCTCTGGAATTACAGCAGTGTAACAGAAAACCTGTTATCCTCCACCTAATACAGTCTGAACTTTGGCTTTTGTACAATATTTTTAACTTTCTCAGAAATCTTAGGGTGTCCATATTCATTTATTCATATAATGGTTTGTGAAAAACTGAAAATCCTAAGTATCACAGCGAGAGGTAACCAGTGAGTGTAGGGCTGCATCCTGCAGTCCATTCAAGACCAAAGATCCCAAGATTCCTAAGTCTTAAAACACGCTGCAGGATCCTTACAGGTTGAGGAAAAGTAGATCTAACTGCCTTTGGAAGACTGTAACTTTCTCCTAAGCCATGACTGCTTCTTTACCCACTTCTGCCCCATGACAAATTTGAATTAGTTTTCCTCACTTTATTAAAATGTGAGCTGCCTTGCAGCTGCCATGGGGTATTGGTGTCCTCGTAGCTTCACACTAGCTAACCTCATTTGTTTCCTGACCCCTCATTTCAGTAGTCAGCCCTTCAACTACTCTGTATGGTAACATGTCTTCTTAGGAGCAATTCAGGAGCTATGCTGGAAAGGCAGTTTAGTTTTGGACCACATGCCACTGTACAAACAGCTATATTCCTTGTTCACAACCATCTGCAGTGCATTACTGAGCAGCATCCACTTGAGATACACCCTGGGATGATTGTGTATCAACCTTGTGCCAGTGCTCAGTCAATCGCTGCCTTGTTGTTAGAAGGATGAGAAATCAAGCAGTATTCAGGAAAGCCACAGTGTGCATTCTGCATTGATTTTTAAAGCCCCAATGTTTTGTTTAGATGAGAGGATAACCTCAGTTTGTTCAGCCCACTCATCAATAGTATCAGAGAATAAAAGTGCTGTCTTAAATACAAATCTGTATGTATAAGATATCAGAAGCTTTAGGAGACAGTCTCACCCTCGGTGGAGATGCAGTGAGCTGGAACTCAAAGGCTGGTTATTTTCCATTTGCCCTTGATTTGATGAATTACAATGTCATTTAGCAGCATACAGATTTATGAATTGTTGTTTGACTCACCCATCTAATGCTATTAACTTGTATTGATAAGTGAAACGTTCATGCACCTCTCAGCCCTAAAACACAGAGAACCTTGAAATGATAATGATACCCCAGGCTACATTTTCATTGAGAGCTGGGGATGTGGCGTCCATCGTTCTTTGTCGTTGCTTACATACTGACTGTGTAAAGCCAATGCAACTACCAGGGTGCCTTAGCAATAGCAGGTTCTCTCCTGTTTTTTTCAGACAGAAACAGCCTGAGAAGTGAGACAGGTAGCAGAGCAGGATAGATTAGGGCACCCTGAGTGAGTGATGTCCCATGATTCCTGTAAGTTGATGCTGGCTCTGAAGTGTGCACTTCTCAGCTCTCTTACATGAGGCCAGTTATACTCTGATGCTGACCTCCAGATTGTTAGTAGCTGGTATGCCTTGTTCGCATTCTCATAAGACCACGATATTCAGGTGCAGCATTCTCTCTGAATCACTTTATTCCTCCCTCCCTGTACCTCCCTCTCCTACCCCACGCTTCCATTCCTGGTTGCCACTAATTTCAGCTCTTCCGAGGTATTGACTCCATCTGTGGCATTGTGCCCTTTGCACTGATGAGCAGTCTTCTGCAGCCAGAACCCTTTCAGCCATTATTTCTCTTTTAGCTTTTCACTTCATGTTGTTATCACTACATCATATCACCCTGCAAAAGCATTGTTTTTCCAAGATCCATTCACATTCCCTAAGCAGCTCCCCATCAGACACATATCAGCACGAACTGCTTCATACTCAGAAATACAGTTTCCTAATATTGGGAACAAGTTCTTGAGAAAGATGACAAAGGATAAACAAACAATGTAGTAGAGGTGACTGATTGATGAACTGTGTAGAAACAAGAAGCACTGAAATGATCATACATCAGATATCCTGGGGACATCTCATCCTGCATTCACCTGTGGTTTGACAGGTACAGCTCAGAACAGAGCATATTTGTTTCTCAGAACCTATCACATTTTCCTGTCTCACCGCTCTCAAAGAAAATATTGCTTTAGGGAAAAGTGATAGTATAATGTGACATCAGAAAGAGATTGGACAAGGTTTTGTCATTTATTGGTTAAGTTGTAATGAACTAGAGTGATTCTGCAAAGCCATTTCTGCTTATTCTCTGTAGTGATTCTTACTTCTGTGTTGTTTTATTCTGAGCATTTAAACGCACCAAAACTATACACAAAACAGCTTTCCTATCCAGTGAAAGTTTCTACAACTATAAAAAAAGAATTCTCATTTCATGCAGAAAATCATAGGATTTCAGGTATGCCTGCATGCCACCAAAGAATAGCTCAGATCCTGTAGAGCAGAAATTTACTCTGAAGTTTTATTCTTTCTCATACTTCTGATCTGATAAATATTTAAGTGTGTACATAAAATGCAAAGTTCCAACAGAAAACTGAAATTTAACTTACTAATAACATCAGAATTTTATATGTTGTCATTTGAGTAAAAAGACGGGTTTACCATCCCTTTTGTCACATCTCTTTTCTGTTTCACTTTTTGGAAAACAAAAAACAGGAAAAAGTTTATAGGCACTTTTCAGCAGAAAAGATAAAATATTGGAGAATTTTATCTTGCAAAATAGTATTTGCCCCAGTAACCTAATGTTTACTATTATTACATGAAGAAACCAAAAAGGCTATCTCTGTTCAGAAAAAGCTAACACTCATGAATTATAATTCTCCAAAAGCAGAGCATATCCCCAAGGAAATTCTCAGTTCTAAAATCATTATTTCTTTTGGATCATGAAGAAAAACAGAAAACCCAGATTTTTTTTTTTGCAAACAAATATATTCCAGAAGACCTTATTTCTATTAAAACAATGCTCTTTCACTTTGAGATGTTTCTTGAAATTTTACTTTGATCTAAGGCCAAAGGTTTTGCCCCATTTCATATATCACCCATCTGCTGTTTGCGTCGTATTATTGTAGAATGTGGCATGATTAAAACTAAATATTTTATTAGAATATTTAAGATAACAACTAAAAGTTTCCTAGTTGTTGTTATTATTATTATTATTATTATTATTACTATTATTATTGAATATGGTAATTACTAGCACGTTATCACAGAAAACAACTCCTGTGTAAAAACACAGAAAAACTTATAATTTGTCAAATGACTAGCAGTTTGAACTTAAAACAATATTAGACAAAAGTTATAGAATGCTTTAACCATAAGGAAACATAAGAGCTCCTCAGAGTTGCCATTGGAGGATGATACATTCAAGACTCCATGTACTGTGTTGTAGCCTACCCAAGATTTTGGGTACCTACCAAGGTTTGCTGCAGAGGCCAATGGCAATACACTGTGTTAGGTGTTATTGCCTGTGATCTGTGAGAGGCTAAACTATGTTAAGAACTGTTTCCAATGGTTTTTATAGGGATATTTCTGGGCTACAGACTCATTCTTTCATTTCCAACATGGCTGCTTTGTCTCTTTTTTTCTATAGTAATGGCATTTTTCATCTACTTGGAAGAAATCAGTAAAGTTGACAGGCTAGTGCCTTTTCTTAGATCTCCTGAAGGACTTGATTTTATTTCTTGTCTCAACACATTTGAAATTAAACTAACAGTAATTGACTGACAAAGATGATGGGCACTGAACTCCATCTCAGAGAAAATCTACATTGCTAGTCTTTAAAAGAGAAAAATAGAGTACCTGAAAGTTTTCTAGACATAGAGGCTGCCTGATGCTCTCTGCTCTGTACTGGTCCAAGCGCATCTCAGGAAGAGCTGGCCAGACGTATTGCCAACGGCATTTAGTGGCTACAGTACCTCAGCTCATACTATGCTTTACTGTCACATTCCTTCTCCTCCCTTTAACCTCAATATTGCAGCTTCCTGACATGAGGAAATGTTTGTAGTCCTGACGTTCTTGTCACATCCAGGTTTTGTGCATTTCAGAAAACTGCCGCCTTTGTACATATAATCGTGTGTTGAAACCAAAGGTGAAATGACTTAATCCATTTTGGCTCGGGCCTATGCATGGAAGATGCGGCAAAGGAACTTCCTCCCCTTTCCCATTCCCATCACAAGTGGGATAATTGCTCCCTACTTTTTCCAATGGGAATGCATGTGGCTATGGTGATCTGCAAGATAGGAGCCAGGGGATCAATTGTAAGGGCAGCTAAGAAACATTAGCACTGAATCAGGCATTCAACAGAACTTTGAGGAATCAGAAAACAATGAAGAATAACAAACCAGTTCAGTGGATTTTGAGAGCTACAATTCAGGAAAGCAAGCAAAACCCAATTCTTAAACCTACTATGCACAATTATGTTTTCAAGGAAAAATAAGTGTATTTCTGATATGCCTGGCAAGCTTCCTTACAATGCTTAGCTGAAGACCTAAGCAACCATTTGTTTTTTTAAAGTTCTTTAGGACTCTGAGGATACCCTTGTGTCTGAGGAACCCAACTCTTGACCCAGCCCAAACTAGCTCAAATCAAGCCCTTCAGACTACTCAGGGAGGAAGGTATTCTTTGCAAAAAAATCATGGGTTTAAAACCATTTAGCAGAAAACGTGAGATTGACCTGACATCCTGGGCAGATTTGAATACACTGTTCCCACAACTCCGGAGAAAGCTCTAGACACCATCAGCAACAAGAAAACTGCCTGGGCAGTTTGTGATGTCTCAACTTAAGCTTGGGACATAATTTATGGCACACCTGCCTCTTCTGGCACTTGTTCTTTAACGGCTTTAGTGTCCCAGTGCTCTATGCTCTGGCTAGCATTTAAGATGCCAGCATACCTTTCCTCCAGAAAATGTACAAGGAACCCACATTCCCAAAATGTGCATATGAATCCTTTTCTGGAAGCTCAGTGATTATCAGGCAGATAACATTGAGAATCAGGAGATGTTGTTCTTTGGGGAATGTTTTATTGCAGCTCTTGCATTTTTGATCTGAATTGAATGCTTAATAGCATAGCTCTTTTGAAAAATCCTGTGAAGCACCTTTTTTTCTATGTTAGGGAGCTAAATAAATTATAAATCTGTAATGCATCCATACAAGACAAACATTGACCTTGTGTGCATCACAGCAGCTTTGTAAAAGCTGAATCTACTGCCACACATCCTCCTTTGTCTAGTTATTCAGAAAGGATTCAACCCGAAGCTCCCCAGGGCTTCTTTACTCTGCATGTAATGGCTTCATATGAGCTGCAAGCCACCACCAGAATCTGATCCTGTGAAATTACATTAGTGGATAAAAGTATTGTTTTACACAGCTCAAAAAAAACCAAAGAAAGTAAATATGGCAGGGAAAAAAATATAGCATGACCCGAGCCAGTCTTCTAGTTGTGCAAGAAAGCTCCCTTCCATTTAAAGGCTCTTATCTTGCAACTTTCCAAAAGAAATTGCTGCACTTTCAAAGCTGAAAATTTATACAAAAAATAATTGGTTTAGATGGCATTTAACCTAGAGAAAACATTACATTAAGTGCTTTTATTATGTCATGGGTTCCATTTTGACATTTTCTGAAATGTAATCCCTTCATTTTTCATTTTAGAATGATTCTAGGGTTTGATTTTTTTTCCTAACATCAATAGTACTTGAGACATCACGTAGAGGTTTTGTTCTTATCTAAACTGTATATTTCAATTGTTCCAAGGGAAATAATATAATTCTTTGTTCTCTCGTTCAGTCAGAACAAAAGTCAACTCTTGAAATTGCCCAGGTTTCTTCTTAAATGAGAATGCTGACTTCTATGCACTTCTGCTTTACACTGAGATATTACTACAACCTGACATAGGTTGAAGACATAAAATAAGAGGTTAGCATTTCCACTCAGTGTAACCAAATCTTCAGAATACTTTTCTAAACTTTTCAAATCTACAGATTCCACAACTGTTATAGGGAAATCCAATAAAAAATAGCATTGATTTTTTTGTATCATGAAAATGGAAGGGATAATTTTTATTCATATTCCTTATGGAAGCACTCTTATCACTGGAACCATTTATACACTCTGATGAACAGGATTTTTCCTGATTTATGACCTCTGTCACAGCATGATGGGTTGTATTCCAAATACGAATTTTTGGTGGAATTAAAAAGTGGTTTGGGAGAATACCCATATGGATTGACCTCTATCACAGTTCCAATCTTCCTTTAAAACAAAGATTCTTCTCTGTAAAGAAGCAGAGTTTTTTTCATGTTTTACATTAGATTCTGTCACTTCAGAGGATTCTTAGCATAATTTATCCATTAGTATCTTGAAACTGCACAAATTACTAAAGATTATTTTTTAAATCCGTATTTTGGCAAATAAAATCTCACAAAGACAAAACAGTGTACACAAATGCTAAATTAATACCTGCCTCACATTTTCTAAAGGTAATTTCTTGTCAAATCTGCCTCTTTAAATTAACATGATCAGGCAAAAATGGGAATTCACCCAGTCACCCAAACCTGCTGAAATCCCCAAATTGCAATATCCTTCATATACATTCTCAGTCAGGAGCCAGTAATGAAATACATACAATTAAGGTGTTTGGATGTTGATAACTCACATGTCTTTAATGTTTAGATTCACATAACTGTAAATTTCAATGAAAAGTAGAAACTAAAATATGCTGAGCAGCCACTACTGGAGGCAAAGATATTTTTAACATTCAAAGTAATAAAGTGTTGTTTAACAACCAACTAACCAGAGAACATGACTACTGGTCTTGCAGAAAGAGACAAATACTTTTAAAAAGAAACACCTTTTATTTTAATTTAAGAGGGCTGGACTGTCTTCAGATTAGAGAGGGAACAGGATGAATTTTGCGCTGAAAAAATTAAGCTTCTCTAGATCCTTTGAAATGTTTCAAAGGAGAGATTGTCTAAAAGAGCTAATGTCCAATAACAAGAAGGAATAAAAGAGAAAGGCAATGCAAGACCTGAACCACTCTGGAGGTATACTCCAAGGTCTTTGCTGATAAGCAGTGTCTGACAGAGCTCTCTCTGTTTTACAGGTATGTTCTGTGACAAAGCGTTAAGGTAAGCACAAAGTACAGACCCCATCTACCACCGTGTCGGGAGACAGCTACGTAGGAGAATGAAGTGTAGAGAGAGGGGGGCCTTTCTGCAGTCACTTGAGCATAATCACATTATGTGTTGGCTTTGTTTCATTTCAGATCTGTTTTATCAGTTTTGGACACTATTCCTTAACTGCAAATTTTCTTAAGCTATTTCAAATTACATATAATTCAAATTCTCCAGACAAGGTACTTCCCAACTAATGGTGTAGCAGGTCTATAAATTGAGGCTCTGGGACACCTTCACAGGCCATCGTTTACTGGAACAACTAAGGAATGCCCAAAGGATACAAGGGATGCAATCTGAGCTGCATAGATCTGTTGAAAAATGAAAAAAACATAAGAGTCGGTAAATGGAAAAATATCTTCTGGGGACCACTGGTCATACGACAGGTGATATTTGTAGTATGACATCCTGAATTTCCAGGATGGCAATGTCCCTAATCCAGAAATGAAAGGGAAGGGCTACATAAATAATGCTGCCATTTTATTTCTCTGAGCTCTATATATTTAGCTCAGAGATCCTGGACATAACAGGAGCTAATCTAGACATTTTTGTGTCTGGTGAATGAATGGCATGTTGACTAATATAAGCAGTTTAAGTGTTAATTAGTGAAAGAGAAATCAAAACAATCCTATTTCCATGCACATTACTCAGCTTGGTTATCATTCGTTTTATGCTTTGTGTAGTAATTCCTCTGACAGATGAAGCTATAAGAATATCCTTGAGGGAAATGAACTGGACAATTTTGTTATTTTGAATGCTACAAGCAAAATGACCATTTTAAAGTAAAATCTGCAATTATGTAAAGAGGAATGGAGGTGAGAAAAAATATTAGGAAATTATGTAAACTTCCAATATTGAAAATAAATTTGGAAAAATAAAAGTAGAAGATAAAATAGATAGAATTTCTCTATACATGTAACTGATCAGGTATGTGTGCTTGGGAACTGAATTTATTGACAGAAAAAATATGCACTGCTGCTTTAATTAATCTGATGCTAAAAATAGATACAAGGCAGGAGAGCTAAGCATACCTAAGTATGTTCACTCAAACCTATGAGCCCCATGACTGTGTAACCATCCAGAAAGATAGACTGACCCCCTGCAGACTCTACCACTGGCTAGAATAGAAGCTTGTCACCTTAGTTTAAGCTAAATGTCAACGCTCCTTCCACACCCAGTGGAGACACTGGCATTTCCTGCATTCATCTCACCCACCTTAGATGGCTACCACAGGATGCAATGAATCATGTCTTTGAGGCATTGGTCTCAAGTGACTAAAAAGGTTATCCGGAGGACTAATTTAATCATAGGCAACTGCATTTTATAGAGTGGGAGTTAGGTAAGATGCACCTTAACTCATGACATAAATTATTGTCTATTGTATGCATATGAGCATCCAGAAATCTCAGCCAAGTTCTCCATTTGGACTATCCTAAATATAAGAATAAAATCTGAAGAGCTTATATTGTCAGTACTCAATACAGCACAAAGAGTTATTGTCATTGACATTTTACAGATGGCAGAGGTAGTTAACTCTAAGAAAAAGAGACGAGATAACTCAGATAAAGACAAAAACATGGTTAATTCATATGCATATTATGCTACAAGCATCTATTTAGTATATTCACCCTTAAAAAAATATAAAGAGGTTTTGAAGAAGCCTTTTAAACAGCACTGTGCGCAGGCAGCCCTGATGCGAGCAGCACGTGCCTTGCAACACTCCCTCTCTGGCACTGTGCCTTACCCAGGGTATTGAGTGAAGGCAACACCTGCCTAATGTACAGTCCAGGTAATCTGCTTCCAGATAACTGAGGCTGTTAATACATAAGCATTTTGGTTTGGAGTAGTAGCAAGGTCAGGAAGCCAATCACCCTTATTTCATATTAATTCAGGTAGCATAGCATTTTTGAGATACACAAACTAGGTTCATTTTGAAGGTAACTATACCTGAGACTCTACTTCAACTATGCATCAAATATGGTCCAAATCCCAAAGGAAACATAAGGATTTGAACTAAGTGGTTGGTAAGTTGAGTCAGCTCTCATTCACATGCATACTGAGAAAGTTTGGTTCTGATTAAATTAATTCTGAATTAAATCCCCCAAACCACATGTAAGGTAGGTGTAGGATCCAGCTACCTTGCTCTTCTGATCTGCTCCTCCTGTACGAATATAGTTCCTACCGTAGACATAGCAAGAACTGATTCTGGGATCACTCAAGACATTGACAAAGCTGTTCCTTCTTTTAGAGTACGATCAACTATATCTAGGTAATTTCTGGCAGAGTATGTTTAACATATTCCTAAAAACTCTACAGCTTCCATGAGCTTGTCTTATTCCTGTCTTCTGTTATTGTCCCTATTTTCGGTAACCTCTAAGCTGAGTCATTCCCATTCAAATTTATTACTCCTTTCCACCACGCACATGGAAAACAAATTATTCACCTCCTCTTTATTGGAGGTTTCTACATACTTGAAAATTTTTAGCATGCCTGGCTCCCCCATAGTTTTTGCCTTGTTATTCTGCACAACTCCAGCCTGTGTAATCTTCCTTAAGAGAAGCAAATTAAAAAGAAAGACTCCAACAGATTCAAGAGTTGAACCTATTTCTGTAAGTCTCGGTCCAGTGCTTTAATCACAAGGCTGTCTTTCCTTCCTGACATGGTGACTGCCTTGCAAGGTCATTGTGTTCAGGTTTGAAGTAATTTTAATTTTTCATGTGAAAAATGGCTGGGCCTTCACAAGAAGAATTTACATTTGAAATGTTCATTTTCAAAGTAATTTTTTAGGGTTGGGGGTTTTTTTTGATGATCCAAACCTAATCTTCACAAACACCATGCTTCATAAAAAACCAACCAACCAACCAAACAAACAAAAAAACCCGAATACATAATATTTGAACTGAAAAATGGAAATAATATAAATTTAGTCAGTTTACAAGGGTTTTTTTCCAACCAGATAACATTTCAGTTTTGCCAAAAACTCAAAAACTTGCAGATTTTTTTTATGAAAAAAGCCCTGGATCTTCTAATCTGTAACTTCTAAATTGCAGTTTTTGAAAACTGACTACTATTAATCTTTCTGTTTTAAATTCTTTTTGCTTTAGTGGCTCTATCAAAATACATTTCATATTATAGGCAAATAGACATATTCATGCAGTGGGTTTGACTTTGGAGGCCTACATCAACATTACAATGGAAATTACAGTTTGACCAGCTGTTCATATGCCCTACTGTTTGTCATTTCTCAAAGTCTCACCAGCCAGATGAGAAAAGGCACATGGGATAGAGCTCCCAATCTCTGAAATATAAAGAGGAAAGACTATTGAGGAAATAAAAGTGTAATACCTAGAATCTGAATTTCAATTTTCAAAACCATTTACTAATTAAATTATGTTTAGATAGCTAAGTGAAGCATCTCTTGAATTAAAACCAGGCATGAACATAGGGTAATCTAAATATACAAAGCCTGTTGTAATCAGCACAAGCATAGCAGAGAAAAATGTGATTCCCAAAGACAACTGACCAGAGTGTTTGAGGAACAAAAATAAGTTGGAAGGATGTGTGCTCGTCTAAACTAAGTATGTAACAGCCAACTTTTTCTAAATTCTGCGGATGTTTTTGCCTTCTATTTTAACAACTATACTAAGGAAAATGCACAGGTGTTAAAGCTATAGGTTTACTAGAAGCTTGCATGGGAGTTCGATTTTTTTTTTCAGAACAAGAGAACAAAAAAAGTCCCTTTGGATGAAAGACATTCTCACAGACAATTGGTCTGGTAGTTCCCATTTTTTGACCCAAACTCAGAGCTCCACAGTAAAGTTTAGATGCAGAGATCCCCTTGTGAGCTGCATGATGCCCCCTTAGACGGTCTTTTTGAGCAAGCGTCCCAAAGTGCAGCTCCATGTGGGTTGCTCTCCTGTTTTGTAATCCAAATCCCTAAGGGAAAGTCAGCAGGGACAGCTCAGGAAAACATCACTGATCATACCAGAATATGCAACATGTCAAGCCCAGCACCAGTCTGCACTCCATACCTGTGGAGTTGCTTGCTGTTATTGGCTGATGGGAGCTGCTCCTGGATCATGGCTTGTCCTTGAAGATCCACAGTATGTACCATTCCCCTTGGCCAGGAGAAGATACTGACCTGCGACTCATTGGGTCAGAAATACAGAGTAGTCTGATCTATGAGAAGTGTCCTGTGCCTTATTTAGGTTTATGGTTTGGGATAAATGAGTGCTTTTGGGGTTGTTAGGTTGTGCGTTTTCATGCTGGGCCAGAAGGTGACCAGGAAGCAGACAGTAACTCAGACATTGTCTCATCAGCATCCTCCTGGGTGTGAGGAACACTCCCCTCAGGAGCACGTCCATGCTGAAGCAGACTGTCTCCTATCCAAAGAGGAAGATGTAGGTACAAGTTCTGCAGAAAGCATGTTTCCCCCTTGCACAACCTAAGTAGTATGTACAGTGCAAGGAGGGAATGTATTTCTGCATTTGCCTGTGTAAATTAAGCCACAAGTCACTCCTTTTCTTCTCTTAGAATAGCTGATAACTAATTGATGTCTGTCTCTTATAATGCCGTCATTTGTGCCTCACACTTCTTTGGGGCTAAAAGGTTTAAGAAACACAAATCTGTGGTAATAAGTATGCCATTTATACCTTTCTACTTGGAAGATCCATAAATTCATGTCTTTCCACCCCCTCCTGGAATCTCTAACCATAAATGAGTTAAATAAGGCATTTAGAATTGGTTTAATTACTGCTGAAGCTGAGGGAAAAATGTTAAGGATAGAGCATGCACTGTTTCTTTCAGTGCTTTTAAACTGAATTTCTAATCTATTTTTACTCATCCTTTTTGTTTCTGCTTCAGCTTCTTGTAATTATGGGGCTTTTTGCAAGGCATAAATAAAAGCTCTTAGTACACAAGGGAATGACTGTGTGTGAGAATAACTGACATTCAAGGGTTTTAACATTTTCTTTCTTGCTATTGGTTTAAAAGTATATCACCATCCAGTTTAGCACAATTAAACACCTGTACTAAAGTCTGATTGCAGTGGATTAACAAAACTGCTTGTAACCAGAGCTCAGCCGCGGCCTTATTCCATTTGTGCGCTGTGCTCACCTATGTTCCTGCACAGTCAAGTCTCATTTCTCAGCTTTTTAACTTACGTGAGCACTGAAATTAACTTTAGAACCCACACTAGCAGAACAAAGTCTAGCCAGGGCTGTTCCATTTTGTTCTTCTTTATTGAATTCAGCCTCAAAATTGGCAGTTGCATAAGAATACGTGACTAGACTGTCACATTGCGGAAGCCTGTTTGGTATGCATCTCACATCTTCCCCAGGCTTTCTATCACTTAGTGCTGACAGCGTGAATGGATGCAAAGATTTACTGACTGACACTGCAAAGTTGCCATTGTTGGGAGAGGCAGACACCCTAATGATGTGCAGCGTTGCTGAACCTAAAAGGGAGAAGGAAGGGAGAAAGAGAGAGACATTATTTCCATGGCTACACAATGATACTTCTTCCTTACCTCTTCTTCCTACTGCCTTGCCATCTGTGTCCATTCTGCAGAAAGCAGTTGATTATGTTTCATTAAAATATTTAATGACTCCCAAGTTATTAATTAGCGAAGGTTCAAATAGTATTGTGCCTTGCTGTAAATATTACTCATACAGTAATCTTGAAAAATATTATATAAAGCAAAAAATATTGCTCTGTACCTAATTTAACCCTATGTATATCAAGACACCTTGGAGTTTATTGCAATACAATGTCTCAGCAGTGAATTGTCTGCTCCAGACTTCCTTGCAATGTGTGTTGCTCGTTACAACAGGGCACTGAACCACAGAAGTTCTTGGGCTGTATCTTTAAGCATCTGGTAGTAATATTACTGACATCTGAAATACAGGAATAATAAAATTAAAGTAATTCACCTGTTTAAGTCTCAGCCCTCAGAACAAGTCATTCTGTTCATTTCCAAGCATTACATAGCCCCCAAAATCAATAGGTGCCAGTGTCCATACTCAGTCAATGGGAAAAGGTAGGGAACTTCCAGAGGTACTGCAATCTGCTCTTCAGGAGAACGTCCTCTTTCCTGTAGAGCTCAGGTGTGCTGAAACAATCTTCTAGAGCCAGCTACACACTCCTGAGTGGTAAAACCAAGTACGTAAATTGGGTGGTCTGACAGACATGTACCTTCCAAAACTGTTCAGTAACCTTTTGCCCATCACTCAACATTCACTATTGGCTATCTTACTATAATATAAGCAGTACTGTGGCAACTAGAGCAACTATGTACTTGCAGAATCAATACTATGAAATAGAGTAGTGGATTAAAGCACATGGAAAGCTATAAACATGGGGGACGGGTATCCAAATAAAGCATCTTCACATTTTGAAGGTGACTCATTTAGACATTTTGCCTTTTGTGGAATTCTTCACTGAGAAGTCCTTTTATGTGATTCAAAGGATTTGAAAATGTTTAACAGTATCTTCTCCCGCATTATTCTGTATTTGTTTAGTTGCAGTCCTCTGGGGGCAACAGCATTCATTCCACTGACCTCAGTAGATTCAGGGAAGATATAACTAATAACTGTAAATAAAACAGTACAGGTAGAGTTAAATCATTTGCAGTGTGTATATACTCTCTTTCTTATTAAGTTGCTTCATACTAAATGACTACTTGTTTCCAGAAATTTAAAGGCGCAAGGAAGTTTGCACATAAAAGATAAAAATCAGCTTTAGGCTGAAAATGTCAAGATGTAAAATAACCTAAAGGACTTGAAGAATGTCTCCTAGAGATTTTGCATACATTTACAGCACAATTTCCTTTAATGCCACCGGGAAATTCTCCTGTGATAAAAGCCGGAGACCTGCAGTTTTGCTACAAGATATGATTAATCTTTAATTAAGGTATTTGTGGCACAGAAATACAAGTGTCCCAAGAGTTGCAAACATAAGACTAGCTATTCATTTCCCTGCTGAGCAAAATGAACTTTTTCAGGCCTGATTCTACAGCTCTTACTGGTACTGTAGGTCTTTACCTCAAGTGAATCATGTCCGCGTACAATGAATCATCTTCTATAAGAGCTGCAGAAGGGGTTCTTAGTTGTCCACTCTCTATGTTAAGAAAGACATGAATAATTGCTGAATAGATGTCTAAAAAGACCATTGTGTGCCCTGAGCCCCACCATGCTTTTATGGCACTGTACATATTCAACAAAATTTGTCCCTGAATTTCCAAGTGCAAAGATGGTGACACCCTGCAGTGATCCCTGCCTCCCTTTGATTAGCCAAACAAATCATAAGCACAGTATGCATTTGTCAGCTGGTGTAGAATTTATATACGTAATTTTCAAATTAACATTCAGGTTTGTGAAGACATACAGAATGGTATTTTGAGTTCTGGTATGCAGGTTTATGAGCAGTAAGACCATAAGAGTAACAGCAAAATTGGTCTCTGACTGGAATCAGCTCCATGGACAGAATGAGGCTTTGGAGTTTGGCTTAACTCCTCAACTAAGAGACTATCTGGATAGTTGTTTTTTGTCCCTCTGGTCTAAGAAATATGTATGAAATTAAACAAAACAACTTCAATTTCCAGTACACGTATGTGTAAGATGACTTTCTCAATATGGAAAGCTGACCTGAGAAGCCTCATGAGTCTATGCTACTCAGTTCGCAGGTACACCTAAAACATTAAAACATGCTTCCATCTTTACAAACAGCATGAAAAAAATCTTATTTTAACTTCATATGGATGTCCTCATTAGACAAACTACAAAATACAATGGAAAGCATTAAAGCCTTTCCTGTTTTCAGCAGAATCGTCAAAACTTGTTCAGAGAATAAGGAATCTTACAGTCAGGTTCACTTCATTTAGCTTTAACCACCTGAAAATTGGGTGTCTGGTTTAAGCTATGCTTCATCTGGGTGCTTTGGAAGATATAAGAACCTCTACATAGTGAATCATCCTACCTCTCTTAAGAAGCCCTGGATCATGCTTTGGAAGTCCCCTCAACCTTTCCTAGACAGCATATGAAACATAGATAACAACCTTAGTCTAGTAATTTAATTTTAAGACAGACAAAGTTAACTGAGATATAACTCACGCATTCAGTTCCATTTAAGAAAACTCTTATCCTTAACCCTATTGACATATTCTATAATACCAAGCACTACAAAGATGATCTGCAAGTCGCCAGAACTCAAATTAGCCCTAAAATCTTTCTTGAAGACAAGTACAAAATGTGTTATCCAAGGCTGCATGTATTGTTAGTATTTTCTGCAAATAATTCGGGTGCGTGGCATACTCAGGTGATTTGTTCCTCTTCAATATTCCATTTTAGTCCAGAGCATCTTTTCCTTCTGGGAAAGTAGTCAATCCCAGAAAGAAAGATATCTAACAATCCAAGGACTAAGGCGACTAGCAGAATTTAATGAAAAAAACAAACTATAAAGGGAGTACATACAACATATTCAACACATGCTTACAGTTGCAACTGAAAAATACAGACATTTAAGTTACCTTAATAGAAAACCATGTACAATCCATATTTGGGATACAAATGTCAGAGCAAAAATCTGATCTGCATTTCCAGCCTGAAGAAGCTACATGTCTCCCTAGTGAAGTGAAAAGAGCCTAAAGGGATATACATCAACCAAGAAACTAATTCTTAGCTGTTTCTTACTTTGTATATACTTCAGGAGAATAATTTGGAAGCCAAAAAAAAAAAAACCAAAAAACAACCAACCAAAAAAAAAACCCTTCTCTTGAAGTGCTGTACATATCTTGCTGATAAGTTTTTTTTTTAAAAATTGTTACTAATTAATCAGAGGCTATTATTCAGTCCATTGCTGGCTGAATTTCTGCATTGCAGTACTGAAAAGCTAGCTGCACTGCTGATGCCTTAAAATAGGTCCATGAGTCTCATGTAATTCCCAAGTAATTATGTAAAATATTTCACAAATAAAAGAATAGCTTTTTGAGTCAAAGCCTTTAAGAAAATCAGTGTACATTAGAAAGACAGAAATAAAAGCAGTATCTAATGAAAAGAAAGCTTTGTTTGTGCCCTATAGCATCTTCACATATAAAAGTTAGTTGACATACCTAGTATAAGCCTAGTTCCAACAAAGTCTGTTTTGTTAGCTTTGGAGAATTTGTCTCATTACTATGTAATATTAATTCTGCAGTTCTCTTTACCACTTACAGTCTGTGTTGAGAATTTCTTTTCCCTTTATGCTCCTGTCATAATGGCCAGTTTGTGAAGCATCACAATCCCAATAATCCAATGGCATCCAAACACTCTACAGTTTATATTTAGAGTATTAGTGCTGGAGGGTTAACAACTTTTCTCCTTGGGTGAAGGTTTTTTCCTGGCAGCTGCCAGGCTAAAACTGAAAGAACTGATTTTTACTACATTCTTTGTTTTAGAAAGTTGACTTTTTAATATTCCTGCTCCCCATATCTCACAGCCATTTTTCTGTACGTGAAATTTAACTTTGATACTCTTGCATGACATAGGGCTTGCTCAGTTTTAATTTACTATAAAAAATTAAGTCCAAGCATGTTAGAATTTGAGCAAGTATGCACTCAAATTTGGATTTCAAATAATGAAGCTGGGAACACTGAATACTCTGATCTGGATTTTGTCCATAATATATCCAGAATGAAAGTAAGCAAGCTCAAAGGGAATTAATGTTGAGTCACAGTACTCCTTCTACTGGTATCTTTCAGCCTGTGTGTTGCAAAACCTGAGATTCCTTCAGGATCATGACTCATTATTTAGAACATGATTATTAGAATGGCCTGATTCAGACTAAAGGTCTATCCTGATTCCAAAAGTTGACTAAGGCAGACTAACATTGAGTATATACACAAATCAAGCACACAGGTTACTTTTCCCTAACATTTTCCCAGTCTTTGCATTACATCACAGGGATTTTAAAAAATTGAGGTGGTTTCTATGCATTTAGTAAACCCAATGGATTTCTCTTCTAGGAAATTACTCCACCTCCTCCAGAAGACATGCAAACTGTTGTAATCTCTATCCTTATTTATGTTTGGAAAATCTGGACTACATTTTATTCATATCTCAGGTCCTTTGGGGCAGAAACAGTGAAAATTATCATACAAAATAGGCAAAGAGTTTCACCTTCCTCTTCCAACTCTGTGTTTATTGGAGATTTGGTTACATTGCACCATAGACACAAATCAAGACAAACATACTTTAATTAGAAGGGTAGCCATTACGGTGCAGCTATGGACACACCAACTTAAGCATATGCTGTAAAACACAGCTGTGAGTTCATAGGATCATGAGATCACTCAGGTGGGCAAGGACCTTGGGAGGTCTATAGTCCAACCCCCTGCTCAGAGCAGGGTCAGCTATGGGGTCAGACCAGGTTGCTCAAAGTTTCATCCCCACTCCAAAAGTGGTGATGCCATAACCTCTTTGGGCAACCTGCTCCACTGCTTGGCTTTCCTCCAGGGCAAAAAGGTTTCACTTTTTACCTTCCTTTTAAAGTATGAAACCCTCCTGGTTCAACTTATGCCCATTTCTCGATCTCCAGTTGGTGTCTGGCCTTGAAACTATATTACATAGTTTGGACTCATATCATAATCTTTTTTTCTTCACTGTTCAACATAGTAAGAGTTTGTTTGCTACAGACTGGATAATTTCAAAAAGGCAATGGTAATTCTGTATTTCTGAATATTTAATTTCTGGAAAACATTTAATAAATTTATTCATTTTTCATCCTAGAGATTATTTCACAACACAGTAAATTGTTTTTTTACTTTGGGTTTCAAATCCAGTTATGGCCACTTTTAAAGCTACAGGCATGGAAAACTGAAAGGCTTGTTTCATCCTAACTAGAACCTGCCATCAGAATAACATAAGCACCACCTCAGGAAAGATTTTGCTTTAACTTTCCATTCTTACAATATGAAACAATGTGGTATTGTATAAACGAAGTTAAAAAGAAAAAGATTGCTTGTATTTTGCTTGAAATGCAAGACGGTTAACCCTCGTAATAGCTGCTTGCTACGCAGATGCTGACAGGGCCAGCTCCAGACACACATGGAGTTAACAGTCATCTTGATCAGCAGGCTGTGGTGTACGCCAACAAAAATAGTGCTGCAGCTTGCCCAAGCTCAGGTTAACTGTTGCTGTCTAGAACTGGGGTAAGAGCTAGTGGCATCCCACAGAAACAGTCACTGTCTCTCTCTCTCAGTCTACCCACCAAAAGAAAGAAAGAAGCCTTTCCAGGACCTTCCTCCCTCAGCCCTATTCCTCCCCTTTTCTGCATCACTCCTCCTCTTTAGCCTGTGTGGGAGGAAAGGCCGGCTCCGATCAGGCCCTGGATCCTCATCCCTGGAGCAGCATGATTGTTTTACAAAATTCGGTTTTGTTTGCAGTGCTGACAGCAGTGAGCCAGCTCTGTATGTAGGTCGTGGTTCTTCCCTTGCTGTATTTATGGTGCTGACCTCAAGGCAACCTGAAGAGATTGTTTGGGTATGTAGAGGACTGATGTTTCTTTAACTAAGGAGAGCAGATATAGAATACCTAATTAAAATGAAATATGTCAACTCGGGGTCCTAGACAAATCTAAAGCAGAAACTAAGATGACATTGCTTACTTCTTTAAGAACACCAGTCAAACTAAATTTCAGCCTGAATTTAAAGACACAAACTCTTGCATTTTATAAGTGCCTATTTAAGGACCATTGTTCATCTTCTTTGACAGTTTAATATTTGGCTTTATTTCTTATCTATATTTTGCTTTAATATGATAGTTGCTCTAAACAACAAAGTTCTCCACTGGGAAGTCTATTAAGGAAAGAGATACAGTAAAAGGTGTCAAACAATATCCTTATTTATCAGCCTTAAAAACAAACTAAAACCAGAACAAACAAAAAATGGCATAATTAGTACAGTTTCATTCCATGTAATGCAGGATTTATATGAGGGGCATTTTCAAGTGTACATTTCACCACTCCTATGAATTACAATCCAAATGGCTCCTAGTATCAGGATATCATTCAAGATGGAAAACCAGTATTGCTATGGATTTGTATTGTAACCATTTGCAGATTCCCTGATAAAATCCCCTTGGGCAAAGTATGCTTGTCAGGAGTATAAATAACCTGCAGGATAAGTGTGTTTGCATTAGGAAGTCTTCCAAGCCTATGTAACCTACCTGTCTGCCTACAATTAAAAATTCCTACTAGCAGCTAGAACTGTCAGAGTAAGAAAAAAACATCTTGGAAATATAGAATTTTAAAAATACAGAAATGTACATACACATAAATATATAAATTATGGCCAACTAATTTGATAATAATACAACAAATGAGAAATTAGTAAATAATTAGGAGGACAATGCTTTCAGAACAGAGTGGAATCCATCTCACCTAATTTCAATTATCTAAGAATTGACTATATAGCTTCAGATAACTATTTCAGATTCTCTGCAATTAAAAGAAAGGGAGAGGGAATGGTGTCTTCATCCTCAAACAAGTGGGATGAATCACCCTCTGGAGGCACCTTTTCCTATCTAGACTAGAGAATGATGAGAAATAATAAACATAGACTAGGCTGGTGGGACAGGATTCAATTCAAGACATTTAAATTTAGATGTTAACATAAATTAACTTGCCAGACTAAATTTAGCTTGTCCAGAAGCATAAAAGCTGTCTAGGCTCTCATTACAGTCAATGAAGATATAATCAACACAGACACGACAGTCTAGAGCAAATTTAACTGACCAAGTGAAGGTGTCAACAGTGGCATGAATGAATATTTTTCTGGTCTCCACTGACTTTATTAACTAGATCTCTATAAATGATAATGGCGCTTAGGCACGTGGTTTACCTATGGACACATGGTTTACCTACATAAGGACAAGAAGGTGCAGTCTCAAACTGAACCCTGACAGTGCCTTTTTAAATGGCTAAAACTAGGTGAGCTGGATCACATAAAGTGAATTGGATTGCTTTGGGAAACTCACCTATTTAAACAAAATTAAGTTTAGCAAATTTGGATACTTGAGAGTGAGGAACACCAGCCATACAAATTGTGAGGAGAGTATAGGTACTGCTTTCTGTTGCAATTGAAAAAATAGTTTAAATGGTGAATGCTGGCAGGCAGCATAGAGTTGGGTATATGTACCTATCTGGGTCAATGTCCAAAACCAAACTTTTGAATCCTCAGGCACAAGCCTGCTACTTACAAGCTACAACTGGTAGGGACTGGCTGTAAATTTTAATAACACCTGGACTGAACGTACCTTATATATCCTAAATCTTCCAGTTAGTGAAAAGGCATGGGAGAGAACTACCAATTAAATATGAGGCTGATCAGACATTTGCTTCTGCAAAGTTTTTTATTTAAAGTGGGGAAACTGGGGTCTTGAGGTCTGAAAGAAAGAGGCAGTGCTGAAAAGAAAGGTTCCTGAAGAGAAGTGGTAGTCTTAGAAAGCAGAAGGGGGCCTGGAAAGATGAAGGTGAAGATGCCATCTGGAGGAAAGTTCAAGGAGATGTGTGGAGTCAAACGCTAGGGACGGCCAGGGATTTTGGCCAATAACACCTCAAACAGGTAACTGTGAGGAGCTGCATAGCAGGAAGCAACATGAGTTTCTGCCCGACCTTTCCGGACCAGCAGTGATCTCCGTGCTGGGGAGAGAAGTCCAGACCTATGAGCACAGTGCTGTGGGAAGGGACGAGTGAACATGTGAAACAAACAAGTAGGGTAAAAGCTCTCATCCTGTTAGTTCTAAATAAACGCCGCATCCAGATCCACTTCAGGTGGTGGCTTACTCTGCCTTACCAGCGACAGTTTGGAAAACATATTAGGAAAAGGATTTGTATGGTTAGCGGACAATTTGGAATAAGCTTGCACCGCACTTTTGTGATTCAAAGGTACAGTGCAATCATACAAAACCAGCAGAAAACTACATAAGATCCAGGAGGTAATCTTTCTTCCTTTTATAGCATTGATAAAAACAAAACTAGGAAAGGATACAGAAAAAAATGTGTGAAAATGATTGGATGATAGAAGAAAACGCCTCCTAGTGTGAGACGTAAAGAGCTCAGTTTACCAGTGATGAGTGCCTTTCTAATGCTAAAACATTCAAGTATTGAAGACTATACCACCTAATGCTGGATGCTGAGTAGTTAGAAACAAAGCACGTGTTGTTTTTTGGGGGGGAATGCATACATATACATCTGCATATATCTTTGTATATATATTTGTATATGTATGCATGTATGTTGTATGTATATTATATATAAAATGAACCTACTGGTGGAATCAAACGTCTGAAGGGCTGTCAGTTTTCCACCCCCAGATGTCTTCACAGCAAAATCAGATGTCTCTTGAGGTGATACATTTTTTTCATACTGAAAGTATTGACCTATAGAGGCAGTAATTAGGTAAAACCTAACGCTTTCCAACATCTAAGCTTCACTGGACTCCTTTTGTTCTCACACCTTGTGAATCTGTGCACAATAGATAGATTTGATACTCAGTGGAAACATTCTACAATGGTTCTTAATTGGACTGTAGACATGTAACTGGAAGTGAAAACTCCCAGTAGCAGCTGGATAAAAGCATGAAAATTCATAATAACCTCTTGCCCAGTCTGGGTTGAGCATCCTCCCCCGGGATGCTGCAGGGAGCAGGCACCCGGTGAATGAGGGCCAGCTGGGGGACCAAGAGGGACCCCCAGGTGCTACCTCAAGGGGAGTTTCTCTCCTGGATGTGCCTGGGGGGTTGCAGGCAGCGTCCTGGGCACACCTCGTGCTGGAGCACCCGCATGTCCCGCCGGAGCAGGGTGCAAGTAGGGGATGTATCCCCTGGAGAGGTGCGTGTGCCTGAAACACAGACGACCTGTGCAAGGATGTCTCTGCGCCTGTGTGTGATTACAGTTCGGGGGGATTGGTTACTGAAAGTATTTCAAAGGCTGCAGCTGTTTGTTCACATCTTATAAGTGTCAAGTGTTGTGGTTTATCCATTTTACCACCAAAATGGATCCTGAATGCATGTTTCAATAATTGCCAGTTAATTATGTTATTAATAAACTTCCAGTTCTGATCGGATTCGAAGTCCATAAGAGAAGAAGTTTTTACATGCGACACCTGTGTGTGTGTCTGTGAGTGGCATGCAGCTATGTAGGTCCCATGGATATAACACACGAATGTGTGTGTCTGGGCAACACACACTGTCTAATCATTTGGGTACTTTTTACTATATACATGTGGAAAAGGCTACTGAGACCAGCCATATGTTTCACATAATCAGAAAAAAAGGCTGCAGATGGAAGCGTGTATGTGTATCATAAAAATAACTCCAAAAAAAAATAATTCTGATGGGAAGGGATTTTAAAATGGATGACTAACCTCAAATAAAGCCACCTTGAAGGACACTCAAGTGGTGTTGTGGTACCACAATATTCAAAGGTATTCAATCGTACTGAAGGACAACTTTCTATAAGAAGCGTGCTTACTAATGTAGAATTAGTACACTTCTCTTTTTACTCAGTACAAAATGACTTTCTTTGATTATCCTCCCACACTCCTTTTAAAATAGGACCATGAGTTATAAAGCTTCTAAATAGCTAGATTAGGTATTTTTAAAGGTCATAGTGACATCTGAAAATAGACCCTTAACATTTTTTAATGCTATGGAAGCTTAAAATATTACTTTGGAATAGGAAAATAACATAATTAAGACCATCAAGAGAGGTACCTGCTAAATAAGCATAACCTTACAGCCTTTTGTATAGATTTTTAGTATCATAAAACTCAATGGAAAAAAATCAAAGGTCAGTTTTAGTAATCTCAGGTTTAAGTTGAAAAATACCTTACTGTGGTTTAATGAAGGTTTAAAATAAATAAATAAATAAATAAATAATCAGTGTTCTTTGGCTCTCTATTAATGACAAAAAAAAAAAGGAAAAAAGCACTACATTATTATTTCATGTAGCTTCCTTCATCCTTCTAAATCCTGAAACTCTTTACACAGACCAGTAAAACAGTTTTGGAGATATTGAAGAAGAAAGAATAGGAAATCTAGAAGATATCTTTTTCCAAGCAATTTGAAAGGGGGAGAGACTGTCTCTCATTAGAACCATACAATCATAGAATGGTTATATGTAGAGAGGGAGCAGAGGGGGAGAATCACCTCCCTCGATGTGCTGGTCACACTTTTTTTGATGCAGCCCAGGATATGGCTGGCTTTCTGGGCTGAAAAAGCACGTTGCTGAGTCATATTCAGGTTTTCATCCACTAATACCCCCAAGTCCTTCTCCTCAGGGCTGCTCTCAATCCATTCTCTGCCCAGTCTGTATTTGTGCTTGGGATTGCCCCAACCAATGTGCAGGACCTTGCACTTGGCCTTGTTGAACTCACGGGCCCACCTCTCCAGCCTGTCAAGGTCCCTCTGGATGGCATCCCTCCCTTCCAGCATGTCGACCGCACCACACAGCTTGGTGTCATTGGCAAACTTGTTGAGGGTGCACTCAATCCCACTCTCCATGTCACTGACAAAGATGTTAAACAGTGCTGGTCCCAATACTGACTGACCCCTGAGGAATGTAACTTGTCACTGCTCTCTATTCAGACATTGAGTCATTGACCGCAACTCTTTGAGTGCGACCATCCAGCCAATTCTTTATCCACCGAGTGATCCATCAATCAAATCCATGACTCTCCAATTTAAAGACAAGGATGTCATGTGGGACAGTGTCAAATCCTTTGCACAAGTCCAGGTAGACAATGTCTGTTGCTGTTCCCTTACCCACCAATGCTGTAACCCAGTTGTAGAAGGCCACCAAATTTGTCAGGCACGATTTGCCCTTAGTGAAGCCATGTTGGCTTTCACCAATCACGTCCTTACTTTCCATGTGCCTTAGCAGAGGTTCCAGGAGGATCTGCTCCATGATCCTGCCAGGCACAGAGGTGAGACTGACTGGCCTGTAGCTTCCCAGATCTTCCTTTTCCCCTTTTTAAAAATGGGGGTTATGTTTCCCCTTTTCCAGTCAGTGGGAGCTTCCCCAGACTGCCACAGCTTCTCAAATATGATGCATAGTGGCTTAGCCACTTCATCCGCCAGTTGCTTCAGAACCTGTGGATGCATCTCATTAGGTCCCATGGACTTGTGCACCTTCAGGTTCCTTAGATGGTCTCAAACCTGATCGTCTCCTACAGTGGGTGGTTCTTCATTCTCCCAGTCCCTGCCTTTGCCTTCTGTGACTTGGGCGATGTGGCTGGAGCATTTGCTGGTGAAGACTGGGACAAAAAAGTCATTGAGTACCTCAGCTTTCTCCATGTCCCCGGTAACCAGGTCTTCCGTTTCCTTCTGGAAAGGACCCACATTTTCCCTAGTCTCCCTTTTATCACCGACGTACCTATAGAAGCTTTCCTTGTTGCCCTTGATGTCCCTGGCCAGAGTTAATTCTATCAGGGCTTTGGCTTTCCTAACCCGATCCCTGGCTGCTCAGACAACTTCTCTGTATTCCTCCCAGGCTACCTGTCCTTGCTTCCATCCTCTGTAGGCCTCCTTTTTGTGTTTGACTGTGTCCAGGAGCTCCTTGTTCATCCACACAGGCCTCCTGGCATTTTTGCCTGCCTTCCTCTTTGCTGGGATGCATCACTCCTGAGCTTGGAGGAGGTGACCCTTGAATATTAACCAGCTTTCTTGGTCCTCTCTTCCCTCCAGAGCTGTATCCCACGGTACTCTACCAGGCAGATCCCTGAAGAGGCCAAAGGCTGCTCTCCTGAAGTCCAGGGCAGCAAGTTTGCTGGGCACCCTCCTCGCTGCCCTAAGGATCTTGCACTCCACCTTTCCATGGTCACTGCAGCCAAGGCTGCCCTTGAGCTTCACATTCCCCACCAGCCCCTCCTTGTTGGCGAGAACAAGGTCCAGCATAGCACCTCTCCTCGTTGCCTCCTCTATCACTTGGAGAAGGAAGTTGTCATCAATGTATTCCAGGAACCTCCTTCAGTCCTTCAGTATATTCAAATATATGCTCAACTTCAAAACCAAAAAAAGTGCCATTCCCTTGGTCTACCTTAGCACACTAATTTAGAAGCCCAGCTCTTAAAAAAAAATGAAGCTGAGCTCTTAAAAATGAAGCAAATTTTTAAGGGCTGTCTTAGTTTAACATGTAATCACTCAGTTGGTGCTGCAGCAGCAGTATGCAAGGGATACCTCGGGTCCCCTAGAGATTGTAAGGTTTATCTCACAGTGTAGCTAGTATTCAGATGAGGGTTCTGCTCCTGTCCCACCGAGCTAGATCCAGGTCTGTGTTTCAGGTCTGCAGTTTTAAAGCTCACCCGTTGCCTTTAGCCCAGACACTGACTGTAACACTGATGAGTCCAGTATCTCAAGGAGATAATTGGTGGTTTGGAAAGTTTTTCCAGATATCAGTAATTGCTCAAGTGTCTAAATAGAAAACATGTGTTCCTATTTCTCTGAACAGAAAACATAAAGAGAAGGAATTCTGGTGCTAGAAAGAAAGGAAGGATGCAACTTTTCAGTAGTACGCTGTACAAAATATGGTCTAAAAGAATCAAGTTTCATCAGATTGTTTCTAATACTTTAATCCTATACTTTGATATGTACTGTTTTTAATTGTGAAAATGGCAAAGACTGTTACTGTTTTAAAAACAGAGAGTAAATATGACTTTTTTCTCCCCTAGGCCTAGAAGATAGAGGAGTTTTTAAAATGATGTGGGAGCAAAGACAATTAACTTATGACAAATCTGACTAGATTTTTATATCGTGAGTAGTACTACAAATTAAGCAGTACTACAAATTATTGTATGTGATTATTATATGAATGGATTCAGTCCTGTATTTTTTTAAACTATTTTTAACCGTCATACATATGTTAATTATTTATATCTGAAATAGCTAAGGGAACATAAAGAAGTGAAAGAAACAGGCTGCTGGAATTTTCCTATTTGACTGTCTGCTAGAAAGTAATGGCAAACTTAGATACTTGAACTGAGCAGTTATTTAAATCTGAAAGTAAAAATTGAATTCAGCTATATTCTATCTCTACAATCTAATGGCTACTTTACTTTAAATTTGAAACATATGTATTACCACAGTTTTACAAATGTTATGTAGTCATTATTTTACATACTTTTTTTTCTCTCTAGAAAATTGTGCCAATAAAGACTACTTGTTATGGAGAAATGCATCATAAAAAAACAGCTTCTTTCCTTCTAGATATTAAATGTGAACATTCCTTCAAAACAAAGCCATTAGAAGGCACTTTCAGTGCCTTTAAAAGTTCATTTTAAAAGTTTTCTGCTTACCATAACCAGTAAGAGGCAACTATGATTTCTTATGCCTGAAAGACTGGATGCTGGAAAAATGTATGTCATGCTGCATTGTCATTGTTCATCTCAGGGTACACTGAGCTGCAGAGGTGTTACATTACACTGTAGACATGCTAGCTCCACCTGTGGAAAAGACACTTTTATAAAAACTTAATAACCTTTTTTATATTGTTCCTATGAATTCGTCAACAAACAAAAATCAAATTCTTGAATACATTTTTCCTGTGAAACATTCATTTATATGAGTAGTCATAAAAGAAAAAATTCTCAAGTCCCTGTAACTATTAGATCTGTCAGTACATGTTGGTGAAATCAGAACACTTCATTCCAAGTGCCTGCAAGTATTAGGAGGAGTTCAGATCCATGTAATTGAATTTCGCCCACTTATGGTAAAAAGTCAAAGTCAAGAGTCCCTTCAACACTGAAATCAGATTCCAGAGGGTTCAGCTATTCCAAACATATGGACTAGTCTAGGGTCTAGAGGATACGATTACCTTGCCAACAAGTGTACCAAAACATAAGAAGCATGAACAAAGATTCAAAGCTGAGGAATTGATGCTGTAAACTTGTTGATGGGCCTTTAAATCTAAGAGATTGTGCACAAAAGTATGGGGGGGGTCATGGTGGGGTTTTTTGTTTGTTTTAAGTTGAACAAACAGGGATCTCCAGATGCTTACTTATAAGGTAACATATGCATATGTTATCATGATTCTTCTCTTTAGATGACTGAGAATTTGTTTATCTCATTTACACTGAATTCTTTTCTCATGGAAATGTTCTTATTGATTACGAGGACTAAGATAACCACATAGTGGTATGTAAACATTATTATCTGATTCATTCAAGTTCATTCTCTGCATTTTTTTCTTTCTTTTCTTGTTTTACACTTTGGGCATATTTATTATGTTAGACATACTCTGTTACACAGCAAACAGCTATGTGTGCTGTGTAACAGTTACTGATTCCATCTGTTTTTCTGAAATCATGGATAGTCCAAATGTTATTCAAAAACTGTTTGTTATCAGCAAACTGGTTTTATGAAGACACAAGAATAGCTTTTCTTTGTTAAATACCTCAAATGATGTCTTGGAATGCATAAAACAGGTACAAAGATATTTATAAAAGCAAATAGAATAGTAAAGGTAAAAGCAACCATATCTTTGTTACAGCATTGTGATGTCACCTACATCCACATGGGTGAAGGCACTGTAGACAAACAGCAGAAAGTGAGGAAGACAGAAATAATGGACAAAAATAATTATGCAAAGCACCATGAGCTAATACATCATTTTGGTGAATGCTTTTACTGTATAAACTCATAAACAGTCAAACACACCTACGAGTATCTTTGTGGACTACTGTGATTTAAATTTGTGGGTGAAAGATTCCATTAGTTTAGTGAATGGAATATTATTTCTACCTGCAAAATTCAGACAAGATTTGTTGGTGTAAGCATGATTACCACTGTGCAAACGAGAGTGCTTTGCACACACTGAAGGAAGTGTTAAGGCTGCATTTGGAAAACCTGTCCTGCGGTTTCTATGCAGAAGAGTGGGTTATCAATGCTGTTCATATTTACCTACAGGGACCTTGATTATAGCATTTATGGCTTTTTAAAAATTCAGGGAATAGAACTGGTTTGCGAATGAGAGAACAGATCTCATTGAAGGGTATTTACCTTATCTTCTGTCTCCCAACAGGATATTGTAGACTTTGCTAATGTTGGTCCTCAAGGCATATCAGGAAAGTGCAACTTGTGGAGAGTATGTCTTGTGTGTGGTTGGTGGTGAGATGGATACTCCTGAACTGATGACTATTATGTGATGACTGGAATAGTGGGGACCCTGGACATGGTGGTGCTCCCTCCTTGTCTTACATCTGTATGACGAAGCACACAAGGCAGAGTCTTCAGTGCCAATATGGCTCATGACAGTAATTAAAGCCTTCCTTTATCAAAACAGACCTCTTGCTGCTATTAGATATTTTAGAGCACAATACTATAGTATTTTCTGTTCTACCAGTAACAAGACTCTTGGCCCATTGAAGTTACAATTAGAGAACTGTAATATGTTTGGTTTTTAATGGTCCCACCACAGAATGAAAATATTCAGACTGATCCAAAATTAGGTTTTGTTTGGTCTAGATAGTGGAAAGAAAAGGTTATTGAAGTTATTTGCATAGAATAGTTCCTAGCAACACAAGTTATTATTTTGTAGCTTTTATTAAAATTAAATTTATGTACATTTAATATTGAAGTATCTTCCCCCCCCGAAAAAACCCTCCATGTTTTTTTAATTAACATGTTTTGACATGAAAACATTTTTTCCAGTTGAAATACTTAAATTAATTGAAAGACTGTTTCAGTCAACCCAAATGAGTGTTTTGTCTAAAGAAATAGTTTCACCTGACAAATTTCACCCATTCAAGGGATAATCAGACTTCAGGTATTATACCAATAGAAAGCAGGGAAATACAGACACCGCTACAGAAGGGATGCATTTGGCAAAGATGCACATGCAAATGGTGATGTGAAAAGGTACAGGCTGGAAAGGAGCAAGTCAGTGACACTCCAAGATGACTCAGAAGACACTGCAAAAAGCAAAGCAGCAAAGCCTGGGGACAGCACAGCAACAGGTGAAGCTACATATGTGCTAAACCATAATGCTCTGATGAACACCTCACTATGGTGTTTAGCACTCAGCCGTATGTCCATGACAATTTGTATTGGGTTTATGTGGCAAGCTTTTGGTAGCAGGGATGCTGTAGGGATGGCTTCTGTGGGAAGACATCAGAAGCTTCTCCCATGTGGGACAGAGCCAGGTCCAGCCGTCTCCAAGGGGGACCTGCTGCTGCCCAAAGCTGAGCCAATCAGCAATATCAAGAGCACCTCTGTGATAACATATTTAAGAAAGAGTAAAAAGTGCTGTGTGGCAGCTGGGAAAGAGGAGTGAGAATACGTGAGAGCACCAGCCCTGCAGACCCCCAGGTCAGTGCAGAAGGAGGGGAGGAGGTGCTCCAGGTGCCGGAGCAGAGATTCCCCTGCAGCCCGTGGGGAAGACCCTGGTGAGGCAGGCTGTCCCCCTGCAGCCCAGGGAGGTCCACGGGGGAGCAGATCTCCACCTGCAGCCCGGGGAGGACCCCACGCCGCAGCAGGGGGATGCCCAAAGGAGGCTGTGACCCCGTGGGAAGCCTGTCCTGGAGCAGGCTTCTGGCAGGACCCACACTGGAGCAGTCTGTTTCTGAAGGACTGCAGCCTGTGGAAATGACTTGTGCTATGGCAGTTCTTGAAATACTGTATCCTGTGGAAGGGACCCCACCCTGGAGCAGGGGAACAGTGTGAAAAGGAAGGAGTGGAGAGATGAAGCATTATGAACCCCCATTCCCCGTCCCCCTGCGCCACTCAGGGGGCGAAGGTAAAAGAGTCAGGAGTGAAGTTGAGCCTGGGAAGAAGGGAGGTGTGGGGCGAAGGTGTTTTTAGATTTGTTCTTACTTCTCACTAGCCTGCTCTGTTTAGTTGACAATAAATTAAATTAATTTCCCCAAGCTGAGCCTGTTTTGCCCATGACGGTAACTGGTAAGTGATCTCCCTGTCCTTATATCAACCCATGAGCTTTTTGTTGTATTTTCTCCCACTGTCCTGTTGAGGAGGGCAAGTGATAGAATGGTTTGTTAGGCACCTGGTGGCCAGCCAAGGTCAACCCACCACACCATTTTATGTATTTGCTAATTCAGAACAGTAAGATGATTCAGTTATTCCTGTTGATGATGTTCTCATTCCCTTACACTGCATAGTCACATACAAGATGCGTGGGTCCCACTCAGTTCAGGAAGAAGAGGTCTGACTGGTGAGAGAAGAAAAAACAAACCTCATTTGATGCTACAGCTGTAGTATACTCTTCATAGGAACATGCATGAGGGAGACAGTGAAGGCAAGATCTTCCATCTGTCATTGACTGTCCAAGCTGCCAGCAAAGGAATTTTTGGCTGAGCTGCTACAAATTGCCTATCTGCACATGATCTGACCCTTTCAAGGGTCCCAGCCAACATCTCTGCTGCCTCAAGCATGCGTGGGACACCTGACTGGAAGCCAAAATGGGATGCCCATGGCTGTACACCCCTGTCCACACTTCAGATGTGTTGTCTTACCTTGTTCTCCAGGTTCAGCTAAAGCCAGTGCCAGAGGGTAGTTTTGTGTCAGTCAGCTTGGAACAAGGTAAGTTTATACTCAGAGGTTCACACCTCTGCTGGAAATGCAGCAGGGACTTGTTCTTTGGCCTTATAAATTGAACCAATTGAAACCAGTGGAAATGATCAGAGTGAAGTTAAAAATTACTTCTAACCGCAATAATGGAATTCCCCCCCCCTTTTTTTTTTACTGAAAACACAGCTTTTCTTAGTGAAAACTGGAGTTTTACAATTGAATTATCAACTGGGTCAATTAAAATCAAACACAGTTTGCTTTTATACAAACATTTTATATAGCTTCTGGGCTATATATCTATTTGCCTTCTCAGTGACCATCTAAATGGCAAAAAACACCATTAAAAATTTACCATTCAAAAATATAGCAAATACTATTCTCTTCTTTCATGATTTAGTACTGTGAAAGGTGCCAATTTTCTGCACGGTGCAAATTGCTAGTTAATATACAGATGTTGACAACACACAAAACTTTTTCTTCTTCTTTTTCAATTGAGCAGTTTTTTTCCAGAAACATGAAAAGATTGAATAAGCTAAACATTCCACGGAAAAAAATTCTGATTAAACACATCATGGTCTGCTCATCTCTATGGTCTTTTTGACAGTTTTCCTCTCTGTTCACTGAACAGCTGGAATATTAGAAAAATAGGCATACAGGCAAGTGGGCTGGCTGGTTACCTACTTATCCAGTTCCTCGAGTGAAAATAATGTGGGCGTTTTGGTACTACTTTTCAGAATTCATTTCTGCTTTGTGCTTTCTACTAAAAATATTAGTTTCAGGTACCTTGCTATTATTTATAATGTTGACTGTGGATCTAAGCCCCGAAGAAAAAGAAATTAGACATTCAGTAAAAATTTAAAAGTGCAGTGAAATAGTCTGAATGTATATAAAAGACTGTTACTAAGGGCAAGAGCTACCCATTAGTCTTCTAATACTCAGATGGGTATTTTGACTATTTATAGTAATTTCAGTTGTCCTAATAACAAGGTCAATGCACTTGCCTTCTAGCTTCTTTATTCTTTTCTCACCATGTATTTATTTTGTGGTCAGGAAGGATATTTGCAGTGCAGTATAATACCACTGAATTCTCTGGGGATAGATTTTTTTAATTTGGCTCATCACTAAATGCCAGTAGCATCTTCTCATTTCCTTTTGCTGCAGACATTTCTGTGTTCCTCCATCAAAATCGTGTTTGAAGGACTAACAGTCTGGAACAAACACCTAAGCCGTACTAGGGTGGGAGAGAGAAATTACACTTAAAGGAAGGAAGAATGAACACAGCTGTTTCTGTTGCTGACTCACTGGCCAGCAAATTGTCTAAAAGGAGAACCAGGGTGTTAAGAGATTATTTCCTGGTTTGTTTTTTTGTCCTTATACAGCGAGAAACAAAAGTTTAGAAGCAGTAACATGGGTAACACAAAACATGAAAGAGAATAAAAAGTGAAAAGTGAGAAAAAACTTTAAGATCCTTCTAAGATGACAGTTAAAAGAGTTTCCCCGTTGAAGCTGAGTAGGAAATCTCTGTCTAAATAAAATATGACACTTTTCTCCCCTCAAGAAATTGAAAAGCAGCATATTAATGAGGCTGCTTATCAATACATTAAGGAATGGGTTTTCTGAGGAGGTCAGATTATATCTAATTATACCATAACTAAAGGGAAAAAGCACGGAAACAGACCTTAAGGACCAAACAGTCCTTAAAATAGATCTGGACAAGTGATGACCTTGCCCAGACAAGGATTGTACCACTGTGTTATTCTACCCAAGACAGAGGATCTATTTTCAGAGCCAAGAAAAGATTTTCCTAGCTCTTCTCAGACTCTCTCCAGCCACCTCTTCTCTTCTCCCTTGTTCACTGCTCTAGATGCAGATATTGCACTAAAGCTGCTCAGAAGTGTTCTTGAGGAAATAACAGAGATGGAAACTCCCTCACTCCTACAAAAAGGTGTAAAACCTCTAGAGTAGTGCAACCTAAACCTGAAGGGGAGAGAGCTTATTACAAGAGGTTTGCACCTCAGTGCTCTGGCTAAATGCTGCTCTGCCTGACCTCCCAGGCTAAAGAAAAGTAAAACATAAGAAACATCAGCTGTTCAGAGCCCAGGACAAATAGAAGTGTTACAGACCAAGAGGGGTGAATAGCAATGACCCAAGAAAAAACTTGTACAAATGAATATCTAATTTTAAAACTTTTTCCAGCTCAGTATCACTGACCTTTTTCTTAAGTACCCTGGGTAAATTAAATCCACAGCCCTTCCCATAAAATTAGGAAATTAAAACAGATAAGCAAACTAATGCAATTGTTAGCAGGCAGTGAATTCGATGGACTTTTCTGGGATTGTTCCTGCACTTCTATAAAAGAATGAATCTTTAATAAAATGGAGGAGACTGAATTCACTCCTCCTTCATTGCCATAATTTGACTTAGAACTGCAAATAGTTCAGAACAGAGCACTGAATCTAGCTTATTAGTCCTATATTTTGGGTTTCTGAAGATTGTGATCTGAGCTGCATGGTGTGAGATCAAGTATTTTGTATATAACAACAGCATTAAATTATAAGTGGGAATGTGTAAAAGATAGACAAAACCAACAGCCTTCTGCACCCTTCGAGTCAGTGAGTTTAAGCTTTGCCTCAGTTAGCTGCTTCAATCTATTCTTAAGCTTAGGGACTTCTGCCAGCCTCAACTGATGTTAATGGCAGTTAGGCATGTGCTTAAGCATTTTGTTGAGGACATAAGCAAAATTGCAATCATTGTAAAGACTTCCATTGCCTTTTGCTAGGTTTAGAATAGGTTCTTTTGTAAGCGTATAATGAATGAGTATAAAATCTCATCCATTTTTCTGTTAGCATTTTGCTCTCACCCTATTGGGTGTAATTGGCTGTCCAAGGTCAACTGTCTACCTGTTCTTCCTCAAAGACTGGATCTCAGAGAGTCAGTGGTATAACTGAAATAGCCCCATTTGAGGTTCAAGCAAATTTTGCTTCTGTAAATATTCCCGCGTGCTTTGCTCCCATGTCATTTGTTGGCACTTTCCTTTGGAAAAATCAGAATATTTTTTGTGTTACTGGTTCTTTCTTCTTCATATAAAGTCTATCACTTGACTGCTACACTGCACCATAAATAGACATGTTTTTTCTCTCTTCTCCTAATCACACAGCTCCATATCCATATTAAGGTATGTCCTTTAACACAGCTTGTGATGTTTGCATGGGACAGTTAAGATTATCTCCAAGGCAAAACATTTATCTGTCCTTGTGAGAAAGGAGATAATTTCTGTAAAACACTCCTGATACTCATGTTCTAGTGTACTGTCTGAATCCAAGAACTTGTTAGAGATTACTAGCAGAAAAGGCAAACCAATGACACAGTTTCCTTAGGGAACAAAGCAGAGGAACCATTAGCTGGGAAAAGTCCCAACTTAAGTCCCACCAAGCTAATACAATTATGTTTTCAGGGTTGTGAAAAGCAAGATGAGGGTGAATCCTTGACCTTCAGTCTGATGCTGGAGAGGAGCATTGGTACTGAGGAAGTTAAAAAGCTTGTAGGTCAAATAAACACCAAACCAGAGCTTTTTCTGGATATTAAAACCTGCCTTCTCAAGCCAGAAATTCTAGTTACTTTGGCAAACAGGATCTTACACATACTCTACAGACTAGACCAAGAGTATTTAGTAAACAAGTACTTAGTATTTTTATTCTAGCAATTCTTTCTGTTACATTCTATAAAACTATAAATCTGAGGATAATTTGTGTTTATTTTGAAAATGCTTTTGTCACTGCGAAGTCTTGCGAGTAAATTAATTTGGGGACCACTGGCTGTTCAACATTTACATATGTTGGGAGGCCTCAGACCGGGAGCCAAATGTTTGTCTTATCTCATCTGCATACATGCTAGAGCATGGTCCACTGATCATCCCTATATACTAGACATTTTGGATCCCACCTGGGCATCACATTCCTGTCCATTAAAAGAGAGCATGTGGCAGAAAGGAGCTGGGTCATGCTTCCGTCTCTTCTTTATGTGGAATTAGGACTCAAGATGTGCTCCTGTATCCACCAAGTCAGACATAAGATGGTTAGATCATCTCCATCTAAACATTGGGAAGAAAATGCAAGAACTTTGATCCCTGACCTGAGGAATGTACCCCTAGAGAAAAAAAAAATTTAAGAGGCAACTCACCTGATAACCATGAAAACGATTCCCATTTCTCTAAAGCATATTCCATTTTCTATAGCTGCTTTGTAGGAATCAGCATGTTCTGTGACTCTTTTCTGCTACATGAGAAGTCATTTGCATTTGCTAGTATAACGGTGGCACAAATCTCTCATCACTTATACTGTCTTTTTTGCAGTAGCAGTTTTTAAGGTGTTTTTTATTCTATGCAAGCCAAAATTGTCCAACCAAGGCTCTGTTGTTGTTGTTGTTGTTATTTTTCACTTTCTTTTGGTTATGACTCCTTCTTCCATCCACATAGTTACGTTTGTATTACTTCACCTTTAGAGGCACTCAAAATCCTTTCAGGTTCCTGGATGGGTGTCAAGTGCATTGACTGGCAGATGACCTTATTTCATAATTTTTTAAAATTATGGCATATCACTAAAATAGTTAAACCTTTGAGGTACTTTTTTGCCTGATTTAAAGTCTATTTTAAAGAATTTCATAAAGATTCGCATTGGGCTTTGGCATGTGTTCAACTATTGATCATGCATTCCCAGTACACACTTGTAGGAGAAACATTGGCTTCAGTGTCGCTATTCTCAGGCTTGTGTTCATGTTATTAAGGGCTTTACCACAGAAATTCCACTAGCCCCATCAGCTGCAACAGGGTCTGGGTTCTGGGCACAGCATTCAAATTTGAGCTATTCAAATAAACTAAGACAAATGCATGCAAGATCTTAGCACACTGAAATTTTTCTCATGTGTTCTTGACATTTCCACAGAAGTCCCTCTGACATTTCATTTTCAGAGCTGGAAACGTGATGAGGACTCACTCTCCTTTCATGAGATTTTCTTTTCGCTGATACCTTTAGATATAAAGCCTGGAGAATGTAGTGGGAAGTTGGTATGCAGAGAGCTCATAACTTTTAGGAATGTCACCTGAGCTTCTGTGATTTACTGCTTTTCAACCTATTAGCTGACTGAATGGAGGTAAAGGAATTTAAAAAACCAGTATCAGAGGTGATGTTGTCAAAAACCTACTCCTCGCTAAAGTGTTCTGGATGAACACATTTGTCAGTTGGTTTAAGTCAGAGGTTTGAGAATGCAGAATGTAAAAATGAATCTTTCAGAGCCTCTGAATTTGCGCAGCATTTATGAATTTTATCATCTTACTTGCCTCACCTGCCAAGGGCTTATCATATTAATATGTTAGCCTCAAAGGGATCATGTGAAAGCTTATTAAGTGATCTTTATTAACTGTTCCATGATGATACGTTCTTTGATGAAAGTCATTATAGACATGTGAATTCCCCTTTTACAAGTACTGAATTAGCCCTCAACTTCTCATTTTAAAGTAGCTGAGAAATTCAAAAGTGTATTGACAAACCACAAATGGAATCCCATCTGGCCATATGCAGTTGGAACTGTCATCAAAATAAAACCTAAAACTGTTTGTAGAAACAGCAGGGAAAAACATGATTTGTTTTTTTCAGTCTACTAAATGAACTGACATGTTCCTGCTGCTGCTGTATACACTTTCACATGAATTTCATTGTCATCAGAGCAGTAAAACTGAGAAAAACAGGGTCCATACTAACAACTGAAAGTCTATTGCAAGCTCGTTCTTTGTATGTGGGCAACGCTTTTCATCCTTATGCTTCATAGACACCTAGGAAGAATAAATCCAGCATCAGAGCCACTACATGTTTTCCTCCATTTGTCGATGAGGTATAGCACAGACAGAAACAGCAACTCACTAATGTCAGAAAGTCAGATTATGAGCAGGCTGTCCCAGACATCAGACAGAAAGCTATTATTCTTCTACAGCAGTTCTTTAATTCGCTGTCAATAAAGAGATTGGGACTGACTATGCTGGCTGGTAAAAAAGCTGAAAGATGCACTGGACCATCAGTTTTCACCAGCTGCTGCTGGAGTTCATAACAGGGAAAGGATTCCTAGGGTTGCACAGCAAATGGCAGATTAAGATCCTCTGACACACAGTCAACTAAAGAAAAAAAAATATGAAAAATTAACATTCTTGCTGTAAAATGGATTCTTTCTCAATTGCTGAAAGTATGCCTTGAAGTATATTTGTATGTCATTCTACTGAAGTTTGATGGTTCTGCTTACTTTTATCACTAAAAATACTTCTCACGTGATGACACTAATGCATATATGTTTAGTTTTCATTTTATGGAGCTCCACCTTACATTATGGCACCTATTTACCTTTGTTTTCCAGACCTATTGTTCAGCAGTTATTCAATAATTTTAGGAAACTGTTCAGCATTTGCCAGGTTTTTCACATCTTGCTCTTCAACAGTATGATGGGAAATATTTTTCTTTCTTTTCTTCATATTTTATTCATATAAAGAAAAAATGTGAGTCTGCTGTCGATGCTGGCAGTTTAACATACTTTGTTTTAAGTGAACAATAGAAAAAAGTGTATGCAAAGTTTCACAGGGAGGAAATTTTTCCATTATTTTTATAACAGCCTAGCTTCTAGAATAACATGAGACTCTTACCAAAACAAAAGACAGAGTTTTGATTTTAGGAGAAATGATGAAAATTCAGAATATTTACCATGACCTCAACTCTGGGGTTACTTTTGAATACATAAGATCTGAATAAGAGAATCAGTAACTGGAACTAGGAAGAACCTCAGAAGGGGCACTTGGTCCTTCCCTCTTCAGGAAGGCAAGGTCAGTCTGGCCTTCCTCATAGAAATGACTATGAAAAAGAAAAGAGATTTTTACAAGCTTCTTTATATATAGTGATTTATCCTAGACATACATTGCTGAGTAAGAAACAAATTTTGTTGTTGACTTCAGCCTTAAACCCAAATTATTTCAATAAGTGACACGGTAATGTTTGTTTTGCTATAGAAGACTTTTTAAAGGTTGTGACTGAAATCATCTCTGCGTAAGCATGAGAAATGTGCCAGGTCTTGGTTGAATTCTGCTGGTGAGACAGCAGCTCCCAAGATAGCAGCAAATGAGGGAAGCACAAAGCAAAATTCAGATAGATACTGAACAGTCCCAGAGCTGACAGCACCTTTCCAAGCACTTCGGTATTTATGTCCAAACATGGACACAGACTTGGCCTTCACTTTTGGGCATCTTCACCCTAGTCAGACTAACTGCCATAAATGACACTTTCAAAATGACACCTTGTGAATACATAGATGGTAGGCTTTCTTGGAAACAATAGCAGCAGTAGCTGTCCAGACCAGTGTCTATTGTGCACCAGGTGGCTCGATATTACTGAAGATTTCCCACTCCTCTACCTAGTGGTTTGGGGTGGAAAGGGGGGGATCCTCCCTTGAGAGAGCTATGGGCTTACTAAGCACAGGATTCCAGCATGCCTTTTCCAATACACATCGGCCCATACCTCTTGACATGCTCCTCAGACAGGGTCTACACAAGGCTGGAAGAAGAGTAGGAGAGAGGACTCATGGGGAACCTTCCAGGACTTCTTATTTCCCTCACAGCTTCACAGAGAATAGTCTCCAGGAGGAGGTGGGGCAGGGCCCCACATCATCCAGCCATTAACCTCTTATCATTAGCAGGCTCCTAGTGTTTCGTCTAAGATCTCAGGGGCAATCCAACTCCAATGCCATGCCAGCTACTCTGCATTTCTCAAGCAAGTTATTTAGCAGAAGCTGCAAGAACTCCTGAAGGCAGCTTTCCTCCCTGGTGGTTGTTCCTTATTCATAAGTGCTTCCATTAATGATGTTGCACCTTATTCCACAGCCAATTACATCTGCTAGATTCTGGCTTCTTCAGGAAGTTTTCCTATCCCATTATTTACATGCAGTGGATCCATCTTCCCCACCAGGGACTGGATGGACATCATAATATTCATTCCCAGCCTCAGGTTTCCTAGGAGTCTCTACGACCCAACATAGGTATGTAAGCTAGATGCAAACTCTAATGTTGCTAAAGGTATCAAGATTTGAAAGACTCTTGTTTGCCTTGCTAGAAGAGGTTCCTGTTGAGAGACACTTTAAATGGGGTTTGAAACATCATGGGCTTTATCTTCTTTAAAAATACAGCAATGCTGTTTTCCTTTGAAAAGCTTCATTAAATATATATTTGCCTTGTGTTGTGAGACAGGCTTACATGCACAAAGATTTATTAGTAGGGTCCTTAGCTGATGGCATACATCGACTCTCTAGTAAAGTTAGTTTCAGGGAAAAATAAAAACTAAGGGGGAGAAAGAAAACAAGAAGAAAGAAAACTCCCCAGTGGCCATCTGGGAAGAGAAGCAATTGGTATCCCCACTGAGCATCTCCCTGGGCTCCTCTCCAGCGCAGCAGGCAAACCCCAGTAACCTTTTTCCATAGGGACTATATAATTTTCATAGGACCCACTCATCTCTCCTATCGGTTTTTGCTTCTGGTGCTGTTAGTGCTGGCTGGAGCATGCTTTCACCTGGGGCTGGTGCTGCAGACTAGGTCATTGATAAGGTATGTGTTTGCATATTATTGTGTCTCCATACCGTAACCCAAAGCTACAACCAAAGGGCAGGGAAAGGAAAGGGAAAAGGGTGATTCTGAAGCTGCGAGCAATTTGTTTCTCAAGAGAACCTGCCATAACTATGCTGTTGGGGTTTGCAGGAATAAGGTCTTGAGAATAATAGCACAAGAATAACAGCATGAGAACAGCAAAGGAAAATCACTGCCACAGCAGCCTGTGTGAAACATTGCAGAGCTCCAAGGAAAAGGCAGGCTACAGAACCGCACCTAAAAGTGCCTTAGCATGCATTACAAAGGTGAAGGCACCTAAGGCACTGAGCAACACTTCTGAGTTTGAAAAATGGTATATTGTGCATTCCCCTCAATGGATTCACTCTTTACACTTTCTCTATCAAGTGACTGCAGAATTTTTTTCTCACCTCATCTAGATGCTGTTCCCTCTTTTCCTTCTGTTTTAACATTTCTGCCTGCTCTTTCAAGTGCACTGTCTCTTATGGCTAACGCACACCTATGCCCTGCAGCCAAAAACCATGCATCTCTACTTTGCATTGACGAATACTTTCTTCCTTGCCTTTAGTGGACACTGTATACAGAAGTATCTCACCTCTAGCTGCAGAAAGCCTCCTTTTCACCTTTCTAATTCTCTGAACAGCAAAAGTAATTTTTCCTACTTATTATATAAAGCAAAACTGTCAGCTTTGGAGCCACCTGGCAGAGCAATCCCTGTTCTGTCTTAATGGCCTCTTTGCTGACAGTGAGACATAGTGAGAGATCAAACACCACAGAACCTGTATTGGTGCAAATTCAGTGCAAGCTGCACTTGTGAGCGGCACAGCCTCATCATCAAGGATTGCGGGGTGCAGCTACACTATTTACACCTCTAAAGCTTTTCCATTTTACCTTACACACACAGACTGGACTTTGTATACCAAAGCCTTGCATCATATTCTAGTCCCATTGAACTCAGCAGTACCATGCAGGATCCTGCAGCAAAGAGTGAGCTGCTTTCTTTGCTCTGTTACTCAGCGACAGTCATCAGTAGCTGATGCAGTGACACAGGACCTTGTCTGCACATTAAAACCACTTCCAAATAAATTGCATTTTTTAAGCAAATACTTAGTGAATATATTTGAAGGCTAGAAATTATCCAAAATAACTCTCATATGACTTGTATGCTGTTTCTTTTCTTTTTTTATTGGTGCCAGGAGGAGCTCCCTGAATTGAAAAGTGGACGAGATGATTTCATGGATTCTTAAGTACCATCTTAGGCTTATGAGAGAACTGTTATATTTCCTCAGTCTGGTTAAAACCAAGAATTATTGGAGAAATCACTAGAAAACTTGTTCTCCTGAAACTTTCAATATGACTTGTCAATTAAGAGGTGAGGCTATATTTAATAACACCAAACCAAGATATGTGCATGTAAAAAAAAAAAAAAAAAAAGATAATACATTCTAAGTCGCAAGAAGCAGTCACAATACATTTGGGCTCAAATTTTTGGGAAAAAAAAGGTTGTCTTTACCAGTGAATTAAATTATGCCACTACCTGAATACAGTTTCTGGAATTTCATCACCTGCACAGTTAACTTGGTAGAATGACAGAGTGTTAGTTGGTCCTCACCAAATCTACCAATGACCAAGCAGTTCCCAGGCACAATCCAAGTACTTTCACAATATACAGATTGGGTACAATCACCCTGTATTGGAAGCCTAAAGAATTTAATAGCACAGGCTTGGCCAGACTGTGCCACTTTTAGTCTCAGTGCTAAAAAAATGGGCTCTATACCACTTATTTCTCATTTACAATTATTTTCAAGGGCCAACATGGCATTATGTTTGCTACTTTTTCCCATAAATGTCTAATGTAGTCAGCTCCCATCCAAATCTTATTTCAGATAAGTTAAATAGATCCAGCTCTTATAAGCTCTTATAAGATCCAGTCTTCTTATAAGGTATTTTCTCAGACCTACCTAACATTGTGTTTCATTCTTCTGCTTGCCTTCTATTTTATTTTATTTTTCCTAGTAAGGACACAAGACATTAGAAAAACTATGGAGAAAGGAAATACTATACTTCCGAAATCCCATTTATACTGAATAGTTATTCATTATGTAATAAGGGATCATAATATTCTGTTAGTGCCTGAGAGGTGCAATAGGAGTTTCATGTTGACTTGTTTCTTCATAATGGTCTCTGAGTTATAAACACTTTTTCCAGGATAAATCCATTGTTTTGTAGATACAGCCTCTCCTCACACAGGTAAGCATGCTCTTGGGTCACTCTGTCCCTGTCATTACACATCACTGTGTTGAGCTTTGTGGTAACCTCATATTTGTGATATTTAATAAACTGTTTGCACAACTTTAATACCCTGATAATTTCTATAGTAATTTTTAATTTCTTAGAAGTTTTCTACTCTACTGGTCTACATTAAGTTTCTTTATGTCTTTACAATAGTTTCTTAAAAGATTTGAGCAGAGGAATATTATTGCAAATTACACTTTTATTTTGAGATTACCTATTATTTAAAGGCTGGAAGGAAGTATTAAACACCCATGCAAGCAGTTATATATAGTGGAAAGCACTAGTCTAGAGTCACTGCATTTCAGAAATGCCATCAATATTGTTTGGGTTTGTGCCAGGGAATTAGGGCATCCATGTTCTTGTAATATTCTAGTACTAATCACAAGATTAGAAATACCACTGCTGAGGAGGTGGATTTTAAAAGTAGCAAGAGGAAACAGGATAATCACCATTCACACTGATAGCAGGAATATGAATGCAGCTTTGCTCATCTGTGTAAGCTGGGTGCCTTTCAGAACTAGTGTTTTTGAAGGACTTTAACAGCTTTCTCAGGAGTCCAGAAGCACCTGCTTTATTAGTCATTATTGCTTAACATTTTGCAGGTTTCTTCCCTTAACCTGCCAACCACACATAGCAAAACCACCCAGACTGAGACTTTACAAGTAAAACCTAGTGACATTTGGGTGTTGATGCCGAGTTGCGATAAGCTACCTGCCCAGAAAGTCCTCACCATCTGAGGATGTTGGCCAGCAACAGGATGGGGAGTTTGTCATTGGGTATGCAAGTCAGCTGAACTTCTCACCAGCCTGGAAAACCTATGCCTGAAGAGTAGCCTTATTTAAAGTATGTCTGCCCATCATCAGTATTTCCCTGTAACACTGTGTTGAGACTAAAAGAGTATACGAGCATTATGTTAGCCTTCTGCAATGAACAGGTTGAAGTCTTTCAGCCGACGTGTTACCACCAGACCTACTCAGTCAAGAATCCTAGAGCCCTTGACAATAAAGCTAATTGAGGTTCCCACATAATAATTGTCTACTATAGAGTATAGCTGACTTTGTGGCTCATGAGTCTGGAAGGTCTATGGGCAGTCCGCTCAGTGTGATCATGCAGCCTGTAGCTTGCATCTGAAGACCCAGGAAGGGAAATGTCCCATTGGCATGTGGATTCCAGTGATGGGGGGAAGACAATGGTTCTCCACCATGTAAGTTTGAGACATCTTAGAAATAGGGTGCTACAGGAAAACTTGAATAGCTATCTCAAGAGGCTGGAAGCAATAATTTTATTACTAGCAGTTATTATTTACTATTTATGGTAAGCAGCTTTTTAAGGACTGAAAACCAGATTTTGGTCTGTTAGGTATCCCAAATACAACCAAATGTAGGAAAAGACAGTCTATAAGCACATAGACTTTAAAAATAAAATTAAAAGATCAACAACATATCAGGTGTGATGGAGAAATAACTCTGTGGTTAGTGCTTTAGCTTGTGAAAAATGTACAAATGAATGCCACGAGGAAGAAATTGGATAGCAAAATAAAGAAAATGAAAGGTTCTAGGGGAAAAAATCAAGTAATTGGAGCATGAAAACACAATACTGGTAATTAATACAAGAAGGCACAGGTGAAAAAAAAACTTACAGGGGAAGAGAACATGTAAGTCACTCAAGCTGTGCAGAATCAGAGTGTCAATGAAAATTCAGTAGCTAACATGGAAAGGAAAATTCAAACTGTGGCTGGAGGAACTTGAGATGTGCGTTGACAGCACAACTGCGAGTAGGCAGATCTAAAAGACAGATATATCTTCCTTGCTTTGTAAGGTCATGCAAGGACACTGCCAAAGAAAATGGGGGAAAAAAAAAAAAAAGCGCAAGATCTTTAAGAAAAAATAGAAAGGAACACAAAGCCACTGACCACCCAGACTATTGATTATAAATTTCTTGAAACCATAGAGCCCATTAAAAATCATAGACAAAAAAAAGTCTAAATTCTATTGAAGATAAAATTGGACTGTTCTGAAAACAACCAGATGACATCTTATTATAAAGCTCAGAATTTCCTGGTTTTCCCTCTTTTTTTTTTTTCCCCCCTGAGGACAGAAGACAGCTTCTCATCAAAATGATGTAATTTTGCCCTTCCCACTTTTGTAAAAATGTTGGGTGAGAAGGGCAGAACAGCATTTATTCACAGGAGATATTATTTCTGTAATAATGAAGGAAAATCAGATTTTCTCACAAAGTTAACTTAACCAAGGAAAATCTCAAAGTTTACCTGTGATTTTGGCAGGCACTTCTGAATACTGACTGTGTGGAAATGTTCTGTATTTTCCCCTTCAAAAAGTTCTCCTCTTCGACATTTACCCAAACAAAGAGAGGGATGAAATTTGGGTTTGGAATTCCCAGTGGCACCTAGTTATAATATTTCTTTTAAATCATTACATCTTAAATATCTATCTGCCTTTGCCTCTTTCCACCTCTTTCTGTCTGCTGTCTTATGTTCGGTTAAGAAGCACCTTATTTACAATATCTTGGAAAGAATCAGTTGATTATAAAGAAAACGCTTGATATATATTGATACTTATTAAAGTAGGCTATCCATATTCAAATATTCCTACATCAACTAAATCAATGTCTTAATGTCTTAAAGCATTTATCCATTCTGTGCAGTGAGGCAACGAGGAAACAGAATTTTAATGATAAACTGTATTAAACAGTAAATAGAGGAAATCCAAACTGTCATTTAAGTAGACCTTCTTGTGAAGAAATATTATAGTAATGCACAGGAAGGCTGCTGCATGATTCCCATCCAATACACATATTTGCTGAGATATAGCTGCCTTAATATTCCTGGCAGAAAGCAGCAAGCCATTTAAAGTACCCTTTAAATCCCTTCAAGGAATTTAAGTAAAAGAAAATAAACAGAATAAAGAATGTACATAAACTGAATTGCATCATGTAGTTAGTAATATTGTGCATGTTTCACTTCAGTCTTCTGTTCCTGACACTGTGAAAGTGCTTATCAGACAGACATTGAAAATAAAATAGTGCCTTGACCGAATATTTTAAATGCTACATTGCAACCATTTCTAAGATTTATTTTCAGAAGAAATGAAATATAAGCATCTACTTACCACCTGTGCAGTGCACCTACTCTGGCATTTTGGTGTGTGTAACAGTTTAACTTCTAATTACATGGGGAATGCTTAGTTTGGATGAAAGCACAGCATAACGAAGTAACATGGCATCACAAGCAATTTAAGTTCTATGAGTTAATTAAAGCCTTGAGCTCCATGTGGATGTCAGGCAAGCAATATGACAGCAAAATTTATGACAACTGTGTTGAATCTCTGCTGCAAGCTAGGATACAACAGAAAAAGAGTTTACAGATAGGAACATACAGCAGACACATCATGTCCTTGTATACTTACAGGAACATTTAAAAAGCGAATTGGGGTTCATTAGACCTGAAAGGCAAGCTGTGAAGTTTGGTTTATGTCGTGATATTGTCAAGATATAAACAAACTGTGACAGAGTCTTTTTGAAAGCAATATTTAAGATCAGAAAAGCTGACAGGTGTGGATGCAGCACTTAACATGGAGAACACAGTATACACCAGATTTTGTACCAGAGAAGGAAGCTGGTTCTAGCTCAGGTTTATCATTTTCAAAGATATAATTTTCATTTCTAGGCTGGCAAAGTTTCTTTCTGGAGACCACAGCATTTTCATTTTATGGTTTCTTAAGATACATCTTCCCTCCATATTAAAGTATACGTTTTATTAATTTTGACATGTTAAATCAGTCACACAGCTATGACTAATCACTGTTTGTGGAACAGTTTTTACATTACAAATCTCTGCCCTGATTTTCCTGGGTAATTGGAAAGTGTAATGAAAAGTTTTACAGAAGTGTTCCCCTACTACTATTTCTGCATCTTGCCATTTTCAAATTCTCTACAGCTAGTGTACACTTATTCCAGAGCTTTAGAGCAGTGTCTATAATGTTCTATTTATATTCTTACATGACCTTTATCACTGTGGCATCTGACTACCTTGCAGGGCCCTGTTACATGATACAACTACCTTCAGTTGCAATGCTCTTACATAATTTTTCTGCTTGGAAGAAATGAAAGAGTGTTATTTTTTAGCTATTTAAAACTGCCTGCTTTTTGTTTTTATTTTTAGCCAGCGAGGTGCATCTTGCACAGGGAAAATGATGCTTTGAAGCAATTCTTCATTCCAGTGAGCGCTTATTGTATAACTGAAGACCATTACAAAACCCAGGGCCTAAATGAATGCCTTCTCCACAGACTGGCACTCAGTTTGGATATAGTTTGCAGGACATCCATTTTGCTATGTCCTGAAACCAGTCCACCATCAAGGATCAAATTGTTGGTACTTATGGAGAACCTTTAGCTGTTCATTGACAGAAATCATGGAAATCCTGGTGAAAAGAAACTACTGGTCATGTTCTAGAGGCCAAAATTATGAACTGGGTATTGCAGTCACACTGACAGATCATCTCCACAAGAAAATTAAGGGGCAAGTCTTAATAAATACCTACTAAAATAAGGGTACTTATGCTGAAATGCGATGTTTTCATTATATATTAGCAGCAACTATGTGAGAAAATCTGCATAAGGTACACTAGCAAATTTCCAGTTATAGTTTTTTGTTTAAAAGCTCTTCATAGAGTTCTAAGTACTACTTCAGTTTTCCATACATCACATTTGTTTTACTCAGAAATTGTATGGTGCTGTATCTCAAAAATTCAGCTGAGAATAATTAACATTTATTAACGAAGATTTTATACACAGCACCCTAAGGTTTAGTGCTGTGTGATACCTTCCAGAAAGAAGTAATTCTGGCTGATGCTTCTGTAGAGTCTAGAATGCAATAGTTCCATCTCAGTGTCTCTCTGACAGATAACAACTATAAAAATTTATGGAAACATGAGGTCCCATTTATCATGTATTCCTAAATGAGTGTAAACATAGTAGACTTACAGAAAATAATCATCAGTAGTGAAAGTTTCCAGAAACAAGATCTTTTTTTTTTTATTCATTGAGTTTGCCTTGAGCCAACCAGTTCTGCAAACTAATTTCACCATCAGAGACAGACACAGTCATCAAGAGGGTAAGAGAATTTATAAATATAAGTAAGCTGGCCTGGAATAAATAAGGAAAGAAGGCAATAAGTTCCAAGGTCTGAAAGCTTCCGTGCCAGGTTGAAAAAGCACTGAAAAAACTCCCTGCCACTGTTTAATCTAGTATTAGTGTCCAAATCTTGAAAAGCTAGGGTTGGAAGACATTTTTAGACACTGCCCCTATCCCATATAGGCATTGTGTCAATGCCATGTATAGCCACTGGCATCTAAAACATAAAAGTAAGTCCCAGATATTACTGAACACCCTTTCCCAAAATCCAGGGTTGCCCTCTCTTCCGTACCAGCTACTGAAGTCAGATCAACAGAAGGGAACATATCCATGAGGAGCGATAGCAGCACGGGGCGCACCACCTTTGTCAGGGTCAATCTGCTCACAGTAGGAATTACTGTCCCAGGCTGCTTTTACCCATTTGGTGAGGAAGGAGGTTTTGAAACTGTAATGATGCCCCCCAAAACTTTTTAAACTCACAAGTGATATATTGTATTTTCTTCTTGTTCCACCCACTGCCCGAAATGAAAGCAATGGCATGCCCTCACTGGTACATGTCATGGTTTGCTGCCAAGAGCTGTCTCTCATGCACACCCACAGTCACGTTTTATCACACCTTGAGCACAAAGCTTTAATTGTACAGAAGAAGCCAAACACCACATAGAGTCTCAGTTTTCTCTCTCACAGGACCACCACAAAAAAAGAGCTTTTGGAGAAACCCTGCAACCCACTTGTAAGCAAAAATGTTGTTCTCTGCTTGTAAACAGTCACAGCTATTGCTAGTCACTGCTCTGAGCTTGCCATTTCGAGTTTCAGATCTCCTTGATACAGCTGACCTTGAGAAAGCACCTCCACTGAAACTATACTTATGCTTTTGCAATCCAGAGAAAAGCTGCCAACAGCATGATGCTCCACAATCCATAAGGCCAAGAAGTGGATAAAAGCATAAAGAATACCCACTGTTGCACTTTCTTTTCCTATTCTCTCAAAGCAGAGCACTAAAGGCAGCTACAGCATGGAGAAGAGAAGGTGAAGAAACAAAAGCAATACTGAGCATTCATGGTTATAGCCTGCACTGATGGTCCCAGAAAGGCTTTCAGATTTTATCCAGGACCCCTATGAAAATGGCCCCAAGGGTACAGCTGCCAGAGCCTCCTATCTGCTTTTCTACTCAAGATGTCTCAGATGCAGAGAACAGTTAGCCTATTTCTTTTCCTATAATCTGATTGTAATTTGTAACTATAGTCCTAAACTGTAGGTAGATGTAGATTGAACATACATTATTTTGCAGAAAGTACTATAACCTACTCCCCCCTCTTCTTGCTTAATGAATTCTATGTAGAAAACATATCATCTTTGAACTCCCTTGGAGACTAGAGGAAATGCCTGTGCTTGGTGTAAAAGATGCCTTCCCACCATTGCAAAGATACAAATAAATAACTGCAGCTTGGTTCCCCTCCCCCAGACACCAGCTTAGAAAAAAAAGATCTGTTTTTCTTCAATATAAAGAGCAGAAACACAAATAACCAACTGAAAGGAACCTCTGTTCCCTTTCAAAAAATGTCTCGTGAAAAAAGCTTTCGGTTTTGCTTACGTTTTTATGCTTCACAGGACTCCACAGTTTGCATACTGTCAGCTGTGAATTCCTCTCACCCTTTTTGCTAGCAGCCTCCTGGAATTCAGAGAATGAATGAGGGTTAACTTGACGGGATGGAGAGGGATGATAGGAACAGAGCTGTTGGTTCCTCCAGAACCAGTCACAAAGCCTTTCTTTGCTCTCAAATGTCCTTCCCTTCCACACAGCTTTTACCAATGTGCTACCTAAATTTGTTTCAAAACACGGTTAGTGTCTGAACTGCAACACTCGGACTGCAGGTCTGTAAGCATGAGGACTTCTTTCTTGTCTCTGTCCCCAGGGCTGAGACCCCCTGTCCACAGTAGAATACAAGCAGTCCTACTGGGACAATTTTTATGCCAGTTTTATCCCACAAGCTGTCAGAAACATAATATGACAGCTCTTGCAGAGAATTATGAACGTGAAGATGATTGACAAGATTTCTCTCTACCCCTCCTGTGCATGAGGGAGAACGTGTTGGCCTTTTCACAGCAACTTCTGCAAATTGCAATTGCCCCAGAATCTCCCACTGAGGTTCTGGTATGTTTCTTCTCCCACGCTGTCTCCCACCAGGATGCCAATCTCTTGGTAGAGCTTTTCTGTGTACCTCATGCTATACAATGTTCGCTTCTCAGACCACCTCTTATTTCTGTGTATGATGCCACTTTGCTTTCATCACCAGCCCTGGTTTGCTTCTTTATATCAGTAACAGAATTCAGCCTATTTCTGGTTCTGTCCCTCTCCCTTCCTGGGTAATAAAGGTTACTTTTTGGTTTTGGGTAGCCCTAGGCCATCCAATATGCTTATAAGGAGTGGAAATTCCAACATTCTAAGGAAATAGAACATAAAATTCCTTTTCATCTGCATAATCTTTCACAGCCCCCAAAATACTGCACTTTGTTTCAGAAATGTTAAAAATAATTTATAGTGGTAGAAATTCATGCCAGAACATCTTCAGGTAGTCTAGCTTCAATCTCCCACCCCATTCACCCAACTTTGTATGTACACCCCATCTCCTTTTTTAATGACAATTTTGCAGTTGCATTTCATATGAAGTTTTAAAAGAACAGGTAATAAGTTTGTAAAATACTGATATGTATCTCAAGTTTGTTACACACATAAGTATTATACAGTATAGGAGATTCTTCACACAGCAATAGAAGATAATATATACTATTAAATGTTATATTGTAGTTATAGGATTGTACAAGCAAGCTATCAAACAGTCTAAATCCAGCATCTATTAAAATTTCACACACTTGTCATCAGTGGAGCCCTAAATGTATCATTAGACTATTTTATCTCATTATTGCCTACATTTGTTAATGCAGTTTGGCTCCTCCTATTTTTTCAAATATAAAACAAACCAATAACCTTTATTCCAATCTCTTTCTTAAATAGAGATGTCATACAATAGAAAACTAGTTTATCACCACTGATGACAAATCCTTAGCTGAAACACACTGTCCCAGTTCAAGGGGCATAAAAAGACTGAGTGTCCCAGTCTGCCTGGCTTTGCAGTGCAATATGTTACTCCCTTTGCTGAGCACAAAAGAGCTTTATGACCTTTTGTACCTCTTAAATTCTCTGAAAAGTTTGAAGAAATGGCCTCTGCAATGCATGCTAAGTTTAGCTATTTTGTCTCCAGCAATCACTGAGTTGTATCTGTCTGAAATTTGCTCGGTTCTGGAAAGGGCTGTTACACTTAATCAGCACAGTAGATTGATAAAAAAAATCTACTCAGTGTGGCTCTGGAAATTAGTCAGACTGAATCCACAAAAATGACATGTAGGTAATGCACCTAAATCATATCAGAAAAAAACACAATCATGCATCATGTATTTAACCTGGCATTTCAGCTCAAAGCAGGATGCATCTAAAGGTAAGCATTCAGCGAGGTTCAGCATCTGCTGCAGGACCAAGGAGAACGTGGAGTTCTGGTAGTTTTCACTGTTTAGTCTCATCCCTCATATTTTGTTTCTGCAATTACAAGGCCAAGCTCATAAAATCTAATGTACTGTAGTGCCAGACCTCTTAGAACTATGAAGATGTCTCTACTCCTATAAGTGATAAAAAACATTGGAAGTGTATTTGCAAGCCTCCTCCAAAAGGACTCGGGTGAATCTATTTTCTACTGAACTAAATGCAGGTCTAGTAATCCAAAATCTCAAGTTTCTGCATGTTTCTCTTTCAGTGTTTGATTTGAGAAAGTATTATTGCCTCAAACAAGTGTGTTTAATTGTGACATATTTTATTAAATTCCTGTGTAGGGAATGCATAGTCACATCTCTGCTAAAGATAATTTGTTGCACAGATTTATAGGCAGAATAATTTGGCTTTTTAGGCCACATCATGGATTTTTCAGGATCAAGTTTTGAGGGATGGGAATAATGAGATTAATGACATCTTTATCCTTTTCTACAAAACACAAAGAGCTTCAAGATGTTCAAATATTGCCTTGATGCTGTTCAGCTGAAAATCTAAAAGCTTGTTTCTGCAGAAGGGAGAGGAAAAATATGTCAAGACTAGTGGAGATTCAGCATAAGGTAATGGGTTTTGGTTTGTCTTGTTTTGCTTTCTTTTTTTGGGGGGGGGAATGGAAGCAGAATTACTCTCCTCTGAAATCTGCAGATGCCTATGTAAAAACAGGTGGATATTTAAGACAGGGTAGGGCAGTTTCCTGATCCTCACTGGCTGCAGTCACAAGAAAGGTTTGCAACCTTTCTTTCTTTCTAAGGCCTTTGGTTTTCTAGGAAGGGATAATGTTGTGTACACAGGACAGTGCAGCTCTGAGGCTCAGCAAAAAGGTTTTAATGACACTGAAAAGGGAGCCAACAGGTTTTGGTAAAATATTCCTAAAATAGCAGGTTTCTTTTAGAATATTTGTTTCTTTACCTTAGGAAGGGTCAGTTTATAAGCTGAGATCCCATTTTTAGGAGATATTTTAAGGGGCATTTACTCTGTTCTCCACTTGGTTTGCTGACAGTAGAGAAGACCTTTTCAAAACACAGGCCAAAATCTTCACGTTTCTGTCATTACATCTCAGTAGTTACTGAAATTATTCATTTGCTCCTCCCCCTGGAGTAATTACATCATAAGACTTATTTGCTCTTTTGTTATTTTATTACACTTATCTTCACATCGGAGGGAGGAGTCAAATATACTTAGCTGTGAAAGCAGGAGATGAAGGTTTCCAGTTTATAACATCCTAACTGGACATCATTCCCAGTTCACCAGCTAGAGATATGGGTTTGTGAACAGACTGTAGATGCTGTAAATACTCATTTACATTTGGGAAGACACTAAAAATCAATTGCAGTATGCATGAAATAAATATTTTCCTCATGTTTTTTTGTCTGTCGTCTGGATCCCAAAACCAGCAGTTTGTCCTTCAAGGTTGGCCATCTAAAATCCTGTGTGCATACACTAACAAAAAATTATATTTCATTCATTAATGACTTAAAATATAACTATTTTTACAAGCTTTGTGAACCTAAATGTCCCAGGTAAGAGCAAAACCATTTCCTACTGTAGCACCTCAACACAGCATCAACAGGTCTCATAGTTTAGTCACATACAGAATCTTCCATACAACCTCCAGGCCTTGGAGAATAGTTCCTTCAGCCTTCACTTAACTAGAAAATAAAGAAAGTTGAAGTCCTTATGGTTGGAGAACATTAAAAGTTAAAAAACCAAGAACCAACAAAGTGTAAATATATATATATAGTGTGTATGAGTGTGTACATATATATTTAAAGCCCACAAATTGTAGATTCCTTTCTTAATTTTGAAAGATGTTTGGAGTTCTTAATACTGACAGTTCTCTGTGAAAAAGGGAAGGAGTATCTAGCTACGGGGCTGAGCACTGGAAAAGCAATTGTCAAACATGTACTACATAAGATTGCCCTCGAAGAGCCTAGAACAAACAGCTGAAGAGGAAGAGAAATAAAAATAAGTCGTTTAGACTAGATCAGATGCATGGTTCTTAGCTAGTGGCAAAACACACCTTTTCTAGTTACCTGCAGGGTAGTCCAGAAATCACTTTTGTCACTGTGTTGCCCGTTTTTCTGAGGCGCTCAGGGAGATGTGATAAAGCAGATAATAACAGAGGGAAAGCCTCAACTTGTATTCTTCCCATAGCCATTCAAAATCTGTTTCTCAGTGACAAGATGTCACGACCTGTGCTGGACAGCCCTGTGGCAGTACATCCCCGTGGCAGTACATCCCCCCCCCATCCCACCAGCAGGAGACAAAACTCCTCCAGGCAGGGAGAAGGGGAAGGAAACCCTGGGGGCCGCAGGTTGAAATTTGAACTGGCCGATGGAGATGTGTCAGCTAGACCGAGGTGACCCTCCTGGCCAACAGGATTAAATGGCCACAGGTCAGATTTGACAGGGGTATGAACAGGGTCCCGCCGGAGGACACGTTGTCAGTCCTCCTCCTCGGAGCAGCGGGTCTGATGTCGGGGACTCCCCCTCGGGTCAGGGCATCACCTGAGGTAACTCCTCGAGGGAGAGAGCCCTCAGCTTTTAGGGGAGTGATATGCGCGTTTTGAGCCATCACTTTGAATCTTGGGGATTCTTAAGTCGGCTGTGTAGTATTAATTCTCTTTACATCATTGAGCCTGTGGGTTTATAAAATGTTACCGGACTTCTAACTAACTTTTGCTAAAGAATAAATCTGAGTTTTAACACCGTTCCGTCCCTCAACCGCAAAAGCCAGGGCCCGCCTCTGTCCATCAGGACGGCGCTCTGAGGCATTAACTGCGTCCAGCCTCTCGCACAAGAGATGGAAAGTTCAGGGACACAAAGCAATACCACCTTTTTGTTACACAACTTCTGGATGGGGTAGCCTCTGTGAGAAGTAAATGGCTGTCTTCTTTTTCCTGATCTCCTTGATTAAAGTTAATTCATGCAGCCTGGATGTCTATACAGAGTAATCAAACAGTCTATTTGTAAGGACCTGGTAAAAGATAACATGGAATTGTCAGGAACAAACCTTGTCAAAACAACCAAATTTCTTTCTATGACAGGGTAACAGGCCTCGTGGATAGGAGAAGAGCAGAGGATGTCACATATCGTGACTTTAATAAGGCTTTTGACACTGTCTGACATGACATTTGCATAAGAGAACAAAAGGACTAGAGTGTGGGTGAGACAGCTTTAAGGTCAGTATGCAGCTGGCTTGAAAATGCTACTTGACAAGAAGACATCGTTTGTTTACTGACAAAATGGAAGAAGGTAGCAAGAGGGATTTGACATGGGTCTGTCCTAGATCCAGTACTACATGGTATTTTACTTAATGAGCTTCACATTATTGACATTTTGAGTTTGGAGGGAGGGACACCACTTTGGAAAGCAGAATTATATTTCACAATCATCTTATTAAGCTGGAAAATGTAAAAAATTATAGTGCAATTCAAGGCAATTGAATGAAATAGCAGAGGAATGATTAACAACATGAATGCATACTGGGGAACAACTAATAAGGCACAGGGGTATCCAGAAAGAAGAAACAAAAGTGAGAAGACATCTTGAAAACATTACAGTGTGAAAGTCATATGAAGAGGGAAGGAAAGAAGATGATAGGAGAACATTCAAATATGTCAAATGTTGCTAGAAAGGGGAAAATTATGAAATGTTCTTGGAACCCACTGCAATAGGATGGAAACACACTTGCCTTTCAGTGAGCCAAACACGTTAGGGTTCAGCTCACTGGGACAGAGGAATACAGCAGGGCTCTCTGAGCCCTTCCAGTCCTATTTCCCTTGATTTCTGTGAGATGCAGACATCCTAGTTAGGATTCCTGTAAGAAACTTACTGTTCAGCAAGCAATTTTATGGCTGCCTTTACAAGCTGCTTAGAATATCCCATCTTCCACACTTTAACATGACACACTAGAAAGCGTACCAGTAAGGACCATGACATCAGCAAACCTGTTGGAAGAGGAGCAATAAGAAATGGCAAATGTGTGTCTTGAAATTGATATTGATTTTGTGGAGACTACCCATTATCACTTAAACACCCTACACTGCGATGCTACCTGACAATATGAAAGCAGTAACACTGACAGTATGATTTGACCTTGTCTATGTATAAAACTGAACCTTAAAAATTTCTTCTCGTGGAAATCAGGATTGGAGTCCACAGAAATCTCACATGCATCTTTCAAACATGTAAGACAACTGAGTAACTTTAGTCAATGTCAAATAGGCTTTGTGTTCTTTTACTGTTTCATCTTAATAAATACAAATCAAGGTTTAAAATCCATCCTAGACTAGAGTCAGCATGTTTTTAATGGCCCAATATTTTTCAACATAAAACTTCTCATTTAAACATAAATGTCAACAAATTTATTGAATAGCCCACTCAACAATAATTTCATGGCAGATCAGAACTTTAAAAGAAATTAGTAAAAAGCTGACTTTCTGGTTTGGGGATGTCTGTGTAAGATCTTTCAGCCTCAAACAGTTAATTTCAAAAGCATTTTAAGAGTATAACAAATGATTACCTATCAACATTGTAGTCTTACTGGACCCTCTGAACCATGTTACCTTAGCTACTTTATGCTTCAAGGTAATTTTTCTGCTTTCAAAGTCAAGATGGAAACATATTCTGTATTTTAATGCATATTTTATGCAAGAAAAAATAATAGAGTGTGATAAGGAGCACTCTAAGAATATACTAATCTTTCTGCAAAATAATAAAAGCCAATGTACTGATTCAGTAGCATTTCTATTCTAAAGATATTCATGTGGCTCACATTGCCCTAATAGGAGAGTGCCTCACAGTCATTAAAATATTTACCCCCATAGGTCACAGCATCCTTTGGAGGAATGTAGCTGCTCACATTTTACAGACAAACAGCCAGGGATCTAGGTACACACATTTGTCATTGAAGCACCAAACTTCTAATTATCCAGCCATCTTGTGGAATCCACAACCCTGGTTTAGATAGGCTGAGGCCCTATACAAGGGGTGTGAAGACTTAGTTGTACTGTCACTGTAGCATAACAAACCAGAATATAGGAGAGACAAGGTCTGACATAAATTTATACCAAACCCATTGATGCGTTTGTTAAAAATGGACAAGATCTGGAATATGCAGTCCTCACAGTGAGAAACCGTGTGCATCTTCATGTGCAATCCAAAAAGCATACTGTTTCCTAGAATGAGGAAAAGGGGTTGAGTTACC